>NW_020174135.1:8307897-8417958 GCF_003031525.2 Neophocaena asiaeorientalis asiaeorientalis
TCTCTGGGGTCCGCACTTTTAGCCGCGGCTCGCGCCCGTCTCTGGAGCTCCTTTAAGCAGCGTTCTTAATCCCCTCTCCTCGCGCACCAGGAAATAAAGAGGGAAAAAAAGTCTCTTGCCTCTTCGGCAAGTCCAGACTTTTCCCCGGACTCCCTCCCGGCTAGCCGCCACGCACTAACGCCCTGCAGGCTGTGTTCACGCCGCCAACCAGAAGCCCGAGCCTCAGCTCCCAGCCCCGCCCGCCCCGGCGGGTGAGCAGTCAAGCCTCTCGGCTGGTGAGTGCCGGTCGGCCCTGATCCTCTGGGCTGGAATCTCTCTGCTTTGCCCTCCGCACCCCTGTTGCTGTGCTCTCCTCCGTGGCTCCGAAGCTCCCCCACTCCGCCACCCGCAGTCTCCGCCCGCGAAGGGGCTTCCTAGTGTGTGGACACTTTTCCTCCTTCACAGCTCCCTCCCGTTGGTGCAGGTCCCGTCCCTATCCTTTTGTCTCTGTTTATTTTTTTCTTTTGCCCTAACCAGGTACGTGGGGGGTTTCTTGCCTTTTGGGAGGTCTGAGGTCTTCTGCCAGCGTTCAGTAGGTGTTCTGTAGGAGTTGTTCCACGTGTAGATGTATTTCTGGTGTATTCTTGGGGAGGAAGGTGATCTCCCAGTCTTTTATTATTAAGTATGATGTTAGCTGTAGGATCTTTAGAAAATTTGCTTTTGACCTGGAGTGGAGATTATGGCCCAATAATCAACTTCTAGTTTTATGTTTGTTTTCCTAATTCATAAATCCAAATCCATAAATGCTTTCAGATTTGCATTATATTACTTATTTTATAGGTTTGATAACTTGAAAATGTTTTGTTTAGCAATGCAAGTGACAGAAAAAGCACATCTTTCAAGAAATCAGTAAAATCCAGTCTTCATCCATATTGGTAGGCTTTTATATCAACTTCTTTTTCATGCAGTTGTAATAATTTTTCAGAATTACTTCAGAATTATATTTCTAATCAGGACAGACATAATTCTCTTGGATATTGTAAATGTTTCCTGTCTGCTTATCAGAGGAAGTATTTGACGTTGAAAAGGGCTGAAATAGTATGTGTGACTTTATATGTGAGTTTGTTTTACATGTGAAAGAGGGTTGTAAACTGAGGTCAAAATGTCATAAAATAGAGAAGAACAAAGAAATTGTAATAAAAATTGCCCATAATGCCATCATCCAAGACTAACCATCAACTCAGGAAAACTATTTAATAGGAGTATATGTATGCCTTCATTTTATCATTCTATCAGTTTTTTTCATACTTTATTTTTTACAGAGTTACAGTCATGTTGTAATATTGTTATGTTACCTGCTTTACCACTTAATTACTATAATTTTTAAAAATCTATAAATGGTCTTTCTCTACATGTACCATAATGATTTAAATTATTTCCTGTTTAGGATGTTTCAGTATTTCCTTTATTTTTATCTATCTTTGCTATTTTCAGTGGTGCTATAATGATGAATTGTTTTGTGCATTAATCCTTTTTTTACATTTGACTGCTTCAAATAGCTTTCTAAAAATGAAATTTATGAATTTAAGATTATGATCCTATGTCAGGCATTTTATACATGCTGCTAGATTAAACATAAACATTTTAACATCATATTTACACTATAATTTATCAACTTTGTTTTGTTTTTTTAAGAGTACGAAGATGGTGATCTATCATCTTGGATCAACAGGGAGAGGTTTCAGAATTATCTTACAATGGATGGCTTCCTCTTGTATGAACTTGGAGATACCGGTAACAAGCATATATACAACTCTCCATCACACTACAAAACTTTTCCTTAACTGATTACTTCAATCTGTAGAAAATGAATTTTTTAAGTTCTATTTCATAATATCATTCCTTCTTTCAGACCTGAATGCCACTTCAACTTTATGAGACTATAGATTAATATTAACCAAAGAACATACCTTTGCATGTGGAATAAAGATTAGCTAGAAAGGGTTTACTAATAGAAGTGATAGTGACAGGGAAAACAGCGCCTGGAGAATAAGGAAATGAGAAAAAATAACCAACCAGAAAGCTGTCTGCCGGACGCTGATTTTGTAATAGGAGTTGGAATACAAATTAGCACAACCTTTGAAAGCCTGCTTTTACCTGTGAAGAAAATATGGGCATCAGATTGGCATGGTTTCTTGAAGTTACGTAATTGAAAATGATAAGCAAAGCAAATATAAATATAGATGCAAAACAGAAAGCTGTAAGGAACAACAGCTGTAAGGACTGGTCTAAAATAGATATGAACTACAAAAACTGTAAGAAGCTAACCATGTAAATTTTAGGAGGAAGTGTTCTGTAAATTTATAATGAATTACAAATAAGAAATAAGTCATGGTTATTATTGCCACATTTGCTTCCATTCACAACTTTATGATAGTTGGATGACGTATAGTTTTAGATTAAAAGAATGGGAAAATGTTATTCAAGGCTCAATTTTTTAATCTCAGAAATAATAGGTATAGAGTTTCCTCTTCATGATTTCCTGCTCTTGGATCTGGTTAAGAATACAAATTAGAAGCGCTCCAACACATTTTTCTGTTACTTTGTAACTTTCACAGGATGGTATTTGTTCTGGTTCCTGAGCCTTCTTTTAATGTTCTGTGTCTGGTGATGCTTCTGTCTTTGCTTTCCTTGCAGAGGGAGGTGTGTGTTAGTGTTGGAAGTTGACATGGATACTGTCAGAGACTGTGGGTTTACCTGCTGATTCATGCAGGCCCGCGTGAAGGGAAAAGGGAGAGAATGTAGGAATATGGTAGTTCTGCTCTCAGTACAGCATCGAAGGAGGTGGCAATTAAAATAGGCAGCTTTGCCAAAGCTCTTCAGTGTCTTCTCCCAGATTGATTTGGAAAGAAGTTGGCTATGGCAGTGTTTCTTTGTGTTCCCAGTGTAATTGCCCTGGTTGGGTGTCAGCTTTGGCTGTGCCCCACTCGTGGTCCTACCTGGACACTTGTCATATAAGCCCCACAACAGACTCCTGGCCCTCGGTGGCTTCAGACACCTAGTGTATTTTCAGGACTTCTGACGACTGCAGGTCCCTGCATCTTCCGACTCGTGCTTACTTTCCCGTTTTGTCTCACTCTCTCCCATCTCCGGCCACGCTGACTGTTCAGTTTCCTGAAAAGGCTGTGTACCTTGCACCAGAGCACCTTTAAACATTCTGTTTTCTTTGCCTGGAAAAGTGTAGTGAATTTATATTCATCTGTCAAACTCAGACCAAATACTGCTTTCTTAGGAAAGTCTTTCACTAACCCCCTGGAATTACATTAGTTTGCTCTTATAAAATGTTCTTTTATAAACCCCATGTCCCCGTCCTCCCCAAGTCTTCTGATTGTTAACCACACGTCTGTGTGTGTGGGATTTTCTTCCCCAAGTGCAGAGCTGTGTCCGTGTGCTCCTCACTGTGGCCTCGGGAACTAGCCCTGTGCCGGGTCCACTGCTCAGCACCCAGTGACTGTGAACTTAATACGCGAGAAACCCACTGTGTCGGCCTGTGGGAAGATGCTGGACATGTTGTAGGCATTTTGAAAAAAATTCATGAAGCACTTTAAATTAAAGGCATAACAGTAAAAACCAAACACTGAACAGTAAATGCAGTAATATTTCAAGAGGGGAAATAAACATTATGAACTAATGTTTTTAGCTGAGGGTTAAAAGAAGCGTCAAGATTGTGTAGAATTTAAAGTTTGTATAGAATTTAAGTATGAAATTAGAGAAGATATGGGGATGAGATTGAAAGATTGTCGATTTAATCCTACATTTATGTACCTACTCTGAGCCGGAAACTATCCCAGCATTTTTGTACATGTAATCTCATTCAACTCTCCAGATGACTTTGAAATAGGTAATAGTTTCTAAAATAAGTTGGCGTCCGCTGAGGTTAAGGCACGTGGCTAATGGATGCTGTGCTTCACTGTTGTTCTCCCAGGCCTGGAACATGATAGACCCTGCTGGATTGCAGGGTCTGGTCTTCTGACTTCCATACCAGTGCTCTGGTTGTTACGTCACGCTGCCGTCCTGGAGGATGTCAGAGATGAATATGATTTATGTTCTGTTGAGGGTTAAATAAATTTGAGTCAGTTTTATTTTGTGCATTAATTACTAGCAAACAGTGGTCCATGGTGCCAAAGGGAATAACATTGTAAAAATCATTTTCTTGTTCTATACCATTTTTTCAGAGCTGTAGTCATTCTTAGTATATTTCTTTTATCAACTGGTTCCTTATAGTTTTAGTTTTCAACAAAATACTTTAGTGTGCGGGTTGTGTGAAAAAAATAACAGTTTGAGTATATGAATTGTTAAATATTTACTGTTATTGATATTTACATTTCAGGGATGGGAGGTGGTGGGAGTTTGTCACTTGGAGTCAACAGTTCACTGTTTCACTCTGTTAAGCATAACATGTTTAAGATAATGGGAATTGAATTCTGGAAACTATATACTGTTTTCCTATTCATTGCTACAGTAATAATTGAAAAGTTTAATGAGGATTATTGAATTTAGATATGTCATTCTTAATTTCAGGAAAGCTTGTGGCTATTGCAGTAATTGATGAGAAAAATACATCAGTTGAACATACCAGGTATGGTGCCTTGAAATAGTTTTAAGCTTCATATATCATCCAATTCAGATAAACATGGCTTCAGATAAACTTGACATAGTATCTTACTTTTCCTGCAGTGTTAGATATTAGATAAGGCAGCATATATGATAATTGAGTAATTATATTTTTCAAGTTGATGAAATGGAATATTCATGTATTTTTTGTTTTGTCACAGATTAAAGTCAATTATTCAGGAAGTTGCTAGAGATTATAGAGACCAGTTCCACAGGTAGGTGTTTGCATTCTGGAAGGCTCCATTATCTTTGTCTAATTAGGTTTTGTAATACAGTAAAGCAAACATAGGAGTATTTCATACTTTCAAAGATGAATCAAGGAGCTGAAGTGAATTACAGCATGTAGCATTTCAGTATGAATTGTTTGAAGTTTATTGATATATGTCTTACAGGTTAAAAAAAAAACTTGTAATTTGTATCATACCTGAGTCTTGATAGGATTGGGGATAAGTTGGTGGTAAGAAAATATGCACATACAGGCATATACCTCAGAGGTATGGTGGGCTTGGCTCCAGCCCAGCGCAGTACAGCAAGTCGCATGAAAGTTTCGGTTTTATTTAACATATAAAAGTTACGTGTTTGTATATTAAGTGTGCAGTAGCATTGTGTCTAAAAACTGTGCGCACTTGAAAAATGCTGACCGTCATCTGAGGCTTCAGTGAGTTGTAATCCTTTTGCTGGTGGAGGGTCTTGCCCCAATGTTGATGGCTGCTGACTGGCCAGGGTGGTGGTCACCGCAGGTCAGGGTGGCTGTGGCTTTTTCTTAAAATGGGACAGCGGTGAAGCTTGCCTCATCCATTGACTCTTCCTTTCATGAACGATTTTTCCATAGCGCTGGTAGCATTTTACCCATAGTCGAACATCTTTCAAAATTTGAAGCAGTCCTCTCAAACCTTGCTCCTTTGTCAACTAAGTCTATGTAATATTCTGAATCCTCTAAATGTTTTCATTTCAACAGTCCTCACAGCCCCCTCACCAGGAGTAGATTCCTGGAACCACTTTTAAGGAACCTCTTCGTCTGCTCATCCGGAGGAAGCAGCTCCTCATCCATTCAGGTTTCATCACAAGATTATACCAATTCATTCACATCTTCAGGCTCCTCTTCTAAGTCTAGTTTTCTTACTGTATTCACCACATCTGCAATTACCTCCTCTCCTGAAATATTGAACCCCTCAAAATCATCCATGAGGGTTGGAATCAGCTTCTTCCAAACTCCTGTTAATGGTGATATTTGATCTCTTCCTGTGAATCATGAATGTTCTTAATGGCATCTAGAATGGTGAATCCTTGCCAGAGGTTTTCAGTTTACTTTGCCCAGATTCATCAGAGGAATCACTATCTATGGCAGCTGTGGCCTTAGGATACGCGTTTCTTCAATAAGAAGACTTGAAAGTCAAAATGACTCCTTGATCCGTGAGCTGCAGAATGGGTGTTGTGTTAGCAGGAGTGAAGACAGTATTAATCTTATTGTGCATCTCCATTAGAGCTCTTGGGTGACCGAAGTGCATTGTCAATGAGTAGTAATATTTTGAAAGGAATCTCTTTTTTTCTGAGCAGTAGGTCTCAACAGTGAGGCTTAAAATATTCACTAAACCATGTTGTAAATAGATGTGCTGCATCCAGGCCTTGTTGTTCATTTGTAGGGCAAAAGGCAGGATAGATTTAGCATAAATCTTAAGGACCCTAGTATTTTCAGAATGGTAAATGAGCATTGGCTTCAACTTAAAGTCACCAACTATGTTTGCCCCTAACAAGATAGTCAGCCTGTCCTTTGAAGTTTTGAAGCCAGGCATTGTTGACTTCTCTCTAGCTAGAAATCCTAGATGGTGGCTTCTTCCAGTATAAGGCTGTTTCATCTACACTGAAAATCTGTTGTTTAGTGTAGCCACCTTCATGACTTATCTTAGCTGGACCTTCTGGATACCTTGCTGCAGCTTCTACATCAGCACTGGCTGATTCACCTTGCACTTCATGTTACGAAGATGGCTTCTTTGCCTAAACCTCATGAACCCACCTCTGCTAGCTTTAGACTTTTCTTCTACAGCTTCCTCTCCTCTCTTAGCCTTCATAGAATTGAAGAGAGTTTGGGCCTTGCTTTGGATTAGGCTTCGCCTTAAGGAAATATTGTGGCTGGTTTGATGACCTACCCAGACCACAGAAACTTTTCTGCATATCAGTAATAAGGTTGTTTTACTTTCTTACCATTCATGTATTCACTGGAGTAGCACTTTTAATTTCCTTCAAGAAGTTTTTCCTTTGCATTCACAACTTGGCTAATTGTTTGCTGGAAGAGGCCTAGCTTTCAGCCTATCTGAGCTTCCAACTTCCCTTCCTTACTAAGTTTGATCTTTTATAGCTTTTGATTTAAAGTGAAAGACGTGGGACTCTTACACTTGAACATTTAGAGGCCATTGTAGTGTTATTAACTGGTCTAATTTCAATATTGTTGGGTCTCAAGGAATAGGGAGGCCCAGGGAGAGGGGGAGGGAGAGAGATGGGGGGAACGGCTGGTTGGTGGAGCAGTCAGAACACACAAAACATTTATTGCTTAAATTCGAAGTCTTGTATGGGCACAGTTTGTGGCACCCCAAACATCACAATGGTAACATCAAAAATCACTGCTCACAGATCACCAGAGCAGATATAATAATAATGAATAAAGTTCGAAATATTGTGAGAATTACCAAAAATGTGACACAGAGACATGAAGTGAGCAAATGCTGTTGGAAAAATAGCACAGATAGACTCACTCAAAGCAGGGTTGCCAGAAACCTTCAGATTGTAAAATAACATAGTATCTGGGAACTGCAGTAAAGCAAAGCCCAATAAAAGGAGGTTGCCTGTATACTCATACATTTGAAATAAAATTAAATGAGCAATCACAAGTCAGATACAGACAGATGACGATTTTAACAGGAACTCAAAGAATAATGGAACATAAAAAATAGGTGACATTTTTTCCTGTATGCTAAATCAGTTTGTTACTGTCATAAAAGACAGTCAATATAAATTTGTTACATTACTTAATTATTATGTCCTTTTTATTCTAAGTCTTCTAATGATATATCAATGATATATGTATTTCTTGTGTTACACAGTATGAAACAAAATAGAAATGTCTTAAAATTTGCTTAATTTGTTACGTTTGTATCTCAAAAGCCAGTAGGATTCATACTTTTTTATATTTATTGTATGTGATTGATATGTTAAATGTTTACAGTGTTTGCATGCTTACCAAACCCTAAATTCAGTGCTTTGTATTTATCTTTTTTTTGTATTTAATATTGTCCTCTCTTTCTCTGTTCTTTTCGGTTGTTGTTGATTAGGGATTTTCAGTTTGGCCACATGGATGGAAATGACTATATAAATACCTTGCTGATGGAGTAAGTAAAATGCTAAATGACAAAATGATTTTGCTATCAACTCTATCAATTTTTTTTTTTTGCCACACTGTGTGGCTTGTGGGATTTTAGTTCCCTGACAAGGGATTGAACCTGTGCCCCCTGCAGTGGAAGCACGGAGTCCTAACCACTGGACCTCCAGGGAAGTCCTGATTCTATCAAGTTTTAAATTTCTGTTTTTCAGAGACAGGCAGGACTAATAGCTGAAAAAAGCAAACCTTTGTATATGCTAATGCAGATATTCTCCCATTAAATATTTACTTTAGTCTTTAAATCTGTATTTGAAACTTATTAAACTTTAAAGTTCTCTATACTAAAAAAAAAAAACCTCCCAATTTAATGTTGACAATTTATAGTATTTTGGAAAGAAAACATCATTCAAAAACTTGTAAACTTTGTAGTTTCTGTTTAATATGAACCCTAAGTTCAGTTTTAATGAATAAATGTAACTTAAGTAGAAAATTTTTAGCATTCAAGAATTGCTATTCTAGAAGAATTTAACAGACGAAAGTAAGTTAATAGGAAAACTTTGCAGCTCTAATATAATATTGATTATGCTTATGATGTAAAGATCTGATTTGTCACTTCAGAAAGTTGATATTAGAAAACATTTACCAGACCTATACTGAATTAATAAGTTTCAAATAAAAGCCTACTCTATTCAGCGGATGTTTAGTGAATATTTGCTGTAAGTCACACACTGTGTTTGGCATTGCACTGTTGATGCAAAAAAATGAGTAAATTATAGAGGCCCTGTCTTCAGATGCTCACGGTCTGCTGGGTGAGACAGCACGGTGACTCCAGCACTGTGTGGGAAGGCCTGTGTGGTACAGAGCTCTGGAAGCACGGAGAGACCCAGCCACACCAAAATGCACAGCAAGGCGCAGGGGCTCAGGAAACGCTTGCCACAAGAGCCGGTAATTAAGGGAGAGTCTAATGAATGAGAAGTAGCTGAATGAAGAATGCAGCGAGGTTATTTCAGGCAGAGTGTAATAGCAAACACAAGAGTGTTTGGAAAATGGGTCTTAAAATAGCCTGGACGTGAAGATGGCGGAAGCCCTCCAGAGCTTTACCAACTCATAAACCCAGAATAACATTCATAACTTTCAGGTAAGAGCCTAAAATTACGAAGTAAAGTACCTTTATTCATTTATAATCAATTCATTATCCTTAAACCAATAAGAATTTGAGAGGGTTTACCGAAGACATAAAGTACCAGATGTAATATATAATGAAGACCGAAATCAAGACAAAGGGAAATAAAATAAAGGATCTATACAATTACTAAAGGTACTTAAACAATTTGAATTTTTAATACTCAAGACAAAGTAGAAAAACATTGTTTATACATTTCCCGTCCCCTATAGAATAACTGTTGCTTATAGGAGTATGGCTGACCTTGTAGAAACCTAAGAGAAATTGCTATGCTATATAATCTCATAAAGGGGGGGCACATTATAATAGAAATATATTTTTAATAGGATCTTTACAGTATATATAGTAGGGACTTCGATACAACCATTTATAATGTCCTTGGAGGCAAGCCAATAAAGTGATGCAGTAAAACATTTTGGGCAAGAGGCTAAAGCAATTTGTATCTGATAAAGAACTCCTTGATTCAGGATAATATTCAGAATTTCTAGAGATGGATGGACATTCCTTCATGAGTATTATTTCTAATGTGAGTTGTGAGATAGAAGTTTTGCTGCAGTTATGGTCAGAGAACAATAATCTCTACCACCAACCTTATTGTTTGGTTTTTTTTTAAATTCATACTTGGCTTTTTTTTGAGAGAAGAGAGAAGGCATATAACGATGGCTATATAATAATCGAAAGTCCTTAACAAGCACTTACTCTGTGACCAACACTGTACTGAGTTGTCAATGTATGTTTTCTGACTTTTACACTAACTCAGTAAGGTATAAGTACTGTTATTTCCATTTTATATAGATGAGGAAATTGAAATTTCTTAGAAGAAACTCAAGGAAGTTAAATAATAAGCCAAAGGATGCTCAGCAAGTAAGTCAAAGAGATCCAGTCCTCAAATGCAGATCTCTCTTACTGCAAAATCTCCTAACTACTGTAAGATCAGTATTGACACATAAATTAGTAGAATTTAATAAGTATTGATGCCTAAAAGTTTTTAACTTAGGGCAAATCTGTGATATTATATAAGATAGTTAACACTGTAGCGTTGACGATGTTTTTTACTTTTTCTCAAAGTAAACAGGGTACTCTCAGACCTTTGGTCTATTAAATTATTTTGTGTTTGATTTTTGTGAGTATAGTTAAGAGGGAATAGGATGAGGTGCTATTTTTCATCGTTATTCATATGGAATTATTTCAGAACAGATTGTTTCTAGTTCAGCTGTGTATTTAACTTTTTCATAAGATATATTTTTATAGGAAGACCAGGTTCTACTTCATTCCATAAAAATAGAATTTTGCTACTGATGCAGTATGATAACTAAACTGCTATAAGTTAAAAAGTTGTCTCACGTTTTTATAAACAAGAATGAAGCTAAGTTTTTTTTTAGTTACAGTTAATTATTGCCTAACAATAATACCGGATAACAAAACACCCTGATACCCAGTGGCATAAAACAGCAATCCTTTATTCTCTCTCACTCGTCTGGGCTTGGCTAACCTTAGCCGGGTACAGCCAGACGTGGCTCCAAGCTGCCAGTTAGGTCCATGTCTACCCTACGTGTCTTCCATGTCCTTGACCCTGGAGGGATATTTTCCTGGGGGATATTCTTCTCATGGCAATAGCAGAAACACAAGAAGGCAAGCACATTTCAAGCCTCTGCTTCAGTCATTTCCGTACCTTCCCACTGGCCAAACCACACGGCTGAGCCCAACATCACGGATCATGTTTTGCCTCAAGAGAGAAGGATGTGGTGTGGGGAGGGATAGAGAATTATAAACAAGGAAGCAACCTCCTGGACCCAGTTACTTATGTGGTGATAATACAGTGCTGTAAACTGTTTCTACTGTAGAGTTGTGCTTTTGCATAATACATTCATATAGACATATGAATAACCATAAACTGATAATGTAGGTGGCATACCGAATTAAGCACCTTTTTATGATTATGCAAAACCCTATCCTTGAAGGGATAAGAAATTATTTGAAGTAAATGACACATTAGTAATATTATGGTTTTTGTCTGCAAACTGAATTGACGTCTAGTATATCACTGAAGCACCCAAGAGGATGGGGTGATTATACCATAGGGTAGTGGGTGTTCAGAGAATTTGGAATAGTATTTATTGAATGTGTATTATGTATTGATATAAGGAATGTGCTGGATATTTAACTTGAATTTTCTCATTTAACTTCTGTAGCAAGATAGGTACCCTGCCCCCCACACCTTTATTCATTTATAAATGAAAAATATGAGCCTTAAAGTTGTGGGAAAGCATCAGATCCGAACACAGGCAGTGTAACTCTGGAGACCATGCTGTTCCCTCTCTAGTTGCCTGAACGCCCTTTAACTGAGGTGGGCTGTATATGATTAAAGTGATGGTATTTAAGATAAACTTGTGGCCAGGAATTATATTGCCCAAAGTTTATACTTCACACATAATAATTTTTATCCTTAGGTTTGATCGTGAATACTCATTTGTCTGATGTTGTATACTAATAGTTTTCATAAATGTTAATTTAGCTATTTTTTAAATTGATGCATAATTTGAATTTTTCTTTATGTAAACAAAGGAAGGCAAAGCTATTATAGCTCCCTCCTTTTGCACTTCTAGTTATTTAGATATAATTCAAATAAGTATCAGAATATTTGTTGTCTCTGTGTTTAACATGTATTTTGATTTCTTTTGTTTTTCTATTTTCAGTGAATTAAAAGTCCCAACTGTGGTTGTACTGAATACTTCAAACCAACAGTACTTTTTACTAGATAGACAGATTAAGAATGCAGAAGACATGGTCCAGTTCATTAATGACGTTTTGGATGGCACAGTAGATGTGAGTTTTTGCTTTAATTGCAATGGGGTGATGGGAGGAGGTGGAGGAGAAATGAGTTATGTTCTTCTGATTCTCAAAGAAAGAGTCGGCCATCACCCGGGGTGAGGGGCAGGCCTCCATCCTTGCTTCTCTCACATGATAGGCAGTCACCTTCCCCAGGACCTAAGTGGCAGAGGCTGCTAATGGGTGGAATGTTATTTGGAGGACGTAGGTTGTCATAGTGATGGGGGGAGGTGTTACTGGCATTTAGAGTCAGGGACTAGTGATGCTAAGAGGTCTGCAGGGTACAGAGCTATCTGATAGTGAACTTCCTGACTCTTAGTACCTCTCTGGATTCAAGAATACAGTTGCATTAAGTTACTTGGATTGGTTTTCTAAAAAAACCTGTGAATAGCACCACAGTTTCTTAAAAGATCAGGAAATGTATTTAAAACCAGCCCCAGTGGAGTGTTCCAAATAAAATCCTACAAAATATTTCTCAGAAATGATGAATGGATAATCTTAACTGTTTTTTTCTGTAAACCATATTGCAGTGATTTTCAAACTGGGTTGTAGCCCGTATTTAGAGGGTCATGAAATCACGTCAGCAGGTTGTGGCCAACATGCATCTTAATTCAATAAACTAGAATAAAATAAGAAGAGAAGAGACTTCAGGGCTTTGGTGAAGTGTAACTATTCCTTTGTGAGACTTGTCTCAGCTTTACACAAACTATGTTTGAAAGTTGCTTCACAGAGTAACACGTATTTCTTCTTTGGAAACACTCTTGATCACGCATAGTAGGCATTTTATATTTGTGAAAATAACACTTGTTGAAATGATGCTCACCTGTATGAGTGAGAACCCTTCTATTTGTAAGTTAGTGAAATTCAAGGAATGAGCCAGACTTTAGGCATGGCTGAATGCAGGGATTTGATGGATTTTCATCCGGAATTTTTCTCCCTCTCCCTTCCAGCACTTTTTTCTTTTTGGGTTTCATCATCGGAGAGACTTGCCCTGCAGGACAGTGAGGATATCCTGCAGCAACCGTAACACTCTCAGCTAAACTGAAAAGCTGGGCAGGCCGGCACTTGGGTGGGTCAGCCTCAGCCGAGCTGCTTGGACTGTGATCAGGGAGGATGCATTTTCAGAGGAGAATCAAACCGTGTTCATACAAGAGAGCAGAAGGAGGGTGGGACAGAAAAACCAGTAAATATTTACTCCGTGGCTCTTTCAGGTGCTCTGTGTAATCTTTTGTAGTCAACTCTTGACCAGCAATTGTAAGATTACCTAACAGAAAAATGAAATAATAGTACTGAAATAACAATTGTTTTCTTCTTGTTAAATTTAAGGCCCAAGGAGGGGATAGCATTTTGCAGAGATTGAAAAGAATAGTATTTGATGCCAAATCTACTATTGTGGTAAGTTGTGACAGTGTGTTTAGTGTCACTAATAATTGAGACTATATCGGTATATAGGTTATGTCTAACTAAGGTAAAATCTGGAATTTCAAAGGATTCGGTAAAAATACGTATTCTTAACTTGCAAGATAAGAACTAGTACATATTTACGTTAAGAAAAGATACTAATCAGGTGGATATTAAGTTTCTCCAATTATTCATTTCTGTATGATTGGTGAGTTAACTGGAATTCAGAATCACTGAACCTGGTAGCATGACTTAAAGTGTTTTTCAGAGTTTCTTTCCTCCTCCTGCCCTTCTCAGTCCTTGGATCTGAAGCCTTCTTGCTGAGAACTCTAAGAATCTCTCTTACGATCCCAGCTTCCACTGTCAGTCAGCCTGACTGCAGGGCAGCCCTCAATTTGTTGGAGCCTTAAACTTAGTTCTAGTTGTCTGTCTTGAGCTCCTCCACGGGTATTTTCGTTCATTACGGCCAAAAGCAAAACAGAGCTAACCTTCTTCTGTTGGTGGGAAGTAAAGTCACGCTAATAACTCATTAGTTGCTCCGTGCATCCTTCAGTTTGTCAGTGACCTTCTTTCTACGGATTCGGATTGGGCCCTTATCCCATTATGTGTGGCCGCTGCACTAGCCTCCACTTGGTCTTCACGCTTCCTCTTGCCCTGCCTCCAGTCCTCTGCCTAATTAGTATCACTAAAATAATCAGTTCTGATCACTTTCCTTCCCTTTTCCTGTGATGCCCCTCACAATTCTCTGTCTGTCTCACATATTCTCCTCCTCAGTCTTTGAGCTCACACTGTACCCTGGCCTGCCTTGTTCTTACGCTTAAATTTCTGCCTCAAAACACCTTTATTCTGTGATGCCTTTTTCCATTATCTCAATCCAAAGTGACCCTGCTCTCCTCTGAACTTGTCTATTTAGTTCTCAAGAGTTATAGTCACAATCCATAGAATATATTATAGTTGAAAAACCTATTCAGTTAAATTGCTTTTACTTTTCTGGGAGCCGAGGAGACAGTATATAAACTGAGGGAAATTATTAAGTTAATGTTGCTTTACTACTAACCAGACAAGTAAAAAATATTTAAAATGTTATGTGAAGAGAATATTGTATGGTCAATAACCACCCTTCTCCATAGCAGATTCCTATAGCCAGGATATAACTGCACAGCTCTTGGCACATAATAGCCATCTCAAAGAGACCTTTGTGATTAATGTGAGAAAAATAAACATCTTTTGAAAAGGTAGTGGACAATTTGGTGCCTTTTTCTGCTGCCAATAGCTGGTTATACATACACACGTACATGGGTATAAACTTTCTAAAGGGCCTTTCACATGATGGTCACAACGGAAATATTGACATTGATTCACTGGAACTAAAAGCAAGTTGGATGGCAGCAAGAGGAAGAAATCTGTAGTGGTTTTGAATTCATTTGTGCGTTTTATATCAGAATACCAATGAGGGATGTAACTATCTTTCCACAGTCTATATTCAAGAGCTCTCCACTTATGGGCTGCTTTCTCTTTGGCCTGCCACTGGGTGTCATCAGCGTCATGTGCTACGGCATCTACACGGCTGACGCAGACGGAGGTTACACAGAAGAACGCTATGAAGTGTCCAAAGGTGAGACGGGAAGCCCAGAACCGGTTGAAGAGAGCAAAGAAAAACAGGAGCCCAGGAGTGGGGACTCTCTGGTGCCTGCAGTGCAAGAACCCAAAGACGTGTTAGAAAAGAAGAAAGACTGAGACTTTACCAAGATAAAATATTTCATAGGATTTCAAATTATTAAAGAGTCTATTCATTGAATTTAGACATTTAATCATGACCTTTACAGAAGAGAACATGGTGTTTGTATTTTGCTAACATCAACTGCATGGGTTATAAAATAGTCCTTCCGTAAATGGGGAGATGTTTGGAGCAAAGAGATGAAACGTTTGTCTAAAACAAACAAAATCAAAACACTCCATCAAAGTTTACCTTATAGATGTTGTTCTACCAGATCAGTTCTATTTGCATGTTTCTCTATCTGAATATTCTGTGACAAAATTAAGATTCTTGGGCAGAATATTTAAATTGGCCAGGCAGGTAGAAGATACGTGTGTGATAGAGAAAAATAACACCTCCACCTCCTACCATCCATTCTCCTCATGTTTTGGATAAGATTTATATGGACAAAATTAAGTCTTTAAAATTTAGGCACTTTAAGGAGAACTAATAACTTTTTCCAAGGATCAAATTAAGATTATGAGATAAAATAATTTGGTTTTATACAGCATAGTGATTTTATTTTGTTATTTTTAAAGGAGAGGAAATGTTACTTTTTACCTTTATACTCAGTTACATTATAAAACTTTCATACGGGCCTATATCGTGGGAAAAAAAAATAGTCTTATGTTTAATCTTTGCAGCAGAAACAGGATTTACTTGGATCAGTGATTTCAAATGATGCCCTGGACACTGAGAAGGTGTCTCAGCCAACACTGCAGGAAGGGAGGGGGGTCTCTGTCACCCCTACACTGCTTTAGCCAGAACAGCATACTTTTATTTCTCTGTTTTATATATTGGGATTTCGTCTAAAATTTCTTCTTTGGTAAAAAGCTCCTGCTGCTTTTTAAAAAGTAATATATATCATGTTTTTATTTTATGGTATGGTAACTTTATAGTAATTTATAATCTAGTGTGTGTGTATGTATATCTATATATACACATACACACATATGAAATTTATTGACATACATCTGTTGTGTAATATTATGGGCGAGTCTGTGTTCATAATGAGTAATGAGTGGCATAATCAGCCTGTTAAAGAAACTTCATGTCCAGTGATTAAAGACATCTGCCAGTTACCTTCTCCGTCCTCCCCGTTGTTATCCATTTCAGCTAATGACCTCTCATCTTCTCTCCATAACGGAATAACATAGGAATTCTATCCCAAGTTATGTACAAAAACTGGTGTCTTTTAAATAACAGTGTGGTATGTTTATGGTAGATTAGTTTATGTTTGAGACCTTCATTTTAGCTAAGTTTAGGATTTTTATTAAGTGACTATAATCTGGGTGGTTATTCATTGAGTTATGAAACATTTTTAAATGTTTCATCACTTTAAAACTATGTAATTCATGGTCCTGATAGTGAAGCTGTTTAGGGCTGTGGTCCCCAGGGCAGCCTGGGGCTATTTCTGATGCCAAGCTGATCACTACCAACCCGAGGCTCTTGTGCTTTTGTCCTAAGGAGTTACTAAGAGTTGCTCTCTCGTACCTTTCAGTATATAGTCATTACTTGTTCTTGATGTTTATAATGATAAATTATTATCATTTTTATAAATGAAGCACGTATGCAGTCCCAGGAAATTTCACGAAATACTAGAAGGAAATGTTATTCTTAAATGGAAACTGGAGATAAATGCTGTTAATTTAACAAGGAAATTTCTCTCTAAAGAGTAATGAGAGAGTCTTTTGGAAAATAGATATTAATGTTGGCAGCAGTCAAGCTTATTTTGCAGCTGTGAAAAGCTTAGCTAAATACAGATGCCTCACGTTAGTCTCGGCCTGGTAGGGAAGTTACAGCTTAGCCACTACCAGTGACAGGAGGAAGCTGTAAAAATGTCATGGCTTCTTTCTTCATGTTTATCACTAACAGGTGTCTGTTATCTGCGTGGTTTTGTCTTTTGTCAAGCACACCTATAATTTAAAGACCAAAACAGGGAAAAGAAAAAAAAGGAGCAAAGCTTAATATGTATCAACAAAGTCCAGTGTTCTTTGTATTTCGAGATTTTCTTGTCTATAAATTAATGCCTTAGTTCTCTGTTATCTTTTTTCACAACACTATACTGTTGCCCCATATTCTTATTTGTGTTTTCAGAATGTGTCTATTTGGGAAACAAAAAGTGTAGATGGTTTGTAAGTGAATAATTTTTTTTTATTAAAATTTTGCTTTTGACTTGTCTCTACTTTAGGATATTGTCACAATATCCTCACAAAACAAGTTGAAAGTTTTTGCTCACTAGTATCGTTTTCCCCTCAATGTGGTATCAGCGTTTACTAGAAATGCTGTTTTCGTTTTAGGAAAAATTACTTCAAAATAAAGGAAGGTTTCTTAATGAATCTTGTAGAAGAACATAGATATCATCCTAATTCAGTGATGAATCTCACTGTGATTACATATCAATAGGGGGAATACCCTTCAGTAAGTCGGAGTTTTGCCTTCTCTTTAAGTTGCAATAAAGTTCCGTTTCTGACTTCTAATATTCAAGATGCTAGATGCTTGCTGTTGCTGAATCTGGTGCTCAGACAGTTTTTAAAGATATTTCAAAGAGAGAAAGTGCATGTTTTTATGGAGCAGTGCACCTCATTGTAGCTTGCCGTCCTTTTTGTTTCATTGTATACGTTAATATTTCTCTGTATCTGAAACTTAGGTGGATTAGACCTGGAGTTTTCACTTGCTTCTTTATACATAGTGCTCCCTGGTATCTGAGTTAGAAATAACGTGAAGAGCCAAATGTCTAGCGGCTGAAGGACGGGTCTATATGAATAGTAAATAGTAAAACAATTAGCTATATTGTTTTCATTCAGTGGATATTTGTTCTTGTTGATATTTCTTGTGTTTTGTTTCAGGGGCTTTTGGGCTTTGATTTTGCAAAAAGTAATTTAAATATTTTCATCTTTGCTTCATATGATATGGAAGTAGGACAGGGAAAAATCACTCAGCTATTCTTTTTATATAGAGAGTGTTCAAATAAACAATTGTAGGATGTTAAGACTATCAATTAATTGGTGGGATTAGGTTTGCCATTTTATTTTTATAAATATATATTTTTTCTGAATGTGTCTGAGTCCAAGAGTGGGCAAAAAATAATTTTCTACTTTGGACTAATCTATAAAGGGTTTTGAAAGTTTGTGTTACTAACGTGTTGAATTCATGATATCCTGCCTTAAGGCACCAATTGTAAATCTTCATTTTTCTAAAATAAATTAATTGAAAACATGTAACCGTTTGTTATTTTTACCATTTATCTTTTGGTTGTCTGGGATGTAAATAATTCTCTATGCAAAGCAAAAAGGACAGTTGAGACTTCATCTTCCACAGTGTTTTTTTTTTCCTTTTATTAATTGTAAGTTATTTGTAATTATAGAAAATAGTTTTAAAATTTAAACAGACTTGATAGAGATAAGATTGTAATCTAATTCTTTCATATTGAAGGTGAAGAACCTGAGATTCATAGGTTTGATATATTTTGTATTTGTAAAACCTGACCATTTTAAATATTAATTACAGAGTTTAAAGCTAGAATAATTGGATTTGAGTCCTTGATCCAACTGCCAGAGTGTCATCTTGGACACAACACAACCACCCCTCACTTTCACTGTCACTAAAATGGGAATCTAAATCCTCAAGGTTTTCTTTTTTAAAATAGCAAACAAATGGGGAAAGTATATTATGAAAAAACAAAACTTTATGCAGATTAATGTTTTGTCATTTGTTTTTCCCATTTTATGCCATGAGCATATCTTTTAGTGAGAATCACTCTGGCAAAGGAATAACAGCCACAGAATTGGTTCCACACAGCCTGTGCATGTGTGCAGACTGACTGGTTAGGACGGGCCTCTTCTGATAAGAGCCCTCAACTTTTTTCTAAGTCCATGCCTATAAACAGAAAAGATGTTTTAAACAGGTAGTAAAAAAAGGGGCTATTATTTTGTTGCAGTTTATCCTTTCAGCAAATGTTTATTACATGTCTTCTACGTACTCCTGAGGATACAGCCATAAACGGCAGTCACAGCCTCAGTCCTCATGGAGTTTTTAGCTGCAATAACTGGTACTCGGGCTTACTTCAAGCGCTCATTTGTAAGTTTTCTACTTTTCTGTTTTTCTTAGTTTCCCTTCTCATATAATTTGTTGTTCAGCATCTAATTGTTGCTATTAGATCTTTGGGATCTTTGGGACTCTGAGGGTAGGAGACCAGGACAATACAGCTGGCATCAGTATGAAGGGTTGGGATTTACTCAGCGTGTCTGTGACTGTCTGTGGGTGGATGACATGGAGGGGGAGCAGTTCAACGTGAGGGAGCTCTGGACGAAAGCAATCTCCAGGGACACAGCCGGCTTCCTGGGGGAGGGTCAGAATCCCCACATGGAAAATATGTAAACATAAGCCGGCATAAGGCCATAAATGCAAGCACTAAAGCCACCCTCTACGCCGACGTTCACAACCGTCCCTTCCCTTTCCAGCAAAAAGTCCCAAAAGAGTGTCGGCCAGCTTTTATATGGTAAATTTTAGTTGGGTGGATGAAGTAGTCAAGTGAAACTGATGAATATGTAATAGGAACTGAGGATATTTTCCCTCTCATTCAGAGTGTTCACATCGATCCGGCATCCCTGTCTTCATCACTAGGGTCACTTAAAGATTTATGGAACAGTGGTTTTCTTCCTTCGAAGTTGTTTGATACTCTGCAGTTTCTGAACATATGTTTGACGTTAGTAGAAATTCTATATCAAACCATAAGAATCCAGTCACAACTACAGTAAATGATCAGATTTTAATGACTCATACAGTGACATTTATTATTTTGATGTTGTACACTCAAAACTAATCTGTGTAACTGATAAATCTGTGTTAAATTCCTTTGTCTCCTTTTTATTCTTAAACTTACTGTTAAGGAAACTATAAGATTCTGAATTGGCATTATTGAGACTTCTGGACTGTATGACTTTTCCAAACAATACTTTATTGTTCTAAACCAAATAATTGATAGAAGGACTTAATATTAAAGATTTTTGTAAAGTAAAAGATTACTCCCTTTTTGTACAACAGGTGATTTTGAAAGGAGTAAAAGAATTTACAAAATTCACCCTATTTTTGGACATAGGTTAATTTCACATTTTTAATAAAAACTAGGTAGTTTAGTTTTCAGGATTATCATATAAACCTCTTTTGCCCAAATTATTATGCTTACTACAGTTTATTCCTCTCAGTTGACAGTATGATCTCAAATTGTGAATTGCTGGCCTTCAAAATAATGAGTTTTCCTCTATGGTCCTTGTAAATACATAGAGTGATTTAAATATTAACTGTGAAGCATAATGGTAATTTCCACAGGTGCCTAAGGACCTCTAGGAAGATACACTGGGAACATTTTTTTTCTAGAAAGATCCAGTTATTTATTAAATTATGAGGTACTCCTCAGATATTATGGAGGAAAGTTGTTGATGATTAATCTTTTTTTAATGTTTTTTTTACATCTTTATTGGAGTATAATTGCTTTACAATGGTGTGTTAGTTTCTGATTAATATTTTTAAATGTATAGTATGAAGTATAGTTTAAAGAGCCTTTGGAGATAAACTGCGGTTGATATCTGAGTAGAATCGCTCAATAATTGTTTAAATCTGAACAAGTCACTTAACCTCCCTTGCTCATTATCTCTGATGGGGGGGGGCAGTGGCTTGTCCCGCCCCCATTCCCTTCTCAGGAGTGAAGTTGGGAACCTTAAACTCAGTGGTGTTATCATGTATGTGCATAAAGAGGCTGAAGTTTTATGGGACTCGGTAGAAAAATGTCAAGACGTTGGCCACTGCCTGTGATCTTCGGAAAGGTCCTTATAGGAAAGAGACAGCATGGGAAAACAGGAAGGGAGCATACAGCTCTGCAGAGAGCCTTCTCCCTGAAGCCAACAGTATGTGACTGAGGTAACCATTTTCCTTTTTTACTTGCAAAAGCCAAGTTCCTTGCTTCAGGATTAATTTAAGAATCACTCACGTACGGCCACAGGGAACGATAGTTTAAGAGCCTCCTGACCACGTTGCTCACTCTACTGCCAAATGATGATCTCCTAGCTCTCTATCTGGAAAAACACAGTATTTCCAGGAAGTAGTAAGTGCTGTACGTTGTTTTCTTATCTAAATTTCTGTGGGGAAAAGGATTTCAGTAAATGATGCTAAATCAGTTGGCCATCCCATGGGGAAAAAGAGGACCACTGATTGATCCCACCTAACACCATACACAGAAATTAATTCAAAATGGATCATAGACCTAAATACGAAAAATTTTCTTAGAGAAAATCTTCCTGACCTTTGGTGTAGAACAATTGCTTAAAGAGGATACAAGATGACTAACATGAAAAAAAGTATCAATTGAATCTCATTAGAATTAAGAATTTCTTTTTATCAAAAGACACCATTAGACAGTGAAAAGAAAGATGTTCACAATTTTTACATCTACCAAAGGACTTCTATCCAGAATATACAAAGAACATTTGTAAATCAATAAGGAAAAGACAACCCAATGTAAACAATGCACAAAGGATGGGAATAGGAACTTTACAAAAGAGAATTTCCAAGTGGTCAATGAGACTACTAGCAGGTACTCAACATCACTCCTCATTCAGTCTCTTGATTTTAAAAATCTCACAAATCTGTATCTCCAGCTTGTATATCTGACTTGACATCTCTACTTGGGTGTTTAATAGGCAGTTCAAACACCATGTCCTAAACACTTTGATTTTTCCATCAAATGCCTGCTTTTACTCAGTCTTTCTCATCTCAGTAAATGGTAACTTCGTTTTTCTTATTACTCAGGTCAGAAACCCTGGATCTATCCATAGCTTCTTTCCTTCAACACCTGATATCTAATCTGTGAGAAATTGTTAGCTGTATCTCTTTTTAAAAATTTATTTATTTTTGGCTGCGTTGGGTATTCATTGCTGCGCGCGGGCTTTCTCTAGCTGCCGCGAGCAGGGGCTACTCTTTGTTGCGGTGCGCGGGCTTCTCATTGCAGTGGCTTCTCTTGTTGCGAAGCACAGGCTCTAGGCACGTGGACTCAGTAGTTGTGGCGCACGGGCTTAGTTGCCCCGCGCCATGTGGGATTTTCCTGGACCAGGGCTCGAACCCGTATCCCCTGCATTGGCAGGCGGATTCTTAACCACTGTGCCACCAGGGAAGCCTTAGCTGTATCTTTAAAGAAGTCAGGCTTCACACCATTTTCCAGGTTCCCGTCTCTATTCAGGCTGCTGTATCCGTTACCAGGCTTTGCTGTTCCACCCTTGCCTGACTGCAGTCCACCATCAAAAGAGCAGCTAAAGGGATCCTCTTAAAATACAAGGAGGATCGTGGCATTTGTCTGCTCAGAACATTCCAGTGGCTTCTTATCTTACTCAGCATAATACCCATGTTTTTGGTTATGTTATTGGTTGAAATATGTCCCCCAAACTTCATACATTGAAGTTCTAACCCCTAGTGCCTCAGAATGTGACCTTATTTGGAAATAGGTTTGTTACAGATATAATTGGTTAGCATAAAGTCATACTGAAGTAGGGTGAATCCTAATTCAGTATGACTGGTGTCCTCACAAAAAGGGAAATTTGGGGACAGACACACATGCAGGGAGAATGCCATACAAAGATTAAGGCACAGATTGGAGTGATGCTTTTACAAGCCAAGGAACACCAAAGATTGCCAACAAACCACCAGAAGCTGGGAAAGAGACATGGAATGGATGCTCTCTCACAGCCTCAAGAACTAACCCTGACAACATCTTGACCTTTGACTTCTGGCCTCCAGAAGAACAGTGAGGCAGTAAAATTCTGTTATTTAAGCCACCCAGTTTGTGGTACTCTGTTATGGCAGCCCTAGCCAACTGATACAGCCTATAATGCTTTTTCTCAATCCCCACTCGTTACCACTTTTCTCTCCTCCCTACCTCCCCCCTCCTCTTGTTCATTCCATTACAGCCTTCTGCCCCTCGCTGTTCCCCAAACCCACCAAGCATGCTTCTTTGTCCTTGCTGTTCCCTTTGCCTGGAATAATGTTCTCCTGGATGTCCTCACAGCTCACTCTCTCCTTATTTTAGGTTACCTACCCATTAACACCTTTATTAACCAGTCTGTATGGATTACACCTCCTGGCCTCCCACTTTCCCTAACCCCTTTATTCTGCAGCTTGATTTTGTATAAGCTCTTCTTTATAATATTATCCATTGTTTGTTGCCTGCTTCCCTTCTCAAATACACAATAAATGTAAGCTCTGAATGGTCAGACTTAATTTTTTTTCAAGGCTATACTCCCAGTTGCTAAAACATGCTTGGCATGAACTATGCATTCAGTAAAGACTTGTAGAATGAATGAATGAGTAACTGAATATAGTGTATTTATATAATGATGTATTTATCACTAGGGTGTTAGAGTTGAAGGTTTCTGATTTTTTAAAAAATCAAAAGCACACATTTTTAGTTGAAGATATTAAATGCATGTTCCAAAAGTATCTAAATGCTTAATGACTTAAGCAATAAAAAAAGATAATTAACATAAAAGAATCATAAGCTTTGGAAATATTTTTGTATTTATAAAACATGTAAAATATGTATTAATATGGAAGATTGTTATATTATTTAGCTTAGGATCTAAAATCTTAAAATCTATATGGTCACTGAAAATAAGAATAGATTAGAGGCAAGAACATGGAAACTTTTAGGTAATCAGACATTCTCCGCCCCTCAAATACAATGGAAAAATAAATATCTCTTTTGCAAATGTCCATCTAAAATTGTTAAGACTTTGTAATATTTACTATATTTTAAGTCAAGGATTCTTAACGAGTAGGACTTATCAGGGATTCTTAACCAGCAGGGCTTATCAGAATTACAAGAGCATCGATTGCCTCAGATGAAATATACATAAATCCTAGAAAATCTATTTGGTTGGTCTTGGATGAACTTCTGCTTGAAGCCAGAACAAAGAGAAAAAAACCTTCCGCGGTTGATTTTGACGTGTACTCCACGTGGTAAACCAATGGCTTAACTGATTAGTAGGAGGGGTCAGAGTGTCAGTGCCTTTGAGAGAAGTTGTATTTTTTGTGATTTCCTTGTGAGCCTTCAGAAGTCAAAGACGGTGCAAGAGCATGACATGCTTCAATAGCCCCATTGTGACCCCTCGGCCTTGGCCGACTGTGAGTCAACTCACTGGCATAGCAGTAGCAGCTTCAGAAAAGTGATTTTTATTCTTGAACACAAGAAAGTAGGTTATGTGCAGCTGGAATGATTTACTTCTCATTTCCCCTCAAGATGAGCGATGGCTCAGGGGACTGAAATCAACCCCTTCTGTAAGGTGGCGTGTGAGACGGGAGGTCTAAGGAGATATGACCCTCAAGGTTTCAGACTTTCACTTCATCCTCATGAGTCATTTGTGTGGAAAATGAAATTTAAAATGCAAAAGTATATGCACAGTTGTGCTTCTTGCTTCTACACAATTTAATGTAAAACAAGATTTTATGTGACCAGTAGCTGTTCCCAAATATAAATTGTGTGCCAAGATGTCCACTTAGTAATGTTAAGACCAAAGCCAGAAACAGCCAAAGCACAGCTCTGCAGGAGGGCATTTCTGCTGGACCACCCTATAGTGCAGTGCAGTTCTAGATAATGGGACTCCTGTGCTCAAGAATAGTTTCTTCACTAGGAAATTGGATTATTTGACTTCAGACTGTAGAATAATAAGAAAACACGAGGAACTAAAATTTCCAGTGCCCATGCAGTGATGCCCGTTAGAAAGAGAAGAGATGGTACCATGGCTTTGCCCCAATAACTCTGCTTTTCATCAGTTTTGGGTGTTCTAGCTTTTTTAAAAAAACACATTATAAAGACTTCTTATTGTGTATATTAGAAAGAAAAATAAGTAAGGCAAATGTGGCTCAATGTTTACAATTGATAATTCTAAGTAAAGGACATATGGGTATTATGTACCCTTCACCTAGAATCACCAGTTGTACTATTCTGGCAACTTTTATGTAGGTTTAAAATTTTTCAAAATGAATGTTGGGGAAAAAAGTAGAGTAGGCCTTATAGTAAATTCTTGTTTCCTTGTGATAACCTTGGCAATACATTGAGATTTTTTTTTTTTTTTGAACACTCATAAATTACTTTCCAACACTTGCTTTCAGCTCAGATCCCAAGTTTGAGTAAAATTTGCTCTGAAAGTCCTCAAAACACAGAAACATAAAAATATTTTCTTTAAAGCCCCACAGGGGGTCAGCAAACCTTTTTTTTCTGTAGATGGCCAGATAATAATTTAGGCTTTGAGGACCACATATGGACTCTGTCACATATTCTTTACTTTTTTTAAACTCTTAAAAAATGTAAAAATATTTTTTAGCTCAAGGCCTCTTCAAAAACAGGCTACATGCTGGATTTGGCCAGCACACCATAGCTTGCCTGGTACAGAGTATTTACCAGATCAATAGCTACCTACCAGATACAAGGGGATGTGTTCGGTGCTCCAGCAAAGAAATCACATCCGGAACAGCAGCTGCAGTTGGAGTCACCACCTGATTAAATTTTCAATAATCTACTTTCATTCTTCAATACCCATCTGTTTTCTATACAGGCACAACAGGCGACTTGAATGGAACCACCATGTTTTTAAGTCCTTGATGACAGCAGTAAGTTCTGCAGTCCTTCCAGGAATGTTGTATTGCCTTTGGTTTACTATTTTCAAAGGCAGAGCCTTTGAAAGGGGGAGGGGGAGAGGGAATGAGTGGGAGTTTGGGATTAGCAGATGCGAACTATTGTATATAGAATGGATAAACAACAAAGTCCTATTGTATAGCCCAGAGAGCTATATTCACTATCCTGTGATAAACCATAATGGAAAAGAATATGAAAAAGAATATATATGTATAACTGTTCATTTTGTTGTACAGCAGAAATTAACACACATTGTAGATCAACTAAACTTCAGTAAAATATTAAAAAAAAAGTAAAAACAAAACCAGAAGACAAAGGCAGAGCCAGTTTGAATGGCTTCCATTTAATTCTCCCAGTCACAGCCCTCGCTCCATGGTCAGATAACATGTGGAGATCCTGTGAGCTGCTATACATTATTTCTTTTTTTTCTTTCTTTCTTTTTTTTGGCGGTACGCGGGCCTCTCACTGTTGTGGTCTCTCCCGTTGCGGAGCACAGGCTCCGGACGCGCAGGCTCAGCGGCCATGGCTCACAGGCCCAGCCGCCTCCGCAGCATGTGGGATCTTCCCCGATCGGGGCACGAACCCGTGTCCCCTGCATCGGCAGGCGGACTCTCAACCACTGCGCCACCAGGGAAGCCCTCATAAAAAGTTTTAATGAAGTATAATCTATAAAAATACTGAATCACTATGCTGTACACCTGAAACTAATATAATATTGTAAATCAACTATCCTTCAATTAAAAAAATTCTCTTGTGGCCCATCCTAATGAGAGGCATACAGGAAAGGGAATTCTGGAAAATGCTTTTCAGCCTAGCCAAGTAGATGCATAAAAAAACCATCTCATGTGGTTATATAAATCTTATTCTTTGTGACAGTTTTATTGATACAAAAACTGCACATATTTAATGTTACAATTTGATAAATCTGGACATATGCATGTACCCATGAAACCATCACCACAATCAAGATAATAGACACAGCTGTCATCTCTGAAAGTTTCCTCATGCCCTTTTGTTTTATTTTGATTTTTATACTAAGAACATTTAAGATGAGATCTATCTACTCTCTTAACAAACTTTTTAAGTACCCAATACAGTATCGTTAATTATAGGCATGATGTTACACAGCAGGTCTCTAGAAGTCATTCATCTTGCTTAATTGAAACTTTATACCCATTGAACAACTCCCTATACTTCTTTCAGTTCTATTGTACATTAAGACTTTCAAACCACTGTATCATTCATATTTCATTTGATATTAGCAAAGTGAAAGGTGCAGAATTATTTTCACATTTTTAAAACAAGAGTAGTAAAGCTCTAGAAGGTTTAATGATGTGGGTAGTGAAATTAAACAAGAAAATTTTTGACTTGTCAACTTGTAAAATTCACCTTATATAAAAACTCCAATCTTCCAACGTATAGAGAGCACTCAGAACACCTATAACTCTGAACATTTCATTATTATCTTCCATATTATTACATCATCAGATGTGAAGAAGACTGCCTTAAACAGAACTATTATTATAGAGATTATTTTTTAGTTGTCTAATAATGTATGTTTTAGATGCGACAAAATCATCCATTATTATTAACTTTATGATTAGATTTACCTTTATGTTTACTAATCTCTTTGCTCACAAGCATGCCATGTCTTGTGCCTTTATTGTACATTAATTTTGTACTACTATATTACATTTTTAAAGTAGCACCTTTAGTGGAATTCTGGGAGTCGTAAATATATAGTATTACTAGACAGTAAATATATATAGTTTTAGCTACTGCTAAATTACATATGTCTACTACTATATGACATATAGAATATGGGTTTGAACAAACGTATAATGACGTGAATCCCACCTCATAGTATCCCACAGAGTATTTTTTTTTAACATCTTTATTGGGGTATAATTGCTTTACAATGGTGTGTTAGTTTCTGCTTTATAACAAAGTGAATCAGTTATACGTATGTTCCCATATCTCTTCCCTCTTGCGCCCACAGAGTATTTTAACTGCTCTAAAAAATCCTCTGTGCTCCATCTAGTCATTTCCTCTCCGCCCCCACCAACCCCTAACCCAACCTCTGGTCTTTTACTGTCTCCTTAGTTTTGATGTTTCCAGAATGTCATATAGTTGGAATCATATAGGGTGTAGCCTTCTCAGATTGGCTTCTTTCACTCAGTAATGTGCACTTAAGGTTCCTCCAGGTCTTTTCATGGCTTGATGGCTCATTTCTTTTTGGCCCTTGAATAATAAGTAGCTCATTGTCTGGATATACCACAGTTGATTTATCCATTCACCTACCGAAGAACATCTTGGTTGCCTCCAAGTTTCAGGAATTGTGAATGAAGCTGCTGTAAACATCCATGTGCAGGGTTTTTGTATGGACATGAGCTTTTAGCTCCTTTGGGTAAACACCAAGGAGCATGATTGCTGGTTCATATGGTAGGAGTATGTTTAGTTTTATAAGAAACTATTAAACTGTCCTCCAAAGTGGCTGCACCATTTACATTTCCACCGGCAATGAACGAGAGTTCTTGTTGCTCTACATCCTCGTCAGTATTAGACGTTGTCAGTGTTGTAGATTTTGGCCATTCTCATAGATGCATCATGCTATCTCATTGTTTTTTGTTTGTTTGTTTGTTTGTTTTTTGCGGTACGCGGGCCTCTCGCTGTTGCGGCCTCTCCCGTTGCGGAGCACAGGCTCCAGACGCGCAGGCTCAGCGGCCATGGCTCACAGGTCCAGCCGCTCCATGGCACGCAGGATCCTCCTGGACCGGGGCACGAACTCACACCCCCGCATCGGCAGGCGGACCCCCAACCACTGTGCCACCAGGGAAGCCCTATCTCATTGTTTTAATTTGCATTTCTCTGATAACATATGATGGGGAGCATCTTTTTATATGTTTCTTTGCTGATGATCATGTTTTGATTTTTCTACAGTGAGTACAGCTTCAATCCTCTAGGTACCCTTTTTGGGATTAAACCCCCAATCTGTGTGTGCATGTGTTATAAATGTATTTTTCATGATAATCTCTATGGGGTTAATACCTTCTTTGTGTGTTTTGGAGTACAATAGTCCTATTCAGTATAGCAATTCAATTCTTATATGTATTACATATCTAGCAAATGAAGAAGTCTATAATTTTCTAACATAATTATTAAATTGCTTCTCTGTTAAAAATTGGGAAAGATCTAGTTGTTACAGGGATTGAAACAGGACATTTTAGAAAGGCTCTAGCACTTAAAGCTCCAACACAAGAATTATATCTATGGATTCCTACTGGAAAGTCATATTTCATGGGACTGAATCCTTATTCAATTACTCCCTAGTTTTGTTACCTTGAGAGGGTTACTTATCTGTAAATGGAAGCAATTAATATTATGGACTTGAGTAATAAATGATAATATAATGTATCATTCAGCATTTACTTTGCACAGATTAAAACACTTAATACATCTTAGCTGCTAGTATCATTATCATCAAATTTACCACAACTACCATCCCCTCTACCTAGTCAGTTGCAACTTAAACAAATAATATATTCTTTCTGTTCTCCTAGAGAATTAAGGGGAAGATATAAAAATGGTAATTTAACTTGCTATATTTGTGCATTGCCTGTCTTCAATAGTTACTGTGAAAATTAATGTGATTAAAGAGTTTTTAGTATAATTCACTCTTTTTTCTTTTTGTTAGGCTTAGCTTCCTTCCTATCCTTTAGCCAGCTTATCTCATTTTATTTGACTTGTTTTATAATAAGTTGTGCCTGAAAATAGAATCAACACACTGCAATCAAAACTACTTTTATTGCATGTCAACTTCTAGTATTTATTTTCATTACACATTGTCAAGGAGGAGCTAGTAATTAAAAATTTAATACTCTACTTTTCCTAAATGACATGAAATTGCAATATGGTAAGTAATATTGTGTATACTTTTCAGTTCGATGGATTTGATTTCTAAAACCAGTATTTTGATAGTTTCATCTTAGGGAATTTTCTTTGATCACATGTACTACACCCCTAGGAAGTAGATGACAGCTGCTACGTATATATGTGTGTGAAGAAACTGAATTTAATTAAAGTTCATTTCTCTGATGCTTAGTATGATTATTATATTTGAAAAGGCTAAAAAATGCCCTGTAAATTGAAAGACATATGAGAAAGGACACTCAGAGGCAAGGATCAAGTTACTCTAAAATCAAAGTAACTTATAATATTATTCAATTAATGCCTATATCTTTTTTTTTTTTTTTTGCCGTACACGGGCCTCTCACTGCTGTGGCCTCTCCCGTTGCGGAGCACAGGCTCCGGACGCGCAGGCTCAGCAGCCATGGCTCACGGGCCCAGCCGCTCCACGGCATGTGGGATCTTCCCGAACTGGGGCACGAACCCGTGTCCCCTGCATCGGCAGGCGGACTCTCAACCACGGCGCCACCAGGGAAGCCCTAATGCCTATATCTTAATCGACTCTCACTTGTTCAAACATGGGAGACATAAAAGGAGGTAAATGTCTAACTTCTCACTCATAACAACTGTGTTAGGATCCCATGAATGCTGATGTTGCAGGCTCATTGGTAGGACTATCAGATTTGGGAAAAAACCAAAATAGAATGCTCACTTAAATTTGAATTTCAGATAATCCACAAATGTTTTAGTATAAGTATATCCCATGCAATATTTGAATACATTAAGTAAAGAACATTAAAAAAAAAAAGCTATATACCCACTGGGCTAAAAGACATAAATAAAACAGACATCACCAGGCTAAAGTGAGACATACTTATACTAGGAACATAATTATACTAAAATATTATGTGTTGCTTCCCTGAAATTGAAATGTAACTGGGCATTCTGTGTTTTTTCCTGACAAACCTTGTCAGGTGAGCCATTCTGTGTGCTCTTGATCTCTCTCTCCTTGGACAGCATCCATTTAGAAACACTAAGTTGCAGTCCAGCTGTCCCTAAATCCTCCACTGAAATTCAAGGATTTAAGGTGACACCTACTTTATCTCTTTTAGACCATAGAGATTTTTTTTTAATGTTCTTTACTCAATGTATTCATTTTAATATTATGTATTATTACATTCATCTGAATAAATGTGTGCTAATCCACTTGTAACTTATAAATCATAATAATAAACATACACAATATACTCTCTACCTGCAAAAGAGCCAGGACACTCCCAGTAACACTGAAGCCCCCTGTCCTCCCAGACGATGCCTTCACCTGCTTTTCCACAAAGCAGCACTGTTCTGAACTATGTGTTTCATTCCTTCACACTTTTAAAAAAATGATTTATCACATACGTATATATCCCTAGACAATATGTTATTTAGTTCTGCACGTCTCTAAACTTTATGTAATATGATACTCAGTGAATTCTTCTGCAACTTTTTTTTTTCACTCAAAATTGTTTTTGAGATTAATTATCCTAGTTTTTGATTCTCTCAGAAGCAGACCGTGAAACAGGGTTTGAGTGAAAGCAGCTTTTGTGGAAATTTCTGGGAGCGCAAGTGGATAAAGGTGGGACTGATACGGAGGGCAGAGGAGGCAATAAGGCTGCATGTTAAAGCATCAAGCACAGTGGGTGACTGAGGCTTCAATATGTAAGAGAACAGACACTTTCTGCAGCAGGCAGACAGTGGCCAAAGCAAAGCACATCATTCCCCTCTCTGAATGACTGAGAGAACCTTAAGAGTACAAGTAACTGAAGTTTATTTCCCCTCAGAGATCCAAATGTACCATAAAAGGATAACACCTGGAAATTACAACTCCAGGCATCACTACTTACTGGAAAGAAAAATGGATTAATCTGTTTGAATGTGTCTGTTTTCTCATATGCAATACGAGAGTATTAATCACATCTTTATCACGGGGTAATTATGAAAAATAAACATGGTCATCAGTGTATAACACGCTACTCATGTGTCAAAGAGTTCATCTCTATCTATGTTGTCCTCTTGCTGGAACAGAACTGGGCTCCCTTCCCAGCTACACCCCATGGCTGTGACACTGTGACTGAGGTCTAGCCAATGGGACGTGAGTGAAAAATGACTTGTAACATTTCTAAGCCTGGTTCATAAGAAGAACGTGGCTTGCCCCATGCTCTGTGCCCATTCCAGCAGGCTGGCAAAGAGATAATCCCTTGGGAAAACTTGTAAATTAAAGATAGCGGAAGCTTTCTTATCCTGGGTCCAGAAATGACTGCATGAAAGTGAGCCGCATTACTGCTGTTACCTGACAAGTATCTTTGGGCAGGCAAGAAACAAACTGTTATTTGTTTCTTTAGCTTTACATATTTAGGGACTAATTACAATTATAGTAGCTTGCATTAACCTAAATAAAACACTATTTATTGTTTTGAAATTCATGACTGGAGGCAAGTTTCTTATGCCAAACCCTAGAGACAGTATTTCATTTATGACTTGTTGAGTTACAATATAATGAATTACAAAAAAAAAAAATGTTCATTGCATATCTATTTTGTGTATACTGAAAATACACAAAGGTGTAAGTTGATTATCTTCAAACTAAAGGATTTTGAAATTTAGTATGTGAAAGCAAACATAAAAAAAGAGTACAGAGATATGGGAACATACGTATAACTGATCCACCTTTTTATAAAGCAGAAACTAACACACCACTGTAAAGCAATTATACTCCAATAAAGATGTTTAAAAAAAAAGAGTACAGAAAATAAATGGCACATGGTAAAGAATAATTAAGCAATGTCTCAGTTGTTTATTATAATTTGCTTCTCAGAGTCCATAATGTTCACTATTACGCCATGAACTGTCCAAAGGATTCTGGCTGTTTGGAGATGCCAGGGAGTGAACCCAGGACAAATACTGTGTTATCTCATTTATATATGGAATCTAAAAAAGTGGAACTGACAAAAGCAGAGAGTAAATGGTGGTTTCCAGGTGCTGGGGAGTGGAGGAAATGGGGAGATGGTGGTCGAAGGGTACAAAGTTTCAGTTATGAAGGACGAGTAAGTTCTGGGGACCTAATGTACTGCATGGTGACTATAATTAATAATACAAATTATATACTTGAAATTTGCCGAAAGAGTAGATCTTAAGTGTTCTCACCACACACAAAAGGAAACTATACAAAGTGATGGATGTGTCAACTAGTTGATTGTGATTTCACAATGCATACATATATCAAAATATCACCTTGTTCACCTTACATAAATACAATGTTTATTTGTCAATTTTACCTCAGTAAAACTGGGAAAAGTTTTTGCTTCTCAGTTGCAGAACAGCCAGTGATGGTGCTGCAGGATTTATTCTTAGGAAAAGACGTTGATTCATTCCTACGTCATGGTAATCCAATTTTCCTTGCCAGTGATGGATTTTAAAATGGGCTTGGAGCATATTTTCTGTCAACCCTCTCCTCAGAACACTTACCCTCAGAACAAAAGACACACAGGAAGATATTCATTCTATTTTTGCTAACTGTTGTGGAGTCAGCATGAGACTACTGGAACTCTGGCATCCATCTTGTGACTGTGGGACATTACGCTGAGAGCCATGCAGGCAGTGTGAAAGGATGAAGAGAACCCTGGGCTTAAGCTATTCCTTCACCGAGCCCTGGAACTGCTCTCCTCAGGACTTCTTGCTTTGTGAGATAATGCATTTTTCTCATTGTTTAAACTGGCTTGGGATGTGATTTTCTGTTATTGTCAGCTGTATGCATCTTAAATCTTCCCCTATCTTCAAAAGGGTTATGAAGCATATGTAGGAGCAAATAAAACCCAAACACTTGTTTTTGAAATTTTCCAAATCTGGTCTCATTTAACCTCTATTTTCTAGCATTTAAATAAAGAGGAGAAAAAAAGCCTTGAAACATGTCATGTTTAAGAAAACAACATTTTTATACTCTTATTCCTAATTTAGTGTGATAAGGATGAGTAGTACAGGAATTGCTTCCCAGGATGAAGGTATAAGCGAGCACTGTCATATTGATCAACGGAGATACCAACTATGTATTCACGGATATGTTTCTGCTTTATGATCCTCCAAGATGAACTAGCAAGCTTAGGATTACTGACAACTGAGTCAAAGCTGAGCAATCCTCTTAATATGCATATGAATAAAACAAGTCACTTTTCAGGAAAAAAAAAAAACAACCCAATGCCAAATAGACGTACTAAGCTTCTAACATTTTTTTCAAGCAGATCTTTTCAAAGTTAACTTTTAAACAAATCAGCTCTTGCCCTGATCTCAGTGGAAGTCAGAAACTAAAACCCTATTGCCTGTGTGTGTGAAGGATGTGTGTTTTTCATTGCTGCTGGTGTAGTTTCTATTGGTTGGTCACAGTTATTTTGGATACGTATAGATATGTAATGTAAATTATATAGTAACTATTTCCAGACTGTTCTGCAGCCTATTTTATCAGGTTAAAAAGTCTTTTTATTTTAATACATCACAAAAGTGTTATTTTTGAGAACAAAACTTAATCTGGAAGTATACGGAAGTGGCTTAAATTTACCGTTTTTGAGAAAATAGGTGAGCACTACCTAAATACATGTTTGCCGTACGCTGGTTAATGCCAAGAAAAGGGGCCAGGAATTGCTGTGTTCTTTTGAGTTAAATAGAGACAAGATACAGCAAGGAATCAAAACCAGAGCAATAAGAAAGAGTTACATGAATTGAAATCAGGTTAGGATAGGTATGGAAATAAGGCATTTGAAAACCAATTTTTAATAATCCTTCAAATAGGAACAAGGTCAGGTATAAAGAAGGTTGGACACAGGAGGGTTAAGGAAGTAAATGTTTCATGTTCACAGTTTGAAACTGGACGGGCCATGTGGAACTTTCATGACCTCCTGCACCTGGTATTATCTCCTTCATCCAACTCAAGCTCAGATGTTAACTTTTTTTTTTTTAGGGGTACGCGGGCCTCTCACTGCTGTGGCCTCTCCTGCTGTGGAGCATAGGCTCCGGACGCGCAGGCTCAGCGGCCATGGCTCACGGGCCCAGCCGCCCCGCGGCATGTGGGATCTTCCCGGACCGGGGCACAAACCCGTGTCCCCTGCATAGGCAGGCAGACTCTCCACCACTGCGCCACCAGGGAAGCCCAGATGTTAACTTTTTTTTTTTTTGTTTTGTTTTGTTTTTTTTTTTGTGGTACGCGGGCCTCTCACTGTTGTGGCCTCTTCCGTTGTGGAGCACAGGCTCTGGACGCGCAGGCTCACGGGGCCCAGACGCTCCGCGGCACGTGGGATCTTCCCGGACCGGGGCACGAACCCGTGTCCCCTGCATCGTAGGTGGACTCTCAACCACTGAGCTACCAGGGAAGCCGCCAGATGTTAACTTTTAACATAACTAGTTGGCAATTATTTTGAAGTCATCAATGATTTATACTTATTTGTTCCTCTCCAGATGCCTTAATAGAGTTTTTTTTTTTAATAAACTACTTTTTAGACCAGCTTTAGGTTCATAGCAAAATTGAGTGGTAAGTACAGACATTTCCCATATACCCCCTGCCCACACACATGCATAGTCTCCACTATTATCCACTTTCCAAACCAGAGTAGTACATTTGTTACTAAGGATGAACCTATATTGACACATCATAATCACCCAAAGTCCATAGTTTACCTTAGGGTTAATTCTTCATCTGTACATTCTATGGGTTTGGGCAAATATATACTATAATGGCATGTTTCCATCATGATGGTATCATGCAGAGTATTTTCACTGCCAAAATCCTCTGTGCTGTGCCTATTCATTTCTCTCTCCCCCGTTACTCCTAGCAGCCACTGACCTTTTTACTGTCTCCACAGTTTTGCCTTTTCCAGAATGTCTTATAGTTGGAATCATATAGTATGTAGCATTTTCAAACTGGGTCCTTTCACTTGATAATATGCATTTAAGGTTGTTCCAGGTCTTTTCATGACTTGATGGCTCATTTCTTTTTAGCCCTGAATAATATTCCATTGTCTGCATGTGCCACAGTTGATTTATCCATTCACCTTCTGAAGGACATCTTGGTTGCCTCCAAGTTTTGGCAATTATGAATAAAGCTGCTGTAAACATCCATGTGCGTGTTTTTGTATGGACATAAGCTTTCAACTCCTTTAGGTAAACACCAAGGAACACAATTGCTGGATCATACGGTAGGAGTATGTTTTGTAAGAAACTGTCAAACTGTCTTCCAAAGTGGCTGCACCATTATATTCCCAACAGCAATGAATGAGAGTTCCTATTGCTCTACATCCTTACCAGCATTTGGTGCTGTCAGGGTTTTGGATTCCACATTCTAATACGTGTGTAGTTTTAAGTTTTAATTGTTTTAATTTGCATTTCCCTGATGATATATCATGTTGAGTAACTTTTAACTGCTTATTTGCTATCTGTATATCTTCTTTGGTGAGGTGTCTATTCAGATCTTTTGCCCATTTTCAAAATGGGTTGTTTGTTTTCCTACTGTTGAGTTTTAAGTTTTTTGTATATTTTGGAATCCATTCCTTTATCAGATATGTCTTTTGCAAATATTTTCTCCCAATCTGTAGCTTGCCTTTTCATTCTACTGACAGTATCTTTAATGAAGCAGAAGTCTTTAATTTTAATTAAGTCTAACTTATCAATTTTTTAAAATTAATTATGCCTTGGTTTTGTATCCAAAAAGTCACTGTCATTCGCAAGGTCATCTAGATTTTCTCTTATGATATCTTTTAGGAATTTTATAGTTTTGCATTTATGTCTGTGATATATTTTGAGTTAATTGTTGTGAATGCTGTAACCTAATAAATTTTTAATACATATTTTTGTATTTTATTACATGGAATCATTACGATCACTGCATAGTTCACTTGGTATTAGGAAACTGTTTTTTAGAAAACATGCTACATAAGTAAGAGATAAAGGTTTAGTTTTCAGTTAATCATGAAGAAAAGTCATGGTATCTGCTTAATTATGTTAGTGTCCGGAGCCTGTGCTACTCAGATTTGATAAATCTAGTTCACTCCTCCTAAGACTAATGTTTTAGAGGAAATTTCCAAAGTTAGGGAACAAATCAGAGAACTTGCTTTTTGATAAAATTAACAGTTGCTAAACAATATTCCCTACTGTTATGAACCAGGTGTTATTATGCCTTATCTTATAGATGAGAAAACTTGAGTAATCAGAATTTAACCTATTTGTGCAAGTTCCCAAAGCTAGAATGTGGTGGTCACCAAAATTCAGTTTTCCCACAGCTTCCCAATTGCTCTCCGTGTAGCAAGAACTTGGAGCTGTCTTGGGCAGACCATCTTCAAATTCTTCTATTTCCTTCCTTGGCTAATTCCTACTCAGTTTTAATCTTCTCAGTGTATGTGACCTTCTCTTCAGTGATTTTTATTACTGCTTTATCCTAAAACAAGGTTTCATTTCCATCACAAAAGGGTATGCCTGCTTTGTTTACTTACTCCTCCAATATTTTGTTCCAGAGAGAAACTCTCTTAAACAAATCACTCAGATGCCTTAATCACTTCTGAAGAAGAGGTAATGAAAAATGTCAAATGAGATCCATCAAGTTAAACTCATTTGTTAATTGAACTATTTAGTTCTCTAGTTGAAAGAATAAAAAAAAGAACCCATCCACCTCTAATCAAATTTTACTGAATCAGGTGTTTGTCTAGTACTGTACTTACATGTTTTGCAGAACACCATAAAATTTCTGTACAAATTTTTTAGCAACCTCACTAAGGTTGCAATCTATTCTGGAGGGTAAGACAAACAGAACACACTGTGCTATTCAACTGCTAGGTCGTATGCATAGACTCCAAGTGTAATAGTAGCATATGGACATTTAAAAACGATTTATATGTTATAACTTTTGATGATTACCTGTTTTGAATTATTTCATTTTAGAACAACTGTATACTGGAGAAACAGGTATAATTACCATCCAGTTTTACAAATGAGGAATCTGAGGCTAAGTGAAATGAACTATGTGCCCAGTGTTATAGGAACAAACACTTACTTAAGACAGGACTCAAACGCAACTCACTGGGCTTCCCTGGTGGCGCAGTGGTTGAGAGTCCGCCTGCCAATGCAGGAGATCACGGGTTCGTGTCCCGGTTCCGGGAAGATCCCACACGCCGTGGAGCGCCTGGGCCCGTGAGCCATGGCCGCTGAGCCTGCGCGTCCGGAGCCTGTGCTCCGCAACGGGAGAGGCCACAACAGTGAGAGGCCCGTGTATCGCAAAAAAATAAAAAAAAAAAAAATGCAACTCATTATGTTTTTATTACACACTTCCTAAGAAATCTATGGATTACAATAGTTGCGGCAGGTTCTTGAGGAAGTGAATATTGGATGTGAAAAGACTGTTGGTATTTAAATGAGCCTTGGTAATAAGGAAAGAAATCCAAGATTATAGAATAAAGTTAAGGCAGGTCCTGAATCAATGTGTTGCTAGTAATAAGTGAATTAGTCTGAAGGGTTTATGACTGAGAGTAATGGTGAATAATACTGTGTTGTACAAAAGCAGGCACCACTGGTTGTTGATTTGCAGTTTCAGTTTGTAGTATTGTATCATTCACTGCTTTCGAATTCATGAGATATACTGATATATAATCTGAGTATATATAAGCAAATGATGCCGAAAATTGCTAAACGCAGCATGATCCATAGCTGATGTATTTCTGAAACACTGTAATTATTGAAAGCCCCCCAAAATCTAAATGTATATTCTATAAATACAGATTTTTATTCTCTCTTCAGTTGAAGGTAAAATGTGACTATCTCAAGGGACCCAGAGTGATGTGATATAAACAAAGAAAAAACAATGTCACAGAACCTGAAAAATCATCAGTGGATCAGTGATTTACTGACAAGTCTGATATGGCAGAAAATCGGCTTTAGAAAGTTGGGTAGCCAGCAGTTTCACATGAATAATAATAAATCTAAATTATAGGAAAGTAATGATGACTTAATTCACATTATACTATTTATTCCAAAGTTTTCCACTTCGTTGAAATATTAATATTCTGAATAAAAACTCTCAAACTAATATTGTTCACGGACATCTCACGTGATCCCTTATTTCTCCTCCTTATCAATGTATAGAATCAATTAGAAGGTAATAAGTACATTTGAAATATGATTACTCCTCAGAAGTATGATAGCCAAGAAAATAAAAATTATTATAAAGCCCCCAGCAAAGAGGGAAGAGATATGGGGACATATGTATATGTATAACAGATTCACTTTGTTATAAAGCAGAAACTAACACACCATTGTAAAGCAATTATACCCCAATAAAGATGTTAAAAAAAAAAAAAAAGCCCTCAGCAAATCCAAAGCGCTGTAGGAATGCCAAATGATTGGGCAAAGCTTGCCGGCAGACGGTGTGACTACAATTTGTTAAGCAATTCAGAATGTATTTCATTCTTTAAGAGAGAACCAAATGGGCATAAGTAGTTGAATTCAAAGTATATCAGAGGGCTGTAAAGAGCAGAGGTGGGGTGTGTGTTTGTGTGTGTTTTGGGCTGTGTAGATGAAAATGCACAGAAAACAAATCATTTCAGGTATTTTATTTTAAAAGCCTGTATCGTGAGTAAAGTGGGTAGTGGCTTGAACTGACTTGAATTCAGGGAGACTTTATTCATCACCCACTATACATCAAATGCTATGTTTGGTAACTAGAATTTAAAACAAAAAAAAGATCTGGACATTAGGGGCCTCCCTCAGTCTTGAGGGGAGAGACATACATGGGAAAATTGTAATCAAGTGTCATTAAGAAATCAGTACGGCTACCCTGACCTACACCCGTGCCCCCCCTCAGGAGCATGAATGAGGGCTGCAAAGTGTTTTGCGGTTTGCTGCTGTTGCTGCGGTACCATTGCCATGAGCTCTTTCAACCATCTTTGGTTGAAACGGTACCTTAGTGGTAATTTTGGGGGTAAGAAAACACTTGACACAAATATTAGAACAAACTGTGAGAAGTTCATATTTACAAATAGATCCAGCGCCGAGAAAATCTAGAACTATAAATTGTCACTATTCTGTTGCTTCTGTGACTTAGAGGAAACAGATGATCAAAACCAAGCGTTTTTCAAGAAGTGCTCCTTTTGTATTCAGCACAGAGGCTACTTTGTGCTCTATGATGTAATAGTGTTTTCTTTCCTAGTTACACCTTCTGCAGATTGGCACACTGTAGAAGGTGTACACTGTACACTGTATTGGTTACAGAGCTTACTATTAATCTGCCTATTGGAATAAGATACACAGAATTCTTTCAGCTTTCTGAAGAGGAAAAGGAAACGCTTCAAGGTAATTCTTTAATATTTAACTAAAAATCTCCTAGTTGCTAATAAATGATAAGTAATTTGTATAGCTTGCCATATTTCATATTTTTTTCTCCACATCCAGGAGCCTGACCTTATAACAAAACAGACTGTTATCTTATAGTCTAATTAATTAATGTATCATTTAATTTTAGTCTTTTGTCAGTAAAAATGATCAATTGATTACTCTGTCATTAGCCTTAAATCACAAAAAAATTCATCCTAAGAACTTCCATTCCTTACTCTATGCAATTATTTCAGTCTTAGCATTTGCCACTCATTTTGATCCTACTTGAAATTTTAGGATCTACTCTTGGCATATGATTAATTAAAAACGAGAGATGCAGCTTATGTTCTTTTTAAGGGGAAAGGAACTCTCTGGTGTGCTAAAAATTTCCTCCTGTTGTTTATACTTATTTTTAAAAATGATATCCTGGCAGCAAATAATACCACAATCTGTACGTAATAACCTGTTGGGATGGCTGGAGGGGCAGCAAATTGGCAATTATCATCAACAGTGTGGGAGGCGGTAGCGTGACATGAGTTATTTAGGTTTATATTTCCTCCTTAGGAAAAAGTCCAGGGGTTGAGCAAACAAATGTTCTCATTACATCCTGTCACTCATCTCTAACCACACATTATTGGGTGGTTATTTAGAGAAAGATTATATCTGGAGGAGCAAGTACCAACTCTGAGACTTTCCAATAAAACACAGCCAAACTTTGAAAGAGCAGGTTTCCAGGGACAGATCACCCACCTTGGCTCCCCAGTAAAGTTTATTATTTCTAAGCCATGCTGAGCAATTGTTCTTAAATAAAAGGTAGCTCTTCTTAAAAGAGCTGGCAGAATCAGTGGAATGATATCAAGCCAGTGTGCTGACCTATGGTGACCAGCTCTACTTAAGATTATGAATTTGATGATGAGTGAGCAAACCCGAGGTGGGTTCAACTACCTTTCTATTCCTCCCCAGCTGTCCAGCCAGCTCAAGGGCGTTCTACTGAGAACCAAAAGGAAACATAAAAAATTAAGAAAGACAACTCCTTAAAAGGGGCAACGGATCTCTCTGGAGCGCATTCATGAGGACTCTACTCTCAAGACCATGGCACCTCCCAATGGTCCCACCTCCTAATACCCATCAACTCTAGCTTTAGGATTGCAACATTTGAATCGGGGGTGGGAGTGGGGCACAAACATTCAGACCATAGACCAAGCATCCAAAGGAAGGTAAAGGACAACCCCAGCCCACTAGGTCAGTCATCTCTGTCTGTGGAATGGTGACGCATTGATAAGGTTTAGGGAAAGGGACTAGGTGTAGTCCCTTTCCTGCACTTGGGTTTCTGCATTTGGATGAGATCAGTTCTCTGGAATAGTAGATTTTACAGATTACCATATTTCTGCAGATGCGATCACAATGACATTTTTGTTAGGCATGGAATGGCCTTTCCCAATTCACTTCCTGCTGACATACCTTGTAACAGCATATTTATTCTGTGATCAAATTAGTAAATAATTCTGCTTGTTTCACCTAAAAAGCAGTCTCTGCTATTAAACACAAATTCTTAGTTAAAAATCATGACATTTTTATATTCTGATGTAATATGGTTGATAGCACACGAATAGGCTATTTTTCCATGACAGTTGGTAGAGACAACTTAGCCTTAACTAAAATGCTCAGAAAAATACTTCCAGTAATTTTCTGTAAAAATATCAAGGCCTATCTTAAAAGGTAAACAGGTAAATCATTTTCATATTTGGAAAGTAAGCAACAATGGTTTTAAGAGAAACTGAAAATTGAATGTGAATTAATTCTAATCTATTTAGTCTCTGTGATAACATTTCTTAATTCAAATGTAGTTGAAAATGGTAAGTTCTGAGTTTTGATACACTGGGATGGGAGTTGGGGGAACAGTGGGGGAGGGGAGATAGCTGAAAGATATGCTCTAGGAGCTGTGAGTCTTCATATAAAAAGCTTTCCCTTTCTTTCAAATGACTTGGTTGTATTTATTATTCCTTTTTTAGTGGTCACTTGTTCTGGGGTAGGAAGACCTATGTACCTACATTTTTTTTTTTTTTTCACTAATTCACTGACTAAGGCAGCCTGGATTTAATTGTTTTACAGGATGTTAATATATCTTGCTTAGCAAAGGGGCCTGTGGTCAAAAATGTTTGGTAAAGAAGTTAAATATATCACAAAAGGTTTTTTTTTTAAACTGCAAATTTCATAGAGACTTACATGCTAATGTGAATTATAAATCCATAAAATATATACACATACTCTTGATTTTATTTCATAACAGTTTATTAAAGAGCTAAGTTCCCACACTTTTATAAAAAATAGACACTATTTTTAAAACAGTATAACCTAATATGAGAAAAGTAAACCGTGTTTGATTTTGCAGGTGAGGGTAAATATTACTTATATTATTCTTATTAGCCATTAATTCTTTTTTCTTCATTGGTAAACTGTTCATTTTTCTATTGGCTTGTTTCTGTTTCAGTTCCATTATTTTCAGCCTTTTTATACCTTTCTGATTTGATGCATCACTTGTAAAGGGAATGTAACTGAATATTTTAACCCTGTTTGATAATCTATATTATTTAATACGGTGATTTGATAGTTTTACATTTATTAGATTAGTGATAATTCTCTATTTGTTATTCTCTATTTGTGACATTTGATATTCTTTGTTACACTTTATTATTTAATATTTTTCTTTTTATTTCAGCTTTTTGATCAATTGTTAGAATTTCCTCTGTTCTTTTTGATTCCCCTAGTGATCTTTATACTCTTCATCTTATTTTAATTACTTTAGAAGATGATCTAAAATTTTTAAAAGGCTGATTTAAACATACTTATCTATCAAATAAAGAACCATCTGGGATTTTAATCTAATGCCTTTATTTTTAAGGAATACTTTCCTAACATTTGCAATAATGATTCCAGTTATAATTGCTATTGTGATATATTTCTTAAGTAATTTGTCTAATCTCATGCTTTCCTCTCTTGGAGTCCTTTATGATTTTGCTAAACTAGATCTTCAAATTATTGTTGTCTTTTGTTTTCCGGAATAGGTCAAAATATGATAATCTTTCTTAGTCTTTTATATCTGAGAAGGTCATCAGATTTCAATGAGAATTCAAACATAAAATTCTAGATTCAAGATTATTTTCCTTTAAAATCTTAAAAATATTGCTTCTTTTTTCTTAACTTTCTATATTAGTGATAGGAATATTATTCTTGTGCTTTGGGTTAACATCTTTTAATTAAACTTTTAATTTTAAGATCACTGTAGAGTTGCATGCAATTGTCAGAAATAATAGAGAGGTCATGAACTTTAACTGTTTCGGCTAAAGATTACATCTTGCAAAACTGTAATAAACTATCACAACCAAGATACTGATGTATATACAATCCACTAATCTTCTTCAGAGACCCCGTTTTGCTTGTTCTCACTTGTCGTGTATGCATGTGTATATATAGTTCTATGCCATTTTATTACATGTGTAGTCTTCTGTATAAACCACCACAGTCAAGGTATGAACTAGTATTATAGTTCCAACACCAAAAGGAACTCTCATATTGCTCTTTTATGACACACATCCTTACCACACGCTCTACCTCATTCTTCACCACTAACAACCACTAATCTGTTCTTTCTTAATTTTGTCATTAAAAGAATGTTATACCAAGAATAATACACTGTATAACCTTTGGGGATTGGCTTTTTTTACTCAGCATAGTTCTCAAGAGATTCATCCAGGTTGTCATCTGTATCAACTTAGCATTGAGTTATATGCTACAATATGGATGTATCACAGTTTATTTAACTATTTACCAATTGAAGGTCATCTGAGTTGTTTCTAACTTTTGGCTGTCATGAATAAAGCTGCTATGGACGTTGGTGTAAGGCTTTTTTTGTGGTTTTATTTCTCTGGGATACATGCGAAAGAGTACAATCTGTGAGTCTTATGGTAGTTGCATGTTAGTTTTATAAGAAACTGCCATCCTGCTTTCCAGAGTTGTTGTGCCTTTTTGCATTCATACTAGTGACACATGGAGGATCCAGTTTCTCTGCATCCTCATTAGCATTTGGTGCTGACACTATTATTAAAGGTTTCTAGGATATCTTGTAACTTTAATTTGCATTTCTCTAATGGCTAATGAAATTGAACATCTTTTCATATGTTTGTCTTCTTTATATTTTTTGGTGAAATGTCTGTTCATGTCTTTTGCCCATTTTCTAATTGCATTTGTACCTATTTTCACTTTTGAGTTTTGAGAGTACTTTATATATTCTAGATACTAGTCTTTTGTCAGATATGTGGTTTGCAAATACTTCCTCCAGTCTGTAACTGGTCTTTTCATCCTCTTAACAGGGGCTTTCACAGAGCAAATATTTCAGATTTTGATTAGATTCAACTTTACAATTTTTCCTTGTTATTGTGCTTTGAGTGTCAAGTCTAAGATCTTTTTTGCCTAGTCCTAAATCATGAAGTTTTCTCCTATGTTTGTTCTGAAAGTCTTATAATTTTACATTTGTCCAGAATTTATTTTAAATTAGGTTTAAAATAAAATGTGAGGTGTAGGTCTAGGTAAATTTTTTTTTTTTGGTCTATGGATGTCTGATTGTAGCAGCATCATTTATTAAAAAGATTAATCTTTCTCTGTTGAATTGCTTTTGCATCTTTGTCAAAAATCACTTGGGTGCATTTGTGTGGATCTGTTTCTGGATTCTCTATCCTGTTTCTGTTTCACTGATCTTTGAATCTGCCAATACTATACTGTCTGGATTACTGTAGCTAAATTGTAAACCATGGCATTGGGAACAGTGATTCCTCCCATTTCATTCTTCCATTTCAAGATTGTTTTAATTATTCTAGAATTTGTGCTTTTCCATATAGAGTTTAGAATAAGCTTGTCTATTTCTACAAAATTGAGTAACTGATTTTTATTTCTAATCTATATTCTATTTGTGGGTGAGGGGAGGGTGTAGATGATTTCACTTCCTTGTAGCTGTTTTAACTAAAGCTGATAAGTTGAATGATTCTTTGGAACATAGTTTCATACATCGTTTCATACATTGATTCTGCCTCTTGTTTCTCACAATTGACTCATTTTGGAAGTCTTGTTTAATGTAATGAAATGTAAGCTAATACTTTGGATATAGAAGCTAAGTTCTGTATGTCATCTTCATCACTATAAATGTTAAGCTCAGTTTAATGTCCTTTTTAAATTGACTTCCTTATTTAATCTCATTTCTCCTCTCTTCCCTTATCTTCCTGAGCCCACTTTAAAAGGATTAAGTGAATAAAGAGCTAATAATAACAATAATGATAATAATAATAATGATAAATCACAAAGATTTAAAAGGACTATTCAGGCGCTGAGCCTATTGCTTTAAATGTATTAGATATTCACTCAATAATTTTATGAGGTAAATATCAGTGTTATAAACCTATATTATTTAAGATTTTGATTATGTCTCAATAACAGATTAAATACAACTCCCAGTGGCTTAATACACTGAGTTTTATCTCTTGTTTATAGTTCATAAGTGGATGGGTTAGCGGATGGAAAGCTCTGCTACACATAATTACTCAGGGGCCCAGACTGTGGGAGACTTTGCTGTCTTGTGCTACACCATCTTAAACAGGAGGACTCCTTGGTTGCCAAAGCAACTTATGTTCATAGCCAGTTGGTAAGGACCAGTTATACAATCCTGATCCATTATAGGGGTAGAAAAAAATAATCTGACTACATACCAAAATGAGAAAAGAATTGGTGTGGGTAAACACTAGACATCTCTACACTATTTTACAGTTTAGAAATGAGTTTTAGTGACTAGGTAGTTTTTCAGGGTCTGCATATCCAGTGTGTAAGCTTCATTTCCAGTAAGTTAACAATTTTAGTAAATTGAGCTACTGGGACTTCAACACGAGTCTTTCTGCACTTAACATGTGACTACTTAATATGGTTTAGGAACACCTATGGTAGGAGAAGTTTTTAAAATGTGATTTTTACTGAAGAATTTAATATAAACCTACTGATACTTTTATATATTTTGAGATGGAATAATGAGAATTACAAAGATCTTCATCTAGAATAACACTGTCAAATCACTGTATCTGTCCAATGTGTACTTCCAATGAAAAGTATATTTTTTGGTTGCTAGAGCACATATCTTGGCACAAATCCTAGTTCTTAGTAGTCATTTCAATATCAGAATTGATTTAAGGCCGCAGATGTAGTTTTTTGTAAGTACTTGCATGCAAAAAATTTAAGGCACGTTCTTAAATTTTTAAGCCACATTCTGAATGTAATGTGGTTAAACTAAAGTGATGACTCCGGGAAATAATACCTTCCTTCTAAAATACATTTTTATGGCAGATAACATATGGTTATAACTTATAGATTCATGCATTCAATTTATTGATTCAATAACTAGTGAGCTCCAAATATGTCATGGTCACATTTCTAGGATCTGGGAGCATAGTAGTAAACAAAAATAAAGCCCTCCCATCATTGAGTGTATATACTGGTAGGGGAAACAGACAGTAAATAAGACAAATAAGTAAAATACAGAATTTTAGTGAAAGCTAAAGATAAAAAAAGGAAGCAGGAAAGAAGGCTGAGAAATATGGGTGCTGATATGTCCAGGGATAGTTTGCACTTCTCAGGAAGCTGTCTGCATGCCAAACTGCTGAGTCAAGGAACTAGCGATTATATTTTTCTTTCAAGTCTACAGGCAGGAATGTGGTCCTCCAGAGCCAAAGTGATGGCATAGGAATAGTCATGCATAGAGTTCTTCCCTTGGTTAAGAAAATTCCTAGATGCTTATGTTAAATAAGAGTATACTGATATCATTGTAGAAATATTTACTAAAGTTCTACTCTCCAGCAGTAATAGATTAGAAAAAAAAAAGTGTCAATTAGTTTCATGTTCTACCAGATAATTTCATTGTTGAGTAGTAAACTGTTGATATTAGTGTCACTTAGGACTACTTGTGTAGCAAAATGTCAAAGAGACAATGATAAAAAGGATTGCCAAGAGACAATGATTTATGTTTATCATATCAGACTCAGATGTCAGTAACAAGGGAACATACCATTGTATAGGGGTTAATTCCACGGATTGCTTTTCTTTCCTGAAAGGTAATCTTTTGATTCAGCAATGATTGACTTTTGATGAAAATGGACACTGTAAAAAACTGAATTGGTTTCTAGAAGCCCTGAGATCCTTCCTTTACCATTATGTGCTTTTCTTTGGGATGAATAATAAATTTAAGGATGAGTATTATCTTCTTTAAAAATTTTTTTTTAGTTGTGGTAAGAACTTAAATACAAATTATTTCTCCTGAATCTTCATATAGATCTGTAGGAATAGATGAAATTCAGGGAAAAAATGCTTTCATAAGAGACATTATTTACTGAGAGATTCTGCTCAAGTCAACAACAAAGACTATGAACGAAATTGGAGGAGGTGAGAGTCAGTTAAGGACTAGAGACATTTCTACTGTCTCATTATGAAAAATGAGGAAATCAATCTACTTACACTTCCTTCCACATTCACTCTCCTAAACTACTGATCTTGTTACATTTTTATTTTTAATAAGGTTTATAATTTTTACATTCTGTTCTGTAACCACAGTTCCCAGAGTTGTTTAGTTGTGGTTTTATATGTAAATCAATGTAATGCTCACCACCAATCCATGTACCATATATATTCCTTTCCTGAGTTCTTTGTTTTATACCTGCTCCAGGCTGACTGGATTTCACCTTAAAATAGATTCTTCTTTTCAAGAAGAGCTTATGGGTCCTATGTTCCCTGAATTATATGTGCTTGAAAATGAATATCTATTTCCTTAATGCATTTAGAAAAAAAATGAATAGGTATGAAATTCTCTCTTCACACTTTTCTTTTGCTCAAAAGTTTGCTGAATTGGAAGTTCAGTGGAACATTCTGAGATACCTGATTTTTCCTTCTCATAAAAATATTTTTCTTCCTCTAACCCAATATCAGTAAGTACACGTTCTGTAATTGGTTATTCTTTACCATTTTTTCCTCTTTTAATATGAAAATTCAAAACTTTATTTCAGAAAGTTTATGTATTTACTTTTAAAATTGAAGTATAGTTGAGTTACAATATTATATTAGCTTCAGGTGTACAGCAGAGTGATTCAATATTTTTATAGATTATACTCCATTTAGTTTTTTGTAAAATATTGGCTATATTCCTTGTGCTGTACAATACATCCTCGTAGTTTATATATTTTATGCATAGTAGTTTGTATCTCTTAATCCCATACCCCTATTGTGCCCCTTCCCCCTTCCCTCTCCCTTCTGGTAATCACTAGTTTGTTTTCTGTATCTGTGAGTCTGTTTCTATTTTGCTGTGTTCATTCATGTGTTTTATTTTTTTATGGTTCCCATATAAGTGATAACACACAGTATTTATCTTTCTCTGTCTGACATATTTCACTTAGCATAATGCCCTCCAAGTCCATCCATGTTGTTGCAAATGGCAAAATTTGATTCTTTTCTATGGCTGAGTAATATTCTATTGTATATGTATACCACATATTCTTTTCCATTAATCTGTTGATGGACACCCAGTTTGCTTTCATATCTTGGCAACTGTAAATAATGTTGCTATAAACATTGGGTGCATGTATATTTTCGAATCTGTGCTTTCATTTTCTTTGGATATATGCTCAGGAGTGAGATTGCTGGATCACATGGTAGTTCTATTTTTAGTTTTTTGAGGAACCTCCATGCTATTTTCCATAGTGGCCACACCAATTTACATTCCCAGCAACAATGTAAAAGGATCCCTTCTCTCTATATCCTCTCCAACATTTGTTATTTGTAGACTTTTTGATGATAGTCATCTTGAGAGATGTGAGGTGATATCTCATTGTGGTTTTGATTTGCATTTCCCTGATGATTAGCAATGTTGAACATCTTTTCATGTGCTGTTACCATCTGTATGTTTTCTTTGGAAAAATGTCTATTCAGGTCTTCTGCCCATTTTTTGATTGGGCTGTTTTTTTGATATTGAATTATATGAAGTTTGTATATTTTGGCTATTAACCTCTTATAAGTCATATCATTTGCAAATATTCTCTCCCATTCAGTAGGTTGTCTTTTCATATGTTGATGGTTTCCTTTGCTGTGCAAAAGCTTTTAAGTTTAATTAGGTCCCATTTGTTTAATTTTGCTTTTATTTCTTTTGCCCTAGGAGACAGATCCAATAAATTATTTCTACAATTTATGTCAAAGAGTTTTCTGCCTATGTTTTCTTCTTCTATGGCTTCTGGTCTTAAATTTAGGTCTTTAATCCATTTTGAGTTTATTTTTGTATATATTGTGAGAAAATGTTCTAATTTCATTCTTTTACATGTTGCTTTCCAGTTTTCCCAGCACCACTTATTGAAGAGACTGTCCACCCCAAATAACCAAGCAATTTTCAAAGAACAAAGCTGGAGGTATCATGCTTCTGGCCTTCAGACTATACTACAAAGCTACAGTCATAAAACAGGATGGTACTGGCATAAAACCAGAAAGTTTACTTTTTATTATATATCTGAAGATAATTTTTCTCTTCCATTTTCAAATTTATTCTCTGGGACCACAATTATGTGCACATATGAACATTATTTTCCATAACTTTCTCTTTTCCTTTCTTTCTTTTCTTTTCTTTCTTTTCCTTCTTTCTTTCTTTCTTCCTTCCTTCCTTCCTTCCTCCCTCCCTCCCTCCCTCTCTCTCTCTCTTTCTCTCTCTCTTTCTTTCTTTCTTTCTTTCTTGGATCTCAGGAGCACAGAAGTCAGATAAGAATGCCCCTTAAAATGTCCAAATCTTGGTCCTTACATGACCTACATTTAAAGTTTATTAGTTGATTTAGACCTTTTCCCAAAGACATACAAATGGTCAAGAGGTATATGAAGAGGTGCTCAACATCACTAATCATTAGGGAAATACACATCAAAACCACAATGAGATACCACCTCACAGCTGATAGGATGGCTCTTATCAAAAAGACAAGAGATAATAAGTATCAATACGGGTGTGAATGAAAGAGGACCCTTGTACATTGTTGGTGAGAATGTAAATTGGTACAGCCATTATGGAAAACAGTATTCAAAAAGTTAAAAATAGAATTACTATATGATCCAGCCATCCCACTCCTGGGCACCTATCTAAAGGAAAGAACATCAGTATCTTGAAGAGATAACTATACTCCCATGTTCATTGCACTGCTATTCACAATAGCCAAGATATGAAAACTACCTAAGTGTCCACTGATATATGAATGGAAAAAGCAGATGCCATACATACATATATATATATATATATATATAATATTATAAATGTGGTATATATATGGGAATATTATTCTGTCATCAAAAGGAGGAAATTCTGACATTTGTGACAACATGGATGAATCTGGAGAACAATCCTTCCTTCCTCCCTCCCTCCCTCCCTCTCTCTCTCTCTTTCTCTCTCTCTTTCTTTCTTTCTTTCTTTCTTGGATCTCAGGAGCACAGAAGTCAGATAAGAATGCCCCTTAAAATGTCCAAATCTTGGTCCTTACATGACCTACATTTAAAGTTTATTAGTTGATTTAGACCTTTTCCCAAAGACATACAAATGGTCAAGAGGTATATGAAGAGGTGCTCAACATCACTAATCATTAGGGAAATACACATCAAAACCACAATGAGATACCACCTCACAGCTGATAGGATGGCTCTTATCAAAAAGACAAGAGATAATAAGTATCAATACGGGTGTGAATGAAAGAGGACCCTTGTACATTGTTGGTGAGAATGTAAATTGGTACAGCCATTATGGAAAACAGTATTCAAAAAGTTAAAAATAGAATTACTATATGATCCAGCCATCCCACTCCTGGGCACCTATCTAAAGGAAAGAACATCAGTATCTTGAAGAGATAACTATACTCCCATGTTCATTGCACTGCTATTCACAATAGCCAAGATATGAAAACTACCTAAGTGTCCACTGATATATGAATGGAAAAAGCAGATGCCATACATACATATATATATATATATATATATAATATTATAAATGTGGTATATATATGGGAATATTATTCTGTCATCAAAAGGAGGAAATTCTGACATTTGTGACAACATGGATGAATCTGGAGAACAGTATGCAAAGACATAGAAAGAAAAATACTGCATGTGGAATCTGAAGAGGTCAAACTCATAGTACCAGAGAGTAGGAAGGTGGATGCCAGGGGCTAGGAGTACAGGGAGATGAGGACTTATTGGTCAAAGGGTGCAAACTTTCATTTATAAGATGAATAAGTTCTGGGGATCTAACTCATAGCATGGTGACTATAGTTGATAATATTATATTGTACACTTGAAATTTGCTAAGACTAGCTCTTAAGTATTCTCATATCACAAAGAAAAAAGATAACTATGTGAAATGATGGATGTGTTAATTAAATTGATTATGGTAATCATTTCACAATGTATACATATATTAAATCATCACATTTGTACACCTTAAATATATACAATTTTTAGCAATTAAATTTCAATAAAGCAGGAAAAAAATTTTTAAATAAAATCTGAAAAAAAAAATAGATTGCCTATTGAAGGCTCCGGACACGCAGGCTCAGCAGCCATGGCTCACGGGCCCAGCTGCTCCACGACATGTGGGATCTTCCCGGACCGGGGCACGAACCCATGTCCCCTGCATCCGCAGGCGGACTCTCAACCACTGCGCCACCAGGGAAGCCCGGGGGCAGATCTCTTTGCATGATCATATTTAGGACATTGCCACGCATACAAATCTACAAATATCTTTGTAGATTTAAATTAGATTATATAAAATAGTACTTTTCATTTCACATGGAAGGAAAAAACATAATTTCTGGCAGCTTAGCTAATCCGGTTTTATTGTAAGGATAAATTGGGAGTTTCAATGTATAGGGAATTGTCTCAGTGATCCAGTCCTGTAAACAGGCCTCATGTTGATATGGAATTCCTTTCAGGATGTAACAATAGCCTTAGTGGCACCGTCGTATGCCCCCTCTTAGCTGGGTGTCTGTTACTTGTTCAACACGTGAACTCTGAACAGAGTAGGGAACTCTTTTTCTTTTAAATTGCATTTTCTCTCTGGTTTTCTTGTCTCTTTTTGTGTCAATCCTCGCTTTGGCTTTATTAACTTCTCTTTTACCTGCTGCCTCTCTTGTTTTTTATACGGCCCTTTGTATGTCCTGTAAAGTTATTTAATCATCTTTCAACATGAGGTGCTTTTATTGTGCACTTTTGTATGGAATTTCTATCACACAGTCTAATTTGTGCAGACTGTATAGATGGTTGTCAGTGTTAGGGAGCCCGGTCCGTGGATGCAATTAGGTAAGAAAGCAAGGCAATTCACAAGATGGGATCCCTCACACCTGCTTTCTCCATGGGGACCAGAGAGTGGGGCGGCTTTAGAACCTCACAAATCCCTCTACAAAGGTTATTTTATATATCACATAAATTGCCTTTTGAAATATTTTACAATCAAGCCCTTCTAGTTTTGCTTTTAAATGCTTTGTATGTGTGCTTGCGTGATTTTTGTTTTTTCATCCTATTTCTGTAAAGACCGACAGGGAGCAGCAAACCCTCTTGAGAGAGAAAACCAACTCCAAACAGTGCTGTTACCAGTATGTTTTTAATTGCCTTGGCATTTCAGTTCCTTTCCCTTTATTTTTAAAAATAAGGCTTGAATCTTTAAAAAATGATCAATTGTTTTTTTCTTTTCCATACATGCTTTAACTCTGTAATATTGAAAATTGTGTGCCTGTTTTCTTCAGAGTAGAGGTGAGAGAATTGACAAATTTGGATCTTGGAATTTGATCAGGATAGAAAAAATGCAAGTATAAGGTAATCAGGTAATTTTCTGTAAAATTACCTTTATTTTAGAAGAAGGCTTTGAATCATAGCTACAACTCTTCTGAAATCATAATGCTTGGATAAAATATAGATTCATGATCTAGATTTCTAGAAGAATATTTTAAATAAATTTAAGATAGAAAAGACATTTTGGTTAATTTTTTAATGAAATTAATCTTTCATTTTCCCTTTAGCATAATTTTTGCCACAGGTTTTATTATTTTATGGAAAGGAAAAAGAAGACAGAGTGAGAGAGTGAGGGAGAAAGGATGAGAAAGACAAAAACAGAGAAGAAAAACTAGTCCCTGGAAAATACTTGAAAATAGCAGACTTGGTAATATTATTTCATAACATAGGGTTTGATATCAAAAGCATTTAAAAGTCCAGAGAGATATTTCATCTTGATAGAATATAAAATCTAACAAGAAAGTATAAAACTCATCAATGTTTATGTACAGTACAAGTTTGAAATACCTGAAATAGAAAATGATGAAAATATAAGAATATAAAAACAAAGTGATCAGTCTGGGAAACTTAAAAAGGTTTCTAGGCAACGGATAGACTGAGTAGAGAAGAATTAAGTAAGAATACTGTGGATTTAAATAATGCAATTAAGAAGTTTAAGCATCCATAAAAACAAATATCCAAAAGAGATTGCATATTATTTTCAAAACCTGATGAATAATCACAGAAACTGACCCTGCATTGAGCCATAAAGACTACCTCATTAAACCCCCCAAATTATGCAATCACTATTCGCTATTATGAAATCAAGTTATAATCAACAACAAAGTCTATGTGCTATATTTAAAATACATTTCTAAAAATATAGAGTTTATCAAATTCAAAACTCCAAGCTATTTAATTACAGACAACAGGGATAGGACTAGAAGTTAGGAATTGTGGAGTGTGATCAAACTGATACTGAGAAGAAATCGTCCAGCTTTAAATACATTTTTTGGAAAGAAAAAGAATGAAAGCATGTAAACTAAGAATTCAATTTAACAAAGCAATCAAAGCACGAGAATAAATCCTAAGAAAGTAGAATGTCTAAATTAATAGGGAGAAAAGCAGAAAGGAATGAGATAGAAAATAGACAATAATAAAATTCAAATAGCAAACTGAACTAATTAAAGCAAGAGCCAAAAAGAAAAAAAAAAAAAAGACCATAAAAATAATTGGGTTAGGAGAGGAAATGCAATGCTTGGAAAGAGAAAGATGTTAAATAGACGGTTATTTAAAAAAAAAAAAAAGGATTGGAGAATCTTATCTTGACTATTATACCAACATATTTGGAATTTTATATTTTTAGATCAAATGGATAATTTCTAAGAAAATGCAAAGTACCAAAAATAGAATAAAATATGTCAAGCTTAAGGAGCCAAAAATCAGAAGATATTTTAAAGTATTCTAGTTTGATCTAAAATTATGGAAATTGGGGGCTTCTCTGGTGGTGCAGTGGTTAAGAATCTGCCTGCCAATGCAGGGGACATGGGTTCGAGCCCTGGTCCAGGAAGATCCCACATGCTGCGGAGCAACTAAGCCCGTATGCCACAACTACTGAGCCTGCACTCTAGAGCCCGCAAGCCACAACTACTGAACCCACATGCCACAACTACTGAAGCCCACGTACCTAGAGCCCATGCTCCGCAACAAGAGAAGCCACCACAATGAGAAGCCCGTGCACCACAAGAGTAGCCCCCGCTCTCCACAATCAGAGAAAAGCCCATGCTCAGCAACGAAGACCCAATGCAGCCAAAAACAATAAATAAATTAAATAAATAAATTAAAATAAATAAATAAAATAAAATTATGGAAATTGGCTTAGTTAACTTAAAGGGAAAGTTCTATCAAACTTTCAAGTAAAGTTAATTCCAGTGTTATTTAGTCTTCCAGATGATAGAAAAAGGTATAAATTTTCTCAGTCTGGTATGTGATGCTGGCATATCCCTAATCCCCAAATTGAACCAAGGACAAAATTAATAATAAAAAAATACGATCCACACAATTCTAAACAAAGATGCAAATTCACTAATGCCTTTAAAGAACTATATAATGGCAAAATAAAGTTTAACCCATTAATCATTTCCTTCTTACTTCCTGAAATTTCCTACCCTTTGTAACTATTTTTTAAAATACATTGTCCAATTTCTATGCCACCTGCTGTGATTCCTTCTCACTCTTTATCATGCAATCCATATACATTCTTGCTTTCATATCACTTTGTTTTACCTCTAAATGGTAAGTGGGGGAACTTACCATTATTTATTATATTTTAGGTGATATATGTGTGTATTTTTCTTCCTGCAATATTGTATTCCACTTGAGGATAAAGATACATTTCTATGTGCTTTTGATCTTGTATATAGTGGGTATTTAAGTAGTGCTTGCTGAGTTTAATTAGGTTGAAAATTAGAAAAGGAAAATCTGTTATAAAAAAAAGGTCATAGAAAAGAAGGAGAGGATAAAAGTTCATAACCATGTTTCCTAAGGTCGAGGCACATAAGTGCTTGAAACTTCATTAAGTGTCCAAATGAATAAGTGAATATTATACAGGAGTTAAAGTAAAACTATTTTCTTCTCCCCTCACTGCTCATGAAGATTAACCACAACTAAAAGCATTGTAACCTTATGTAAATATTTTATTAGAAGATTTTGCCATCGTTTTCTAACAGTATGAAATGAAGAAGCTGGAACATGTGAAAATGGCTAGAAAACAAGATACATCCCCTTCATTCCTGAGTGCCATTATTGCTGAGGCCTCCCAAATAAAAATGGATAGGAAGCTAGGCACAAAACCCAGGTGACTTCAATTTCGCACAAAGAAAATGACACTTGTTTTCAATGCCAATCTTAAAATGTATTTCATTACAGCATCATAGAGAGTAGTTACACTGCCTTAACAATCCTCTGTGCTCTACCTATTCATTACACCCCACTCTCCCAAGTTTCTTCAAATCCCTGGCAACCAATGATTTTTTTTTTCTGTCTTCATAGTTTTGCCTTTTCTAGAATGTCGTAAGGGGAAGCTGGGATGAATTGAGAGAGTAGCATTAACATATATACACTACCATGTGTAAAATAGATAGCTAGTGGGAAGCAGCCGCATAGCACAGGGAGATCAGCTCGGTGCTTTGTGACCACCTAGAGGGGTGGGATAGGGAGGGTGGGAGGGAGACGCAAGAGAGAGGGGATATCTGTATACATATAGCTGATTCATTTTGTTGTACAGCAGAAACTAACACAACATTGTAAAGCAATTATAATCCAATAAAGATGTAAAAAGAAATTGAGATGCAGATGCAGAGAACAAATGTATGGACACCAAGGGGGGAAGTGGCGGGGAGTGGTGGTGGTGTGATAAATTGGGAGATTGGGATTGACATAACATACACTAATATGTATAAAATAGATAACTAATAGGAACCTGCTGTATAAAAAGATAAATAAAATAAAATAAATACCGCTCTACTCATCCAATTAGTGATCACTTCTCATCTTTTTTCCCCTCTTTATTTGCCTATCTTCAGTTTTCATCTGTGTTTATCAAATTAAAAAAAAAGATGTAAAAAAAATAATGGAAATCATACAGTATGTTGCCTTTTCAGATTGGCTTCTTTCACTTAGCAATGTGCATTTAAGGTTCCACCATGTTTGTTTTTTCATGGCTTGGTGGCTCTTTTCTTTTTACTGTTGAATATCCCACTGTTTGGATATACCATAGCTTCCTTACCCATTCATGTCCTGTTGAAGGACATCTTGGTTACTTTCAAATTTTGGCAATTATAAATAAAGTTGCTGTAAAATTTCAGTACAGGTTTTTGTGTGGACATAAATGTTCAACCAATTTGGGTAATGCAAGCACAACTGCTCGATCATATGGTAAGAGTATATTTAGTTCTGCAAGAAACTATCAAACTGTCTTCCAAACTTTCCTAGCAGCAATGAGTAAGAGTTTCTATTGTTTCACACCCTTGCCAGAATTTGGTGTTAATGTTTTGGATGTTACCTATTCTGATAGATGTGTAGTAGTATTGCATTGCTGTTTTAATATGCAATTTGCTAATGACATATAATATTGAGGATCTTTTCATATGCTTATTTGCCATCTGTATATCTTCTTTGGTGGAGTGTCTGTTCAAATCTGTTGTTCATTTTTAAATTGAGTTGTTCATTTTGTTATTGTTGAGTTTTAAGATTTCTTTGTATAGTTTAGGTACTGGTTCTTTTTTTTTTTTTTTTTTTTTGGACAGGGAAGCCCTAGGTACTGGTTCTTTATTATATATGTGTTCTGCAAATATTTTCTCCCAGTCTATGGCTTGTCTTTTCATTCTCCTAACAATGTCTTTTATATAGCAGAACTGTGCATTTAAAACACAATTTTAAGACAACATTTTAGGGCAGTGTTAGGTTCATAGTAAAATGAAAGGAGGGTGTGGAATTTCTCCCGAAACTGTGTATTATTAAACAGTATAATTTATAGGCAAAGAGGGTCCAGACCCAAGGTCATATCTCATAGGGATGTGATGAGGTCCACCAAGTCACTTGGGTGCTTGTCTATAGAATCAGTGACCCCACACTAATGGCTATGCATGCCTGTCTATTTTTCCCTTGTTTGGGTTTTTCCTTTGTCAGTAAAATAAACTAATTATGGTATTACTGAAAAACTGGCTTCAAGCCCAAATTTGTAAGAGATTTTTGCTTGCAATTTTACTGTTTCCCTTTTCTTTTTGGATAAATTCCAGGTGAACTTTTTATGTTAATTAACTCTAGGTGTGACTGGAAGCTGACAATACCTAAAGGGAAAATACCTATTAGCTCTCTTACTATTCTGCCATCAGCAGAAAATATCATATCATGTGGCAAACTTGAAAATTCACATTAAGTTAAGGGAAGGCATTTACTGAGGTGTATTAGTGTAGTTGCACCTGCATGCTATCTAAGAAACCAAAGATTAAACCATCTAACTCTTAAGTATTAAGAACATGCAAGATACAGCCAGCAACGTAAGCTAGTTAGCCCCTTACAGCTGAATACATTTGATTTGCAAAGTGTATAAAATGTTTTCACACTCTGAAATCATTTTCAGATATTACATTCAACAATTTCCTGAAATGGTTAGCAGTTCCTTTAAGAGATAATCACCAGTCCTTGAGTTGTATGGCATGAAAATACGTACGTACAAGGACTGTTTCAAAAGACAGTATACAAATAGATCTGCTTGTGTCCTACATATCACCAAGCAATTGCTTCTCCTAATACATATTCTCCTACTGGGGAAAGGCACATAAGCTGAGTCTGTTCTGTTATATATTTCAGATGACTCATTCCGATTTCATCTTAAAGTGTCTGAAATGAATAATACATTTAAGGGCAATTACAGAAGTAAATATATATTTGTGCATTTAATTTTAGTTACAATGTGTTGAGCTTTCTGTTTAGAAATGGCAGGATAGTCCTTCTTTTGATGCATGCAGTAACTATTTGTTTTTTAAAAAAATTTTTTAAACATCTTTTTTGGAGTATAATTGCTTTACAGTAGTGTGGTAGTTTCTGCTGTATAACAAAGTGAATCAGCTATACATATACATATATCCCCATACCTCCTCCCTCTTGTGTCTCCCTCCCACCCTCCATATCCCACCCCTCTAGGTGGTCACAAAGCACCGAGCTGATCTCCCTGTACTATGCGGCTGCTTCCCACTAGCTATCTATTTTACATTTGGTAGTGTGTATATGTCCACGCCACTCTCTCACTTCGTCCCAGGTTACCCTTACCCCACCCCATGTCCTCAAGTCCATTCTCTACATCTGCGTCTTTATTCCTGTCCTGCCCATAGGTTCTTCAGAACCATTTTTCGGTTTTTTAAGATTCCATATATATGTGTTAGCATAGGGTATTTGTTTTTCTCTTTCTGACTTACTTCTGACAGACTCTAGGTCTCCATCCACCTTACTACAAATAACTCAATTTCGTTTCTTTTTATGGTTGAGTAATATTCAATTTTATATATGTGCCACATCTTCTTTATCCATTAATCTGTCGATGGACACTTAGGTTGCTTCCATCTCCTGGCTATTGTAAATAGACCTTCAATGAACATTGTGGTACATGACTCTTTTTGAATTATGTTTTCTCAGCGTATATGTCCAGTAGTGGGACTGCTGGGTCATACGGTAGTTCTATTTGTAGTTTCTTAAGGAACCTCCATGCTGTTCTCCACAGTGGCTGTATCAATTTACATTCTCACCAAGAGTGCAAGAGGGTTCCCTTTTCTCCACACCCTCTCCAGCATTTATTGTTTGTAGATTTTTTGATGATGGCCATTCTGACTGGTGTGAGGTGATACCTCATTGTAGTTTTCATTTGCATTTCTCTAATGATTAGTGATGTTGAGCATCTTTTCAAGTGTTTGCTGGCAATCTGTATGTCTTCTTTGGAGAAACGTCTCTTTAGGTCTTCTGTCCACTTTTGGATTGGGTTGTTTGTTTTTTTGATATTGAGCTGCATGAGCTGGTTGTATATTTTGGAGATTAATACTTTGTCAGTTGCTTCATTTGCAAATATTTTCTCCCATTCTGAGGGTTGTCTTTTCGTCATGTTTATGGCTTCCTTTGCTGTGCAAAAGCTTTTAAGTTTCATTAGGTCCCATTTGTTTATTTTTGTTTTTATTTCCACTTCTCTAGGAGGTGGGTCAAAAAGTGTTTGCTGTAATGTATGTCATAGAGTGATCTGCCTATGTTTTCCTCTAAGCGTTTCATAGTGTCTGGCCTTACGTTTAGGTCTCTAATCCATTTTGAGTTTATTTTTGTATATGGTGTTAGGGAGTGTTCTAATTTCATTCTTTTGCATGTAGTGGTCCAGATTTCCCAGGACCACTTATTGAAGAGTCTGTCTTTTCTCCATTGTATATTCTTGTCTCCTTTATCAAAAATAAGGTGACCATATGTGCATGAGTTTATCTCTGGGCTTTCTATCATGTTCCATTGATCTATATTTCTGTTTCTGTGCCACTACCATACGGTCTTGATTACTGTAGTTTTGTAGTATAGTCTGAAGTCAGGGAGCCTGATTCCTCCAGCTCCGTTTTGCTTTCTCAAGAGTGCTTTGGCTATTCAGGGTCTTTTGCTTTTCCATACAAATCGTGAAATTTTTTGTTCTAGTTCTGTGAAAAATTCATAGGGATTGCGCTGAATCTGTAGATTGCTTTGGGTAGTATAGTCACTTTCACAATGTTGATTCTTCCAATCCAAGGACATGGTATATCTCTCCAACTGTTTGTATCTTCTTTAATTGTTTTCATCAGTGTCTAATAGTTTTCTGCATACAGGTCTTCTGTCCCCTTGGGCAGGTTTATTCCTGGGTATTTTATTCTTTTTGTTGCAATGGTAAATGGGAGTGTTTCCTTAATTTCTCTTTCAGATTTTCATCATTAGTGTATAGGAATGCAAGAGATTTCTGTGCATTAATTTTGTATCCTGCTACTTTACCAAATTCATTGATTGGCTCTAGTAGTTATCTGGTAGCATCTTTAGGATTCTCTATGTATAGTAACATGTCATCTGCAAGGAGTGACAGCTTTAGTTCTTTTATGATTTGCATTCCATTTATTTATTTTTCTTCTCTGATTGCTGTGGCTAAAACTTCCAAAACTATGTTGAATAACAGCGGTGAGAGTGGGCAACTGTGTCTTGTTCCTGATCTTAGTGGAAATGGTTTCAGTTTTTCACCACTGAGAATGATGTTTGCTGGGGGTTTGTCATATATGGCCTTTATTATGTTGAGGTAGGTTCCCTCTATACCTACTTTTTAGTGGGTTTTTATCATAAATGGGTGTTGAATTTTGTCGAAAGCTTTTTCTGCATCTACTGAGATTATCATATAGTTTTTACCCTTCAGTTTGTTATTATGGTGTATCACATTGACTGATTTGCGTATATTGAAGAATCCTTGCCATTTTGGGATAAACCCCACTTGATCATGGTGTATGATCCTTTTAATGTGCTTTTGGATTCTGTTTGCTACTATTTTGTTGAGGATTTTTGCATCTATGTTCACCAGTGATATTGGCCTGTAGTTTTCCTTTTCTGTGACATCTTTGTCTGGTTTTGGTATCAGGGTGATGGTGGCCTCATAGAATGAGTTTGGAGTGTTCCTTCCTCTGAAATTTTTTGGAAGAGTTTGAGAAGGATAGGTGTTAGCTCTTCTCTCAGTGTTTGATAGAATTCACCTGTGAAGCCATCTGTCCTGGGCTTTTGTTTGTTGGAAGCTTTTTAATCACAGTTTCAATTTCAGTGCTTGTGACTGGTCTATTTACATTTTCTATTTCTACCTGATTCAGTCTCAGAAGGTTGTGATTTTCTAAGAATGTGTCCATTTCTTCCAGGTTGTCCATTATATTGGCATATAGTTGCTTGTAGTAATCTCTCATGATCCTTTCTATTTCTGTAGTGTCAGTTGTAACTTCTCCTTTTTCATTTCTAATTCTATTGACTTGAGTCTTCTCCCTTTTTTTCTTGATGAGTCTGTCTAATGGTTTATCAGTTTTGTTTATCTTCTCAAAGAACAAACTTTTAGTTTTATTGATCTTTGCTATCGTTTCCTTCATTTCTTTATTATTTATTTCTGATCTGATCTTTATGATTTCTCTCCTTCTGCTAACTTTGGGCGTTTTTTTGTTCTTCTTTCTCTAATTGCTTTACGTGTAAGGTTAGGTTGTTTATTTGAGATGTTTCTTGTTTCTTGAGGTAGGATTGTATTGCTGTAAACGTCCCTCTTAGAACTACCTTTGCTGCATCCCATAAGCTTTGGGTTGTTGTGTTTTCATTGTGATTTGTTTCTAGGTATTTTTTGATTTCCTCTTTGATTTCTTCAGTGATCTCTTGGTTATTTAGTAGTGTATTGTTCAGCCTCCATGTGTTTTTATTTTTTACAGATTTTTTCTTGTAATTGATATCTAGTCTCATAGTGTTGTGGTTGGAAAAGATACTTGATATGATTTCAATTTTCTTAAATTTACCAAGGCTTGATTTGTGACCCAAGATATGATCTATCCTGGAGAATGTTCCATGAGCACCTGAGAAGGAAGTATATTCTGTTCTTTTTGGATGGAATGTCCTATAAATATTGATTAAGTCCATCTTGTTTAAAGTATCATTTAAAGCTTGTGTTTCCATATTTATTTTCATTTTGGCTGATCTGTCCATTGGTGAAAATGGGGTGTTAAAGTCCCCTACTATGATTTTGTTACTGTTGATTTCCCCTTTTATGGCTGTTGGCATTTGCATTATGTATTGAGGTGCTCCTATGTTGGGTGCATAAATACTTACAATTGATATATCTTCTTCATGGATTGATCCCTTGATCATTATGTGTGTCCTTCTTTGTCTCTTGTAATAGTCTTCATTTTAAAGTCTATTTTGTCTGATATGAGAATTTCTACTTCAGCTTTCTTTTGATTTCCATTTGCATGGAATATCTTTTTCCATCCCCTCGCTTTCAGTCTGTATGTGTCCCTAGGTCTGAAGTGGGTCTCTTGTAGACAACATATATATGGGTCTTGTTTTTGTATCCATTCATCCAGTCTGTGTCTTTTTGTGGGAGCATTTATTCCATTCACATTTAAGGCAGTTTTCAACATGTATGTTCCTATTACCATTTTCTTAATTTTTTTGGCTTTGCTATTGTAAGTCTTTACCTTCTCTTGTGTTTCCTGCCTAGAGAGGTTACTTTAGAATTTGTTGCAAAGCTCGTTTGGTGGTGCTGAATTCTCTTAGCTTTTGCTTGTCTGTAAATGTTTTAATGTCTCTGTTGAAACTGAATGAGATTCTTGCTGTGTAGAGCGATCTTGGTTGTAGGTTTTCCCCTTTCATTACTTTAAATATGTCCTGCCACTCCCTTCTGGCTTGCAGAGTTTCTGTTGAAAGATCAGCTGTTAACCTTATAGGGATTCCCTTTTATGTTATTTGTTGCTCTTCCCTTGCTGCTTTTAATATTTTTTTCTTTGTATATATTTTTTGATAGTTTGATTAATATGTGTTTTGACATGTTTCTCCTTGGATTTATCCTGTATGGGACTCTCTGCACTTCCTGGACCTTACTATTTCTTTTCCCACATTAGGGAATTTCTGAACTATAATCTCTGCAAATATTGTCTCAGTCCCTTTCCTTTTCTCTTCGTCTTCTGGGACCCCTAAAATTTGAATGTTGGTGTGTTTGATGTTGTCCCAGTGGTCTCTGAGACTGTCCTCAATTCTTTTCATTCTTGTTTCTTTATTCAGCTCTGCAGTAGTTATTTCCACTATTTTATCTTCCAGGTCACTTATCCATTCTTCTGCCTCAGTTATTCTGCTATTGATTCATTCTAGAGAATTTTTTGTTTGTTTGTTTGTTGTTTTTTTGTGTGTGTGTGGTACGCGGGCCTCTCACTGTTGTGGCCTCTCCCGTTGCGGAGCACAGGCTCCAGACACGCAGGCTCAGCGGCCACAGCCAACTGGCCCAGCTGTTCCACGGCATGTGGGATCTTCCCGGACTGGGGCACGAACCCATGTCCCCTGCATCGGCAGGTGGACTCTCAACAACTGTGCCACCAGGGAAGCCCTCTAGAGAATTTTTAATTTCATTTATTGTGTTGTTCATCATTGTTTGTTTACTCTTTAGTTCTTCTAGGTCCTTGTTAAATGTTTCTTGTATTTTCTCCATTCTATTTCCAAGATTTTGTGTCATCTTTACTATCATTACTCTGAATTCTTTTTCAGGTAGACTGCATATTTCCTCTTCATTTTTTTGGTCTGGTGGGTTTTTACCTTGCTCCTTTATCTGCTGTGTGTTTCTCTGTCTTCTCATTTTGGTTAACTTACTGTGTTTGGGGTCTCTTTTTTGCAGGCGGCAGGTTCATAGTTCCCATTGTTTTTTGTGTCTGCCCACAGTGGTTAAGGTTGGTTCAGTGGGTTGTGTAGGCTTCTTGGTGGAGGGGACTGGTGCCTGTGTTCTGGTGGATGAGGCTGGATCTTGTCTTTCTGGTGGGCAGGACCACGTCTGGTGGTGTGTTTTGGGGTGTCTGTGAGCTTATTATGATTTTGGGCAGCCTCTCTGCTAATGGGTGGGGTTGTGTTCCTGTTTTGCTCATTGTTTGGCATAGGGTGTCCAGCACTGTAGCTTGCTGGTCGTTGAGTGGAGCTGGGTCTTTGCATTGAGATGGAGATCTCTGGGAGAGCTTTTGCCGTTTGACATTACTTGGGGCCGGGAGGTCTCTGGTGGACTAATGTCCTGAACTCGGCTCTCCCACCTCAGAAGCTCATGCCTGACACCTGGCCGGAGTTTCAAGACCCTGTCAACCTCTTGGTATACAGCACAGGGAACTGTATTCAGTATCTTGTAATAGCCTGTAATGGAAAAGAATCTTGATTGTTTCACATCTGTGATGCAATGGAAAGAGTCGGCCTTTTGTTGCCATTTCTTGGTGTGTTTGTTCAGTTCCTCTCTGTTTTTTAAGATGAAGATAGCATAAGCCTCCTGAAGTTTACAGGAAAAATACATCTGCATGAACAGAAAATATTCATAACGTGGTTTTATCACTAAATAGTTTCTCTCTGTGTTCCCACATCTACATCTACTTTTTATAATTACATAATTTTCCATACTTTATTGCCCCTACATGAATATATGGTTTTATCTTTTATGTAGATGCTGTCACAGTATTCCAGGCATTAATGACAAGGTTCCAGGCATTGATCATGGCTGTTAAGAAATTGCCATTTGGACTAAGATGTGACTCAGTCCTTGCATTAGTCATCTAGGGCTGACATATGAAAGTGTCACAGACTGGGTGGCTTAAACAACATAAATTTATTTTCTCACAGTCTGGAAGCTAGAAGTCTAAGATCAAGATATCGGCAGGGTTTATTCCTTCTGAGGGACATGCAGGAAAAATCTGTTCCAGGCCTCCTCCTTGCCTTATAGATGGTTGTGTTTTCTCCACGTTTTCACGTCATCTTCCCTCTGTCTGTATCCAAATCTTCCTGTTCTTATAAGGACACCAGTCACATTGGATTAAAGCAAATACTAGTGACCTCATCTTAATTATCTCTACAAAGACCCTATCTCCAAATACTGTCATATTCCAAGGTAACTTAGGTTAGGATTTCAACATATGAATTTCTTGGTAAGCTATTGTTATGGATGGTTGGTGGGGATGATCTCTGAACAGGGCCTGAAATTTTTGATGCCACCATGGAATTATTTTTCTTTCTTGGTGGAGCAGAGCACTAGTAGGTTAAAACTCTTGCTCTTAAGCGTGTTTGGTATGGTCTTTACATGCCCTTCTTAAATCACAATTGCATATAGGCACTAAGAATGAATAAAATCTGCAAATTGCTTGTTTAAATCCCCCCCCCCTTTTTTTAGGAATCAACTTGGATCTGTTTTTGGTTTGTATGTCTTTAATGACAGACGTGTTTTGCTTTATATTTCAAATAACACAAAATAAAATCCTAATGGGATTTCAGCATGGGTTCCCAGGTTTTTATTTTTCTTTTCTTCAGGGAATGAAATAGAATATGAATACACTTTGTCACTTGTAGCACAAATAATGCTAAAGGAAATTGCAATGGGATGCCTTTATTAATCATCAGTTATGACACAGGATCCTGGCAACCTCCAGTTGTCGTCAACTAGTTTATTTACTATTATTATTAGTAATAATAAAAATAATAAAAATTCATGTACTTTAACATCTTTGATATTTTAATCCCTGCCATCATCATTCTTTTTGATGCTGATCTATCTATATATTTATCTATCAAGCTTTATTGAGGTATAACTGACAAATAAAATGGTAAGATATTTAAAGTCTACAACATGATGATTTGATATACAGAAACACTGTGACAGAGGTCCCCCCAGTGAATTAACTAATATAACATACCTCACAGATTTATCTCTTTTGTTTTTATTTTTGGTGAGAACATTTAAGCCCTACTCTCTTAGCAAATTTCAATTAAACAATACCATGTTATCAACTATAGTCACCATGTTATACATCAGATCCTCAGACCTTACTCATCTTATAACCAAAAGTCTGTACCCATTTACCAACTTCTTTCTTCACCTCCTGGCCCCTCACAACCAGTTTTCTACTCTCTGTTTCTGTGAGTTGAGGGTTTTTTTTAGGTTCCACATATAAGTGATATCATGTATATGATATTAAAACCTAAGAAGTAGATAATAATGGCTTCATTTCAGAAAAGGAGAGACTGGGTCACAGAGAAGTTAATTGGCTCAGCCTATTGCACACAGAGTTGAGACTTGAATTAGGTGTGTCTAACTTCAAAGCCCCTGTTCTACTTAGTAACACATACTGTCTTCCAGAGTCCTGTTTAGTTGGGGGTCAAAGATATGGATTTAAATAGCAATTATGTAATTATGTTGTGTTAAAACCATGAATCACTGTATGAGTGCAAAGTATTGTAACCCACAATGTCATATAAAGTTGCCAAATGAGGGCTTCCCTGGTGGCACAGTGGTTGAGAGTTCGCCTGCTGATGCAGGGGACACGGGTTCGTGCCCCGGTCTGGGAGGATCCCACATGCCGCGGAGCGGCTGGGCTCGTGAGCCGTGGGCGCTGAGCCTGCGCGTCCAGAGCCTGTGCTCCGCAACGGGAGAGGCCACAACAGTGAGAGGCCCACGTACCGCAAAAAAAAAAAAAAGTTGCCAAATGATTTTTACCAGTTTGTCATCTATGTTTTAACTTTGCCTCTGATGTTCATTGCTATGTGAAGATTTTTTATGTTTGAATTATGTAACCATATTAGTCTATCTTTTCTCTCACTGTTTCTGGTATGGTGGTACTGTGATGTGTGTTGACTTCCATGTGGAGAACCAGGCTTTTCTGAACATTATGTTATAATATTTAAAGGTTGAAAACAACATAAATAGGGAATAAAACTGAGTAGAGTTTGCACAAAAAAGTGCAAAAGCCCACAAAGAGAGTTACTTATTTCTAATATTAGAATGATGTGGTAAAAACAGTTTGGGAGTGAAACATCTTTGCAGTGCTTAGGAGAAAAGAATGAAGTGAAAATACCAACAACTGTACCTTTGAGGCTCTGTAAAGTTAAGTAACTGCAGAATATGTTAAAACAATAAGTCATTTTATCAAAGTGTTATAACTCACAATGTCAGATGAAGTTGGTATCTTGAGATATATCTGCTAGTGTTTCCACATGGTGCTGATCAGGCATTTCCTCTAAAGGGACAGAAAATAGAGACGGAGGTAAGTTGTACTCCTTCTACGTCATGTTTTTTTGCATCAGTCAAATCTATGAAACAACTGAGTGCAGTGAGAGGCCATATGCACCACAGCAAAGGAGTATTTGCTGTAACTCTTAAATCTGAATTCCACTTAGAAGGAGAATCTGTTGTGTGACTTCACAGTAATGCCACGATAGTTGTACTCAACGTGCTCTTGTACACTTCATTTCCAGCTTTGGCCTTGAATAAGTTTTGGTCATCTTCAGAAATTATATCCATTTTTAGAAGATGAGAATGCCCCAATTTCACAAATGCAAAAAAAAAAAAATTACACAAACTGTCCACTGAGAGTTTGAAAAACAAATAGCACTGGAATACTCCCTTGAACTGAACACTTATTTAGATACAAAACTTTACTCTTTTCTTTATTTGAGCTTTCAGTCAAGCACAGAGAATGCAAAAATAATAATTCAGAGTTGCAAACCTGGTGCAGTTTATTCTGGTATGTTTATTAAAATTCTTGCATGTACGTTGAAAAACCTCTTGCTACGCTATGGTCAGTAGTCTGGGCAGTAGAGCACACACAAACAGATCTGACACTTCTCAGCCCTGTTACTTGTCTTTCTAAGCCTTAATTTGATACCTGTTAAAGTAAGGTTATTCACAGATTGGTTTTGAGAGGTACATGAGGTGATATAATTAAATTCCTCATCCCAGTGCCAGGCACATAGTAAGCCCTCAATAAAAAACAGTATGAGAGCTATTCATTACCCTTTCTAGATGTTTTTAATGCAACATTTTTTATCCACTCATATTTTTTTTGTTTTCTTTAGTTTTTGGAAGCAACAGTTAACTTATCTGTTTTCATTAATTCTCATTTTCATATATATATATATACATATTTAAATGCCACCTTAACATTTCAAACAGTCCTAAAGATTAATTCATTCCTTCAGTACATGTTTAATGAGCAATCACTTAGTGTAAGTAAACTTTTCATATGTTACATTATTTAATCCTCTCAAGAAACCTAAGAAGTATATTGTAATGACTTCATTTCACAAGTGAAGAAAGTAGCCACAGAGAAGTTAATTGGCTCAGACTATTTCACAGAGAGTTAAGACTTGAATTAGGTGTGTCTAACTCCAAGGTTCATGCTCTACTTAGTACAGCATACTGTTTTCCATATTGTTTCCGTTTAGTTGGGGGGGTCACATCAAAAGATATGGATTTGAATAGCAATTATGTCATTGTTCGTCTATTTCCCACTAGAGCCGTAGTTCCAAGAAGGAAGAATGTTTTATGCACACTATATGGCCCCTAGTAACTCCTCAATAAATATTTGTTTAATAAATACCTGGAATAAAATAGGAAGCTATACATGATCCCCAACTTTTTATGAAGTTGATAAAAGACTTGTACTATAAGGAATTAAGAGAAGATAGGAAGGAGAATAATGCCAGGTGGAGTGTTAAGAGAAGAGAGTGTGAAATAGGTTGTGGGACCTGCTGGCTGGGGAGGTTGGAACAAGGAGAACGGAGAGGACTTTCCATGAATGCATGTACAAGGTAGACCAGATGGCTTGAATGATTCCTGCATGTGGCTAGAGAAAACAACATCAGATGGTAATCTGCAGCCAAATTTCTTAAACATGAAACAAAGTGGGTGGACATTACCCTGTAGAGATGGAGGGTGGAGCTAAAAATGGAGTACAGGAATTTAATGGTCATTCAGAGCCTTTAGAGCAAGCTTCATTCTTTGACCTACTGTGCTCTGGTATTGTGTCAATATAATCTAGGAATGCTGGCTATTTGTTCTATTAATACAGATGCCTAGTACCATCTAGAAATACAGAGACATGAAGTGATGCAAATGTCTTCAAAGAAACCAGGAAAGGCAGTGGTTTCCTTACCCCTTGTAGAGTTATCTTTCTGCCCAAGGGGAAGGATTCCTTGTAGCTATTTATGATGCAGTTTTTCTGAGGAAGGTAGGACCAGGAGATCAAACTGCTCACATTTTGCTGGGCAAGGCACTGCCAACAGGGGCTGTGCTGGGCCTCAGGGCTTTTTTCACATTCACAGAGGTTAGGGCTCTTTGCTTTCAGGAGTGCTGTGGCACTGCTTCTGCAGAAGCATAGCAATGCTCCTTGGCTAGCACCTGTTCTGAGCAGGAAATCAGGATGGAGAAGAAGTGTTATCTTTGTGAAATGCAGTAGGTTACGTTGACTGTGTGGAATACAAGGGGGTGTAAAATCCTGAACACTAATTCATTTTGATCTGTTTGATTGTATGTTTCTTAGAGCATCTTTAGTGCCTTGCGGCTAGAATATTCTGAGCTACTTAGTGATTACATAATGTGCTGTTATATTGACTTGTTATTTGCTTGCGTCTTCTATCTTAATGAAAATAAAGTTCCTTCTTCAACTGTATGTCTTTGCCCTTCTAGACCTCACTCACACCTGCCTTCACAGTCAAGTTCATGGAAATGGAGTCTTTCTTCACTCAGTAACACACCCTTTCAACATATGGTAGTCAGCAGTCATGTGGCACTGCAGTTAAAATAGTTTCCCAAGATGGGTAGCAATCTCCTTTTCTCTCTTCTCTGAATCCCAAAGATAATTTCGATACCTCTCTTAGTTAATCACTTATAGTAGTTCCTGAATTTCATTTTTTATTCCTTTTCCTCAGCTTCTTTGTTGCCACATTATCTAGGTGTCCCACTTGCCTGGCTATTCTTTTCCAGTCTTTGTAGGTGCTTCTTTTCTGTCCACCCCTTAAATGTTGGTATTTCTTAGGGTTTCCTCTATGATTCTCTCACTCCTCATACATAACCCCATTCCCTTCTGCATGCTACTAATTTCCAAATCCATACTTTGACTTCGGATTTATCTCCTAAACTATGACAGACAAAGGCACACAGTATTTCCAATTTTAGCTCACTTTTTTTCTTTAATCCAGCTGATATTCCTATTTCCTGACTCATGGCTAAAATTTTCCTAGCTGTACTACACAGATCCTGAGAATCTTCTTTTTAACCCTTTCAATCTCTTTATTCACGTACGCATCCCCTCCATATATTATCACGAGCTCAGCTAGGTGGAACACATTTCCAAGATATTTTTTACACTACAGCTACAATTATCTTCCTTTTTCCTATTATCACCCAGCTTTAAAATCTTTAGTAGCTCCCCTTTGCTTCAGGGTAAGTCTCAACTTTTTGAAATTCCTTTCTTTGCCGATCCTCACACTTCTGATCTCACTTTCTACATTCTGGCCATACTCAACTCCTTTCAATTTCACTGCATGTTACTCTACTTCAAATATCTCCACCTCCCACCATAACCCTTCAGGTTTGTGTGAGGAGCCTGTGGTTGCCATCACGATGTTCTCCTTCCTGAACTCTTGCTATCATCCTCCAATGTCATGTAGTTTGGGAAACTGTACCTAACTCTAGGGTTGGACCCTGATAGACCTAAGCTATTGTAGTTCGCCCCTCAGGGAGTGTTCCATTGGTCAGTCATAAATAAACTTAATTTGTGGTGCCAGAATATTCTAAAAGTGAGGTAGAATAGAAAATACATGTTCTATTATCACCATACACTACTTTCCTTATAGTCTTTATTGTACTGTGATAACTGCTCTTTTGTTTGTCTTTGATGCTCACCAGCAACAACACAGTGGTTAGCACAGAGAAGACTCTCAATTAATACCATCACACAAAAGAATGAGTACCCAGTGTGGAAAACGTCAAATAAACACACTTTATAAAGTACCAAATATTGATTAAGTTTGGGGATAAAAAATTGCATACACAAAGCAGTGCTAAGAGGGAATTTGATAGCTATAAATGTGTATATTAAAAAAGAAGATCTTAAATCAACAAACTAACTTTCAACACAAGAAACCAAAAAAAAACAAACTGAAGTCAAAGCTAACAGAAGGAAGGAAATAATAAAGATTATGGCAGAAATAAATAGAGAATAGAAAAAAACAAAACAATGAAAGTGTTGATTTGTTGGAAAGATCAACAAAATTGAAAAACTCTTAGCTAGAATACCTAGTAAAAAAGGGAGAAGACTCAAGTAACTAAAATTAGAAAAGTATATATTTTATGAACAATTGTATGCCAATGAATTGGACAATTTAGAGGAAATGGATAAATTCCTAAAAACACACAATCTATCTAGATTGAGTCATGAAGAAATAGAAAACTGGAATGTACCAATAACAAATAAAGAGACTGAATTGGTAATCCAAAATCTTCCCAACAAAGAAAAGTCCAGGGTAAGTTTGGCCTTCCTAGAGAAGTCTATGACATTTAAAGAAGAATTAATACCAATCCTCCTGAAACTCTTCAAAAAAATATTGGAGAAGAGGGAATACTTCCAAGCTCTTTCTATGAGACCAGCATTACCCTGATATGAAAGTCAGACACAGACACTGCAAGGAAAAAACAAAACCCTACAGACCAATAGCTCTGATTATACTGATGCAAAAGTCCTCAACAAAATACTATCAAACTAATTTCAACAGCATATTAAAAAGATTATACATCATAACCAAGTTGAATTCATTCCTGGGATGCAAGAACGATTCAACATACAAACATCAATCAATGTAATATTTCACATTAACAGAACGAAGGATAAAACTTCATCATCCTCTAAATTGATGCAGAAAAAGCATTTAACAAAATTCAACACTTTCATGATAAAAACTCTCAACAAACAAGGAATAAAAGAAAACCATCTCAACATTATGAAGGCTATATGAAAAGCTCATAGCTAACATCATACTCTACAGTTAAAGACTGAAAGCTTTTCCTCAAAGATCTGGTACAAAGAAAGAATGCCCAATCTTGATACTTTTATTCAACATAATAGGGGAAATTTTATCCAGAGAAATCAGGTAATAGAAAGTAATAAAAAGCACCCAAATTGGAAAGGAAAATGTAAATGATCTCTGTTTGCAGATGACATGGTCTTATATGTAGAAAACCCTAATGATTACACACACACACACACACACACACACACACACACAAATCTGTTAAAATTAATTAACAATTTCAGCAAAGTTTTAGGATATAAATCAGCATTCAAAAATAAGTTGTGTTTCTATACACTGACAATGAAAAATCAAAAGAGAAATTAAGAAAACAATCCCATTTACAATAGCATCAAAAACAATAAAAACAATAAAATAGGAATGAACAAAACCAAGGAGGTGAAAGACTTGTACACTGAAAACTACAAAGCATTGCTTAAAGAAATTAAAAAAGACACACAAAAGATGAGAAGATATCTAATGTTCATGGACTGGAAAACTTAATATTGTTAAGATGTACTACATACTACCCAAAGTGATCAACAGATTCAATGCAATACCTATCAAAATTTCAATGGCATTTTTTGCAGAAAATTTATCCTAAAATTCATATGGAATCTCAAAGGACCTCAAATAGCCAAAAAGATTTTGAAAAGGAGAACAAAACTGGAGGGCTCACACTTCCTGATTTCAGAATATATTACAAAACTAAGCAAAATAGTATGATACTGGCATAAAGACAGACAAATACACCAGTGGAATAGAATAGAGAACACAGTCATCAACTTTTGTGTTGATATGGTCAAATGATCTACAACAAGGGTGCCAAGACCACTCAATGGGGGAAAAGACAGTCTCTTCAACAAATGGTGCTGGAAAAACTGGATATCCACATGCCAAAGAATGAAGTTGGACCCTTATCTTACATCATATACAAAAGTTAACTCAAAATGGATTGAATATGTAAATGTAAGACACAAAACTGTACAACTCCTAGAAAAAAACATAGGGGAATGCTTCACAGCAATGGACTTGGCAATAATTTCTCGGATATGACACAAAACCACAGGGGACAACTGGAAAAATAGACAAATGTGATTACATCAAATTTAAAAACTTTTGTGCATCAAAGAACATAATCAATAGAGTGAAAAGCAACCTATGGAATGGGAGAAAATATTTACAAATAATATCTCTGGTAAGGCTTTAGTATCCAAAACACATAAAGAACTCAACTCAATAGTGAAAAGACAAATAATCTGATTAAAAAATGGACAAAGAATCTGTATGGGTATTTCTCCAAAGATAATATACAAATGACCAACAAGCACATGAAAAGACCCTCAGTATCACTTATCATCAGAGAAGTGCAAATCCAAACCACAGTGAGTTATCACCTCACACTATTTAGGATGGTGACTATAAAACAAATGAAAAATAGCAAGTGTTGGTGAGGATGTGGGGAAATTGGAACCTTGGTGCCTTGCTACTGGGATTGTAAAATGGTGCAACCACTATGGTTATGGACATTCCTCAAAAAGTCAAGACTACCATAGGATCCAACCACCCCACTTTTGGGTATACAATAAGCCCCTACATATGAACCTTCAAGTTGTGAACTTTCAAAGATGCAAACGTGCATTTGCATGTCCAATCATGTAAGTTAGTTCATGTAGCTGGCATATATTGTCACACGCGTGTATCCTCTACAAGTGGTTGTGCTTTTGTGTACTTTACTGTACAGTACTGTATAGAGTACAGTAGTACAGTATCTTTTTTTCAAGCCCAGGATGTCTGGAAGCAAGCATAAAAACAGCAGTGATGTAGCTGGCACTGCTAAGAAGTGCCAAGGGAGAATGATGGAACTTGCTGTGCAACCCGCGGTGCTTATGAATGAAGACCTGATGGAATTGGAGGCCCAGAAAGGACGAAGAGAGACAAGAGGAAGAAGTAACTGAAGAACCAAAGAGATTCACGATGCGGGAAATGGCAAGGGGATTTTCTTTATTTGAGGAGGCACTGTTAGTTTTTGAGGTGCAGGACCTGAACACAGAACAGTACAGGAAGGCGGCAGCAGCCGTTCAGAATGTAATCCAGTGCTACCATGTCATTACGATGAGAAAAAAAAAGAGCTACTACCCAGATATCACTGGATCGTTTTGTCAAGAAGGTAGATAGAATTGAACCCAGCAAGGAACCAGAACCTGTGCCATCACCGTGAGGCGTGAGTGAAATGGCAGCTTGCCCTCCATCTCCTGTTGCTGACGATCCTTCAGCTCTACCATCTCCCACCTCCTCTCCCTCCTCCAGTCAGTAACTCTTTTTGCCTGTTCTCTCGATGCCAGCCCCTGTATGCCAGCTGCTGTACTGCACTACTGTACTTTTCAAGGTACTCTTCTGTAAGATTAAAAAGTGTTTGTTCTTTATGTATTATTTGTGTGAAAGGTATTATAAACCTATTACAGTTCAGTACTATACAGCCGATTGTGTTAGGTTGCTAGGCTAACCTTGTTGGACTTACGAACAAATTGGACTTAGGAACGTGCTCTCAGAACAGAATTTGTTCCTATGTAGAGGACTTACTGTATAGCCAAAAGAATTAAAAGCAGTCTCAAAGAAATATTTGTGCACCCATGTTTATAGCAACACTGTTCACAGTAGCCAAGATGTGGAAACCACCTAAATGTCTATTGATGGCTGAATTAATAAAGAAAATGCAGTATATACATACAGTGGAATATTCTTTGCCTTGAAAAAATAAAGTAAATTCTGTCATACCCTACAACATGGATGAACCTCCCTGAGAACATTATCCTAATTAAAATAGGCCAATCAAAACAAGACCAACACTCTAAGATTCCACTTACATGAGGTATCCAAAGCAGTTAAACTCATAGAAACAGAAAGTGGAATGGTGGTTACCAGGGAACTGGGGAGAGGGAAAAAGTGAAGATGTCGTTTAATGGGTATAGAGTTTCAGATTTGTGAGATGAAAAAGTTCTGGAGCTCTGTTTCACAATAATGTAAATATACTTAATACTACTGAACTCTGTACACTTAAAAAAGGTTAAGATGGTTTTTAAAAATGGGTGCACAAGGTGTTGCTACATTGCTACAGAGATTAACGATGGAACTTTGACTAAAGATGGAACACTGTAAGACACAACTGTAAACTAATTGCCCCAAAAATATCTCACTGGCCCAGATGTTTGTTTTAGTGAGATCAAGGGTCGAGGGATGACTGGGGTTTCTGGATTGACAGGAGTAGATTCTGACATGATGGCCCTCTTCAGAGTGGTCCAAAGCATGGACCATCTCTTCCAGGCCAGGACATGTCACGCACGCCTCGCGTTCCTGGAGTGTGGACGCATGGACCATCTCCTCCAGGCCAGGACATGTCACTCACGCCTCGCGTTCCTGGAGTGTGGACTGGACTTGGGAAAGCTTCTCTATGGATACTCATTCTCAGTTCCATTCTTAGCTCACTCTTAGCTCTGTCTGGACAGCTGACCATGATAGGTTATGGTCTATCGCTGAATCTCAGCATCACTATCTGCATCCTGCAGCTATGGGATCACATCATAGCCTCCATTAGAAAAAAAATGTGTGGACAAAGGCTCCACATGCGTGTAGGTCACACATAGCATAAGAGTAAAATTCTAGGTAAGGCATATTTTTCGAAGTCAATGGAAATTTCTCAAATGCTTTGAGTTTTCTGTTCAGAGGATACTCTGTATTAGTATTTAAAAGATGTAAATAAAGCAGAAATGGTTCAACAAAGGTATCTGGGCAAAATATGTAATTAAAGTACCTGGTAGCAGTTACACATTTTAAAATGCAATTACTGTTGCAGGGTAAGTTATAAAGCTACTAGCCACCATTTATTGAATAGTGTGTTCAGATTTAATGGATGGTTAATATATTCTAAATCACATTTTTATGATTTTAAATGTACTGTATGCATATAGTTGAAAACTAAAGAAATGTAGTGAGTTTTAGAAAAGAAAATATAAATTACCCTTCCTGGGAAATGTAGGCTAGATTACAGTGTTGGATTTTCCTCGAAGGAACAAGAATGCTTTATTTTCAGTCAGGTAGGAAAGGCAATGGAAATTACAGCGGAAGGAAGGGGGCTTCCCTGGTGGCACAGTGGTTGAGAGTCCGCCTGCCGAAGCAGGGGACACGGGTTCGTGCTCCGATCCGGGAAGATCCCATACGCCGCGGAGCGGCTAGGCCCGTGAGACATGGCCGCTGAGCCTGTGCATCCGGAGCCTGTGCTCCGCAACGGGAGAGGCCACAGCAGTGAGAGGCCCGCGTACGGCAAAAAAAAAAAAAAACAAAAACTGAAGGAAGGAAGACCCTACTCTTCCTCCTGGAGTCAAATTTGATGTTGGATGAAGGTTCTAAAGGCAGATGCTCGTAGATTCGTGTTGGAAACTGAAACTAACTTCTGTCCTGCCTTAACCTATGTAGGGCTTCTTCCTGGATTTGCTCTTTTCAGGCCCCCAAAGCAGTAGCTCCTTACACTAATAGTGTAAGCTATTTATTAAACTTTATTTTATGTAGATATAAATATAAATAAATAAAATATGAATATATAAATATTCATATACATATTTATATATGAGGGGTACCTGATAGAAAAACAAGCTTCTGAACAGAAGGACTGAAGACCTAACCAGGTTTTATTTCTCAGTTATCCAAGTAGCTAGGTTGCATATGATTATTAATTTTTAAAAATTTATGTATTATTGTAACAATCTCAAGCTTACAGAAAAAAACTGCAGGAACAGCAAACAGAACTTACTTTCCCCCAGAGCCATTTCAGAGTAGATGGCAACACGATGCTCCATCATCCCTCCAAACTAATGCTGTTTCCTATAAACAAGGGCATTTTCCTGCATGACTGTGATTTCGTCATCAAAATCAGGAAGTTAACATAATTACTGCTATCTAGTCCTCAGATGCCATTCAAGTTTTGCCATTTTTTGCCAAAATGTTCTGTATAGCAAAATGATACAAGTTCAGAATCTTGTGTTGTATTTGTCAATTTCCTTTAGTTACCTTCAATTTGTAACACTTCCTCAACTTTTTCTTGATGTTTCTTGACCTTGACACTTTAAGATTACCCGCTAGTCAGGTTATTGAGTGTTCCTCAGTTTGGGTTTGCCTGATGTTTCATCATGACAAGATCTGGGTTATGAATGATTTGCAGGTAGGTCAGAGAAGGGATACTGAGTTCTCCTGTTACATTCTATCAGGAGACAATTATTTTGATTTGTCTCATTAGGGTAGAGCACTTGGTTAAAGTGATTTCTGCCCAGCTTCTACACTGTGAAACTACCATCTTCCCATTTTAAATTAAATAATTATTACATTTGCTTTGAGCAGTGCTTATTTTTTCACTATATACTGTCAACATTTTTTCATGACATTAATATTCTTAAAATTTTTTAATGCTGTGTAACATTCTATTGTATAAATACACCATTACATGTGTGTGCATTACTATCTCTCATTACATTTTTAGCTTAACAATATATTATCACTATGAATGTTAGGGTGTTGGACATATTTTTAGTATCGATTTTTACCTGTAATTCTTATTTTAAAGCAGGCATGCTTTTAGTTTCAATTTTTCTGTGTAAAGTGACACAGTTGCATAAAGACACTAAAATATAATTTAGGGATTGTAAAACTAGGCTTCTAAGGATTGTTAAATGAAGCTTCAAAAGTTATCAGATATATGAAACATTGTAGATGATTAAAATGCTTGAATGGTCAATTTTGCCTTTACAATATATATCCCCCCAAATATTGAGGAAATCTATTTAGAAAAAAATAAGGGATACATTATTAATCTAAAGCAAAAAAGTTTTTCATTATCATTATTACAACCCCTTTATTGACATTTTATAGTTATGCCAATGTTGGAATATACAGGAGTTTTGTAGACTAAGGTTATATAATGGGGAAACCTCATGTGTAGGTTTGTCATCACCAGAATCAGAAAGCAATTCTAGGTACCCATCTCTTGATGTTATTGCACCAGCTTACAACACTGCTGGGAGCTCTTCATCTCCTCTCTGAGACCACTGCTGAGTTATTAGCTACTGCCACACGCCACACACTAAATGAAATGGTTCTATGTCAGAGGGTAACTACAGAAAAACTGTAGAAACAATGAGGGTTGAAGAATTTTCTTTATGTAAATCACTGTGCACTTAGAAGTTTTTTGTCTGAAATAACAAAGGGGTGCATGAAAATTGGGTATTTCATAAAAAAGATGTAAAGATTTATGTATGAAAAACAGCATTCAGTTTATGTTAATAGAATAACAATATAAAGGAGAAGAGTATTAAGATTATTATTTTTAACCTTTGGAATGTTAATTTGGAATATTAAGTATTCCTTTTATGCCTAATACCTTCATACTTTTTTCTTGCATTTTTTCATAAAAGTAACATACACATTTTAAAACTAGGGCATTTCTATGTGTGAAATAGCACAGTACACAAGGATTTTTCATAGGTAAAAGAAAGAAATGCAATGAAAGGATCTGTTTAGGGCATTACCTTTAGTTTGTGTTGTATTTTTAAGTATCTGACAATTCAAACTTCCCGAACCAGATATTTATTTTTCCTAATAAGTGAAATAAGATTTTCTAAACTGCAATATTAGGCCTTTTATGTTTCTGCAACAGAAATAGATCTTGCTCTGAAATATAGAAAACTAGCTGTTTCAATTGCTGGTTGATGCTTTTAGGAGAATGCTATTGTTAAAAATCGAATTAATCTAGATTTGGGTATATCCTGAATCAAACCACAATCCCCAACTCATTAAAAATATATATTTATATATATTCAATTTATATAATTTAACCTTGTAGGACTTTTGTTAAACTTATAGACATTTTTTTTGTGTAATTATAAATTTCATTTTAAAAGGCCATCATTAATTTCAGCTGATCATAAATATTTGCGGTTAATTCAAAGTTATATGAGCCATTGGAGTATAAATAATAAATAGATCTTATTCTTCTCTCTGTACTAATTACTACATTTTTGAATAAATTATCTTCCTTTCCCATATCTGTTTGATGTGGTGCCTGAGAAGCAAAATTAACAAGAGAAATATACAATACAATTACCATTCAATTTCATTTGCTTGAGGTAAAAATATTTGGAAATTCAGTCTTTTTTTTTTTTTTAATCATTGATCTTATGTTTCCTTAAGAATGGAAAAGAATAATTGTGTTAGAGAAATTTCTGCTCCGGTGTTAATCAAATAGGCGGATCCGACAGCACATTCTACTCCGGAATGGTAGTAGGTCTCAGGAGACTGCTCTAATACAACTAAAGCACCTGTATGCTGGGCTGGGATTTGACAAGCTGCCTGGGGCAAATGTCATCATCAACTCATTTAAAATCCACCCTGTGTGGGGCATCTGGTATGTGTCCTTTAAACAGGACACACTCTAATGATACATTGTGTTGTGTGCCTTATAACAATGTCCACTGTAAGTAATCACTTTTACATTTATAGATAGCTGTTGCTTACTTTTGGTGGGGGGGGGACAGGTTTAAAATTCTAAAATATTGTCAACACTTGTTCACTTATTGTTAAAAAGTATTTTCTAGTTGTTTCTTTTGTGTCTTCTACCTAGATTATAAACTCCATAAGGAAAAAGACATTATATTCTACTTCATTATACTCCTCTTCAACCTCCAAAGCCCATAAAGAACATTTAAGATTCATTAAGATTCATTAAGATTTGTTTAAAAAATGAATGAATTGGGTCTTCTTGAAAACTTAATTTAAAAAAAAGCCATTCAGTACTTATCAGTCTCTATGCCAGTCTGTTGTCTGCCTGTCCTTTCCAGGTGAAGTAGTAGCTACCACCTTAAAGCAGAGATTGCCAGTTGTCCCCAAATATCCATTCTCCACGTTTTCTATTATATCCAATTTGTGGTTGGGTAGATGACTGCTCAGGATAGAGACTACTTTTCCAAGGCTCCTTTGCAGGTTGGTATGGCCATGTGACTAAATTCTGCATGTGAGATGATATGTTCAATTTCAGGTCTTGCCTTTAGGGTATCTCTTACAGAAGCCAAAGCCATATCCTAACTACTAATAATACACGCAATATGTATCATTTATAAATAAACACTAAATGTCAGGCTAGGGTGTTAGATGCTACACACACTTTAAGCCTCAGAAGATCATAAAGTTTGGTATCAACGTTCCCATTTTTCAAACAATAAAATAGATTTATAGGTGTTGGATAATTTGCCCAAGGTCACCCTATAGAATAAGTATATTCCAATTTGGTGTGGGACATTCTTATACTGCTATAGCACTACTCTTTTTCTTTTTTTTTAATGTTATCTTCTAGGATCTTTTTTTCCTTTCAGTTTTATTGAGATATAACTGACATACAGCACTGGATAAGTTTAAGATGTACAGCATAATGATTTGGCTTACCTACATCATGAAATGATTACCGCAGTAAGTTTAGTGAACATCCATCATCTCATATAAACACAAAATTTTAAAAAATACAAAAAAACTCACCGTTTTTCTTTGTGATGAGAGCTCTTAGGATTTAGTCTCTTAACAACTTGCATATATAGCATATAGCAGTGTTATTTATATTTATCATGCTGTGCATTACATCCCTAGTACTTATTAACCTTATAACTGGAAGTTTGTACCTTTTGACCACCTTCATCCAATTCCCCCTCCACCCACCCTCTGCCTCTGGTAGCCACAAATCCGATCTCTTTTTCTATGAGTTTGTTTGTTTATTTGTTTCTGAAGCACAAGTGACCTATAACACTATGTTAGCTCCTGGTACACAGCATAGTGATTCAGTATTCCTATACATTCCAAAATGATCACCACAATAAATCTAGTTACCATCTGTCACCATACAAAGATATTACATAATTACTGACTAAATTTCCACACTGTACATTTGATACCTGTGACTCAGTGATCCTGCAACTGGAAGTTTGTACCTCTTAAGTCCCCCTCACCTATTTCTCTCCTCCTCCCACCCTCTCCGCACTGGCAACCACCTGCTTGTTCTCTGTATCTATGACTGTTTTTGTTTTGTTAAGTTTGTTCATTTGTTTTTTAGATTCCACATGTAAGTGATAACATAGAGTATTTTGCCTTTCTCTGTCTTACTATTTCACTTAGCATAATGCCCTCTGGGTCCATCCATGTTGTCATAAATGCAAGATTTCATTCTTTTCATGTCTGAGTAATATTTCATATATATATAATAGATAGATAGATAGATGCCAAATCCTATTTATCCATTCATCTGTTGATGGGCATTTAAGTTGCTTCCGAATCTTGGCTGTTGTAAATAGTGCTGCAGTGAACACAGGGGTGCATATATTTTCTCATATTAGTGTTTTCCTTTTCTTCAGATAAATACCCAGGAGTGGAACTGCTCGATCATATGGTAGTTCTATTTTTAATTTTTTGAGTATATATACTGTTTTCTATAGTGGCTGCACCAATTTACATCCCACTCTTTAACCAATTCTTGAGGTTGGTTATTTTAGAGTAATTCTTCTTCCAGTTTTTTTCCACTATCCAACCAGTACAAAGTCATAACGAATCCTATCTCTGAAGGAGCTCTAGATTCTATCCACTTTTCTCCTTACCAACTGTCACTTCTTTAACTTGGGTTGTCATTCTCTCTTTCTTCTATTTCTGTAGTATTATGACTGTTTTCAGCATTGTCACCCTCTCATTAGCTGGGTGTTTGAATGAACTCTTCTTTCTGCCTGAAATGCCTATTTTTCTACCTTGCTAATTCTCTTTTTTGTTTTTTAATTCTTGTCCCAAATGTTCCCTCTGGGGACACCTCCTTTAACTCTAGCTATAGCATACAAATTTATACCACAGCTCTTTTCTCAGTATAATTTTCTCAGCTTTGTTTAGTTACGATGAATAAATCAAAGTGTGCATACTTACAGTTTAACATGTGATTTTTAAAATATTTCTACACTGTGAAATGATTACTACAATCATGTTAATTAACATATCCATCACCTCACATTGTTACCATTTTTATTGTTGTGGTGGTGATGAAAACACTTAAGATCTACTCTCTTAGCAAATTTCAAGTATACAATATAGTATTGTTAACTATAGTCACCATACTGGACATCAGATATCCAGAGTTTATTCATTCTGCCTAACTGAAAGTTGATATACTTTGACCAACATCTCCCTATCTCCCCTACCCTCCAGCCCATAGCCACCACCATTCTACTCTCTGCTTTTATGAGTTCGACTTTTAGATTCCATATAGATATAAGTGAGATCATTCAGTACTTAAATTTTCATGTCAGGCTTATTTTGCTTGCCAGTGTCCTTCAGGTTCATAGGTTCATTCATGTTATTGTAAATGATAGGGTTTCCTTCTTTTCTGCACATTTTTTTTTAATCAGGTTATTTGTGTTCTTTTGATATTCAGTTGTATGAGCTGTTTGTATTTTGTATATTAACCCCTTATCAGTTGTATCATTTGCAAATATTTTCTCCCATTCAATAGGTTGTCTTTTCTTTTCTTTTCTGTTTTTTCTTTTGCGGTACATGGGTATCTCACTGTTGTGGCCTCTCCTGTTGCGGAGCACAGGCTCCGGACACACAGGCTCAGCGGCCATGGCTCACAGGCCCAGCCACACCGCGGCATGTGGGATCCTCCAGGACCGGGCATGAACCCGTGTCCCCTGCATCAGCAGGCAGACTCTCAACCACTGTGCCACCAGGGAAACCCCTGTCTTTTCATTTTGTTGATGGTTTCTCTTGCTGTGCAAAATCTTTTAAGTTTAATTAGGATCCATTTGTTTATTTTTGCTTTTATTTCTTTTGCCTTAGGAGATAGATCCAAAAAAATATTGCTACAATTCATGTCAAAGAGTGTTCTACCTATGTTCTCTTCTAGTAGTTTTATGGTTTCAAGTCTTACATAAAGATGTAAATACCTCTTTAATCCTTTTTGGGTTTTTTTTCTTTATACGGTGTTAGGAAGTGCTCTTATTTCATTCTTTTACATGTAGCTGTCCAGTGGCCCCTGCACCACTTATTGAAGAGACTGTATTTTCTCCATTGTATATTCTTGTCTCCTTTGTCATAGATTACTTGACCATAAATGCATGGGTTTATTTCTGGGTTCTGTATTCTGCTCCATTGATCTATGCATCTGTTTTTGTGCCAGAACAATGCTGTTTTGATTACTGTAGCTTTGAAGTACAGTCTGAAGTCAGGGCGTATGATGCCTCCAGCTTTGTTCTTTTTTTTCTCAAGACTGCTTTGGCAATTCGGGATCAGGTACGGGCATTTTAACAATATTAATTCTTCCTATTGTGAACATAGGATATCTTTCCATTTATTTGCATGTTCTCTACTTTCTTTTATCAACACTTAATAGCTTTCAGCATACAGGTATTTAACCTCCTTGATTAAATTTATTCCTGAGTATTTTATTCTTTTTGATGCTGTTGTAAATGGGATTGGTTTCTTAATTTCTTTTTTGGATAGTTTGCTGTTAGTGCATAGAAGTGCAACTGATTTTTGTATGTTGCTTTTGTATCCTGAAACTTTATTGAGGTCATTTACTAATTCTAACAAATGAGTGCTGAAAACATCTACTCTGTCGTCTTGCTGACATCACTCTTCTCTGCCTATCCCAATATAATTTTGACTTTTATGTCTAATTTCTTAAGGTAAAAATTTAATTCCTTACTTTTCATCTTTATTGTTAACAAATTAAAATATTTGGGATATACAACTTATTTTAAATTTAGCTTTTTCTGGGTATTATGGGTTATGGTATTAAGCATTCATCTTTTAAATTTTTTTCTTAATATTGTATGTTCTGTCAGCTGTTAGCATTAGAGATATATTTTGAGTATGCACTAAATATTCAAAGTAGATACTAGGCTTATTATTAGTTATTAATTTTTGAAAATATACAGTTTCACTTCATTCCTACATAGCTTTTTGTTGTGTTATTTATACATTTTTACTGTTTTTCGATGAAGTATAGGCTTTAGTAAATATTATTGCTGCATTTCATCCATTTGTTCACCTCCTTTATCCCATCTACATTTTATTCACAGATCTATACTTGTTTGCTCTTGAAACAAGAGCGTTTGTATGTAATAGTAAGAGTTGCTAACACATGGTACTTAGTATATCCTGGGTTCTCTTCTAACTCAAACACATTCATACCCATATCATGCACACAACAACTCTCTCAGGTGGGTGTTGTTATTACTTCAATTCCCAGATGAATAAACTGAGGCACAGAGATATGAAATAAATTGTTCAAGATCACACCGTTAGTCAATGATGGAGCTAAGACCCAAACCCAGGTAGTCTGGCTCTACAGGTCCCAGGAAAGAAGCTTCTGTGAGACACAAATTTTTAAAACTTGTCAGAAAGCACATACTAATTTACAGACATTGAAGGTAAGAAATTCTTCTTTTTTGCTTTTGTTTTGAAATTTTACATTTTTTATATAGTAGTGTCTTCCTTTCCTAGTACCTCAGCTAGGATGTGTTGTGAATCTTCCTATTTCCATTTTCTTTGCACTTCATTCTCTAAATATATGCTAATTAATCTACAGCTTAGGTTGTCATACCCAACCGAAGAGAAGTTATCACATTAGATAACATCCAGAAGGCTTAGCATTTAGGGTGAGCATTCACCTATGATAAGTAGGACAGAAATGATCCAGTCCTTAGTGAATGAGTTATCCCTGGTTTTTAACCTTCTGATCACATCACTTCACCCTTCCCAGCTTTAACCACAGGCCTGTTCCTGCAAGCTCTGCAGTGCTGCTATGTTAAGTGAGGCCCAGATCTGACCTCCTTGGCATCCAGGCTCTCATAACTTCGAGTACCTTACAGTCATTCACTTTCAAAGGTTTATGTACTTGTGAAGGTGTTGTTTATATTAAAAAGAAAAACATAATTCTAAATAATTTTGTTTTAGAAATGGCATGAATCTTAAATGTGGAAGCCAGGCTTAAATATAATTTTATTGTTTCACTGCTTCTCAATTATTTAGAAAGCTATTCTTGATCCTAGGGGTTTCTCTTCAAACGAAGTAGTTACTTTGGTCAAGAATCCCTTTTACAAAAGGTGATGCTTTTATCCACTTAGTGGGTAAAAGAGAGTGTATGCTTAAAAGGACAAAATATATTCTACTATTGTATAGGTAAATGACTGTTGAAAGCTATATTGGAAGGAGACATTAGAGTTCCCTTCTCATGTGTACTTGAAGTTCTGATGTAGGTTCCTTCCTCATTTTCCTAAGCAATTACCATCAACCTAATCTGACCTGCTCACTACATGAACAAGGCTCCCTTACCCCAAGCCTCCTATAGGATTTGGCCATAGAGACACACAGGCAGAAGGTTGGAGTGCCTTGGGAAAGAGGGATCAGGGTATTTAATTCTACAGCTGCCTTGTTGCCAAGTGAAATCCCATGGCTCCTGTAGGATGGCCCACTTGGGTCTTGCTGAAATCAAGTAATTATCCCCCTATTTGCCCATTCAGTCCTAGGTAACAGGCTCTCATGTTGCTAGTCTTGGGATGCTTCACTTTATTGGTTTCTCTGACCTCTTTTTACACCATTATATTTATAGTCACTGCATTAAACTATTGTTAATCTCTAATTTTTGTTGATAGATACTTTCTGTTGGAAATCTTAGTGATAAAATGATGGGTACTAAGAGTGACCATAGTGGGTGGAATGAGAATCTCAAGGTGGAGTTTTGGGACTGGGTTGCACAAATATTTAATAAGCATTAGCATGTAGATAACTTACCAGGAAAAATGAGACAGCTCTAATATATGCCATGTGGTACTGTCAATAATTACTCAAACTGTCACTGTTAATGGCATGGGGTGGGGCACAGGTGGAGGGCAACTAGTAGAAAGATAATGTGGATGTAGCATTTATTTGATATGGTAATGATATTATCACAGTGTCAGGTGGTTAGCTGTTTCTAATGGCCTAGAAAGAGCACAGAGAAAAAGGCAAATTGAGATTTAAAAAATTTCTAATACACAAGAGGAAACAGGTAACAAGGGGAAAATCAAAAGTCTTTATGGCAGCTTCAGAAACATCCCTTAACTCCTATCGCTGCAGGGAAGTTGTTTTAGAGCCTCAGGCTCAGAGCCTGCCTGGAATCATAGCAAGTCTTCAGTTTGGATCCATGCACAACATTGCCAGGCCTATAATATGGGTGTTAGGCGCCTTGTGGGTCAAAAGTGGGAAACTAAAATATGAGATGGGGAATGTACAAAGACACAAGTAAAACTGAAAACTCGGAACTCCCCCGAAGTTTAAATCTTCCTTGTTAGAGAAAACCACCTACTACCCTCCTCCATCACTTTTGCCCTGACTCTTGTCTGAAAAACAAGAGCTCACCTTTTCAATGATTACATTTGGAGAGTAGTTTCACAAAAGGGTAGAAATTGTTTCAGGGCTAAATCTTCCCCCTCCACACTACATTACTTCCATGGATACCAGAATTGTACTGATCTATAGGATCTGGTAAGAAAGGAGATAGCTTATGCAATGAAATAGTTGCAGGATCTTGCCAATTAGGAGTCTCGAGACTATATTAATGAGAGTAGATCCTAAAGGTATTAACTAAGGTGAAATCTAAGACTAAAACAGCTGAATTTATTGACATGGGTCTACTCTCCTGGGACGCAAGATTTAATATTTTATTTCTGAGCACTTGACAGTATCTGAACAGTTTGCATGGATAATTTACTGAAGACATGTCTCAGAATGATTTCTAATTTCCTTTCTCCTTTATTTAAATGTTGTTTCACATTCCTTGTATCTCAAGGGGACACTTACCACTGATAGAGACTTTGGTATGTATACCAAAGGTTAAAGTGAAATACAAGGTAAAGTATTAATTCTCTATGTGTAGTATCTTAAGGTAAGTTGCACTTTTTGAAATATAATTATTTAGATTCCTGTATGTTATTAACATTACATTGTTATTCTCTTGAGAAGAGAGCAGACTATTTCCTACTCATTTTTTAAAAATCCCTGAAATCTAACATCTTCCATAAACAAAGTTGCACTAAATAAATATCAGTCAGTTGATTATTTGGTTATTTTGAATCTGATCTCCAAATTCTTTGATTGCATACATGCCTGAATCACCTTAATTTTTCTGTCACAATTGACATAAGTTTACTGGGAATTGGCTCTACACTCAATGAGCTTATATATCAAAAGACAATACATTTATATAAAAATCGGTATTATGAGATAGCATTAGTAAAAGCCAAATAAGCAAGGCAGACAATAAGTGAAGAAGGGTTTGACAAGGGGAACATCACTGAACCGTGTGGTCATAACCTTTATCACAATGTGGGAGTTGGATGGAAGGAAAGGTAGGTGTAGACAAGGAGAAAGGTGATTTTGGCAGTAAAATCTTGAGGGCCTAGGAAAATATATAACATTGTTTCAATGTTTGCTAAAAGACCAGTTCAGAAGAGTGGCGATTTCTTATAGGAGACTAGTAGAAATAGTTCAGCAAATAATTTACTTGATCATGGGAGAGGCTTGAACATCTTATTTTGACAGAACTGTATTTTATTGGTAATAATAAAGCATGAAGTTCTAGACCCGAAGATTAGCCTGGACAGAGAGGTATAAAGGAAGACGTCTGTGGTGACAGTGTTGAGGATGAATTAGAAAATGATGCACTTGAAGATAGAGAGATAAGGAAACTGCAGAACTGTAGGTAAGAGATAAGGAAGGCCTGGAGTAGGCTGGAGAGAGTAGAATTGGGCTCTGGGTTTCTCTGGGCTCCCTGAGAAGTGAGACTTGTGTGATGGTGACAGATACTAATTGTTGTCTGTCCTTAGAAAAGTATCCTTTGGCATACCTCTGTACTTCCAAAGTTTTAGAGAGTTAGATGAATTAAATTTAGGTTGACAAATTTAACATTTCTGAAATGTTAGCATTGTCAGAGCTCCAAATGATCTTTAAGCATTCTCTAATTTTGTGGATGAAGACATATATGGCACCAACTGTAGGAAGAGGTTTACTACCATCATCCATGTGACTGGAGGCCCATGAAGAGGAGTTGGTCAGAAAGGAGTTATTAATTAAATGAAGGATTGAGAGCTTGGAAAGATACATGGAGGAGTTTAATAAATGAGGATCTTGCATGGTAAGTAGGAGAGTGTGGGAAGTTGCAAAGAAGTTGAAAATGAGAGATAGCAATAGAATGTGCGCAGGTAGTAGAAAGGAGGGGTGGGGATTGACAGGTTTCTCTCAGCATTATGCTCTAAGCTAATTATGTCTCAACTTTTGCCATTAAATTTCCTGCAATTAATTTTAATTGGTAGGCAAACACCTCAGTCCATTTTTTAAGGTGTTGGTTTTTAGCTATGCTAAATGTCTAATATAGCAAACACTTATCATCTTAAAATAGTCAACTTACTGTGTGCAGCACAAGCTTAAGAATTTTTTTTTTTTTTTCGGTACGCGGGCCTCTCACTGTTGTGGCCTCTCCCGTTGCGGAGCATAGGCTCCGGACGCACAGGCTCAGCAGCCATGGCTCATGGGCCCAGCCACTCCGCGGCATGTGGGATCTTCCCGGACCAGGGCACGAACCCGTGTCCCCTGCATTGGCAGGCGGACTCTCAACAACTGCACCACTAGGGAAGCCCAAGAATTTTTTTAAAAATTTTAGTTAAAAAACAGCAACAACAACAAAACCATCAGAGGTTACACAGATTAAAAACAGCAGCAGTCTTACTTTTTTTTTTGTGGTACACGGGCCTCTCACTGTTGTGGCCTCTCCTGTTGCGGAGCACAGGCTCCGGATGTGCAAGCTCAGCGGCCATGGCTCACTGGCCCAGCCTCTCCGTGGCATATGGGATCGTCCCAGACCGGGGCACGAACCCGCATCCCCTGCATTGGCAGGTGGACTCTCAACCACTGCGCCACCAGGGAAGCCCTGCAGTCTTACTTTTTAAATATGTAAATGCTTTAGATTTTTGCTTTTTTCCACTCTTATCTATGACCTACCACCAAATGTAATATAGTGGACCAAAATGTCATTTATTTAAGAATTTTCCATTACCTGGAAGAAAAAAAAATATTGAATTTCATAATTTGATGACTGAAACTTATACTGCACAACACTTAGAAGCAAATGAATTTCATCATAATATGTCAGGTTTCAAGATTAAATTAAAGATATGTGGCATTCAGTTTATTCCTTGTGTGGAAATATACCACACATATCAAAAAAACAAAATGAAAAGAGTAAACCTAATATAAGAAATTTTTAATATATAGTCTAGCAAGAAACACCTTATTTTGTATTTTTCTTTGTACTTTTTGTCATAAGTGATAGCTTATAATAACTCATGCTTTCAAATAATCATCTTTTCTCTAATTTCTTTATAATTTTACAATATAAAAGTAAATGCTGTTTTAAAGCTGTTAGTCAACACAGAATGTTGGAAACTGCACAGGCTTTAGTGTACTGATCCCATCTCTAACTATATATATTATATCATATTATTATATCATATTATTATAACTATAACATATGTTATATATTACACGATGTAGTAATATATAATATATAAATATATTATTATAATATATTGTACAATATATTACATAATGTATAATTATATAATATTTTATATATATGCACACACATATATAAAATCTTGAGAAATTTAGTTCCAGCGCTCTGAACTTTAGCTGTCTCACTTGCAGATGAGGTCCTAGTACCAATGAGACAGGATTGTTGTAAAGATACAACAGTGTACTGAAGCATCCAATGCTTTAGCAAATACTAGGAGCGTGATTAGCGTATTTTGAAGATTCTTTTATTTATTTCTTGTTCCTTTAAATCTCACAGAGAGTGTTGCAAATAATCTCTCCCCACAGTCAACATAGTAGCAAATTAAAGTGCCCTCACCACTCTATTGATAAAGTCATAGCTTTAAGACAGTGCTACAATGAAAACATCACAAATTGGTGGGTATTAATTTATTCATCTCAAATCCATAGACCCATAAGTGATAATCACTGAGAGCACTGGAGGTCATATTCTACATACTTTCATTTTTAGGTCTGTAAAATGTGGTCCAAGAAGAAAGTGACTTCTCCAGTTTCACAGTTACATAAACATGAGTTTGCTGTTTGTTTTTAACATCCATATAGACTTTCAGGGCTGTCTGTACGATAATGCAATGCAAAGACTTAAAGTACAGTATTTTTAGAAAATTAGGCTTGAACATTCAGTCTTAACTTCTCAGAGAGGAGACTCCATCATCAACTCATACACGCAAGGTAACTCTATTAATAGAATCTGACTTGGTTAGAATTACAGAATTTTTATAATTTCAGTTCAGGATATTAATTGTATAGTGAATATGCAGATATAGTATATATGGGGTTTACAAAAACAAAATTTTATATTTCTTGCCATCTATAAACTTTATCCTAATATCTGTGGCAAGACAGCTACAAAAATATACATAACACTCTACAGTTTAGCAAAAATGAATTTTATAGATGAAGAAAAAAAGCAAGTGATATCTCATTTTGGATCAATGTATTAGTCGCGTCAGTCTGCCAAAACAAAATACCGTATACTGGCTGGCTTAAACAACAGAAATGCATTTTCTCACAGTTTTGGAGACTGAAAATCCAAGATCAAGTTTACAGTGGAACTGGCTTTCTGATGAGAATTCTCTTTCTGGTTTGCAGGTTGCCTCCTTGAACTCATATGACCTTTCCTCTGAGTCCTCTTGTGTGCTTGCAGAAATCAATCTCTCTCTCTCTCTTCTCTTCCTCTTCTCATAAGGCTATCTTATAAAGCCAGCATGGATAAGCTTGGATTGGGGCCTTGCCATTATGATCTCATTTAACCTTAATTACCTCCTAAAGACCTGATCTCCAAATACACTGGAGATTAGGACTTCAACATATATGGATGCTGCAGGGGGCACAGTCTGTAACGATCAGGAAAGGTCAGATGAAGGAAGTACCACTTGGGGCGGGGTGGAAGCATATGAGAATGCAGAACATGGGTGTGGAAGTCAGCCAAAGAATAAATGGGAAGTCATATTTATGTTATATGTTGGAGGGCCTCGAAGGCTAGTCTGAAGAATTTCACACAAACTACACAATGAAGTCATCAATATGTTTGAAAAAGGAAGTTACTATTTTATCTTCACATTGGAAAGATTCCTAAGATGAAGTGTTTACAACAGATTCCAGTGAAGAGAGTCTGGAGTATAGGAGACAGATTTGTAAAAGTTTTGCAATAGACTTTATTGGGATTAAATAACATCATGGCTGGGATAATGGTTTTATTTCCTTTTCACTACCAAAATTCCTGACCACGTGACCCATGCCTTTCTTTACTGTTTAAGCAATTTAACTTCTACCTACACCTCTCCATAGAAATCTCTTTCTCAAATTTCATGGTTGGGTTCCCAGTCCCCCAATCCAAAGTTCGACTCTTACTTTTCCTTATCCTTGGCTTCTCTTCAGTCTCAGTGAGTTACTTTGTCCTAGACTCACTTTAGGAACTTCTCTCTCCTTCCTTGCTCTCTGCCTTTGTCACTGTCACTTGTTCTTCCAAATCCACAAAAATGCATGTTTGTCTAGGGTTTTCATTTGGATTTTTCTACTTTGTTACCTTCCATCCATTGGTAAAATCACCTGTACTCTAGAGTTACCACAAAATTAATTTCATCAATACTTACCTATCACATGAATCCCACCTGTATCTCCAGCCCTGAGTTCTCCAGAATTCCAGATCCCTATGGCACCTTTCCAATCAGTCCACCATCACCTACAGTTCTTTTTACCTCTAAAAGCCATCTCCAGGTACCCTACTATTATTTTTTAATATATTGACCTTTTTGTTGGTACTTAGCCTCAAAACTTCAATGTAACTCTACTCTAGAATCCCTCATCATTTCCTATATATTTACTGACAAAATAGCTCTTTTTGCATTGTTTTGTTGGGCAATGTTTTTTTTTTATTGTTTTTATGGCTACCATATTCATGTTAAAACCTTTCTTATGATTCATTTTTGCTTCGTACTTCTCCAGTCAAATGAAGCATTCAGCCCCTGGCTTCCTCTCAAGGCTGATGTGTTTGCTTTCCATTTTCCTGAATGAGAAACCACTCTGCCTGCATTCCTACAGGATCACTTTACCACATCTCAATATATTTCTTTTCTTTTTTTAATGTTTCTTCAAACTATCTCATCAAAGTTAATTTGTCTGCCTGTAAAAGATACCAAGGGACTGAAAATAGCAACGACAAAAACAGTGATTAAAAATGGTGAACAGGTATGGATTGCTTTCTATGTAACAGGTTGTTCTTTTAAATACTTCTCACGAATTAACTCATTTAACCCTCCTCACAACTTAAATGAAATAGCTATTACTATCCCTATCCCTGGAACTTGATGGCATGCATTTTTTAAAGGGAACTCATATGATTTGTGAAATCTTTATCTCACTACATTCAGCACACCCTCTACCTTACAGAGTTCAAAACGTCAGTCTATTTCTCCTGACAATTGCAGGAAGCTCAGCTGGCCAATGTGGTGGAGGAAATTTATTGAGTAGGGTGGCATGTGTTACTTTTGGATGACTCTCTTGGCTTTGGGAAATAAGGCACATGGATGGACTGGTTAAAAGATAAACTGAGGCATATTAAAAATTTTAAGAGTTTACTTGAGCAAAAAGCCCTTCGAATTGGGCACTCTACCCAATGGACCTTGAGAGAGGCTTTTAAAGAGAAAGTACAGAAGCAAAGTAGGATGCTATTGACTGAATGTAGCTTAAAGCCTACCTGGCTGTGATTGGTTGTCCTTAGTTTTGATTTTGTAACCTTGAGGCATTTGCAGGCTTAGATTTTGGTTTGCTTATATAGGCCACCAGTGCATGAGAGCCACGTCAGTCTAATGGCCTCCTTGACCGATTAATTTCACAATTCCCCCCGCTTTTGGTCATCCTCTCTGTAAGGTCCGTTGGCCCGGGAGAAAGGAGGCCCGGGGGGTAAGAGAAAACATCGACCAGTATGAGGTAGGAGAGTCATCTGGACATAACGACCTCACCTGTTCTGGGAATCAACAAGAGATTCTAACTTCCTGTCCAGAAAACAATGGGGCTGACGGGAAGGGAAAATGGGCTTACGCCCCACAACAGACCAACCAACACCTGGCCCTGCTGTATCCTCACCAAATAAGGAATTACCCTGTATAGCAAACCACCCTCTCCCCTTGCAAGCCGCCTTCTGCTTTTACCCCAATAAAAATTCCCCTTATCCAGTACTGTACGCGACTTCTCTGGCCCCTTTCTCTCCGACCAGTGAACCTCGCCGGGAGCGCTCCCTAATAAAGCTCACATGAAGCTTTCCTTTGTTTGTGGTGCCGTTTGTTAAGATCCGACCTTACACTCTCATACATGAGAGACTGACCATGTATTGATATTAGTGCCACCGTTAGTCACCATCAGAGTTACGTTGTTCTTGTCTCATGGTGGAATTCATAGGTTACGATGTCAGATACCTGGAAGAATTGTTTTTGCTGTTCCTCTCATTGTTATCTTGTTTCAGTTTCTCTAAGTGTGGTGAGACCATGAGATGTCCTGCTGATAACTGTGAACATGTAAGGCCTTTGAGAGAACACAGCTCACCAGGGAGAGTACTGTTAGGTAGTAGTCTGTAACTACTGTAGTTACCTATCTACTCCTAATAGATAATCATTAGGAGGGCAATACCAAGAGACTGAAGTACACTCCTTAGCCAGGGCCCCCAGGAACCAAAGCAGCTGGTATCAAATTAATCAAAAAATGTACCTAAAGAGGCATCAACCTGTTTTAGCCAAGTGGCTTCTCTGTTAATTTCTTCTATTTGCTACAATACCAGAGGTGTTGATCCAGGTATTGCAGAAGATATTTACTACGGTAAATATCCTCCTTGATCAGCCAATGAGTCATCTAAATCAATTCCATTATCTAAAACCATCTTACAAGAAGGTCTAGGGACTTTGTTGTGCAGCTATGGCCTTAAGAGTGGATTCAGCAGCAGTTGCCAGAGTTAGGAGCACTGCTTCCCGAACATTATCAGAGAGAAGAGGCAAGTAGCAGAAAGGCAAAGAGATAAAGGTTTCATACTGAAGGTGAAATTGTTGATCCATGGTCTTGGGAGAGCTGTCCTCCTCAAGATGCCACCTGCTTGTGGGAAGGAACCTCCCTAGTCAGTTTTAACTTTAGATCTCCAGCTGGTGTGCAGTTCCAAGAGTCTGGAGGAGCCCTTTGTAATTGGGGGAAGTGGACCCAAGGCTCATGTCCCTGAAGTTTGTGTGCCCTCTGGGTGCTGAGGAGAAGCTGGCATGGCCCCTTCTAAGGAGGTTCAAGGGCAGTCTTTTTTCTTAGTGATTCCAAATCAGAAGGGTAGGAGAAATTAGAAACATTTGTTTGAAGAGTTTTGCCAGATATTTGGGGAGAGTAGAAGAATTCAGGATCCAGTTCAGTTTATGGATACATAACAAAACCTCAAAGACAATGAAAAGGACAAGAATCTGATATCCACAGGTTGTTTTATAATTTTCTACTGAAACATAGGTTTTTTCCTCCATCTAATCACCCTCACTTCTATCAAAGATGATCACAGTAAGACTAATTTGTTTGCACAATAAATTGAATCTCATTAAATTTGGCCTAATTATTTATTTAAGTGCAGCAAGAATAGTGATTGACCATATAAGGCATTTTAAAAACCTACTTTGCTGAAACTTTTCACAGTGAATATTAGATTGAGCTTTTAAGACGTACATAATATCACACAGCCATGACATACATGCATAGACATATAGAAACAGATAGACAGATGCAAACAGAGATCTTACAGCTTTTGTCTTAAAATTTTAGCCATGAGATGGGCATGATAATGCAAAACTCACTAGTTTATAAAAGAACAGTGGAACCCAGACTGTGTCTCTGGCAGATGGACAGAACTTAGATTTACCTTCTTCGATGTCTTAAACTTTTTACTAATGCTTGTGGAGATTTTTCCTTCACCTAGTTTCCAAATAGCCGTTTCTTTTTTTATTTTTTTTTTCCCTTCTGATAAGACTTGGCTCTCAGCTCCTAAAGAAGACTGAGTAAAACATTTACATCTCAAAAGCACTGGGAAAGAATTCGAGTTCCCCCAAGGACCTTAGTTCCCTAAATCCAGAATTTTGTAGTATCTACAAACTTTCTGAGATGGTGGGAAATGGGGGTTGGGGACTGGTATAAAGGATACATGGCCTTTGAATTGTTTCTAGAGCTGCATTTCTGTTCTCGTAAAAACTTGAGTGGTAAGAGAAGCGCAGTTATTTTTTTTAATTTCTCAAGGAATTGGGTTGCAACCTGAATGCTATCTAGGCTGACTCAGCCGCCCAACTACTTTATCTTCAGTTTGCTTCTTTATATGAGGGAGAAAATCTTCAGCTAAGATGAAAATCTAAGTTGCAAAAATTCCTATGTTCTAGATTTAGACATGCTTGTCTTTGGAATGTTCTTCTTTCTCTCTGGGTACCTAGTTTCATTTTAGGTAAGGGAAGAATGCATAATAAAAAAGTTCCTATCAGGCTCTGAATATCAACTTGCGGTTTGGTCAACCTCTCACCTTACAGCTAAAAAAGAAAAAAAAAGAAACCTTTTGAACACATTGTCAGTAATCAGCCAGGACAAACAGTAAATATTCCTAGCACTATTAAACAATACCATGGATACAAGAAGGGTCCCCAAAGAGGGTGCAAAAGATTCCACCCTCCCAAGATCCAGAGCCACTTTCAAAAATAACCAAAAGAAAGAAAAACTCAAGACAATTCCCGAAAGCTGGCAAAAGTTGGTAGGATTCTAGCTGCAAATGGGGTGCAACCCACACTTCTGTGCAGTCATATTTTGTGGGCCTCCAATCTGACAGTTGCCAAGCAAAGTTCTCAGGACACAAAACAAGACCAACAAGAAGGCTAGAGCTATCTCCGAGGAGAAGAACAGACAACCAATGAGTACCTGAAAGCAAATTCACGAATCACAATTCAAAGATCTAATTCTTAGAAATGCTTTTTGCTTGCCAACCTGAATTTGGAAAGGAAGGGGCACTGAAACTTTACCTTCTCTCAAGCAGGCACACAGACGAACAGCTGGGAGAGCGGACTTTGTCGGCTTCGCCAGTTTTCCCGGGATGCTGTCTGCAGGCTCCAGCGTGAGCGGGGCATCCCAGAGGGTCTCACTTGGTCACCGGAAACTGTAGGCGAGGAAAATAATTTTCCCTCTGCCCTTTATAGAGAGTGCCCAGCTGAGGCCCTTTTCCTCAGGGGCCTCTCCTAAATGGACGAGCTCTTCTTGGTTAAAAGTTCTCTGCTGTGGAGCTTCCTTCATGGCGCAGTGGTTGAGTCCGCCTGCTAGCGCAGGGGACAACGGTTCTTGTCCCGGTTGGGGAATATTCCACATGCCACGTAGCGGCTGGGCCCGTGAGCCATGGCGTGTCCGGAGCCTGTGCTCCGCAATGGGAGAGGCCGCAGCAGTGTGAGGGCCGCTTACCGCAAAAAAAAAAAAGTTCTCCGCTGTGGCCACTGTAACTCATGATCATTCTTGGTGAGGGTACCTGCTGGGCAGCCTTAACATAAAATTTTATTCAGCCGAGGCCTCACACGGGCCCAGCCCAGTTTTAGTCAGACCCAGTCCGAGGATGGAGCCGGCCGGGGTCCGACTTAAGACGGAACCAGTCCGACCCGGACTCCGTCAGAACTGGAACCCGGACTGCTTTCTTAGTTGCACCGGATCCGACCCTGGACCCCCTCCGGTTTCTAAGTCGGAACTAGACCACCTCCAGTTGGTTTCGGGACCCAGTTTAGGAAAAAAAAAGATGCTCAGTCTAAAAGCTCGTGACGCAAAGCTGCTGAACGAGGACCGGGACCCGAGGGGACGTCCCCACACCTCCAGAGGCAGCGGGCAGGCAGCGGCTCCAGGGAGCTCAGCAGGTACTTCCGCCTGGTTGCTCGGGGCTCTTGGGGGCTGCTGGGGCCCCTCTGGTTGGTTTTTCTGATCATAGAACTTTTAAAAGACAAACTGAGGCATATTCATGTTTTTAAGAGTTTATTTGAACAAAAATCCATTCCAATCAGGCAGCAGCAAACTGGCAGTGGTTAGGCGCGCTCCGCCGACAGGCGCTGAGGAGAGGCTTCCATAGAGGAAGTGTGGAAGCCAAGTAAGGGAATTATTGGTTGGCTGTAGCTTAGAGCCTCGTTGGCTGTTTGTGATTGGTTGTCCTTAGCGTTTTGTAACCTTGAGGCATTTACAGGCTTAGATTTTGGTTTGCTTATATAGGCCTTTACCGCAATAAAGCCACCTGAGTCTAATGGTCTCCTTGCTTAACTAAGTTAATAGATCCAAGCCTTGTGATTTAGAAAGCTGATACAATTTTGCTGTCCTCTTTAAGGAAAATGATACATAGTTCTGAATACATAAAGAGCATGTGTAACGGGTTCTGAAGCTTAAGCTTCCTGATCTTTGTGGAGCTTTATCAAGGGATTCCTGAAGCATACTATGGTTTACAAATGTGAAACAATCTTGGATGATGTTCAGCTTATTGAAGTTAGTATTTCAAAGCTGAGCGCTGCAGACCACCATTTCAGTTAGGGTTTCCTTTACGTGCAAAGCCTGACCGTTTTCGGCACTGGGAACTTCAAGTAAGGAGACCGATGGAGTGAGGATGATAAACTACAGAGTGTTGGCTTGGGCAGTTCACTGGGGGGTCACCTCCCCAACCCCTCACCCCGCTTTTCATTGTCTCTTGAAGTCTTTCCCAAATGTTAAAATCCTATAACTTAAAGGGACCCAGTTGTAATGATTCCACGGTGTATAGATTCCAGAAGAATCTCTTCTTATAACCAGCTTACATAGGCAGACACTTTTTATTAAAAGGTTTTTAGTCTTCTGTTTTGCATAAAAAAGAAAAAAATAGTATGATTCAGTTGATCTAGGCTTAAGAAGTGCTGATGTATTACGTCTTACTGGGACTTGTTATTGATGTTTGGAGTTCCTGCTGGTCTGCTTCTTGCTTTGATGGTCTGGTATCGTTTCATTTTGATGTTTTCATCCTCCTATTTGGGGCAGGTTTGGCAGTCAAAATGTAATTAAGTAGATGCTTTTCATATGCAAATATCCATGTGATTACTACATCAAGCTATTATATTTATTCTGGAAAGAAGCGAAAAATTCACAAGGTTGGAGATAATAGCAAGTTTTCAAAATCTCTGTCTTTCTCTCTGAGTAAATGAAATTTTTAATATAAAGATACCAATTGATAAGGCCCTTTCTGTCTCAGATCATTCCAGCTCACACTCCCCTGTTGAAGTTCTGTGTTAAATGTAATAAAAATGCAAGGGACATTCACTATGCAATTATGTTTCTGAGTAAATATGTATTATACTGTTGTTCCCCACAAAAGAAAATATTATTTTGTGGTATTTTGTGTACCAAATTAATAAACAAGGCTTAGATTAGATAAAAGATAAAAGAAGAAACAGTTAAAATAAAACATATTATTCTAGGGCTCAATTTATCTTGAAATATGATTCCATTTTTTTTCTTAGTTTTGTTTTTGTTCTCCACTAGCAAAATGGTATCTTCATGTGTTTTCTGTCATTTCAAATTACAGTGAAATACGATCTCTTTTTCCTGTTTCAATATTCTTGTTTCTCCTGTCCCATCATAAACAATTATTATACAGTGTTTGATCTGTATCCTTATTTTGCACGTGTCCTTGAGAAACGTGGTAGCATTCTGTGTGGCTGTTTTTAAAATTTGTTTTGTTTATTTGTAAAATTTACAAAGCTACAGGAATGTTGAAAGAGGAGTAAAATGAAGAACTTAGATTTACAGTTCTTAGCATGTTGCTTCTTCAGTCTGTCATTCTCCAAGTCTCTCTCTTAATTACCTTGGGAGCTGCAAAACAATTATTTTCTAACTGTTATCCTAGCATTCATCTGTAAAGAAGAGTTTTTCTTTTCTCTACCCTCTCCTCTTTTTTTTTGCAGTATAGTTCATTTAAAATATTGTGTTAGTTTCAGGTGTACAGCAGAGTGATTCAGATATATATATATATATACACACACACACACACACACACACACTTTATGAGGTACCCCCTCCTCTTTTAATCCATTCATTTTGAAAAATTCAGTGTGTCAAAATCCCGTATCATTTTTCTTCTTAGTGCTCAAATTGACCTAAATTTGGAATGTGGAATCCCTTCAGGTGGCTTCTAGATGCTTTTGATATGACCCTGTTATCTCTTTAAGTGCTTTCTCGTTCAACAAGTTATTGTACTTTCACTTATTCATCTTGTACTTTCTCTGTCCCACATATGAAATTACTCCAAGGAGCCTTGGTTTACATTGGTGAGAAATGGACATAGGCACCAAGATCGGGATTGTTCATGGCTAGTGAGATCTTATTACTCCTGGGCTATTTCTGTGGACAGCAGTAAAATATACACATATTTTAGAAAATATGAGTCCATATTAATACTTATAATTAAAATTCAATACTAAATTCTTTCTCACCATTTTCCCTTCTACATTTATGTCTCCCTTCTTCCCCAGTGAACACCCTCACACCCAACAACAATATATTATTCATTTGCTCAATAACATAATATACAAATATAATTTCAGAATTACAACCACAATATCACGAATAGTGCCTAAGTTCAATATTTCTTTGCAATTTGTGTTGTCCCATCCAAGTAAAGACATATATATGTATATATGTGTCTGACATATATATATATCCATTTGTTCATGTTCCTTGAATCTTTCAGGTGTTTATTTAAGTTTTCCTTATGTAAATGTTGATGGGCATGTATTTGTAATTAAAATATATTACTGTGGTATAGGCCTCATTTTGTTTCTTATTTTTTCCAATCAAGATTATATTAAAATCATTTTAACATCTAGTCATGTTGCTGGGTTCATCTAGTCCATTGCTCCTAACTCTTTCATGGTATGTCATACCCTTCTTCCATTTCTTTTTTTTTTGTTTTTTCTCATTTCTTTTACTTAGCCTTTCCCCCCAGAGATGGGTATGTAAATCTCCTCAATCCTCCTGATACTACATACAGAGCTGCTATTAACAGGCCCAAAGTACCTCCTTATGAACCTTTTGAGAGTTTCTCTAGAGTATATACTTAGCAACAGGTTTGGTAAGTTATTAAATGCAAATATATTTACTCTGAACATCAGATTATTCTCTAGAATTGATGTTATTAGCTTGACTTATTAGGTTGCCACTCTAAAGTATTTTCATTTCATTAAAATTTGTAATGACATTGTTTCTAAAATTGTTAAAATATTGGTATTGCAGGAATAACACAACAAACACTATATATATATTAGATTTTTAAAATATATTTTAAAAATCTTATTCTATGTCAAAATACTTGACAAAGAAGGAGTCTTTTTTTTGATGCATATTTGATGCATCAAAAAAAGTATTTATTTGACGCATCAAAAAAAAAGTATTTTGTGAATCCTGTTTACTCAATGTCCTTTTCATTCTCTTTGTTTTTTAAAGTGCTTTTGTTTGTTTTGTTGGTTAAGTAATAGAGGGCAAATGACAGAAAATTGCTGGTCAGACTGTATCAGCAGCATTTTTAAAGAGACTTAATTCCTAATCCAATGTTGAGAATAAAGTAAGATACTGCATATATGCCTAGATATAAAGTATGGTTTCTTTTCCACCACATTTCCCTTGGGAAAGAGAAAGGCGTCTCATATGAGAGAGTCCCTATAAAGTCATTCATATAAAAGGATGAACTGTCATAAATTTATTGTTAAAGTACAATTTGGAGAAGACAAATTTGCCTGATACAATCCCAGTGGTAATTTTTGGTTGCTTATAAAGGTCACCTGAAATAATTGGGAAAAATATGACAAAGAAATTGAACATAGATTTAGTGATTATCACTGGGAACTTGTTCGAAGGATAATGGAGCTTCGATGTGATTGTGAACATGTCTTTAGAGAATGCTTAAGTGGAGATTATCGGTTGGATAGGGGAGATTTTGGCTTTGGGTAAAACTTCAAGTGACAGCATCCATGCCTCTATTCAAAAGGTTATCTTGACAACTTATATGGAAATCATGGTGGTGTGCTCTGGAAAACTGGTTTAGAGAACTCAAATACTTATCTTTAAGGATGAAAAATAGTTGATGTGAAAGATGCACGGAGAGACCTGTGCCGCTGCCTAGGGAGCACCAAGCTCCATGGGGGCTCCGGGGACCGTGGGGAGCTGTGCGACCCCGGGCTGCACGGATGGCCTTTTGCTCCTGTGGCCTGGGCTCGCCCTCCTCCCCCTCCCCTTGACTGCCGCTTTCAGGTGCTAGGAGCATGCCCACACCACTGACTGGAGGGCACCCCTGAAGACCACCTGGAAGGGCGTTCCCCAGATAGATAGACACGTACCTGAATGCTGTCTTGGACCTCCTGGGAGGCAAGGACAGGCTCTGCCAGTATAAGTGCAGCGATCGAAGCCTTTCCCATGTTAGGGTTATGAACCCTCCCTGCTGAATGGATGTTCCTGTCCACTGTTTGGCGTTCACAGTGTTGGAACCAACACTGCAGGTGCTATGAGACCTGTGGCAAAAGCAAACACGACTGTGATGAAGAGTTCCAGGATTGCCTCTCCAAGATCCACTGAGATGTGCAGAGATCACTAGGACCAGCTCAGATGTTGGGGCACCTGAGACCGCAGTGGAGCTTGTTTCTGTAAACCTACCTGGACAGCCATCAGCTGCATGTAGGTGTCGTTAGGAAGAAAAATAGCTGATCTTTAAAGAAGATGCTGACAGGTGGTGACAGCAGAACATAACCTTCGACCAAGAACTAATGTTTTTACAGCATAAAGCTGCCTTATTTTTTGAAAGGATTGTTTTAAGACCTTATTTCAACTTTAAAACTTCAGACTAAAGGAAAAAATGGGGGAGGTTATCTTCCTGGACATTGCTACCTCAGTGTGCCAAAGTGTCTTGAACCAATCTTAGAAAGAGGGAGAATTCTTTAAAAGGAAGAGTTTGTAACTCTGTTTTCACAATTGTGTTTACTGAAAAAATAAGGTCAAATGTAAAATTCATTATAACGTATGGTCCACACTATCTTATCTGGAAAAATGGGGAAATCTTCATTTAGAAGTATATTTGTTTACTGTAAAAAAATTTTTTTTTGTAAAAATTTTTAACCTTCTTTTATTGAAGTATAGTTAATTTACAATGTAAAATTTAAAATATGCATTTATGTCATGGAAGATCTGACTTTATTTTTTCTCTATTTTGATTGACACATAATACACTGTTTTTCCATAACCCATTAAGCCTATGAATAAGTTGCACTTCTATTAATGTCAGGAGTAGTTACAAGGACAAGGTTTCCATGTATGTTTGTTTTGTAAAATTGGAACTATTGGCTGGGACCCCTTAGGGAGCAAAACTAGGATATCTAGGTATTAACGTAATGTGCCTAGAAGGTGAGGTGAACAAAATTCAGAAGCATAGCCACTCCCATTTTATGAGCCACTCTTATGACAAATTTCATATTTTGCTATAACGTTTGCCTAAATTGGAGAAAAGATGGATTTAACGAGACAAAAGGAAACTTGCTTCACATCAGAGCCTGGTATGTGGTTATGCTTTGGTGTTTATTTCCTGGTACTTGCTCTTCATAGTATAATAGATCCTGGGATGTTTTTAAAAGATTGTAAACCTAATGGCCTTAATAAAAATTGTTCTTGATTAAAAAAAAAAAGAAAAATGCATTTGAAGAGTTTAAATAAACTATTGCACAGATAAAAAGTAATATTTCATATTAATGTATTATTTTACATTGTGGGTATATATTACTAAAATAATGTAGTAAATACTATAAGATGGCATTATACTTCATCCACATCCCTAAAATTCAGTCTATTTAAGTTGATCCAAAAATTGCATTGGGAAAAGAATGGATCATATAATATTCAGGTTACCATTAGCCATGTAATGGAGATGAAAATAATATGCTAATTAAAACTTAAGACTTAAAAAATTTATATTTATGAATTATAAGTTTATTGAAAAGTCACAATTCATTGGAGGTATAATCACATAACTTTTTTTTAAATAATTTTTTTTTAATCTGTGTTCCAGGGATTCATCTTTTTTCATCACTTAATATCATCTTAGGGAAGATTCTAGAATATTCGAGTAATTTTTAGTTATTAAAATTTAGTCCAGTCTAGTGTGAAATTTCTGTCTCATATCTTTTCAAAGTTCCTTCTCTCTATTCTCTTAAAGTAGGCTCGAATTTGAATCTTTTTGTTTAATGTTGGTGTGTCTGTGTGTCTGTGTGAATGTGTGTGTGTGTGTGTGTGTGTGTGTGTGTGTGTGTGTGTGTATGTGTGTGAGAGAGAGAGAGAAAGAGGAGAGAAGCCATATGTTTTTCTAAGTGAAGGAAGTTTAAAAGATCCCTCCATTATCACATCCCACATGGAATGTTGTTTGTGGCCTGGAGAATTAAAGATAGAATATTCATATTCAAGGATACTGCAGGGTCAGGTAAACAGAAATATACCTGATTAAGGTGAATAATTAAAACAACAGTCAACATTTTACAGCTCCTATTAGGAAGAAGAAACACCTCAATGTAGGTTTTGCTTATGTTAAATTTTGAAGATGTGAAAAAGCAGAATTTTAAAACTTAAAAACAACTGCGGACGTATTTTTGTAGCTATGTAACGGGCACTCTTCTAATGCATTTTACTTACTTTAATCCTCATTAAAATATCATGTTTACTGCCCTAAACATCCTCTGTGCTCTGCCTATTCATCCCTGTCCTTTCCCCTCCTCTCTACTCACCCCCCAACCCCTGGCAACCACTGATCCTTTTGCTGTCTTTGGAGAGAGATTTAAAAATAGTCATATCTGTGTTCTATCTTTAGAAATTCTGATTTAATTTTCTGGAGTTGGTCTGAATATCAGTAGTTTTTGAAAGTGTCTGGATGATGGAGGTATGCAGCCAGGATTGAGAAATCTGGAATAAATAACGCTTAAATTAGTAAGGGAAGGATTCAGAAGAGAAAGAGAGATTGATGTGAAGATCATAGTTCGTAGCTTTTTAGAAAGGGAAAGAGAATGGGATTCGGGGTACATGTGGAAAGATTAATTTTTGAAACACAGAGCAACACCTGCATGGTAAGGGCCCAGGCATTTGTTTTAACAAGTACTCTTCCACACATGCATTGCCCTGGGATCTTGTTAATATGCAGAATCTGATTCTTTAGGTCTGGGTGGGCCTGACCTTCTGCTTGTCTAACAAATTCCAGGTGATGCCAGTTCTGCTGGTCTGTTAGCCACATTTTTACTGGCAAGGATTTGGGGTTTGTGTTTTTTGTTCAGGTAAGTGTGATCAAAGGGCAAAGCAGAAAGGAAGTTTAGAGTGTATTTAAAATAATTCTTATATGATGCTTAACTGATGCTCCATGGAACCTAAACTCAATAAAATGGGAAGTGAAGAGAAAAGGGGACTAATGACTAGGACGCAAGCAGAGGGGTCAATGAAGTGAAGGTTTTGTTGCCTTTGAAACATGATTGCAGTGACTATACTGAGGTGATGAAGTTGGAAATATAGGAGGGTACGAGTGGTTTGAGAGTGGGATGTTTGCATGAATGGTATGGGGTAGGAATACATTTGAGGTGATACAAAAAATATCAAGGGGTTAAAAGGGCTTAGATGGAGTGAAGGAGATGGTTGGAAATGAAAAGATGAAGGAATTAGGAGGCCAAGATGTTCAAATATGGGTGGATAGGAAACCCTGAGCCAGACAACAAAGTCTTCAATGAATGAAAGGAACACACTGACAGATTATCACAACAGAAGGTAGCATAGTTAGGTGGCATAAGCCTCAGAGGTAGATTTTTTTTAGGAACAGTAGTTTCCCTTCCAACATGGCATAAGGAAACATGGAGGATATAACACCACTGTTTTGATCCAGAAGTACTTGGGATGTAAAAGAATAGACTGTCTCTGCTTACAGGCCTGTAGAGACATCAGTGGCCAGTAAGATTTCAGTTACAGGAAAGAAGAGCTTGCCAATCACCAAAAACAAATTCTAGAGTCCACAGCTTCGGGTGAAAGGTCATAGGAAGATTAAGGTCAAGAAAGAAATTATAGATAAATGTTAAAGACACAATTCAGTAAAGAAAGAAGTCAGAGGGCTGTTTGGGCAGTGACTGAAAAAATGTTATTTGGGTTGGAGGTAGTTAACGTCTCATATTCTCTTGGAGAAAGACATGCTTTTGGGGGAAATAGAAATCATGTGTTTTGGAAAGGAATCCCCAACTCCCTTCCCCCAAAGAGCCGTGTGAGAGGGCCAGAAATTTCTGTGCCTCTAGTCTGCTGGTGTTGACGGTGATAATCAATGCAGCACTAGATAGTGGCCTGGAGAATGTGAATATAAACCAAGAAGTCATTATTTCTAGCATCTCAGGAGCTAAGAGTCTCCAAGTAAAGATGAGAGTCTTATTTTCCCCTAGGAACTCATGGCAAAACTGATCAAAGTGGTATAGCACGATGGCTGAGGCTACAGTTCCTAGAAGGAGTCTGCTTGGGTCTAAATCCTGGTCCCACCTCAAACTAGCTTCATGGTTTTGAGCAAAAGACTTACTCTCTCTGTGCTTCAGGTTTCTTATCTACAAAATGGGAGTAGTTACAGTGCCTGACCCACAGGTCTGTTATAACAAATTAATAAACATATGTAAAGCATTAATAACCATGACTAACATACAGTGAGTGCTATACAACTGTTTGATTTTTTTAATTTAAATGACTGCTTGGATTATAATATGTTATTTTGATTTAGAAAGTAATTTTTTATGGAAGATAACAATAATGTTAACAGCATAATACCAAGGAGATAAGTCTTTACCATTCATTATTTCATTTAACAGTTACAACAGTTGAAACAACTGAAAGTCACATAGACCTATACACACATTTCTTATTATCTTTTAGGTAAAATGAAGTAGGTTCACGTGTATCAATAGAAAATATTGCAAAACAGAGATTAGGTCAGATGATGCTGTGAAATGAGGGAGCTGCAACCAGCAATAGGAAGGAAGCTGTTAGTTAAAACACACTGACAGTGAGAAGACAACCTAAAAGTTTTGCAGATAAGGCAGATTTCTCACTGCATGTGGGAGGTTCAACCATTCCAAGGGCAATTGTAGAATCCCTTGGGAGACAAGGCTCTCAGGTCAAAATAAATTGAAAACAGTTTGAATTACAATGTCCCTTGACTTCTTGCTGAGGAAGGCAGCCAGCTGCCTGTGAAGAGACTGGTGAATCCTATTCTGGTTGTGTTCACTTCCTCAGTGGAAGTTGGAAACCTCACAGCTATCAGTGTTTGCAGTGGAAGCGCCAGCCATAAACCAGATGGTGAAGTGTGGACCTCATGTGCTCAGAGAGGGAAGGGTGTCCTCCCAAGCCACTTGATCATCATTTGGAAGAATCAGGAAAGTTCAGGCTTTCAATTAAGTTGAGGTTCAATTAATATTTTTCATTAGTTTACTTTGATTAAAGATCCTTTCTTTTCATTTGGAAGAAATTATAATATTTTTCCAATCTAGCACTTAAATACAACTTTTTCTTTACACATTTTCTTGTCTATTTTCATGGCTTTCTTTATTCATTCAAGCAGTGTTGATGGGCTTTTAATTGTTTACCACCTGTGATGGTTAATGTTTTGTGTCAACTTGCCTTGGCCACAGGGTGACCAGACTTTTGATCAAACATTATTCCGTGTGTGTCTGTGAAGTTGTGTCTGGATGAGCTTAACAAGTGAATCAGTAGACGTAGTAAAGCAGGTTGCCCTCCTCAGTGCGGGTGCGCCCCCCTGAGGAAGAGAAAATTCCTGCCTGACTGCCTGAAGCTGGGACATTTTTTTTTTTTCTAGCCTTTGGACTGAAGCATTTGCTTCTCTTTGGTCTGAAGGCTGCTGGTTTTCACACTGGAACTTGCATCTTTGGCCTTCCTGGTTCTCAGACCTTTGAACTTGGACTAGAACTACACCATCAGTATCCCTGGGTCTTCACATTGCTGACTGCAGATCTTAGGACTTCTTAGCTTCTATAATTGCATGTGCCAATTACTTTCAATAAATTTCCTTCTATATAATATGTACATCCTATGGGTTCTGTTTCTTTGCAGAACCCTGACTAATATAACAGGCTTTTTGTTAGATGCCAGGAATAGAGCAGTAGACAAAAAGGCCAAATCCTACAGGCAGCTCATGCAGCTCAATATCAAAAAAACAAACAACCCAATCCAAAAATGGGCAGAAGACCCAGACATTTCTCCAAAGAAGATATACAAATTGCCAACAAACACATGAAAGGATGCTCAACATCACTAATCATTAGAGAAATGCAAATCAAAACTACAGTGAGGTATCACCTCACATCGGTCAGAATGGCCATCATCAAAAAATCTACAAACAATAAATGCTGGAGAGGGTGTGGAGAAAAGGGAACCCTCTTGCACTGTTGGTGGGAATGTAAATTGATACAGCCACTATAGAGAACAGTATGGAGGTTCCTTAAAAAACTAATTGTTTATATTACTTTTTTTTCTGTTTCTTTTCAGAAGGAGGTAATGTTTTAGAATAATGGCATTTTTCCATACATGAGTTACCAAATATTCTCTACCATATGCTTTCCATATTTGCTATTTAATCCTGCTAATTTAGTTTGAATTTCCCCAGGTTTGAATTTGAAATAATATTTTAATCCTTGCATTGACAGAATAATCCTCTGTCCTAATGAAAATTCAGATTTGATGCTATTTTAAAAATGGGAATTTTTTTTTTAATTTATTTTTTTTAACATCTTTATTGGGGTATAATTGCTTTACAATGGTGTGTTAGTTTCTGCTTTATTACAAAGTGAATTAGTTATACATATACATATGTTCCCATATGTCTTCCTTCTTGCGTCTCCCTCCCTCCCACCCTCCCTATCCCACCCCTCCAGGCTGTCACAAAGCACCGAGCTAACATCCCTGTGCTATGCGGCTGCTTCCCACTAGCTATCTACCTTACGTTTGTTAGTGTGTATGTGTCCATGACTCTCTCTCGCCCTGTCACAGCTCACCCTTCCCCCTCCCCATATCCTCAAGTCCGTTCTCCAGTAGGTCTGCGTCTTTTCTTTATTCCTGTCTTACCCCTAGGTTCTTCATGACATTTTTGTTTCTTAAATTCCATATATATGTGTTAGCATACGGTATTTGTCTTTTTCTTTCTGACTTACTTCACTCTGTATGACAGACTCTAGGTCTATCCACCTCATTACAAATAGCTCAATTTCGTAAAAATGGGAATTTTTAAAATATAAATTTATTTATTTTTGGCTGCGTTGGGTCTTCGTTGCTGTGCGCGGGCTTTCTCTAGTTGCAGCAAGCGGGGGCTACTCTTCGTTGCGGTGTGCTGGCTTCTCATTGTGATGGCTTCTCGTTGCAGAGCATGGGCTCTAGGCACTTGGGCTTCAGTAGTTGTGGCACGTGGGGTCAGTAGTTGTGGCTCGCGGGCTCTAGAGGGCAGGCTCAGTAGTTGTAGCACATGGGCTTAGTTGCTCCACCACATGTGGGATCTTCCCGGACCAGGGCTTAAACCCATGTCCCCAGCATTGGCAGGCGGATTCTTAACCATTGCGCCACCAGGGAAGTCCAAAACTGGGAATATTTTAAATTTACATTTTGGAAATACATGGCCCTAGGATGAGCAAAACCAAAAAAATTTTCAGACTTCTGTATAACAAAAAATAAGTCTGTAGTTCAAATCCTATTGCTGATGTTAGCCACGTCAGTAACTTTTAATAATTCACTTTTTTTGGAATTTATAATAATGGGATTTTTCTCTTTCCTGAAGCTCTTTTTTCTGACTCAAGAAGGCAGACTTACTTCCCCCTTTGTGTATTTCTGTACTGCTTATTGGCTTTTATGATTAGATGTCTTTACGTGTTTACGAGTGCTGTGTTCTCCAGGAAGGCCGCCAGCGCTCATTCTCACTGTCCTTTCTGTCTCCAGAGGTGAGCAGAGCCGGGCCCACATTAGACATGCCAGACAGGCTGGTGGCGTTAACATGAACACTAAGGTTCCTTTAAGTCCTATCAGTGATATTAGGACCTACAAGACACTTCAGATTTAGCAATAGCATCTCCCACTTCTCTGGAGGTTGAACTACTTTGGACTGCTTATGAATGTTGTATGTTCTTTCTGACCCTTTTTTGTTTTGATTATCTTTTTCACACAAGTGGAACAGTCAGAATATAATTACCTAGATGCTTTTCATATGTAAATATCACAGCGATTACAATACCAAACGTCACTGGGCATCAGAAAGAATGACTTTTTTATATATGAAGATTCAAAGATTAGATAAAATTACTATGACTTTCAGATTTCTTTTATTCTTTCCTGCAGATAATCCTATCTCCCCCATTGCCCCTCCTACACACTGTTTTCTTTTTCCTTTGAATACACATTCTACTTTGTAAGAAAGCTCTTTTCAGTCTCCTGGCTGTCAAGTCTTCCCTTCCTGAGCTCTCCGCGGGGCCATCTGCCAAGCTGGACCCTTTGTTCCTCAGGGTCTCCTGCTCAAAACAAACATCCAGATACAAAATAATAGCAGGGGAGATTTCAAGACTAAAGAAAGGCAACAAATTTTATAAGTAGCTGCTGATTCTATCACCCTACCCCCTGTATTC
>NW_020174135.1:8418237-8423455 GCF_003031525.2 Neophocaena asiaeorientalis asiaeorientalis
TAGAAATGATTTCCCTAAGTGAAGTGAATCATGGAAATAACATTGACTCTGCCAAGTGCTAAGCGCTATTCTGGGTGTGCTACAGGTATTAATTCACTTCATCTTCAAAGCCCACTTATCTCTAAAAATACTGTCATTAGCTACAGATTAGGAAATGAAGGCAGAGTGAAGTTTAGCAGCTCTTCCAAGGTGATATCCCTAACAAGGAGCTGAATAGGTTCAAGTCCCATCTAAGTGGCCCTGCCTACAACCAGTGCAAATGCATAAGAAACCCCCTTTCCCCACATCCCTCCTGTTGCAAGCCCATTGTTCGTCAGCGGCTGCCTTATTCTACATCTTGTTTGGTCAGCCTGGCGGAAGGAACATCCTCTGTCAGGACATGGTCTGTCTCATGGCAGAGGGAAGAGGAAATCACAGCAGCAAGCTGGCTCCTAGAGCTCCTGCTTGGAAGTGACACACGTCACTTCGGTCTACATCTCATCTTCCACAGCAAGTCACATGACCACTCCTGAAGTCAAGGGGCTGATCATACATCATTCTCCCTTAGGGTAGGGCACACTCACATGGCTAAGCCTGATGTCAGGGAGACACTCGCTACAGCATACACCGTTTCAAGTCACATACCAAGCCTGACGTTAGTGGGATAGATAGGTATATTCCTCTTCCAGGAGGATAGTATTTTGAACAGAATATAATCTGTTACTCTTAGGACACTCATACCTATGAAACGGTATCTCATTGGGTGTCTTTTATATGTTTAGTGGCTACTGGAATTTTGTCTTTTGTGAATGTCCTAGGCATGTCATTTGCCTATTTTCCCACTGGTTTGCTTACTTATTGAAGATCTAAATATTTTTTGTACTTTACCCAAAGCAAAAAAAGCTGTATTTTAAAATTGGGGACAAGAATGAATTTAATTTTATGGCTATAGTAAGGAATACACAGTAAGTTGAAGAATTTGATCATACCTGGCATATGATAAATTCTCAATAAATGAGTTATTTTTTAAAAATATTGTCTAGATTTCAGGTCAGCAAACTACAACCTGTGGGCTCCCTCTGTCTATTTTTGTAGGTAAAGTTTTACTGGAACATAGCCACACTATTTGTTTAGGTATTGTCTATGGCTGCTTGTAATACAGAGGCAGAGTTGAATGATTGTGACAGAGACTGTATGCTCCACAAAGCCTGAAGTATTTACTATCTGTCCCTTTACAGAAAAAGTTTGCCAACTGCTTGTGTACATCAGTGAATTAAATGCAGATATAATGGAGTGCAACATCTCAGTAACCATTAGGTCCTAAAGGTTGGTTTTGATCTCTAACCTAGACTCCAGGATGCAATATAATGCTTGATTTACTATCTGGGCAACAAAGGGTAGGAGTGGTTTAGAAAGCTTCCACCTGGTCTTTCCCACTGTGAGAAGTCTTAACTCACCAAACCAAGCTAACTACTAATATGTCTAATCCACTAGTAGAGTGCATCGTCCCAGTGGACCCAATATGAGTTGAACTTGGGCCAAGTGTTCATTTATTACCTGGCCCACATATGCCTTCTACTGTCTCATAGACGGACATGATGATGCTTTGTGTTCCTAAGTCTCAATGACTACTCAGGTCCTCTGCCCAATAGACCTCAAAATGTATGAGTATTTCCCTTTTAGGAATATATGATTATCTGAGTAAGTGGCCATAGATCTTTCGGGGAAGAACTGGAGTAATTGTTACCATATACACTTACCATGGTGTTTTAGGGTCCATTCTGCTTGAAACTCAGCCTCTCCTTCAGAAAATGTGTTCCAGACTTGAAAACTGGCTCATGTCCAGCAACTAGGCAAGGGATTGTGACTTCTCATAGGAGTGGTCACTCGCAGCCTCCAAGTCATCCATGCTTGAATCCTTTTAATTGTATAAATTGACAGTATCCTTTTCTGATACCCATATATCTGGAAAGGTCATCTTCTGTTAACAGTTCAAATACTCCTGCAGCTCAGGTGGCTGCCACATCATTTTGTCTGTTCATTATGATAATTGCACACATGAGGTTGAACAATACCTGTCCTCCTACTTTGAAATCCTGTTATTCCCATTGCTATCAGGGAGCTTAGTTCTGTAAGAGTCTCTCCTACCATCATCCCTAGCCTAAGAAGATAGGCACCACTTCTTAGTGATGCTGGTAAGATATAGTATATTTCTCGTGGCTCTGATAAACTGAGATAAACAGTCCTTACTGCTTGGATAGGGAGAGCATCAGGCAGATCTTTCCCACAGGCAGGGTCATTTGGTAGGTATTTGGATCTCAGATAGCAGAGCGAATTCAGCAAGCCCTCTTCAGCAAACCTTTGATTCCATCCTGCAGCGTTTGCCACTGCAGTTCTACCATTTTAACTACATTTAGTATGAGCCATCACTTTTTCTAAGCCTCCAAATGTCATCCAGCAGTAACATTAGAAAAGTCTCCCAAGACCTCTACTAGGGGGTTAAACTCCATCTCTTGAGAATGCTCCCATACTGAAAAATTCCTTTATCCACCTCTACATTCTTCTCTCGTTGACCCACCGTTCTCAGACTTACTTCAGGCTCACACTTTTCCTATGGTTTATCTTAACCGTGTCCTGCAGCTCTTCTGGTGTGGTCCTGTCTTCCTTAGCAGACCCAGCAGGCCTCTTGTTGGTTATTGATCTAGTGTCAGAGAGAGGGAAGAGGCTAAACTGAGCATGGAGTTGTTGGAGAAATACAATTAAAAACAAAATTTTCTTCCAACCCAGAAAACCTCTCCACAGAGGTAGAAGAGAAAGAAACAATTTCATTATTGAATAAGCATTATAATGGAATGTGACGTGCATCACAGGAAATCCATTAAGAGATTGCCAGGGCAGAAATCTCATCCTTTTATAGAGCCAAGCAAATACAAATACAAACCACTACACACATGTTCTCAAGCTAATCAATAACTAGATCAAGTCAGAGGACTTGACAGACCATTTATCACACACAGTTCATCTCAGATTCACCCGCTAATTGGAGTTATCATCTGTGTTTGCTAATTGACTTTATCCAAAGGGACAAATAAGCCTCTCATATCGTTAAGACTAGAGGTAGTTTTGCAACTTGGAGTGAGGGGCTTCTGAAGTTAGGCTCCTTCTTTCCCACAGAAACTGGGAGATAAGGCAGCTATATTCCTTGAAGATTACATTTCAAAGAGATGGTTCCCAGGTTCTTAAAAAAGACATTACTGGGTTGTGAAGCTGATAAGAGGCTTATTTCGCCTTGAAAAAGATTTACATGTATTTCAAAGTGATAGAGAAAGAACTTACAAGTTTTCTTAAAGTCAGTGCTCTAAGAAGTGGAGGAGTGGAGGAAACTTCCCTTATTTTAACAGGCAGAATTAAGCTTCTTATTTTTCACCTGTATTTGTCCTTACATTACCATACTTTTACCTTTGAGGCAGAGGCCACCTCGTCTTCAGGCAGTGGCCAGTTTGGCAGGACTAGAGGGTTCACGGGCATCTGGGATTTCATGTTTTTTGAGTGCATCAATACAGATGCTCAGCTTTTAACCCATGCTGCCCGTCCTCCTTCAGGGTTCTGACCTTGGTACATAAAACCTTCCAGAGCTGATTTTCTTCAGTTTTGCTACTCCTTTGATTAAGTGTTGGGACTCAGCCTTTTCTGTTCGCAAATGCTACCATCAGGCCCTCTGACTTTCACCTTGAACCTTAATTGCTAACCTCTGGCTTCCCTTGTCGTTTCCCCAAACATCTATTACTCTCAGCAACAGTCACCCAAGTCCATTGTCTTCTTCATTACTCTTCCCCAACCCTCAGACTTCCAAGTGCCTGTTACTTTGTCCATTCTGTGCCTCCTCTTACACAGGTTTGCCGTCTCAGTTTACTACTGGTGAACGTATTAACAATTGTGCAACTGCTGTATGCAGAGGTCTATCAGTACCCCACCTACCACCAGGGTGGAACTTGCAGAGTGATTAGGGAAGACTAGACAACAAGTAAAAATTCACAGAAGTTCATTCAAAGGGCAGAAAGTATTTGGTGGCTTCTGGGTAGAGTGGGGTGTATGTGAGCACCACGTGGCTTCTCAATAGAGCACTATGTAGGTGTGGGTGGAGGAAGACGAGAGAGAAGGGGTGGAGGAGATAAACAAGGGTGAGACCACAGAGTACCTTGTGAGCAAACTTAAGGGACAGGAGATAGCCTAAGGCGGATGGGGGATCGTTGATCCGTTTCATGTGAGGAAGAAAACACATGTTCCCATTTGAGTTTCAGAAAGATCTCTGTCTGATTGTAGGGAATGGGTTTGGAGAAGGAGGTTGGTTAAGAAGGGGTACAAGAATGAAGGAATGAAAAACCAATTAGGAGAATATTTCATTATATAAGTAAAATTGATAGATGCCCTAAAATATGATAGTAGTAATAGAAAGAGTTGAATATGAGAAATATTAAAGAAGTAGAATGGATAGTTTGTGATAATTACTGGATGAGGTCATAGGAGAAAGGAATTAGTAAGAGATGATATTTAATTGTTTATCAACCAGGTGGATATAGTGCCATTTTCTGGAAAAAAATGTACATTTTGGAAAGTAAGTATGAGGACATGGTGAAACTTCCACTTCGGATATGTTAGTTTGAAGATCACTGATCCATTTAACAAGTTATTTTTAAGTGTCATGGTGATATATTGACACTTAATAGGTCTGAGGTAGTGGATATACTGTCAGGAACACAGGGTCTCACTCATGCAGCTTACTGTTTAATGAGAAGACAAAATGAATGCATGGACACAGAAATAAATGTATAATTATACATTACAATAAATCTATGAACGAAATTTTCTGCTGTGAGAGAAGAATGATATTGGGGAAAGAAGATCATTTAGATTGGGGATTCAGAAAAAGATTGAGGGAGGATTTGGGATCCCCAAAATTAGGAAAAGAAAGATGTCACTTCCATTTTAACAGCATGTTTGCAGAGACAGTTTGGTTTCTTAGTATGACAGTGAGAAGTTGAGAGAAATCTCAAATGATGACTCTTATTTAAGGAATGAATGAAGTAAAGTTTTAATCTAAAAACAGAAGAAGGATGTTGGGATTAGTTTGATGTGATGGTTTTCATGGCAGGAAATAATCATTTGCACATCTTTCATATAAGCTTTCAAGTAGTCATCTACTTGTAAACTAGAAATATATATGTATATGTATATACAT
>NW_020174135.1:8423657-8482954 GCF_003031525.2 Neophocaena asiaeorientalis asiaeorientalis
TGAATTTTTATCCCGAATCATTATGCAAATTTTCAAAAATTTTTAGAAAAGTGGTACAATAAAAATGCATGTACTCTCAACTTAAATGTAACAGTTATTCATGTTTTGCTATATTTGCTTTATATCTTTCTCCCTCTTTCCTCATCTTTCATGTATAAAAATGTATGTAATATATATAAAATTTTGTATATAGGTAGATTTTTGTTGTATCATATGAAAGTAGCATCATGAAATTAAACAATGATATGGTTTATATTTTGATAACTGTCCTTGTGGTAGAAGTTTTTAGAACAGACACAAATTTCATAAAATGTTTAGACTGCCAATTTCACAAAATAAAATCTCTGTAATGATAATTGCTTCTGTTTGCATGAATCTATTTGTCTAATTCTGAAATTTGCTACATAGACTTTCTTTAAAAGTACTTTTTAATCTTCTGAAGATTTCTGTTTTCATGCAGTCAGTCTTAATATATGATATTTGAATTTCTTAAGAACAAAGTATTTGCTAGTATATAATTTTTAGAGAAGAATGTTTAAAACTATTATATATTTGATCTGTGTCAAACTATCTGAAAAGTATGAATAAACATACACAAACCTATATAACTGCATTGTTTTGCTAACGTTATTTTAAACTCTGGAAAACAATAACTTTTTTAAATATCCCACAGTACCTAGCACAGTGCTGTGTACCTAGAGTTACTATCTATGCACATATAAATCTACATGTTCATTTACATATATGTGCATTTCTACATCTACAAATATGTAAGGTGATTTGATGAATAAAATGCTATAAGACAATTGCTCTGATCTCCCTTGGTTTCACTAGCCCCACATCAAAAATGCCAAATCCTTTCATAAGACTTTGATAAAGTTCTTAGGTCAATTCGTAACAAGAAGGTTATTCTTGTAATTGCATTTATACCTTAAATTAATATAAAAATTTTCTTCTAAGGAAGTTCTTCACACTTTCTGAAATATTACCTCATTTATCTTTCCAACATCCCTATAAAGCCAGAGTTAATCTTATTAATCTTTACATGTGGAAACTGGCTCACAAAGTATAGAGAGAATTTGCTGGGAGTCACAGAACATCAACAGCTGAAGTAGATTTATAGCTCACATTAGCAAATTGTCTTCAATCCAAGATGAAGGAATTTTTTGTGTGTTGAAATTGAGTTTATCTTTACTATTATTTCTGCCCTTGCCAGGTGTTTAGTCAGCCTCTGACTCTGTCCACATTCCCTTCTGTCATAGCTTAAATTTGCTATCTTCCCCTGAAATAAAAATCAATGGTGGAACAAAGGTTTGTCTCTCTGGGCATTAAATATCAGTAAATAAACAAAAACAGAGCTGTCATTTTATGGGGGCTGTGTTTTAGTTCGAGTATTCTCTGTCAATGTTGGAATAGCTCCATCAACTTAAGACAACATGTAACCAATATCTGGGACCTAGAGGAGAAAAAATTGTCAAAGTAATTAGAAATATCATAGGGGTTTATACCAACAGGTCTTCCTATGCACCTGTTCCCTTGTTACCAACCCAGCCTCTCAAACCCTAAGTTCTGCTCTGTAAGAGTGGCTGCCCTAAATGCAGTAGCTAGCACTCACTGCATGGCCTTCTGTGTTTTATCTTTGAATTTTCCACACGGCACCCTTAGATCCACCATGGGAATGCACAAATATTGGTAAATGCTGAAGTTGTGAGGTCAGAGGCTATTTTTAAATGTCTTGAGGAATGGAAAGTAAAAACAGACAACTTTCTGAAGACTTGTTGAAAAGATCGAGTGAGAGAGAGAGACAAATGGCTGGAGGGATCAGCAGGATTCAGGATCCCTTTTGTTTTTAACTTGCAAACGACAAGAAACTGTTAAAATGTAGATGAAAAGAAAGCAGTTCCAGAGAAAGGGCAAAGATCTACCCTGACATCTAATTCATATTGTTTACATGCAAAAGTAAATTTTTGAGAATCCAAACAATTAACTTAAAGCAACTTATTGATTGACTCATTGATACATTTACTGGCCATGCTGGTAGTTTCTAAATAATTTATACAAGTGGTTCTGACCCAGAACTTTGTAACAGAATAGCACTGGGGATTGATAAGCCCACACGGTGCATACATATTTGGAAAGTGTTTCCCATTTGCTGCTGTCCTGCACCCTTGATTAATACTACTGCTAAGACCATGTTCTACACAGATCTGAAGTCTTTGATTCCTACAAGTCTCTATTTAACATGACAATTTTGGTATAAAAAGGAAATAAATAAATAAAAATAGTAAGAACATCAAAATAAAAGCCTTAATTGAGGGAAGTGAAAAATTCAGGAAAAAGTCAGTCGGTCATTTGATGTATTTGTAAACATTAGATTGCAGTTATTTTTCTCTGTAAAAGCAAACTGTCTGATTCATTTTCTGTTATTCTGTTGGACCTGAATGTAGCTGTCAGCTGTTCCTCTCGAGAGCTTTGATTTTAAAGGAAGAAAGCACATGGGAGCATAAACAGATCTTATTTATAAGAAGCTTTTGCTGATGAAGCTCATTTGCTTTGCTAAGAAGTTAATTAGAATCTTTCTCATTAATATCAATTATACATATTTCTTGGCTTACTTTTCTATCTTGGCCTGGATTGAAAAGGTTAGCAGACTAGTTTTCTTACTCAGGCACCAGGAGGTAAGTCATTCCTACTCTATGTGGGCTGTGACTAGGTGGGTATACATACACTATGTATATCTTATATTTACAAATATACTTGACCCTTGAGCAATGCAGGGATTAGGGATGTGAACCCTTCCCACAATCAAAACTCTGCCCATAATTTATAGTCGGCCCTCTGCATCCATGGTCTCTTGATTTCTCTGGTTCCACATCTGATGGTTCAACCAACCTCAGATTGTATAGTACTGTAGTATTTACTATTGAATAAAATTTATGCATAAGTGGTCCCATACACTTCAAATCCATGTTGTTCAAGGGTCAACTGTATATAAAACTATTCAATGTTAATTTTGCAAGGAATAAATAAGAATGATAATACCATGAGCAAAGCCTGATTGTGTCTTTCAAAGAAGGAAATAGAAAAAAAAACTTTCCCATAAGTATTAGAGAAAAAATTATTTTTTAAAGGACATGTGCTATAAAATCCAAACTTCTAAGATAATAAGCAATGACACTCTCCATATTAAGTTTATTTCTCATTAAGTTTTAAGAGAGAAAAATACTATTTCTAAAATGAGCACTGTGAGTGCTATTTTTATTTTCAAGGAATAAATAGGTTGTAAGGTATGCGTTTTCAAATCTAGGAAGATTCTATAATAATAAAAGGTTACTGTTTTAGTTAACTATAACATACAATATGAACGTACAACATTCAATCTTTCTAGTGTTGATTATCTTTGCCTATCTCAAGATATTCTCCAAATTAGATTATTTTTCTGTTTGTTTTTATAAGTTAGTAGAGATAATTTTACATAAACAACAAAGACAGATTGTAAAAATTCTAAAAATGTTTTGACTCATAACTCTTACTCCTCATTACATTTGATTACATCTTGTGCTCCGGCTTGGATTGTAAATTTCTAGGAGGCAGAGATTATATGTTGTACCTGGTTTCTCTTCTTTTACAGAAAATATACTCTACAGAGTTCATTACTCATCTCTCAGTTACCACATCCAATGGTCTTTACAGATCTTTGATCATTTTTTCCTCTCGAAGACATTGGGCATTGATTACTACTTCCTCTTTTGTAGACTTTCTTTTAACTTCCTTAATGCTGTATTATCCTTTTATCTCTTTGAACTTTTCCCAGTCTTTTTTTTTTAACATCTTTATTGAAGTATAATTGCTTTACAATGGTGTGTTAGTTTCTGCTTTATAACAAAGTGAATCAGTTATACACATACATATGTTCCCATATCTGTTCCCTCTTGTGTCTCCCTCCCTCCCACCCTCCCTATCCCACCCCTCTAGGTGGTCACAAACCACCGAGCTGATCTCCCTGTGCTATGCGGCTACTTCCCACTAGCTATCTATTTTACATTTGGTAGTGTATACATGTCCATGCCACTCTCTCACTTTGAAGCCATCATCAAAAAATCTGTCTTCTTATTTGGTTCCCTTTTCTGTTTCCATTCCCTAAATGTGGGTGTTCTAGTTCTCAAATTCATCACACATCTAAGAAGGGTCTCTCCTCGTTGTGGTGCTTTACTGATGCTGTTGTGAAAACAAGGTGAATAAGACATGCCATTGGCTCCAGGGACTTATGGCACAGTGAAGAAATAGTTCACGTCCAGTGTACAAAGTTGAATTCAAACAGCGTAGTATTTAGCTAGAAAATGGACCCTTTTCTAGCTAAAAGCACTTAGTTACTCTTGTGAAAATGTTTTGTTTGTGCTGTTGGCTTTTTATTTGTCCAGGTGGATGCTCAGTCTTGCCTATCTTTTCAAACACTGTTTCTCTGGAGTTTATTTGATCTACCCAGGTGATCATAGCAAACAGGTAGTCAGGAATGTGGAAGGTCTTTGAATTAGGTCCATGCCACCATGAGGCATTGACCCAGATGTAGGTGTCCACAGAGAAGGAACAGAGCCTGGGAATCAAGGTGATTGGTCCACCCCTTGGTCAATGAGTGGATTTAACCAATTTACTTATCCTCTCTGTGCTTATTTTCTTCACCAGAAATAATCCTTAATACAGATGGTTCTAAGAGTTAAATGAGATAATACACATTTTTTTCCAGCTTGAGGAGTCATATTTTTGTTCCATTCTGGAAAATTTTCAGTCAAATACTGACTCTATTTTATTCTATTCTCTTTTTTTGGTTTCTTTTAGATAAATACTGAGGCTTTTTGATCTAATATTTCTCTAACCTTTGAAATTTTTTATATCTTTTCTTATATCTATGTGTGGAATTCTGGTAATTTCTTTCTATCTGCCTGTTTTAGACCCTAATTCTGTCTTTAACTATGTGTGGTCTATGTATAAGCCTTCTGTTGTCATTTTTGTTTCAATGAGTGTATTTTTACTTTTAGGATTTTTACTTGGTCCTTCTTCACATTCTTTCTTTTTTATTTCATTATCTCCCACTTTTGTTTTATTATTTGATTATTCCTTTTATATCTTTAGACATTTTAAACCTATTTCATTTAAAATCCCTTTCAACATAGTTTAGCTGTGAGAGTCAGATCAGTTTGCAAGTATCAGGGACTGCTCTTTTTTTTTCGATCTCAGTCAAAAATTATAGCAGAATTCAAGCTGAGACTACTCTTGTTACACTGATCCTATTTATATAACCAGAATTATAATTTCAGTGGTAAGAAAATGATTCTTTGTAATGTCATGTATTTTTAGGTGATTAAATAATAACAATAAAATGCTCATGGTTTCTTGTTTAGCTATACTAGTTTGAGTACCCCTTGCCATGACAAAATAAATAATCGTTAATCCTTTTTTTGTACTAAGGGATCCCCAGGCCTTTATAAGTATGTACTACTTGGGGATTCAAGAGCCTTTGAGATTGTCAAGAGTTATCACCCATTATTTTATTTTACAATCAAGTTAAGTGACTCCTACCACAAACTAATAGAAAGATAAATCTTAACTTTTTATGTGACCTAGTCCTAAAATAGTCTTGCTAATAAGTAGCACATATTACTAGCTCCTGGGAGGTGTGTGTGTATTAGTTTATAGCTTTTTTTTTTTTAGTTATTTTTTTTAGTTTATAACTTTTTCCAGGAAGTAGGAAAGTGTTGAAATCAATTTAGTCACTTCTACTACTTACCTATCAGAAATCATTACTCACCTTTGAAAAGTAAGCAGTATTACACCCAAGAATGCTCAAGCATAATTTATTATTCTCACATCATCTTGTAACAAAAAAAAAAAAAGACAGGAAAATTACCATTCTCTTCATTTTTCTAGGTAGTGAATTATAATTGTATGTTTTGAAAGAATAAATTTTCCTTTACCCAACATGACCAATTATCTGTGATTAATAGAAGTTCAACATATATCATACTGTCTATGGATAAGTGATTTGTAAAAATGTAAAATCAAAGGTAGAATACAGTAAAATGGCATTTAACATGAGTTCTTCTTTCTCTGGATATTAAAGGTATTTTATGATAATCCAGGACCTCATTGGCATCATCAAGAAAAATAATTTTTATCGGATCTTTATTGTAGCAGCAAGGTTAATAAGACTATCAGCTGTTAGACTGACAGATAGCCTTCTTTTAATTTGGGCACAACTCACCTCTTGTGTTAATTGTTGGGTTCTTTTAATTCATTATTTCTTTATCTCTGCAGAAAGCTCATAAATGGTGTAAAGAAATTTCCAGGGAAGAATGCTCCTTCCAAGGGGTCAGTATTTTCATAGGAAAGGAAGTGGCTATGCTACACAGTGGCCCTGGTCAATAGGAGTGCAGACCACTCTAGGTGCTGACTCTTACTCCAGGGATGTGCTTGGATGCACTGTTTCACACGGAGGATCGATCGAGTTAAGTGATCCACTCGTAAAAATCCTACATGCAAACATCTTCTGGCCAATGCAGTGCTGGTAAATGCTTAAGCACCACCAGAAGGGGGAAAAAAAAGGTTCTGATTGGTAGGTTTGATGATTTCTGTGGTGTAAATTCTCTCACAATGGCTAATTTCAACCACCAATGCTTTAACAACCAGTTTGCAATATTCCCCAAAATTTAATATTTGGCTTTAGTGAGCCAGTACAAGCCAGCTCCAACACTCTACTGAAATTCTTCCCTGTGTAAGTGTAATACAGAAAAAGAGGTTTGATGTGGAATGATTCCCTCAATTAACTGGAAACCACTTGAAAATAAAGACTAAATTTTGTACCCAGAAAGCTATATCCTCACAAAAGGACAAAGAGGAAAAAAACCCAAAAACCCAACAGCAATGATATGAATCTTCTTTGATTCACAGGGGCTTATGTGGTTTGTTTTATTGCTTTTATTGGAATTTATATAGAGAGAGTGTGAGTGTTTATTGTGTATTAGAGTCTTTTTTTTTTAATACCTAAAGGAAAATTCTGTCTGCTTCAAAAGGGGTAAATCAACAGAAGTCAAGGGAATAACTATCATTCTTTTCTACCTCCTTAACTTTAATGGCTTATAGACTGACAAAAAAATGTTTCTGCCAATAATTAATTGATCTGAAAATATAAACATGATAAAAAAACAGAATTATATGACATTGAATTATGACAAACTCATTTTTTAAAAATGTCGGGGCTTCCCTGGTGGTGCAGTGGTTGAGAGTCCGCCTGCCAATGCAGGGGACACGGGTTCGTGCCCCACTCCGGGAAGATCCCACATGCCGCGGAGCGGCTAGGCCCGTGAGCCATGGCCGCTGAGCCTGTGTGTCCAGAGCCTGTGCTCCGCAACAGGAGAGGCCACAACAGTGAGAGGCCCGCGTACTGCAAAAAAAAAAAAAAACCCAGGTAAACTATTTTAGAAATGTCACTGAACGTCCTCCAGTTTGAATAATATTAATAATGATAGTAATGTCTATAAAAACTTAAATTTATTGGCACTTTACCTTTAATTTTCACCATAACCCAGTGATGTAAGTACTAAATTACCCCCAATTTCCAGATGAGAAATCAGAGGCTCACAGCAGTTAATTAACACTGCCCAGTGTTAACAGCTAGCAGCTGACAGAAATAAGATTTCAGCTGGATCCTCTCTTACATGGAGGGCTTTACTGATCCACGTCGTTTGGCTTTACCAACTCTATAGCTGTGTACTGAAACAATCTCAGGAAGTTTACTACTAGACTTCTGGATGTATTTTCAAAAAGCTTTAAGTCAAAGATCATAAATGTGGATGATGTGCTCATATGGAGATGTTTTTCTTTTTAAAACTTTTGTTTGATGGTTTTTTTTTTTTTTTTTAATCTATGAATGTCTGGGAATACCTAGTGTGTTCTGTTCTACTAGGATGTAAGCAAAACAGCCATAGATGAGTGTTATGACAATGTTGGCTAGTATCCCAGGGGATCACATCTCGTGGTTGTGTTAGCAAAGATCTTTCTGACTGAAGGATTCTAGTTTCACCAGTAAGCATCTCACCTCTAAATAATTTACTAGATTTCTCTTCCAGACAGTCCCAATGTCACCTGTATAAAGACAAAGATACAGTGAGTCAGCCCCTAAGAACTGAGCTTGGGGAAGCACTGCTTTATTCAAAATCAGTATTGGAGAATGGCATAATTGCTGTTTATCACTGTATTCCATTCTTTATAAATTTCATGAAGGGGGTGAGTTCCTTAAAAATACAGTTTTTACCACTTATAGGACTTAGATTAGTTTCCATATGGAAACTTTGGACCATATGTTGACTTATAACTAAGTCTTTGCTAATTAGATATATGCCAATACTACTAAAAATAATTTATCACTGTTAGCCCTTGTGCATTCAATTTCCTTTAGTTCACCTTCTCCCTGAGTTGCCTTAAAATTTATAAATGTTTAGAGCCCAAATCCTTCTCATTTCTAATTTCTGTTAGGTGATTGACTGACCAGCCACATAATTTCCTAACATAATGGTTTACAGGACTTGTTAGCTCTGTGTTAACATGTACTCTATGCATACTTCAACTTGAATAATTATTTAATAAAAACATTCATAGTAAAATGTATGTGTTGGCTAAATAATATATAGCTTATTGATTGGCTGTAGCTTTTATCTATTCAGAGACATCACAGCTGGAATGAACAGTGATAAGTTAGGATTGCATGAATTAAACATCAGGTTTCATTTTTAATTAAAATTTTTTTTTAATTTAGAGAAACATCAGGTTTTAGATACTATATCAACAGAAAGTAAAAACGGTAAAAGAGACTGTTTCTGTGACTTAATGATAAACTTGCACGTAAGTGCCTAACACAATCAGTTTTTCTTTTTTTGTGTGTGGAGAATAAAGTTTTTGTATTAACCTAAGGTTAAACCAAAAATGACCCTTTTTGTATCATGATATTCTCTTCTAATATCAAATTACTACAAAGCCAGTGATTATTGTGTGGCACCTGTTGAGATATTTTTGTACTGTACAGAAAGTATGATGCATACACTCAGTTTTTTATTTTCTGTGTAATATTCCAGAGCATATATATGCAGAAATGTTATTCTTTACTGTGTAAAAGTTAGTTTTTATTGTATTTTTACAGGACACATTTAAGTTAATTGGTCTCCTGAGGCATCTTGAAATGCAACATGTGTAAACTAATTCTAGGGGGTTTAATCATAATGAAGCAGTGTAAAATATCAGAGGTAATAAAGGTTGTAGAAAAATCTGACAAGGAAAAATTCCTTTTGCAGCTTTAAAAGGAAGAAAAAGAACAAACCAAAGTTAAAAATAAACTAAACATAAGGGATAAGATGAAGATTTAAGAAAGGTAGAGTCATCATTCACAATAATTTTGAAATATACTCTTCCCAAATTACTTCATTTTGTATTTTTAAAAATATATGTTTATTAAAGTCTAACTTCCATATTATTCTACTGAGTCTCTTGGGTATCAGTGATAGAAGAATAATACATACATCATTATAATATAATTGACTACACAAATAGTTGTGTTTACAACAGAGCTATTTATTCATATGTCCTAATCCCTTTATTTTCCCTTCCACCACATGGGCTTCTCCTATAGGTTAAAGAAAGTGGTTTATTTAGCTTAGTATCTATTAAAAATCTTGGTTAACACATAGCAGTTACTCAGTAAATACTTTGATGATGAATGTTTGAATCAGTAAAAACTTCCTGAAAAACTACAATACTAGATAAAATAGAAGAGGTATACTAAGACATTTTCTAAAATGTGGGCAAGTTTTCCTGGATCAGTAATTTTGATGCTATACAACTTCCCAAGAGAAAGTTGTCATCTAGCCATAAATCCCTTTGGAATCCTTTAGAATTCCTTCAGAATATAACCCCTTTTTGAATAGAGAGAAACTCCAAGTCTTTGGAAAACTAAATTATTCATCCCAGGGTTATATGCTAACAATCTTCCACTTACTTGAGCTGCTGATTTTAATGTACATAGTTCAGTTATGTCTTACTGTATTACTTGTTAACATTCATATCTGTGAGCGTTATCCTATATGTATGCGTATGGTGGTTATTGTAAATACCTCAAATTGTATTTGAAATTAGGTGGGGTTATTTCTAATAGATAAATAAGCATCTGTAATAAAACACATTGAAATTTATAAGAATACATATTTTCCATCAGTCTAATGGCAATTAGTATTACCATATTATTTTAAGACTAAACTTCCAAGATTCTTCTATATTTTGGGAGGAATCAATGCCAAAAAAAAAAAAAAATCAGGATTGTCAAAATATGTATTGGTCTGTGGCAAAGGCAGCCAGAGTTGTCAATTTCTTTTTTTTTTATATTTTGCAATGTAGTTTCAATTATATATAGAAAAGTGGGTAAGGTACAGACCTTGCTTCTTGCATCTATACAAGGCAGTGTAACTCTTGAGTTTGGAATGAGAATAAAGAGGGCAAACTTTATGTCTGATAGAATGTTCAGTTGTCAAAATCATTTTCTGCATAATTTCTGATTTTGTGTTGTATTACCTCTATGGGCTTAATTACTGGATTTTTATTTGCATGGTATGGGAGTAAAGATGAATAGTTTAAACAAGAAAACCTGCAACCTATGTTATTCTTTCAAGTTTAAGATTCCAAAGATCCTTGAGAGAAGTAAAACTTCTCCAGTGACTCTAGCTGAGAAATTTCTATTCTCATTCAAACTTACTACCACCCATTAGGTCTCATCCTCTTTTTCTTTGCTGATCTAATACAATGCCGTTTCTCTCTCTCTCTCTTTTTTTTTTTTTTTTTTTTTTTTTTTTTTTTTTACCACTGCGCCACCAGGGAAGCCCAATGCCGTTTCTCTTGAACGAAATACCTTAGTTTTCAAGGAAAGAAGTATTTTTAACTTTCTTTTCCTTGCATTCCCAAATGTAAACTGAACCTGCCATCAGAGTTGATCTTTCACCCATTAATAATCCATGTATCTTTTTTCTTCCTTCTAACAGAATCAATTGCCTAAAATCAATTGAATTTAAAGTGAGAATTTTAAATAGCTAGTTTCAGAAAAAGTAATGTATTTTGTAGTAAATAAGCCCAATTGGGGCAAGATATTCAGTTTCAGTGCAATTCTACAAGTCTCCTGTCAAAAAGTTATATTTTATAATAGTAACCCCAAGAAATCCACACACTCATTTATTATTTCTCTTTAGTTCAGAGTGAATTCCTTTAAAACAAAAAGCTTTATTTTTTCTCACATAATACTAGAGACCTATCTAGTATACCTATACCTAAGGCAAAGTATATGGTTGTTGATTTTCATTATTAATCATTTTATTAAAAACCATGCCTCAGTTTCCTTATCTATAAAAGAATTGGGTTACTTGAATTGAATGATCTTTAAATTTTCTTATAGATAGAGTCTAAAATTATTCTATGTACTGTGTGGGTAAAGACCACTGTGAGGATAATGTAAGATTCTTCTTAGGAAATTTAAAAAGCAAGGCTTAAGACATTTTTAAGTCTAAGTGCTTAGAAATAAAATGAGTGGAAATACATAGAGAATACAAAGTGTGGAAGGAAATAGGACAGAGGAGAGGTATGCTGTATCGGCTTTATCAGATAATGCTAGAGTGCTACCCATTGCTAAATCCCTGCTAAGCTAACAAAAACAGCTATCTTCTTGAATGACTGCTGTGTTAAGCTGTGAATATTTGAAATGATGACCCTCCGCATCAGAGGACAATCAATCTCCCTTTTCTAGCTTTGTCTTCCACAATTTCATAGACTCAGTGCTCTGGCAGCACCTGGCAACATCCTGTTCTAATTATATACTCGGCACATCTCAGCTTACACCATACTGTTCCCTTTGTCTGAAATCTGCACTCACTCTGTCCCAAACTTTCAGATTTCTAGCTGTCACTCAGGCCTGGCTAAAATGCCATCTCCTTCATGAAGCCCAGCTTGACGTGATTTTTCTCTCAAGACCGATTCATTACAGCTTTATTTCATAGCTATTTGTGCCTTGTTTTTATTCCCCTTCTTAAAATTCAAGTTTTTATTTCACCAGAACTCTAATAGTGAATCTTACTCATTTTATTTTCTCTCTTCTCCCTTGCCTTATAGCTCCTAATACAAAGCAGGTACCCATTTTTCTCTTTTAACTTTGTAATGTCTTTTGAAGCATGGAAGCTTCATATTATTATGTACTTAAATTTGTCAATATTTCATTTATGGCTTTTGCCATTAACCTTTTGTAAGATAAGACACTAAACTAGCATTGTTCGATGGTTTCATCTAGTTTTTTTAGAGCATAACAATATTTAGCTCATTATTCTGCCTAGAATTCACTTTTGCAGACAGTGTGAATGCATGATATAAATTGCACATGTATATGTATATAACCTCCAACTGTCCCGATTCTGTTATTGAAGTCCACTTATTTGAAATAACATCTTTATCTACAATAAAATTCCATATATCCTTGGGTCTGTTTCTGTACTTTCAATTGTTACATTGATATATTTGTCTAACTTGTACCAATATCACACTAACTTTTCAATAACAAATGTTAGGACAAATTGTTCCTTATAGTTCTGACAAAATAAAATTGATAGTTCCCATTTATTTTTTTTCAAGTGAAATTTGAGGCCATCTTATCAAGTTCTGTTTTTAAAATTCTATGGAGGTTTTCATTGAAAGAAAAAATTCAGAGAAGACTGATATGTTCATCAGGTTGAGCCTTTTCATCCACAAACATAGTATGTCTTTCCTTGTATTCAACGCTTTTATATTTCCCAGTGAAGTTTTATACTTTTCTTTTTTTTTTTTTTTTTTTTTTTTTGCGGTATGCGGGCCTCTCACTGTTGGGGCCTCTCCCGTTGCGGAGCACAGGCTCCGGACGCGCAGGCTCAGCGGCCATAGCTCGTGGGCCTAGCCGCTCCGCGGCATGTGGGATCTTCCCGGACCGGGGCACGAACCCATGTCCCCTGCATCGGCAGGCGGGCTCTCAACCACTGCGCCACCAGGGAAGCCCCTATACTTTTCTTTATAAAAGTCTTGGACATTTCTGGTTTTATTCATTTATGTGCAATTTAATTTATTTACTATTATAAATTGAGATGTCGCTTTTATTGTTTTTTAGTTAAATTTTGCTATTTTACAGGATAATTTTCGAGTTTTGCATGTTGATTTTGTATCTAGTTACATTACTGAATACTCTTTTTTGTTACGATTACCTTAGTTGATTTTCTTGGATTTTTAGGTGGACAGTTAAAATATTTACCAGTTATGCCAGTTTGGATTATTTTTTCCAATAATTTAAGTTTTATTTATTTTTATATTCTTATTGCATTTGCTGGAATTCTAGGGAGATGCAAGATAATGATGGTAATAATGGCATCCTTAATTTTTTCCTTAACTTTAATAAAATTCTTCTAATTTCCCCCAGTAGTTATATTGTTTGTAATTAGGTTTTGCTATATAGCCTTTATCAAATTAAGGAAATATATTTGAGTTGGGAATATTGGTTGAATTTTACCAAATACTTTCTTGTCATTTAGGGAGAATATCATGTGCTTTCCCTCTAAAATTGGCAAATTAATATAGTAAATTATAGTAATAAATTTTTTAAGCCTTTAAAACATCTTTGCATTTTTGCTTAACCTTTCAATACTGATGTGTTTTTCTTGTGATACGTTCCTGGATTTGATGTGTTAATATTATATTGATATTTAGGATTTTTACCTCTGTATTCATACATGGGAAGTGAGAAAAGGATCCCCAAGGATTTTAGGGTGATACTTAAGAAACACTAAACATTTGGTGAAAATATTGATGAAATGAAATTAATGTAAACCTTTTCTTTACATATCACTTAAAATGAGATTATCAGGTTGTTAGAGGTAGATGACATTCTTCTAGTCTTTCTAAAATAATTTTTCATGATTATGAAAAAACAGTTTACATGACCAATGTTGTTTATCCACTCATTCCTTAAAGTACTCAATCTGGTTTTCTTATCTTTTAAAGCCATAAAACTATAGGTCTACAAAGAAACTTAGAGAAATAAATTTCTCTAATATTTCAGAGAAACTTGAGTTAAAATCAAAAGCCACATAGGTAGAGAATTGCAGAACCTGGGTCCTAAGAGACTTGAAATCTCTAGAGTAGCCTTTGCAATAAAGATCATACCCTATCATACCACAGAATCAGTCAATACATGCAGGAACTTTAAGCGCATTCATGTTGATGTTACCATTACTATTTTTATTTATAAACGAGTAATCGTTCTTTTACCTTGCTGGACTCTATTCCCTAATTGCCGTCTTTCAAAGATTACATATCAGGTATAACCCCTATTGAAAAACCACATATTTTCAGATAATCATTTTCATATTCAAATAGAAAAATGGAGTCTACATATATGCATTAAATAATTTATTTTAAAATATTATTTAAATTTTGGGATGCTTATAAAGGTGATTTATGTGTGATTTATATACAGTGATTTGTATATATGCTCCCTCATCTCAAATATACTACCTTCACCCAACCATCACTCCGTCCTTGTATTGGGCTCTGCTTTTAGTGGGACCTAAACTAAAAGATAGAAATATAAAAAAAAGATAGATTTAGATTGATTCAGTCTTAAAATATGTATGCATATAAATATGAGCATGTTTCATAAAATGCATTTATTTATATTATATATATATATATGCTTTGTGAGAATATCTGTATATTAGAAGGTATTATAAAAGATATTCTGGCTGTGATACATCTCATTCTTGCATTGATCTCTAGGATTGGTCAAGTTTAACTCTCAGGTTCCTCCTGGATTCCAGTGATTGTCCTGAAGTTGTTTAGTCAATGAAACAGTTTCCATTTCTTCCTGTCTATACAAATTGCACTCATGCATTTATAGTCCCATCGTAAAACCACACATATAATCCAATCTGAGGTTGATTTCTTGCCAGAAATCAGGAAATTCTTTTGCCAAATATGAAAGGAACATTCTGTAATTCTTTAATGCCTCCATTTCTTACTCTCATTTAAAAAAATTTTTACATACATGTATAAAGAAATTTTCACACAAGTTCTGAAGCATTCTCACCATTCTTGTTATTTTTGGGAAAGCAACATTTTTAAGTATGAAAAGATGTGCTGAAATTCCTCCACTTGTCCTCTTTGTCCTTACAGTTGGAATTCCTCAGTTATAAGTCATTCACTGCAAAATCAGAGAAACAGCAACTACAAACTCTGAATTATCAGGTTTGCAGGTTGTAGATCTAAGTGTAAGAGGGAGAATTGGGGTGCACACTACATTGAAAGACCAGATTAGACAACACCATTGGTGGGCAACATGGGGAAGCTGAAGGTCAGAAACTGTGAGCCTCTGGCAGATGAAGCACCACCCTTCTCCACACCAGGAGCATGTGAAGTTGAGTAATGAGTTGTCCGTCTTGGTTGCTCCTGGATGAGGATCACTAACCCATAGTGACCCCATTATCAGTATCACTCATTTGGTATGAAGTGATGGTTTATCTGTGTCCTGAAATTCTGCACAGGCATTTGTGGCACCCAGCCTGTGTGGGCAGCCCCTCAGCCACAAGTTCAGGACATGTACACAAGTCCTCCAGGAGGGTGGGCATTCTGGGCAACTTGAAGCACCTGGGGGACATGGAGAGAAAGGTGGGATTCAGTTTGACTTTCCAGTTGTGATCTGTAAATGAAGCTCTTTTTAGGAAAAAGTTACCAATTATAAGAGAGTTTCTTTTTTTATTATTGTATTAATTTATTAATTATATTTATTATAATTAGTAATTAATTTTTTATACAATGAATATGCATTGAATTTGCACCTAGAGAAAATAACTAAAATATAAACCTATTGCATATCACCAACAAAATCCACTGTCTATAAGTGCAAGGTTTTACTTTTTAATGATTTTGCTCTACAATTGAGTATGTATAGACAGACAAAGGTTTATGTAAACATACCCAATCTCTAACAACTTTCCAAAACTCAGTCTATGTCACATTATTATAATTAATACCAACTGATATTTTATGCAGTATTTTCACAAAGTAAAGGAAATGTTTACTTTACAAATTATTCTTTTCTGGAATCTCTAAAATGTCTGACAACTTGTCTCAAATATGCTCCTGGTTTGTTATATAATGGACAAATAATTCCTTGTACCATTATTTCTCTAACAAGGCCCTAACCACTCATTTATTTCAACTTCATATTTGTAGAGTAGATAGTAAGTGGTTAAACAAACTAATATTTCTTTGAAAGAGAACAGAATAGAATTTCCATTTCTGTTTATTATAAAGCCACTATCTTATTATCATATGAAAATTTTGACCCTAACAAATTATACTAATGTTCTAAGTGGACGACACTTGTTTCTGTAAGACACAAAATGTGTCAAAAGTAAATACAGTACATGTGGGAAACATAAAGCCATCTGCCAGTGGAGCCTGCCAAGAGACCAGATGCTGACACTGGAACAGCCGTGCTTAGTGCCTTGGCTTCTGGACATGCTTGCTTTGATGAGGTGCCACATTGGATTATATTGCACTTAGCCATTTCCTTCGCCACTTATCCTGGGATAAGCCAAAGACAGCAGATATGGAGGAATATGTGAATATGGCTCTAAGTAATCCAGAATTGGTATAGAGAAATGGAAAGCACCAGATGTCTTACTTCAGTTGTGCATTTGGTACTGAAAAAATTACCTGAATTATAAAGTATTTCTGCTATGTAGTTACATCTTTCATAGCTGTATGAGTGCACTTTTAATACAAATATCGCTGGCACTATCTTTACACATGTATAAAATGATAGAAAATACAGAAATAAAAAACACCAGCATTGATCCACCAGAGGGAAGACAGTAGAAGCAAGAAGAACTACAATCCTGCAGCCTGTGGAACAAAAACCACATTCACAGAAAGAGAGACAAGATGAAAAGGCAGAGGGCTATGTACCAGATGAAGGAACAAGATAAAACCCCAGAAAAAAAACTGAATGAAGTGGAGATAGCCAACCTTCCAGAAAAAGAATTCAGAATAATGATAGTGAAGATGATCCAGGACCTCGGAAAAAGAATGGAGGCAAAGATCGAGAAGACGCAAGAAATGTTTGACAAAGACCTGGAAGAATTAAAGAACAAACAGAGATGAAAATACACTAACTGAAATGAAAACTATACTAGAAGGAGTCAATAGCAGAATAACTGAGGCAGAAGAACGGATAAGTCATCTGGAAGACAGAATGGTGGAAATCACTGCTGCAGAACAGAATAAAGAAAAAAGAATGAAAAGAAATGTGGACAGCCTAAGACACCTCTGGGACAGCATTAAACGCAACAACATTCTCATTATAGGGGTCCCAGAAGGAGAAGAGAGAGAGAAATTATAAGTATATATGCACCCAATATAGGAGCACCTCAATACATAAGGCAGCTGCTAACAGCTATATAAGAGAAAGTCGACAGTAACACAATAATAGTGGGGGACTTTAACACCTCACTTACACCAATGCACACATAATCCAAAATGAAAATATATAAGGAAACAGAAACTTTAAATGACACAATAGGCCAGATTTATTGATATTTATAGAACATTCCATCCAAAAACAGCAGATTACACTTTCTACTCAAGTGTGCAGGGAACATTCTCCAGGATAGATCACATCCTGGGTCACAAATCAAACCTCAGTAAATTTAAGAAAATTGAAATCATATCAAGCATCTTTTCTGACCACAATGCTATGACATTAGAAGCCAATTACAGGGAAAAAAACATAAGAAACACAAACTCATGGAGGTGAAACAATATGTTACTAAATAATGAAGAGATCACTGAAGAAATCAAAGGGGAAATCAAAAAATACCTAGAGACAAGTGACAATGAAAACACAACGACCCAAAACCTATGGGATGCAGCAAAAGCAGTTCTAAGCAGGAAATTTATAGCTATACAAGCCTACCTCAGGAAACAAGAAAAATCTCAAATAAACAATCTATCCTTACACCTAAAGGAACTAGAGCAAGAAGAACAAACAAAACCCAAAGTTAGCAGAAGGAAAGAAATCATAAAGATCAGAGCAGAAATAAATGGAATAGAAACAACGAAAACAATAACAAAGATCAATAAAACTAAAAGCTGGTTCTTTGAGAAGATAAACAAAATTGATAAACCATTAGCCAGACTCATCAACAAAAAGAGGGACAGGACTTAAATCAATAAAATTAGAAGTGAAAAAGGAGAAATTACAAAGACACCACAGAAATACAAAGCATCCTAAGAGACTACTACAAGCAACTCTATGTGAATAAAATGGACAACCTGGAAGAAATGGAAGAATTCTTAGAAAGGTATAAACTTCCAAGACTGAGCCAGGAAGAAATAGAAAATATGAACAGACCAATCACAAGTAATGAAATTGAAACTGTGATTAAAAATCTTCCAAGAAAAGTCCAGGACCAGATGGCTTCACAGGTGAATTCTATCAAACATTTAGAGAAGAGCTAACACCCATCCTTTTCAAAGTCTTCCAACAAGTTGCAGAGGAAGGGACACTCCCTAACTCATTCTATGAGGCCACCATCACCCTGACACCAAAACCAGACAAAGATACTACAACAAAAGAAAATTACAGAGCAATATCACTGATGAGTATAGATGCAAAAATCCTCAACAAAATACTATCAAACAGAATCCAACATCACATTAAAAGGATCATACAACATGATCAAGTGGGAATTATCCCAGGCATGCAAGGATTCTTAAATACGTGCAAATCAATCAGTGTGATACACTATATTAACAAATTGAAGAAGAAAAAAACCATATGATTATCTCAATAGATGCAGAAAAAGCTTTTTGCAAAATTCAACACCCATTGATGATAAAAACTCTCCAGAAAGTGGGCATGGAGGGAACCTGCCTCAACATAATAAAGGCAATATATGACAAACCCACAGCAAACCTCATTCTCAATGGTGAAAAACTGAAAGCATTTTCTCTAAGATCAGGAACAAGACAAAGATGTCCACTCTCACCACTAATATTCAACATAGTTTTGGAAGTCCTAGCCACAGCAATCAGAGAAGAAAAAGAAATAAAAGGAATACAAATTGGAAAAGAAGAAGTAAAACTGTCACTGTTTGCAGATGGCATGATACTATATATAGAGAATCTTAAGATGCCATCAGAAAACCAGTAGAGCTGATCAATGAATTTGGTAAAGTTGCAGGATACAAAATTAATGCACAGAAATCTCTTGCATTCCTATACATTAATGATGAAAAATCTGATAGAGAAATTAAGGAAACACTCCCATTTACCATTGCAACATAAAGAATAAAATACCTAGGAAGAAACCTAACTAGGGAGACAAAAGTCCTGTATGCAGAAAACTATAACATACTGATGAAAGAAATTAAAGATGATACCAACAGATGGATCCATGTTCTTGGATTGGAAGAATCAATATTGTGAAAATAACTATACTACCCAAAGCGTTCGACAGATTCAATGCAATCCCTATCAAATTACCAATGGCATTTTTTACAGAGCTAGAACAAAAAAATCTTACAATTTGTCTGGAGACACAAAAGATCCCGAATAGCCAAAGCAGTCTAGGGGGAAAAAAGCAGAGCTGGAGGAATCAGACTCCCTGACTTCAGACTATACTACAAAGCTACAGTAATCAAGACAATATGGTACTGGCACAAAAACAGAAACATAGATCAATGGAACAAGATATAGAGCCCAGAGATAAACCCGCACACCTATGGTCAACTGATCTATGACAAAGGGGGCAAGGATATACAATGGAGAAAAGACAGTCTCTTCAGTAAGTGGTGCTGGGAAAACTGGACAGCTACATGTAAAAGAATGAAATTAGAACACTCCTTAACACCATACAGAAAAATAAACTCAAAATGGATTAGATGGCTTCCCTGGTGGCACAGCGGTTGAGAGGCTGCCTACCGATGCAGGGGACACTGGTTTGTGCTCCAGTCTGGGAGGATCCCACATGCCGCCGAGAGGCTGGGCCCGTGAGCCATGGCCGCTGAGCCTGTGCTCCGCAGCGGGAGAGGCCACAACAGTGAGAGGCCCGTGTACCGCAAAAAAGACAAAAATGGATTAGAGACCTAAATGTTAAGTCCAGACACTGTAAAACTCTTAGAAGAAAACATAGGAAGAACACTCTTTGACATAAATCACAGTAAGATCCTTTTTGATCCACCTCCTAGAGTAATAGAAATAATAACAAAAATATACAAATGGGACCCAATGAAACTTCATAGCTTTTGCCCAGCAAATGAAACCATAAACAAGACAAAAAGACAGTGCTCAGAATGGGAGAAAATATTTGCAAACGAATCAACAGGCAAAATACATAAACAGCTTATGCAGCTCAATATTAAAAAAACAAACAACCCAATCCAAAAATGGGCAGAAGACCTAAATAGACATATCTCCAAAGGAGGCATGCAGATGGCCAAGGAGCACATGAAAAGCTGCTAAACATCCCTAATTATTAGAGAAATGCAAATCAAAAGTACAATGAGGTATCACCTCACACCAGTTAGGATGGGCATCATCAGAAAATCTACAAACAACAAATGCTGGAGAGGGTGTGGAGAAAGGGGAACCCTCTTGCACTGTTGGTGGGAATGTAAATTGATACAGCCAGGTTCCTTAACAAACTCAAAATAGAATTACCATATGATCCAGCAATCCCACTACTGGGCATATACCCAGAGAAAACTGTAATTCAAAAAGACACCTGCACCCCAATGTTCATTGCAGCACTATTTACAATAACTAGGTCATGGAAGCAACCTAAATGCCCATCGACAGACGAATGGATAAAGAAGATGTGGTACATATATACAATGGAATATTACTCAGCTATTAAAAGGAACGAAATTGGGTCATTTGTTGAGACGTGGATGGATCTAGAGATTGTCATACAGAGTGAAGTAAGTCAGAAAGAGAAGAACAAATATCGTATGTTAGCGCATGTATATGGAACCTAGAAAAATGGTACAGATGAACCGGTTTGCAGGGCAGAAGTTGAGGCACAGATGTAGAGAACAAGTGTATGGACACCAAGGCGGAAAAGCCCCAGGGTGGTGGGGATGGTGGTGTGATGAATTGGGTGATTGGAATTGACATGTATATAGTGATGTGTATAAAATTGATGACTAATAAGAACCTGCTGTATAAAAAAATAAAATTCAAAAACCAGAAAACAAAAACAAAAAACCCCAGCATTTTATAATTATTAAAATAATTAAATTATTTATAGTTAAAATAAGTAATAATTAAATAACATTAATTAAAATCTGTACAGAATAATTAAATGATGAAAGATATTTGAATAAAAATAAAATGATTATGATATTTTGTAATGATTACATATACTATTTAAAATAACTAATAATAAAAAATCTACATGAAACTGGATATTTTGGTGACATTTTCTGTAAGGTATAAAGCTCTTGAGGGGCATGAGGCATGTTGAGCTATTTTTTTCAATATATATACACCCTGCAGTTAATTTAATAGTCAAATCCTGTATTTTCTCACGGGATTTTATGTTTCATAATGTCATATAATTTGTTGAAAGAATTTTTGCTTCTTGTATTATATACATAATTAATCTTAAACACATTTTAATATTTTATTCCAGTTATACAAATGTTGGTGAGTTTTATGTATTTGAAGTAGATGTGCTAGTCATGGGGGGTACTCATGCAACTCAATAGCTATTTCTTTTATTCTTTTAAAAAAAATTTTATTGGACCACAGTTGATTTACGATGTTTCGTTATCTTCAGGTGTACAGCAAAGTGAGTCAGTTAAACATATACATATATTCACTCTTTTTTAGATTCTTTTTCCATGTATGTCATTACAGAGCATTGAGTAGAGTTCCCTGTGCTATACAGTAGGTACTTATTAGTTATCTATTTTATATATAGTAGTGTGTTTATGTCAGTCCAGTCTCTCAATTTATCCCTCACCCCACCACTTTCCCCTCGGAAACCATGTTTGTTTTCTACATCTGTGACTCTATTTCTCTCAATACCTACTTCTTACTATACCATCCTGAGCACAGTATTGGGTGCTCACAGGTAGAGAAGGTGTTCTTACTTCTTACATTTGACTCATATGGGGAGTTTTTTTTCCCCCAAAAAACAGAACAATTTTATTTTTCATTATAGTTCCTTGGAGATTTTTTTTCAACAAAACATAGTAAATATTCCATATATTAGAGAAAACAAGTATTTTCTGATGTTACTTATTAATAGAAAAAAATTATGAAAAGAAGTTTTTCACCAACAAAAACTGAAAAATTGTATTTTTTGACAGAAAATAGGTCAGATTTGGTTCATTGGCAGATGAGGACTTTCTCAATTAGGTTAACAGCAAACATTTTCCATAAACTTATACTTTAATTTTGATCATCTAAGGTCACAGTTATATTTAGAGTACATGATATGATAAAAGCATTTTATCAAAAATATGGTACTGGCAAAGGTGTATTGAAATTAACAACAGTTTCCAAGGCTTTTGAACATGTACAATAAACAAGATACCACTAGTAACAGCTATAATTAATAGTCGTTTAGTCAGTCATGATAAATTATATTTTGAAAACCTTCCAGAAATTGAGAAAATGAATAGTCCTAATGACTGAGTAACAAATACTATTTTAAGTTGAGGGTTACCCCTGTGATTCAATAGCACTTGATACATACCTTTACTGTAGGTTTTGTTCCAAAATAATGCATTTGAAAATGTTTTCAGAACATTTTTTTAAACTTTTTAAATCCAAATATCACAAAAATTTAGAGAATAGAATTTTGAATGTATCCATCACATAGCTTTCCAGCTTCAACTATCATCATAATTCTGCCATTCTAGTTTCATTTAAAGCTCCTATATTTATCTTTTTTAAAAAAAATTTATTTATTTATTTATTGCTGCGTTGGGTCTTCGTTGCTGCCCGCGGGCTTTCTCTAGTTGCAGTGAACGGGGGCTGCTCTTTGTTGCGGTGCGCAGGCTTCTCATTGCGGTGGCCTCTCTTGTTGCGGAGCACGGGCTCTAGGCGTGCGCGCTTCAATAGTTGTGGCATGTGGGCTCAGTAGTTGTGGCTCGTGGGCTCTAGAGCACAGGCTAAGTAGTTGTGGCACACGGGCTTAGTTGCTCCACGGCATGTGGGATCTTCCCGGACCAGGGCTCGAACCCGTGTCGCCTCCATTGGCAGGCGGATTCTTAACCACTGAGCCACCAGGGAAGCCCTAAAGCTCCTATATTTATCTTGAGCAGAATATTTTAAAGAAAATTCCTAGCATCGTACTGTTTCACCAATAAATACTTGAAGGTATACTTCTAACATATAGGAATCTAAAACATAAGATCATCCTAACACCTAAAAGTAAATATTAATTCCTAATATATAACAGCCTGCATTCAGTATTCACTTATTCCACAGAATGTTTTTCATCATTGGTTTATTCAAGTCAGTGTTAGTATTTGAGGAGCTTTAAAAAATCTTATCTTCCAAGTAGCCTGTGGTCTATGCTATTTAGAAAGTTACTTCCTGGGAGGCAGGGCTGGGGTCAGCCTGTGCTCTGTGAAGAGATCCAGAGCTTGGGAGCAGTGAATGGAGGAGGTATGCTGACCACACAATGACCATCTGGCTCCCAGCCAAATTCCTACCCAGAGGAGACCACATAGGAGTTCAGAGGGCGCTCAGCTGGAGGAGAACAAAGCTGAGGCTCTTGTGGCATGCATCGTACGCTTCTGTGATGTCAACTGATCTTGGTGGCATTTCTCTAACAGTCCCTGTGTTATTAGATCAGTTCCAAGTTCATTGAACAACTTGTAGGTGTGAGATATTTGAGGTATGACTGTCCAACAGAACCTGTAGCTACTAAAGCTCACAGGTCTTCACTTGCCAGTGAAATCAGTGAGGAATTTTTAGTTCATTTCTGATTTCCCTATCTCTTTTTATATTTCCTTCTGTGAATAAACACAGCACCAGCATTTCTTGCAATCAAATCTTAGGAGGAGGATGGTAAGCTACCTACATCTGAGGAGAGTCATAAGGGAACATACCTAGGGACTAGCAGTAGATCTGGCAGGTAGGTAATGGGGACAACAGCCTGTGAATGTAGCAGTAGAAGCCTGCTCTGCGCATCTTGAGAAGAAGCAGCTTGTGGCAGGAAAGAGGAGGCGGTGGATTAAGTGAAATGGGGATGGATTGGAGCATGTCTGTTTTTTTTTTTTTTCAATACATTTATTTATTTTATGTATTTATTTTTGGCTGTGTTGGGTCTTTGTTGCTGCATGCAGGTTTTCTCTAGTTGGGGAGAGTGGGGCTACTCTTCATTGCAGTGAGCAGGCTTCTCATTGCGGTGGCTTCTCTCATTGTGGAGCACGGGCTCTAGGCGTGCGGGCTTCAGTAGTTGCAGCATGCGGGCTCAGTAGTTATGGCGCATGGGCTTAGCTGCTCCATGGCATGTGGGATCTTCCCGGACCAGGGGTCGAACCTGTGTCCCCGCATTGGCGGGCGGATTCTCAACCACTGCGCCACCAGGGAAGCCCCAAAGCATGTCTGTTTTTATATGTCTGAATCTTCGGCTACAGATAGTTTGTCATAGGTACATTACTGAGACCTTGCAGGATGCCTAGTACATAGCAACTACTCAGTAATGTTTGGCGAGTTGAATTAAATTGAACTGATCAACTCAAGTAAGTCAAATGAAAAGTTAAAGCTGACAGCACTGAAGAAAAACAAAATACGAGTACGTGGCAAGATTTTCTTGAGCTGTTCAGAATGCATTGGGGAAATCAGCAGAAATGATGTTGATGAAATGGTAGCGTGGAGTTTAGTGAAAGGTCTTGAGAGCCATACAACTGTTTGCATTTAATAGGATTGCAGTGGTCCCAGGATAGAAAATTTGTCATACCCGTGAATCCATTTCACTGCATAACTGATGGATTCTACAAAAGATGTGTAAGGAGGCTACAGTAGTGGAGAGCTGTGGGTTTTTCCCCCAGTCATAGGCTGGCTGATAGAGATGAGCAAAGCCACCGGAATTTTAAAAGAGCAACACTTTCACTAAGAACAATCTTTGCATTCTAAGCACTGTGTTCTTTGGGGGTTTCTGTTAGCTTTTTCTCTTCAATTATTTACTGAGTATATAAAGCGTTGTCAAAATATGGACATGTGTTTCTAAAGCATTTCTAAGCCAAATTCTCCAGCCTCCCTCCTCAAGAACTTGTTCACAGAATTTGAACACGAAGTGTGGCTGTGAGAAATTTTCGCTCTCCTTCAGGCCCTGGGTATGTTTTGCAAATGGACCATCATTCTCAAATACGGCATTTCATGTCTTCCACAGAAAATTATTGAGCGTGCTGTGAGCAAGTCAGAGATGCTGTTTTTAAACAGAAATTATGTTTTAATTATAAAATGTAAATGAATTTATTGAGGATTTGAGGGAAAGTAACATGATTTCAATAGCTTTAAGGGCCCATATTTTAAAATTTAAAAAGACATTGGGGTTATTTTTGCATTAAATAGGGTATTTAGATTATGATAGACATGTAAGTATTCAATACTTTTAATGATATAAATGAAAAATTGGTTCTAATTAAAAAGTGGGATAAGGCAGATAATTCAAGATATTGGCAAAAGTCAACTAAAATCTGAGTGAAATGAGTAGCACTGTTAGTTGTATAAACATTTTTAAGTGAGAACATTCATAGTGACACCTGAAACACAAAGGCCTGAAAACAAGGGCATTTAGTTCTGTCCTCAGCTCTGCTATGGGATGATGGAAAATCTTTGCCTGAGTTTCCTCATTTGTGATATTAGAACAAAATCAGATTCATAATAATAGAATGAGGATCAAATGAAATAATTTACATCCCTCAGCATATCCCAGGCACAAGGAACAATTATCAATCATAACAATAACCTTGTCTTTAATATAAGGTGGTGCTGTATAAGCTGTGAAGTCTCTCCTTCATCTAATATTCTAAAATTGTAATGGGATTTCTTTTGTATTCACAAATATATATAATGGATTTATTTTATATTCATGTATAGGATTTCTTACATATTATAATTCACTAGGAATGGCACAACAGGTGTTTGTTGAAGGAGCATTTCTAATAAGGTTAGGAAGAATGTTCTCTTTTCTACGCTGAGCTTCACTTTCATGGTCTAGTCCCTCGACATAATGGGTGGTTTCACAAGGAGGATGAATCATTAATCAGCAAATTTTTACAAAGGACTTCTGAGGGTGTCATTCTTTACTTGAGCCTACTCATGGAAATGCAGTCACTGTAATAAACTTTGGTATTTAAAATTACAGAATGAAAGTATTTCACCTTTTTGAAGGTCAATTTCATTCAATAATTTAGAGAGAAAGTTTAAATATTAAAATACATTTTTAAATATCAAACGAGCTGGGAACTTTGTGAAATAAAATACAAAATGTATACGATAAAACATGAGGAAGATCAATCTTAGGGCTTCTAAAATGACAGTCATCACTGGCTTCCTGCTCCAGGAGCATCTCTGGAATAGTCATCCAAAAAATTATGACTAACACGTAGGCTTCTGAATTCAGTTTAAGATTTCTCTGAGGTTCTTTTAGTTCTTAGACAATATTCCTCTAAGGATCTGCAATCAAAAGTTTGCTAAATTCACTTGAAACCATGTTTTTGCCCGGATGGTTGAATTATCAGCTTCATATAGCAGTGAGTTTTATTCATTTTAGTTTCTTTTCAATTTTTAGTGATTTATTTTTTCATTTCATTTTATTTCTTTAAAACATAAACCTTTTGTGTATTTTGAAAAACAAAACTATATCCACAAGGTACATTTAAGAGAATTCTTCAAGTTTGTCCTCTTCTGTACTCCCTCTCTCCTCCTTTAGGGAAACATTTTATAGTTTTTCATTTCTCCTTCCAGCATTTATTTTCAAATATTATAAGCACTGCTCTGGATTTTGTTGTTGACTGATTTTTTTTCTCACTCAATATTATGGTCTTGATGGTGGTGTGATTACATGTGTGCATACTTATCCCCAAATTCCTTGAGTTGTATACATTAAATGTGTATGCTTTTTGCATGTCAATCATAACCCAGTAAGTGGTTGAGATAATAATAGTACAAAAGAAGAAGAAAAATAGTAAAACTTTCTTAAATTAAAAAAATGTAGTCTAAAAATCACTTTGTATCAGCATACAGATATTTTCATCTTTTTGAGGCTACATAGTATTCAGTTGTACTGATGTTCCATACTTTACATAACCATTTCCTTACTGATGGACATTTTAGTTTTTTCCAAAGGTTTGCTTTTGGAAATAATGCTACAATGAAGGCCTTGTTATTTCATACTGCAGCCACTTTGTTTTTGGGATCCTTGGGTTAAGGGTACATTCACACGTTTATCATTCCCTTGCAATATGTAACAGTTTCTTCACATATGTAGTTATGCCTGATAAATGTACTATTTGTTTTAGTGACTTTGATATCTACTGATGAAGAGTGTCAGACTGTTTTAAATATTTTAGGACATTATGTTAGTAAAAGTCATCTTGCTGTGAGTACTTATAGTTCATTTGTTTTTATACTCTGAAGTATTGTTGCTCTGAATATTCTTGTACCTCAGTTTTGGTGCACATTTGTAGGAACTACTGTGTGTGTGTGTGTGTGTGTGTGTGTATGTTTGTGTTGTGTGTGTGTGTGTGTGTGTACAAAGCCTCATGTAGACAGTGTAACCATCCTCTGCTTAATATACTATAATAGTAACTTACTGTCTATCAGATGATGCCCAAATTATAGTATTGCAAACATGTCTGGTTATTGTTTTCAGCCATTCTCCCGTGAACAAGCATTGGTAAACTTTGCCATGTTGTTTCTCATCTCTGTCACTTGAGCCAAGCCAGCTCCTTTACCTAAAATGCACTTAACCTCAGTTAATATTAATCTTCTACTCATTTTTCAAGACTCAGTTCAAGTATCTCTTCCACTGTTCTCAAAGATGAGATAGTTAACTTTCTTGACTGCTCTTGTGTTGAAACCTCTATTTGAATACTAAGCACCCTGTGTTAAGTATTTGTATGCATAGCTGCCTCTCCCACTTAACTGGAAATCACTAAAAGGTAGGAGCACTTTCTAGTCATCATTGTACTGTTGACATCTAGCAGAGTGTTCAGCTCATAGCAGGGCTCAAAATGGTTTTGTAATTGATGAGTCAATCTTTTTAAAAAAGTATTGAATTTACATTATGTGACATAAGATCTTAAATTTTTATCTGAAAATTTCTCCCAATTTTCTGATCCTGAGAGGAGGCAAACACCCTGGAAAGAGTAAACACTGAGCTAATACCTTAACAAAGTTAGAAAAATGAACCTTTCCTGGTAAATGGAAAAGAACTAGGGTTTTTAGAGGAGGAGGGCAAAAGAAAAAAAAAAACAGATAAGGGTTTTGTTTGGCTTTTCCTTATCTTGTGGTACATGGATCTAGAACTTTGAATCTCAAAAGGGAAGGCTGAGAGGGTTGTAGATGTGGAGTTAATAACGTAAGAGTTAGAATGGAGAATAAAGAAAGATGGTCATGACCTTTCTCCAGGGGGAATTAGAAAGGGTTGGAGGTGGATTAAGGTGTCTAGGGGCAGTTCATTCCTCCTTCTCAAGTTTACCCACGAGTTTTTCTTTTCATCGCTGTCATTAGTAGTTGCCATCCGGTCTTGGTATCATCTAGGAGAATGCCATGTGTTCATGCCCCAGCCAGTCCTCAACTCTGAACTGTACTCCCATTTTGTCAACAGTCTGAGTCCTTATTAAATAGTCTTCACTTCTGCCCAACTAAAGGTAGAATTCTTGACATCTAGGAGATCAGTGTCTGCATGAAAGAAAATAGTCAAACACGAGTGTCTGGGGAGAGTTTACAAAATAGGGAAGGGCACCTTTACAATGACCCTGAGAAGTTAGTAGTAGTATTCACGTGGTGCAGATGAGAGGACTGAAGCTTAGAGAATTTAACCCACCGAGCCAGTCACACATCTAGTAGCTGCTGGAAACAGAAATTTAAACTCACTGTTGTCTGGTGCTATTCAGGATTTGTGTTAAATTCTCCCCCTTGAATTGAATAAAAAAGTGATGGGTTGCTTACTTTGACAGCACAACTGTTCACTCTGTCTGCCATGGCAGACTCTGACCACTACTGATCTGCAGAGGATGAGTTCCTGGTTGGCAGGTGAAGTGTGACAATTCAAGTATTTTGCTTCAGACTTAACTGTCTGTTCCCTGACAGAAAGTGGCTTATCCTATTCCTTTAGATATGGGTGTATTAAATGGAGGGAAGAGAAGAGCATGGATTTAGACATTAGGGCATCAGAGCGAGTGCTTTACTGATTTGGCTTCTTGGAAGCTGAGAGACACAACTCTGGTTCTTATGCTCCTTATCCAAAGAGAAGATAAAATATGAGTTGATTTCACATTTTTGTGGTGGTCAAGTGAGGTGGTGTCTGTAAAACCACTGTAAAAGTGAAGCAGTGTGTTAAAGTTAAACAAATTAAATTCATTCAACACATTTACTTGGCTACATATTTATTAATTAAATACAAACATAAATCATATGCATCGTCCTCAGAATGCTTTTTTTTCACGATCTTGATAAGACATGCACAGAAGTAACTGAAAAAAAGGTAAAAAATCCAAAAGATGCAAGAAAATTTAAAAATACCTGGTGGCTCAGTGGTTAAGAATCTGCCTGCCAGTGCAGGGGACACAGGTTCGATCCCTGATCCGGGAAGATCCCACATGCCGAGGAACAACTAAGCCCATGAGCTCCAGCTACTGAGCCTGTGAGCCACTACTACTGAGCCCACACGCCACAACTACTGAAGCCCGCGTGCTGCAACTACTGAAGCCCGTGAGCCTATAGCCTGTGCTCTACACCAAGATAAGCCACCGCAATGAGAAACCTGCGAGCTGCAACTAAAGAAAGGCTACATGCAGCAATGAAGACCCAATGCAGACAAAAATTTAAAAAATAAAATAAATTAAAAAAATTGAAAAAAAATTAAAAAAGTAAATAAATGAAATAAAGGTTAGAATAATTCTCATGAAACTGAAAAAATTCACACGTTTATAATGTAAATCTTGTTAGTATTTAAAATGTCTATGTAGCAAAAGTGCAAAGGTATTATTTTTACATAATAAATAGGCTTCTATTGAGAAAAAACAATTTATCCTTATAAGACTGATGGATTCCAACAGTTGCCACATCAAAGAAATGCCGTGGTTTATATGTCTTACATTCTTGGAATACCAAGCCTAGATTTCTACTCTTAGTATTGTTAACAGTATATAATGAGGTTAATGATACTTTAAATTAATTGAAGCTATCCATTTTCTATTAGCTTCTACAAAATTGACAGAAGTGACGGTTTACTTACATGTCAGTATTGCTGACAGTGAAGGCAGTAAAATGTTTTGCTAATTTTTCAATAGAACATATGCAAGCAGCTACAAGGATTAGTTGTTAAAAAACACAATATCTCATCTTCATGGAGAGTTTTTACAAGTAATTGATTTTTCAATCTTAGTGATAGATTTACTTTGAAATCAAAGAGTGTGTGTGTGTGTGTGTGTGTGTGTGTGTGTGTTGCACTGTTCCTGAATGATAAGGGAGATAAGAATAAAAGTAAAAACAGGGCTTCCCTGGTGGCGCAGTGGTTGAGGGTCCGCCTGCCGATGCAGGGGACACGGGTTTGTGCCCCGGTCCGGGAAGGTCCCACATGCCGCGGAGCGGCTGGGACCGTGAGCCATGGCCGCTGAGCCTGCGCGTCCGGAGCCTGTACTCCGCGACGGGAGAGGCCCCAATAGTGAGAGGCCCGTGTACCGAAAAAAAAAAAACAAAAAGTAAAAACAAAACCAAAAAATGGTCATTGACATTTCAGCAAAAAATGTTCATCTCAGTGATTTGAATCCAATTCTCATCGTGTACCTCTGAACCTGCTATAATCCCAATGGTTTTCACCCAGCTTCTCTATGCCCACGGGTAGCGGTTGTAGCATTGAATTTGGTGATATAATTAAAGACAATAAGCCAATAAAATCAGCTAAAAACAAAATTGCTATTTCACTCGGTAAAATTTCTCTTGAGGAATCAGCAGTTGGTTTTATAGAAGTCTGAAAATTCCAAACCATGACTTTCCTATTACGGAAGCCTAAGGCTTCTTTCTCCTGTGTTACATTTTAATTTAGAATCTCATGTCTTAGAACAATATTAAAATTTTGTGACTACTCTAAAATTGCATTCTGTCGTTTTATCAATTTAGTATGCTTGTAGGTGTGTGCGTGTGTGAGAGAAACAGGTGAGAGAAACCCGTGTACTGACCTCTGCGTGATTCTGGGTAAATCCTCACAAAAGCATGTTTTTATGGCTTTACCACTTAGAATAAACAGATTTATAAATTGTTTTTCCATTTCTGCCTTAAAAATGCTTTGACCCAAGACTTTGAAATTCGTTCTGTGTTAGTTTTCTCGCCTCCAATATGAAGCAGTAATTTCACTAATTTTCACTGAATTTTTAGAACAACACAATTTATGTTTATAAGATGTTTAGGAACTTCTCAAGGAAAGTATTTCATGGTTACAAGATATAATTTTAAGATATTTTTCGGGCTTCCCTGGTGGCGCAGTGCTTGAGAGTCCGCCTGCCGATGCAGGGGACACGGGTTCGTGCCCCGGTCCGGGAGGATCCCACATGCCGTGGAGCAGCTGGGCCCGTGAGCCATGTCTGCTGAGCCTGCGCGTTCGGAGCCTGTGCTCCGCAACGGGAGAGGCCACAATAGTGAGAGGCCCGCGTACCGCAAAAAAAAAAAAAAAAGATATTTTTCTTTGAAATTTACCCATTGCTTAAAAAATTCCATTATATTCTTGAGAACAGTTCTATTTTTCTGTTACTTGATAATATATTATTTTCCTGGGTTAAAAATTTCTATGGATATTAGCGAATATCTCATTTTATGCTTCAGTTAATATTTCTTATTGGGGAAATAAAACCATCATTTAATTACTATTTAAAAGAAAGTATTAAATATTTTCTAGGTATACGTTGTATTGAGTAAACACCGGTCTATTTGCTTAACAGGCAAAAGAAGTATTTGGTGAAAGCAGAAAGCAGAGAAAAGAAGAATAACAAATACTTTAATGCAAAAAATAAGTAAAAGAACATTTATCTTCCTACTGTCTAGCACAGGGAACTCTACTCAGTGCTCTGTGGTGACCTAAATGGGTAGGAAATATAAAAAACAGCGGATATATGTATATATATAACTGATTTACTTTGCTGTACAGCAGAAACTAACACAACGTTGTAAAGCAACTATACTCCAATAAAAATTAATTAAAGAAAAGAACATTTATCTTGCACTAAACATGGTTCTACCCTGAGTACGCCACCAGTTTTCTCAGTAATTAAAAAAAAATCAAAGAAAACACGATAATGCCAATTTTGGTAGACATAGATAAATAATAATTTAATAATTATTAATACATATAGCAATGATATATTTTATTAATGTTAATAATTAATATGGTTAAGTGAGATAGTCTCTATATAAACACTATAGGCAATATTAATAATTTTAATAAAAAGAAGAAGAGGCATATGAGGAAGAAGAAAATAATATCAAAATCTAAATTCAATCTTGATAGTGGATATTAAGAATTGAAGAGACAAAGAGTTTAGCAATGTTTTTTCTCTGGCTTTTTAAATAATCAGGAGTCATGTACACTTTAAGACAGGAACGGAGTCCCTTGGAGACTCAGCAGAGGGCATTTCAAAATACCCCACTGCTGGCAAAGTGGTGTGGTGAGGATTTGTCTTCTAACATTTGGCTGAGAATTCCAGCATTTTCACCTTGTCTCACAAAAATTCTCCCCGATCCTGAGTACAACCATATCTATTGTTTTGCCCCACAGTTCCAGCTACCTTTGATACTCTTGGCTACTGTCCAGTGTTGCCTTTAAGGCAAATTATACTGCTCCATATGTAAAATAAATTCCTGGGATAATATTCAGGCTATATGAAATATGTTCAAAAACTGTTCCCAGTATCACTTATTCCTATTCCATTTATTTCTTAGTTGACTTTTTGTTGATTCTTATTTATTCTTCAGTTTCACTTTTGCCTATTCATTCCACCTTGAGGTGACTACAAAATGAAAGTTTATGACATTTATTAATTAATTAAACTAATGGAATTATTTTTACTCAGCAAAATTATTTATTAAAAAAATTCATGTGTGAATTCTTCATCTGGGGATATGGAATAGTTGTACTTTTCCCTATTCCTCCTAAATACAACTAAAAACAGGGACATGGTATATAAAACAAACATAAGACTCCGAAATGTGGAGAGAAGAAGGCAGGACAGATAAAAACTCCAGAACCTGGGTAATAACATGGTCATGAGTTGTCTGGATTTTCTTTTGGCCAGATATTTCCTAGACTTGAAACTGATGAAGCGGGCAACCTGGAAGAAGCGAATTGATGTATGGTAGGGGGTGGAGGGAAGCTTGCTTTCTCTAGTCAAAGAACCAGAAAATGAACAAAATAGCAAGATACACAACTTTGAGTCAATAACCACTCTATTTCAGCTGAAGAACACAGAAGAAGTGTCACCTTACCCCACTCATGCCAGGATAAGCCAGCCAAGTAGGGAGCCTGACACCTTTGTGAAGCTGTAGAGAGGTGTCCCAGCATGCCCACCAGGGTGTGTCAGAAGGCCGAGGAAGGAGCTGGGACTCTCACCACCACCAGCTGGTTTAAGGAAGCTCCTCTGTGGACTCACATGCCTCCCCTGGCAGTAAACAGGCGCCCTTCCCTTCAAGTAAAAACTCTACCCTAGCTGATCACTACCCTTAATACACAAACATCCTTTAATCTGCCTTAATCCTTTTATCCACACATAACAACTTATTATTAGGAAAGAGAAGAAAATAAACATGACAACATTCCAGTAGATAATGATAGACACCAGAAAGTAGAACTGTGAGTTTATGGAAAAGTTCCTGAAATAAATCAATATGTTGAAATCTACAGTCTACATATTGACCGGGAATAACATGCGTCTGGGAAAATCAAACCAGAATAAACAACATTGATATATGTCCTAATGAAACTTTTGGTCTTTAAATAAAGGAAAAACGAATCCCTTACATATGCAGACAAAATATCCAAGGGAAAGAAAATCTGATAATTTTTAGAATTGACTCAATTAATTTTATGACAGAGTGGGGAAAAATACATTTTAAAACACTCAAGGAAAGAACATGAGAAAAAACTAATTATATCAGTAAATATATATCAGATAAATGCAAATTAAAGCAGCATAGGTCACAGTTTTGATGACTAGATAGAACTGGGGTCAAATAAGCATTTTATAAGACAGAGAAGTACAGTTTCTAGTACTACAGCATACAATTCATATTGAAGATAAATCAGTTATCAATATGTACTCATGAAATAACACAGCAGCCACATGCATACAGCATAATTTAAGAGATGTGAGGAGAGAGAAAGTGATTAAACCAACATCAAAAACAGGGGATTTAACAGACTTGTTACAGACCTAAATAGATCAATGGACAAAAATTTAGTAAGGGCACGGAAGACCCAAACAACTTAGTCACTAATAATTGATGAAGAAGGTGAATACACACACACACACACACACACACACAGAAAAGGCAGGAATGATGGAGAGAGAGAGAGAGAGATGGATGATGTGGAAAAAAATATGTTTATACATATATTTTAAAATAACTAGGGAAATTTAATTACAGGCAGAATTTTAGGTGTTACTAAGGAATTCTTCATCTTGTTAGGTGTGAAAATGATGTTGTGGTAATGTGTGAAGGTGTCTGGTTTTCAGAGATGCATACTGGAGCTAGTATTGAAATAATATGACAACTCCTTTAAACTACCTTTGCTGGGATGAAGTGAGAGAGTAACACTGACATATATACACTACCAAATGTAAAATAGATAGCTAGTGGGAAGCAGACACATAGCGCAGGGACATCAGCTAGGTGCTCTATCCACCTAGAGAGGTGGGATAGGGAGGGTGGGAGGGAGACACAAGAGGGAGGAGATATGGGGATATATGTTTATGTATAGCTGATTCACTTTGTTATACAGCAGAAACCAACACAACATTGCAAAGCAATTATACTCTAATAAAGATGTTAAAAAAAAAGACATTGATAACACAAATATTCAATTATTGATAACTACATTGGCTATATGGGGGATTGCTGCACTGGTTAAATTCCAGTCTGTGTCTTTCTAACTGTAAGACCTTATCTTTCAAACTGTAACCTTATTTACACTCACTCTTCTAGACTGAAAAATGGCTTCAGTATAAATATCCACCCCTTTGGACTGTGTGGTTACTCTCTTAGACAGCGGGTTACCTGCACACATGGTACATAAGGTGATTTGCTAAGCACATTGCTTGTGGTGAGAGAAATTTCCAGGCAAGAGCAGCATCAGGCTCTGTCTCAGGTTACACCATGGACTGTCTTTCCATTGACCTTTTCCTGGTATTAATATAACTTTTATTAGATTAAAGAAAGCAGACATTTTGGTGCTGTGATGTAGTCCTGACTTGACAAGCGGCACAGTTCTGTAGGCGTTTTGGCCTCTCATTTTAGTAGCTGAGAGTTCTCTGAGTAGATCATGAAAACTTGTTCCGAGTTTCAGATTCAGAGTACCTCAGCCCTAGAGCTTTAGTTCTGATTACTGCTTTGTTTTTTCTTTCTTTGTTCACGCAAGTTTACATTCCTATAGGACAATGCTTACTGAAAATATCTGATGTAGGTCTGGGACTAAGGTCAAGGAGGTGAAAAAAAAATCTGAAAAAAAAATTTGTTATTCTGAAGGGCAATAGCTAATATAAAATTAATTACCTGGGACGCCCAGCGAGGAGAAGCAGAAGTACCTCAGCCAGGATGTGAGTCAGTCAAGCCACTCCCACTCAGCAGTGATCTGTGACATCCAAGGGTCATTTCTGAATGAGGGTTCCATGCTGCCATCTGAGAACTGTTTCTGGCTTTGGGGTCTTAGATTTTGGGAGGATGCTAGACAGGTGGAGTAAAAGCAGGCAGAGAGGGAGAAAAAACTAATAAAAAAATAAACCCCACCCATTTAAGAAGTAACTGCAAGAAAAATAAGGGAAACTAACATAAAGTAAGAGCCCCGATGCAACTTGCTCTGAAAAGATAAACTAAGGAAAGTAATCTAAACCTGGCTTTAAGAAGGGTTAGTGTCCTTGAAGGGATAACCTAAAGAACATGTGATGAAATGATACATGGATGTGAAAAGAACCAAATGGAAATTCTGAAAAAAAGTTTTGTATATAAATAAATCTTTCAAAAGGCAGGATGCCCTCTGATTGAGTAGAGTTAAAGAGACAGGTAGTGAATCTGAAAGAATTAGAATGAAATTTATACCAAATGTGGTGAAGATGGAGGAAAAGATCAAAATAATGAAGAGGCTCGAAGGCAGGGGTGTGATAGATGGAGAAGCTCTTATATAAGTCAAACAAAAGTTTAAGGAAAAAAATAGATTTAAGAAAGTTGAAAAGAAATAGAGACTTGCAAAAGGCCACTGTAAAATACAAATTCCTGTGCTTTTATGTGAGATGAGGACCAACAAGCATTTTTGGCTCCAACAGTGTGTAGCCCTAGGCTATTCGAGGATTTATGTCAGATCTGTCCCCTGGCTCAGACAGAGGGAACTCTCCGCATCAGGGGCATCTTCCCTACCTCGGTTTTGTTAGGCAGGGACTCCTCGTCCTGCTTCTGTGTGTCTTGGAGAACTGCAGAATGATTTGACATTGTCAGTTTGAACACTGACACCAGAAGAAACTAGGAAAGTAGGCAGCGTTTCCAGTCTGGGTTCTTGACCCCTTTATCCTTAGACCTAGGATTCACCCCTGTGTCTCCAATGCCCACAGAACCACAGTGAATGGGTATCGTTGGCTGGACTTCCTCCCCTTTCCCCCTTCTTTTCAGGGACTTGGTTTTCTGAAAAAGTGTGGGGTTGTCTTTCCCAGGCTTTTACTTTCTTGAATTCAGACTAATGATCCACTCTAGCCAAGACTTATTAATTGCTCCATTCTCTTCCACAGTACCTAGTCCTACATTCTGGAGATTCTATGTCTTTTTTTTTCCCGTAGCAGAAATAGGCATTTCTGACATACATCACGGGTCCCAGTACCCAGAAGCTTAACATCCATCCTTTAGATAATAGGGGCACTCACGTCTCAGGTAATTAATGGAAGAGGTTTCCTACCAGAGCTAGTACTGGGAAACTTTTTCTTAAGAGAAGGGGGACCTGTTTATCCCTGCTTCTCAGGAAGCTGCGGAATCACAGCTGCCACGCCAGCTTCCGAGTCTTAAGAGAAACCTCTGGATGCAGCTCCTGTCTTTGGTTTTATTCTCTGAGGCAGTCAATGTGACCTCCTTCTATTCATCCTCCCAAATTAGTTTCACTAACAGTGAAAGTCCGTAAGTCCCTCTGGCCTCCTGTGAAGTCAGAGTTGCCCCTGCAAGGCTTCCGTCTAAATCAATCCAGTAGCAACTTCCATTCCCCTGGGCCTGATTTTTCTGAATTCCATCACACTGTGCTGTGTTTTACAGCTCACTAAAGAGTTTGTACAAAATCTCAACACACACAAAGAGGTCTTTTCTCCTTCCTGTTGGTACATCATGAGAAAGTTGACTTCAGAATCTTGGCAACGTCTCATATAAACAAATACCTGTCCCAGTCCTGCTAGTCGTTCATCTAGAGACCCAGGGATCTGCTGGTTGTGACCATATATAATTCTTAATTTCAGGACCCGCAAAAGTTTGCATGAATCCATGCCTCCTCCAAGGCCTGTCAGCTCTCTTACATTTCAGCAACCTCTCTAATTAGAACTCAAATCATCTTTTCTTGTCTCAGAGACCTACATGCTGTTCCTTTTACCTAAAACCTTTACTGCAGAGTAGTGGACACTGGGGCCTCTGTCCAGACCCCATCTTCAGGGCTGATATCCCCATCTGTTGCTGACCACTCAGTGCTGAGCCCCTCACTAGGAATTATGCTCAGTCATACATAATCCCCGCCTTGCAACGTGGGCCTCCTCCCAGGGGTCCTGTGGTCAATGACTGCTTCATATGGCAGAAAAGGCCTTGCTGTTTGCCTCAATTTGGGGTAATTTGTCATCTCAGCTCCCAGGTTCCCTCTAGGAGCATCTTAAGCTTCAGCTGTAATCACACTACAAGTTGATTTTTCCCTTTTCCCAGTACTACCTTACTCATTCCCTTACTGGTGTATTCCACAAAAACACACCCAGGGAAGACTTCTAAATGGAATTTTCCATCTCAGTGTTCATTTCCAGGGAACTCAGTCTGAGACAGGTGGTATCAGAAGAGGTAACCCCCTCAAAAACAGGAAAATAGGGCTTCCCTGGTGGTGCAGTGGTTGAGAGTCCGCCTGCCGATGCAGGGGACACGAAGATGGGTCACTTTCCTGTTAGCAGGCAGGAGTAGCAGCATGGCTGGCGGTAGATGAAGCGTTGGGAGCCCACCACTGCCGTAGCAGGGCAGGGGGTGGTGAACTGGCTGCTGCAGTGACTCCGGCACTGCAGAAGTAAGAGAAGAGGGAAGTGGTAACTAAAGATTATGGAATTGGGTGACTGCCGCTAAGCATCACCGACACCTTGTGGAGAAAGATAATGACAGGCTCAGAGTGATTAATCAGTAGTTCAAGGCAAAACGTGAAAGTCAGATAACCTTCTTGATAACATTTAATGAAACCCTAATATCCTGCAGCCAGAGGGGAGACGGAGCAGAGGAAAGCTCAAGGTCTAATTATGAGGGAGATTTGTGGTCTAATTGTGAGGGTAGTGGAAGTTTAGAGATGGTTGAAATAACCCCAGCTAAGCTCCTATACCAAGGTCATGACCTTGAAACCTGAAATGGGGAAACTGGGTAATGCAGGCAAGAGCCTTTAACAGTATATGTGTCACTCTTGCCCCAGGACTATGTTAACTCCCCTTCCTTCTCTCACAATATAGTGCACAGGCACTCGGACCATCTGGATAGTCTGCTGAACGTGTTATTGGTCCATTATACCAGTGCCATCATGCTAGGTTAATCACACTACATGGGCAAGAAGTGACAAGGATGTTGGAGGTCTTGATACTTACACTACAGAGTGTAGGAAATAAACCCAGTGACAATTCAGGGTCCTGCCACATCAGTGAGGTTTGTAAGAATTCAACAGGTTTGTGGCATGTTGGGCTTTCCTTCCCAGGTGAGGGCAGATTATTGCATCTGACACCACTCAAAACTAAGACAGGAAGACAGGAGTATCATAAACCTCTTTGGGTTTGGACTGCAGCACATTTGGCATGTAGATATTCTGCTCCAGGCTATTTAATGGGTACACAGAAGGTAGCTAGGTTTGATCAGGACCAAGAAAAGGCTAGGCAATGTGGGTCCTTTGTTCCAGGAGGGCATTTGAACTTCTCCCAAATGTAATTTATTGGAAGCAACTGGAGTGAACATTTTAGATGGGGCAAATGGTTCTCACTGCAGAAGATAAAGCAATTTAACTATTTTGGTATTGGTCTGTGGCAATTTATTTGTTTTCTGGTTAAGAGTGACCTTCTTTCCTTCCTTTCCTTCCTTCCTTCCTTCCTTCCTTCCTTCCTTCCTTCCTTCCTTCCTTCCTTCCTTCCTTTCTTCCTTCCTTCCTTCTTTCCTTCTTCCCTTTCTTTTTTTGAAACAGACCTGTGAGTGAAAGGTTGGAAGAAATAGCTTCACATTTAATAAATATTCTCTCTTCTGCCAAGTAAAATTTTTAAAAGCCCCTCTTACTCTTGAGAGTAAGGGAGGGAAATGGAGTTTGGTTTCCTTGACTAAACTCTCAGGAATTCTATGAGGGCCTTTTTTATTTTACATGTTCAGAAGAATTTTTATTACTCTTGAGAGTAAGGGGAATGGAGTTGGATAAGAAAACCAAACTCTGAGGAGTTAGCAGGGACTGTTATTTTACATGTCAAGGGAAGGATTTGTATAAGTTGAGGTATTGCTTCCAGTTTCTCACTGATCCTTTGAAAAGCAAGCCCTTTTGGGATCAATGGAGTAAGGAGACAAACTTGGTTGATTTAGAGTTGTCCTGTGTCTACTTAGCTAAACTGGAAATGCATTTTCCAGAATTCCCTTCTGTGGGTGAACAGGGGTTTCCCTCTTCTTTTGCATCGGATGTGGAAGGAAACATCAGTCGTATTTTGCTTCGATGCTGGTGCAGGAAGCAAGGCACCGATGCTGCTACTCACAGGTTGCCATCTGTCACACTTGTTATTTGTTACCTTGTGGCTACCTCAGCTCCCACAGACACCCCCTTTCTGCCTGTCTGACTTCAGGGCCAGGTGGATGATGTGATGCTGTTGGAGGCTGTGAGGTCATGAGAGACCCACGTACTTTTGTCCTCTTGGTTTCCAGCTCCTTTTCATAGTTTTCTATTACAGAAGAAACATATGTTTGTTATAGAAAATTTAGAACATACAGAAAGCTAATAAAAATAATCTGTGATCCCAATGCCCCATCAAATGTCTCAATATTTTCACATATATTGTCAATCATATATATGCACATATACATGTATATATTCATAATATTTACACTTATTTAATTGTATAATATTTAAAATGAGACTATATAAAAAAAGTATATGTTTAGAGATTCAATTGTATTTTACATATTTAATATTATATAATTATATAATATAAAATATATAAAAATGAGACTATATACATATAGGTATATTATAACATTTCAAAAAATGGGAGGTTATATTGCACATATAGTTATTTAATTTGCACTTTTCTCATTGCAATTTATTATTAACATTTCCCCAATTCCTTAAATATTCTTGAGAGTTCATTTAAATAATTGTATACTGTTTCATCCTTTACTTACCCAATCATCAACTGAGTGGGTATTCATACTCTCTTATTTTTTTCTATTACGAGCAACACTAATAAAAAACTTTTATGTAAAACTTTCTGTAGATCTGTGTTTGTTTCCTGAGCATAGCTTTCAGAATTAGAATTTCTGATTTAATGGGCTTTTTTTTTTTTTTAATGCTCTTGATACTTAAGACTAAGTCGCCCTTGTTATGGACTGAATATTTGTGTTTTCCCCAAATTCACATGTTGAAATCTTCACCCCCCCAAGGTGATGGTATTTATTCGGAGGTGGGGCCTTTGGGAGGTGATTAGGTCATGAGGGAAGAGCTCTCAGGAATGGGATTAGTGCCCTTGTAGAGAGACCCCAGAGAGTTCTCTTACCCCTTCCACCAAGAGAAGACACAGGAGAAGATGCCTGTGATCCAAGAAGTGAACCCTCAACCAGGCACTGAATCTGTTGGCCACTTGATCTCGGACTTTCCAACCCTCAGAACTATAAGGAATAAATGTTTGTTGTTTAAGCCACCCATTGTAGGATATTTTTGTTATAGCAGCCTGAATGGTCTAAGATAGCCTTCCAAAGTTTCACCAGATTGTACCACATCCAGTAACATTTTGACAGTTCTCCCTTTCCTAAAACACTGGCCAACGTTGCTTATAATCAGTGATGTTTGTCTGGCTCGCTCTGTGACGGTGAGGGGTGTGGACTCCAGAGCTGGGCCCCTCTGGAGTCTGAATCTCAGCCCTGCAGCCTCTGTGCTCCTCAACAGTTTATAATCTTCTCTTCGTGTTTCCTTGTCTGTAAAATGCGGACAGTGTTAAGAGTACTGTGAGGGTTAAATTATATAGTCCATGTAGAGCTCTTAGCACAGCACCTGGCAGAAAGCCCATCGTCAGTGAATGTGCACTGTTACTCCATGGAAAATGCTATCTTGTTATTTTACTTTGCTTTCTCCCCCCTTTTTACTATTACAGGGCTAAGAAATTTTCATATGCTTATAGCTCACTTTTATTTCTTTTGATAGTTGTATGCACATGTCATTCTCTTTTGTATTAGTATGTTCTTTTTATATTGCAAGGTTTCTTTATACAAAGAAAGATGCAAACAGTCTGATTATCACATGTATTATATTTTTACTTAGTGTGCCCATTGTGCTTTACTTTGGTTAATGTTTGTTTGATTTTATTTAACGTTTTATTATTTTTATTGGACAAGTAACAAGCAAAACATAGTAACTTCAAATATGATATGTATTTCATCTAAAATATCTGGCTTCCTTTCATCCTCCCTCACTCTCTTGCTTGACAGGTTATATCAAAGTAAATCAAAATATTTATTATATGAGAATTAATATGTGGTGAAATATAGATAGACTTTAGTACTGTAAGTTACAACTGCATTTGAAAATAGTTTGGCAGAGATCATATAGACATAAATACTTGGAGGGTTTAAGGTTTGTGATGAAATTATCCTGGTCAGCAAGATAAGAAGAAAGATTTATCTGACAAAAAGTGAGATAAAGACTAGGACTATGGCGTTTGCGGATAAACTAAGGACATAATAGGGTTACAGTCCAGTGGGAACACGGTTCCACAGGATTAAATTGTGAAGCTTTCAATGTAGCTGCTCTGGTCATGGTCTTCTCATGATGCTGGCAATAACATGCAAATGAAGTCAATATTAAATACATTTACATAGTGCTACCTTGAAGAAGTATTTCAGCAAGTTTTGTAGAGGAAAAATATTTGAGGTAGAAAATAAAAGATATTGTGCTAAGCTACATACTTTAGACCTCCTTAAAATCTTGGGTAATGGATACAAAAATTAAAATAACTGTTTTATGTACCTAGGCTGCCTCATCTGTTCTACTTGATGTACATGGCTGCATAGGAGAAAACCCCGGGACTGGGGTTGTCCCTTCTGTAACTTGGGTCCTTGGATTGTTGGCAAGGGTAGAAGTCTACTGCCTCTACTGCTCTCCCCAGCCTTGCTTCCACCAGCAAGAATCATATCCCTTAAAATGGTGAAGATTTAGACAAGTAAGTTAACAATAGTTGCAAATACTTGTTTTTCCCAACTTCCATTTGTTTTTATCTTCTTTATAGTTTGGTAGCTGTTTTTTATTTATAAGTTTATTGTTATATTTCAATTGTACAGAATTTCCATGTGTGGTCAAATTTTTCTATATATTGCCTTTCTTTATGATGTCTTTCCTTGTTTATATTTTTCTACTCTATGATCATTTAAATGTTAGCCTATAGTTATCTCTATGGTTTCTATTTCTATAGGATCTCTATATTATTATAGTTGAGTTTTAAACTTTGAAATCTTTAATGAATCTGGAAGTTAGCTTTATAATAACGAAATGGTAATTTTATTTTATTCTCTTGTATATCAAGTTGCCCTTAGCATCTTAAGTGCCATTCTTTGTTCACAAATTTGAGATGACACATTTATTATAAATTAACATACATTTACACTTGGGTATTTTTTTTTTCCTGGTTTTGTTTCTATTCTGTTGCTTTGATTATTTTTTCCATTTGTATTTTTCTACTGCGCTAGAATAAAGAGGAACCCCTGCTTCAATATTTTAGTTGTGTAACCAAAAGAAAAAAACACACACTCTTTTGAAGCATACCTGCTGTTTCAACACAGCTTATCATGCTCTGTTCTTATGTACTTGGGTCTCACAGAGAGGCAGACCTTTATCACAGAATGGAGTAGCCTAAGGCTGAGCTTCTCAAATATCAATAAGCTTAGAAATCATCTTGGGTGCACGTAAACTGCACAGATTCTCAGATGAGTTGCCAGGGATTCCTACCCAAAGAGTCTGGGGTGGGCCCTGAGATCTACACTTTTCAGAGGTACCCAGAAAATTTCAATCTAGAGATTCATGTGACCAAACCTTAAGAAACTTGGGCCAAAGTTTGGTTGATTTTTATAAATTAAAATATCTATTGGAAATAAATATTTGACTTTATTCTGGAAACTGATTTTATGGCTGAAATTTGACAATAGAATTATTTTATGATTTATTTTGTTCCAAATAATTTGTTTTGACATAGAGGATATTAGCCAATTGCCATTCTGAAAGTAAAATTGACTCCAACCTTAAATACAAGCTCCCTTGCATCTCTACCAACAATGTTAAGGCCCGTTGATTTTAGTACATGGCTTGAGGAATGGATAAAAATGGCTAAAATACATCATTTAGCATCTTTTAATAGTTGTCTGTAGGCAGTTGTGAGAAGAATCCATATGAAATACAAGCAGAGATGTGCTAGGCCTCCAGAGAGAAATTTTAGAGCAGCTGAAACTCCTGAGTGGGGTGCAGGTGGGTAGCAGCTCAAAAATGACTAGTTTTGTGTTTGTGATTGTGAGCCCATGACAAAGTTAGGCTGATGTCAGACAGGTAGCAACTTCCATTAAAAAGTTTAAATTTTTAGAAAAGTTAATAAAGTGACTCTACAGTATTTGTGAAATACGTGAGTAAGCTATACTTTCAACTATCGAAGGGAGTAGAGTTGCTGAAGAACTACTTTTTACAAAGAAGTTTAGAAGAAGATATCCAAACTTAATGAGAAACAGAGAGGTGGGGGGAAGAGAGAGAGAGAGAGAGCGAGAGAGAGCGAGCACACTCAGAGCAGGGAAGCTGGAGAACAGGCCGGTGCATCCCTCGGTAAAAGGCAGCAGTAACAGTCCAGCATACACTATTGTCAGAGCCAGGCTGTACCAGGTAGAGTTAAACAGTCTAGGCAGACTTTATTGCAGGCTATTGCAGTTGGTGTCACGATTATTGCAATATGAGAGAGATGAACTCTGCTGAAATAAAGGCAGAAGAGTTTTGCTGGAAAAGCCCTGGAGGATGTGAAGAAAGGGGTTGGCCAATGTGCTTAGGCCATCTGTCTTTGCTGTTAGGCTCCTGCCTTCCACAGTGACTGGGAGATCTTTTTTGATGATGACATTTCGGGAACAACCTCCCAAGTCCTTGTGAAAGAGAGTTTTCTTGGTAATACCAACAACAACAAAAAAGACTTGATGTGTAAATGATATATTTTGCCTTTTGCTATATCCCTTGAGCATCTTTGCAATAAGCATCAAATCTTAGTTGTGCTAACTGCTTTCTCTGTGATCTCTCCAAGTAGTATTCCTTACCCTCTTCCCTCCCCTACCTTCCTACCCCCATCTACCTTCATAATAATATTACGTTTCCTTGTAAAGTGCTATATTATCCTTTCTTATATAGACCCTGAAAAGTTATCCTTACTACTTAATTATCTATGCATTTAAAACAAATAATGTAATAAGCAAGTATTTGATTCACAATTGCCTCAAATTCAAATCAGAAAAAGAAAAATTTCTGTAGAGTTCTATACCCTTGGAATGGGAGAAAAATGTTCTCCAAATCTGTGTGAATAAATTTTTTGAATAGCTTTAATATTTACATTTTAAAAAGATATTCAACGTTGTTGAAAGAATAATGATTGCTGTAGAGCACTTCTAAATACACTTGATACTTAATAAGCACCTGTTTTTGCTAGCACTAACCTTGATATGTCTTTCAGTAATTTAGCAAAGGGTTCAATGATTGATTATGGAATAAGGGAGGTATATCTTAAATACTTCTCAGGGTTACTTAACAAGTAACAAACAAACTAGTGACAGAACGTATTTCAGTTTAAATAAGTACAATGCTTAGAGTGCAATGACACAGGATAAATAAATCTTTCTAAAAGTTTCTTCTTTAGTTGCCTCATTTTCTTTTATCTTTAACTTTTCTACTTTAAAAAAATCACTTGAAAAATTGCAATAATAATGCATGCTTATTACAGCAATTTAAGCAATGAAGAGAAGATAATAGTCTCTCCTTTATCAGTCAGACATGCTTTGGAATGCAAGTAACAGAAAACTGAACTAACAGTGATGCATAGAAGTTTATTTTTCTCATATAAACAGAAGCTTTTATGTAAGCAGTGGCTGGTCTTGATTATATCTCTGCAGTTGTGGGGAGATGTTTCTCATGGTTTCAGTACAATTGCTGAAGCTCCAAGAATCATATTTGAGTGTGTAGCAGAGGAAAAACAATTTTTCCTCTGCTCTTAGTTCTTAGCAGGGACCCCTGTAATAAAAGACAGATAAACAAGATAAAAACAAATAGAAGTTTATTAACATGTATATATGGGAGATACCCAGGGAAAATGAATAACTCCTCAAGACAGCTTAAGCCACTGGCTTAAATACCATCTTCAGCTACTGATAAGAGGAAGAAAGGTGTGGGGATATAACCAGGAAAAGCAGGGTTAAACGTGGGTAGGGTGTGTTGTGCAGATTTAAGTCTCTGCTTCTTTCACTGGTGAGAGTTTCCAGCTACTTAGTCATCCTCTTCCTGGTACAGAGAGGGATGAGACACCCCTGCAAATGGAGATTTCCCGTATAAATTTAAATTTTCCCTACAAAAGGCTTACTTCTATGCCGCCTCCAGAGTTTCTCCTCTGTCTGCTGCTTCTCAAGACAATCAGCTCCAGGTGACCCTTATGAGTTGTGTTTTGGGGTGGCATGTTCTGCTCTCCTTCGAGTTTCAGGCAAGAAAGGAGAGAGGGGAAGGCAGTGCCAGCTGCCTCTGTCCCTTTCATTCTGAAGGCAAAAGATTTCTCAGAATTCCCTTAGCTGACCTTCCCTTTGCTTCACTGGCTACACTTGATTATGTGGACAACCCTGAGTGCAAGGCCACAGGGTAGGTTAATACCTGACTTTTCCAGTGGGGGGAGGCAGAGGAAAAAGGTAGGAGTGACTTTTGGAAGACCTAACTTTTCTTTCAGTCTTGCTCTCCTGCTGTTAACCCTTAAGTGTGTAGCCCTCAGCTATATATATATATATATGAAACACACATATGCACACTTCTAACATTATTCACATATATTACATTTTATTAACAATGAAAATGGGATAATATTTGAGACACTCCTTTGCCACTTTTTTCCCTATGTAGTGTCTTATCTATATAATATAAACAAGGATCTGCATATGTATAGATGGTATATTAACAAATATACTAGTATAGTATGTAAAATATATGAGATATAACATGCATGTGTATATATATATATTTATGTGTGTCTATATAGAGAGATATATATATCTCAAAGCTTTCCAAATCTGTGTCTACATAAATGTAGGTATATTTTTATATACATCTATGTGTGTGTGCATATATGTGGGACAACAAACATTTGTTTTTATGTATGTGTTCTATATGTGTGTGAGTATGTATATGTTATATATGTATATACATATATATACTTTTGTAGCTTCATCCATCTGTGCAAATTTTTCATCTCTCTAAGTAAGATTCATTACATTATATATTTACATCAAAAGACGTAAACATTATTGCTTTTAAGAAATACTAAAAAGATTGTAGCAAGTTATACCTCCACCAGCACCTTGTGAGACTTTCTGTCTCTCCACACTTTGGTGTCAGGTAGTCAGGATATCTTAATGACTGGCAATCTGATGAGGTACATCAGATTTATTATACACATTTGCAAATGATGGAACCAAAGCTAGGGGCGGCTGACTGACTCGCTCAAGGTGATAAGTTACTGAGTCAGGCAATTCCTTTCTTGTTTTGTTTTGTTTCAGTTTGGAATACTGGTCCATTCTGTTTCTACACAAGTCTGTGTTATCCTCAGGTACCTGTGATTATTTTAGGTCTAAACTTGTTCTTCACATTTTACTGTTTTTAAATAAAGAACCATAATTTATTCCATTCCCTCTTTCTCTAAAAGAGCAGAGCCCATCAAGACTGTCCCTCTCCTTCCTTCACCTAAATCCTCTTCTCCATAATGGGTATGGATTCTTGTCTTAATACAGGTATCTGAGGAAGTTTGCTTGGATGTGCATTCCAGCCATGACTCAGCTTACGATGTTGCTGTTCTCTGGGCAAAATTGACTCGATCACTTTGCATTTGGTCAGTGTGCTCTCACTCTGTGGTGTGCAGAACATTTGAGCAAGTCTTTCCCGCCTTTAAGGGTACACTTGCTGGGTATTTACAGATTAAAACCGCCATAGGTTGTTACAGTTAGTGATGGAATAAATAGGCTGAAAGAATATTGTTTCCCTGTACCCAAGGCCTGACACATATGGAGTATAAAATGTTATGTCAAGTTGCTGATTTGTGTGCAGATGTTTTGTACACACAAGGATTTCTCCATAGGCTGGTAATCTAAGGAGCAGTCCTTCTGCTACTTTCTCTGGATGCAGAGTAATAACTTAGCTCTCCTAAGAGTTTTCTTCCTTGCTTATTTGATGTTGCAAAGGTTAATTCTATAGTGCATGCATGGTCTAAGTGTAATATTCTGATATATATTATTTTCCCGTGAAAAAATTATTTACACAAATGTCAAATGCAGGTTATTGTAAGAGTATTGTAAGAGTAACCACCTCAGGTTAGAGACACTTCTTTCTGCTTGAATTTCCTTAGCTTCTCTATCAGTTGCAAGTCAGGAGGAACCACATATATGGGACTGTAAAGATATCAATTTGCAGTTGCTCCATCTCCATCTCCCTGGTAACAGCGTCACTTACTCAGATGGGGTCAAAAAACTGGTGGGTTTTATGATTATTACAATGAAGGGAAGGTTATTTTTAAAAATCTGGTATGTTATACTGACATTATTATATCGTTAAAAGTTTAAACATGTATTAGAAAATAAGTACTTCTTTACATGCCAAAATATACAAACATTTTAAAATTTAAAATTCCCAAGTTATCGATATACTATATCTCTCTACTCTGTAAGGAAACAAATCCAATTTATAATAAATGTATTTAAGAGTACCCTGTTTTTGTATAAGTTTACATAGTAACTCATGAGTATAATTTTACAACTTTGTAATGAGGAGCATGTTTCATTTCACAAATACAATATGAAAAAATCAATATCCAATTTTATTTGCAAAGTGGTACATGAAAGAGTTTCAAGATTTATAGAATTTTAAAATTCTATATTACATTAAAATCTTCAAGTCTAACGATCCCCATCCAAAGTAGAATTTTCTCTACAGTATTCAGTTTCTGCTGGCTTAGATTTAGAGACAGTCTTGATGTAGCAGCTGATTCCAATTTCAGGAAGTTTAAAGTGTTAGAAAGTTTTATTTTTGCTCTGTCAAAGTTGGCTTCACTGTATTTCTACACATTGGTCCTAGTTCTATTCCCTGGAGCCTCACAAGATGTGTTTCATCCTCTTTCCTATGACAGTCCTTCAGATATTTGTGAGTAATTCTTCCCATAATATATCTCTGCTCCAGCTAAACATTTCACTTAATTAAACGTTTCCTCATATAACAAGTTATCTAACTCTTTTATCATCATGGTTACCAATCTTGGCACACACAAGCTTATTTTTTTTTAATGTTATGACCAAAATTCATAAGTAATGTTACTGATTCCGTGACCTGGCTATTGTAAATAGTGCTGCAATGAACATTGGGGTACAGGTGTCTTTTTCAATTTGGTTTTCTCTGGGTATATGCCCAGTAGTGGGATTGCTGGATCATATGGTAATTCTATTTTTACTTTTTTAAAGAACCTCCATACTGTTCTCCATAGTGGCTGTATGAATTTACATTCCCACCAGCACTGCAAGAGGGTTCCCTTTTCCCCACACCCTCTCCAGCATGTGTTCTTTGTAGATTTTCTGATGATGCCCAGTCTAACAGGTGTGAGGTGATACCTCATTGTAGTTTTGATACGCATTTCTCTAATAATTAGTGATGTTGAGCAGCTTTTTATGTGCTTCTTGGCCATCTGTATGTCTTCTCTGGAGACATGTCTATTTCGGTCTTCTGCCCATTTTTGGACTGGGTTGTTTGTTTCTTTAATATTGAGCTGCATGAGCTGTTTATATATTTTGGCGATTAATCCTTTGTTTGTTGATTCGTTTGCAAATATTTTCTTCCATTCTGAGGGTTGTCTTTTCATCTTGTCTATGGTTTCCTTTGCTGTGCAAAAACTTTTAAGTTTCATTAGGTCTCATTTGTTTATTTTAGCTTTTATTTCCATTACTCTAGGAAGTGGATCAAAAAAGATCTTGCTGTGATTTATGTCAAAGAGTGTTCTTCCTATGTTTTCCTCTAAGAGTTTTATAGTGTCTGGTCTTATATTTAGGTCTCTAATCCATTTGGGTTTATTTTTGTGTATGGTGTTAGGGAGTGTTCTAATTTCATTCTTTTACATGTAGCTCCAGTTTTCCCAGCACCACTTATTGAAGAGACTGTCTTTTCTCCATTGTATATCCTTGCCTCCTTTGTCATAGATAAGTTGACCATAGGTGCGTGGGTTTATCTCTGGGCTCTCTATCTTGTTCCATTGATCTATGTTTCTGTTTTTGTGCCAGTACCATATTGTCTTGATTACTGTAGCTTTGTAGTATAGTCTGAAGTCAGGGAGTCTGATTCCGCCAGCTCTGTTTTTTTTCCCTCAAGACTGCTTTGGCTATTCGGGGTCTTCTGTGTCTACATACAAATTTTAAGATTTTTTGTTCTAGTTCTGTACACAATGCCATTGGTAATTTGGTAGGCATTGCATTGAATCTGTAGATTGCTTTGGGTGGTATAGTCATTTTCACAATGCTGATTCCTTCCAATCCAAGAACATGGTATATCTCTCCATGTTTTGGTATTATCTTTAATTTCTTTCATCAGTGTCTTATAGTTTTCTGCATACAGGTCTTTTGTCTCCCTAAGTAGGTTTATTCCTAGGTATTTTATTCTTTTTGTTGCAGTGGTAAGTGGGAGTGTTTCCTTAATTTCTCTTTCAGATTTTTCATCATTAGTATATAGGAATGCCAGAGACTTCTGTGTATTAACTTGTATCTTGCAACTTTACCAATTTCATTGATTAGCTGTAGTAGTTTTCTGGTGGCATCTTTAGAGTTCTCTGTGTTCTCTATTCTCTATCTTTACGGTACTATATTCTCTATAGTATCATGTCATCTGCAAGCAGTGACAGTTTTACTTCTTCTTTTCCAATTTGTATTCCTTTTATTTCTTTTTCTTCTCTGATTGCCGTGGCTAGGACTTCCAAAACTAAGTTGAATAATAGCAGTTAGAGTGAATATCCTTGTCTTGTTCCTGATCTTAGAGGAAATGCTTTCAGTTTTTCACTATTGAGAATGATGTTTGCTGTGGCTTGTCATATATGGCCTTTATTATGCTGAGGTAAGTTCCCTCTATGCCCACTTTCTGGAGAGTTTTTATCATCAATGGGTGTTGAATTTTGTCAAAAGCTTTTTCTGCATCTATTGAGATGATCATATGGTTTTTATTCTTCAATTTGTTAATAAGGTGCATCATATTGATTGATTTGCATATATTGAAGAATCCTTGCATGCCTGGGATAAATTCCACTTGATTATGGTGTATGATCCTTTTAATGTGATGTTGGATTCTGTTTGATAGTATTTTGTTGAGGATTTTTACATCTATATTCATCAGTGATATTGGTCTGCAGTTTTCTTTTTTTGTAGTATCTTTGTCTGGTTTTGGTATCAGCGTGATGGTGGCCTCATAGAATGAGTTAGGGAGTGTTCCTTCCTCTGCAATTTTTTGGAAGAGTTTGAGACGGATGGGTGTTAGCTCCTCTCTAAATGTTTGATAGAATTCACCTGTGAAGCCATTTGGACCTGGACTTTTGTTTGTTGGAAGATTCTTAATCACAGTTTCAATTTCATTACTTGTGATTGGTCTGTTCATATTTTCTATTTCTTCCTGGTTCAATCTTGGAAGGTTATACCTTTCTAAGAATTTGTCCATTTCTTCCAGGTTGTTCATTTTATTGGCATAGTGTTGCTTGTAGTAGTCTCTGAGGATGCTTTGTATTTCTGCGGTGTCTGTTGTAACTTCTCCTTTTTCGTTTCTAATTTAATTGATTTGAGTCCTCTCCCTCTTTTTCTTGATGAGTCTTGCTAATGGTTTATCAATTTTATTTATCTTCTCAAAGAACCAGCTTTTAGTTTTATTGATCTTTGCTATTGTTTTCTTTGTTTCTATTTCATTTATTTCTGCTCTGATCTTTATGATTTCTTTCGTTCTGCTGCTAACTTTGGGTTTTGTTTGTTCTTCTTTCTCTAGTTCCTTCAGGTGTCTGGTTCGATTGTTTATTTGAGATGTTTCTTGTTTCTTGAGTTAGGCTTGTATAACTATAAACTTCCCTCTTAGAACTGCTTTTGCTGCATCCCATAGGTTTTGGATCATCGTGTTTTCATTGTCACTTGTCTCTAGGTATTTTTAAATTTCCTCTTCGATTTTTTCAGTGATCTCTTGGTTATTTTTGGTATAACCAAGATCTATTTTGGTTATATCTAGATCTATAATCTAGATCTATTTTGATCTATTGGTATTGTTTCATCTCCATGTGTTTGTGTTTTTTACTTTTTTTCCCTGTAATTCATTTCTAATCTCATAGCATTCTGGTCAGAAATGATGCTTGATATGATTTCAATTTTCTTAAATTTACTGAGGCTTGATTTGTGACCCAAGATGTGCTCTATCCTGGAGATTGTTCCGTGCGCACGTAAGAGGAAAGTGTAATCTGCTGTTTTTGGATGGAATGTCCTATAAAAATCAATTAAATCTACCTGGTCTGTTGTGTCATTTAAAGATTCTGTTTCCTTATTTATTTTCATTTTGGGTGATCTGTCCATTGGCATAAACGAGGTGTTAAAGTCCCCCACTATTATTGTGTTACGGTTGATTTCCTCTTGTATAGCTGTTAGCAGTTGCCTTATGTATTGAGGTGCTCCTATGTTGCGTGCATATATATTTATAATTGTTATATCTTCTTCTTGGATTGATCCTTTGATCATTACGTAGTGTCCTTCCTTGTCTCTTGTAACATTCTTTATTTGAAATTCTACTTTATCTGATATGAATATTGCTACTCCTGCTTTCTTTTGATTTCCATTTGCATGGAATATCTTTTTCCATCCCCTCACTTTCAGTCTGTACGTGTCCCTAGGTCTGAAGTTGGTCTCTTATAGACAGCCTATAGTTGGGTCTTGTTTTTATATCCATTCAGCAAGCCTGTGTCTTTTAGTTGGAACATTTAATCCATTCATGTTTAAGGTAATTATCGCTGTGTATGTTCCTATGACCATTTTCTTAACTGTTTTGGGTTTGTTTTTGTAGGTCCCTTTCTTCTCTTGTGTTTCCCACTTAGAGAAGTTCCTTTAGCATTTGTTGTAGAGCTGGTTTCATGGTGCTAAATTCTCTTAGCTTTTGCTTGTCTGTAAAGCTTTTGATTTCTTCATTGAATCTGAATGAGGTCCTTGCCAGGTAGAGTAATCTTGGTTGTAGGTTCTTCCATTAAATCAATTTAAGTATATCATGCCACTCCCTTCTGGCTTCTAGAGCTTCTGCTGAGAAATTAGCTGTTAACGTTATGGAAGTTCCCTTGCATATTATTTGTCGTTTTTCCCTTCCTGCTTTCAATAATTTTTCTTTGTCTTTAATTTTTGCCAATTTGTGTACCTTGTGTCTCGGCGTGTTTCTCATTGGTTTATCTTGTATCGGACTCGCTGCGTTTCCTGGACTTGAGGAGCTATTTCCTTTCCCATGTTAGGTAAGTTTTTGACTATAATCTCTCAAATATTTTCTTGGGTCCTTTCTCTCTCTCTTCTCCTTCTGGGACCCTTATAATGCAAATGTTGTTGTGTTTAATGTGGTCCCAGAGTTCTCTTAGGCTGTCTTCATTTCTTTTCATTCTTTTGTCTTTATTCTGTTCTGCAGCAGTGAATTCCACCATTCTGTCTTCCAGGTCACTTATCCATTTTTCTGTCTCAGTTATTCTGCTATTGATTCCTTCTAGTGTAGTTTTCATTTCAGTTATTGTATTGTTCATCTCTGTTTGTTTGTTCTTTAATTCTTCTAGGTCTTTGTTAAACATTTCTTGCATCTTCTTGATCTTGCCTCCATTCTTTTTCGGAGGTCCTGGATCATCTTCACTATCATTTATCTGAATTCTTTTTCTGGAAGGTTGCCTATCTCCACTTCATTATGTTGTTTTTCTCGGGTTTTATCTTGTTCCTTCATCTGCTACACAGCCCTCTGCCTTTTCATCTTGTCTATCTTTCTGTGAATGTGATTTTGTTCCACAGGCTGCAGGATTGTAGTTCTTCTTGCTTCTCCTGTGTGCCCTCTCGTGGATGAGGCTATCTAAGAGGCTTACGTAATTTTCCTAATGGGAGGGACTGGTGGTGGGTAGAGCTGACTTGCTCTGGTGGGCAGAGCTCAGTAAAACTTTAATCTGCTTGACTGCTGATGGGTGGGGCTGTGTTCCCTCCCTGTTGGTTGTTTGGCCTGAAGCAACCCAACTCTGGAGCCTACCTGGGATATTTGGTGGGGCTAATGGCAGACTCTGGGAGGGCTCACTCCAAGGAGTACTTCCCAGAATTTCTGCTGCCAGTGTCCTTGTCCCCACGGTGAACCATAGCCACACAGCCACCCCTCGCCTCTGCAGGAGACCCTCCAACACTAGCAAGTAGGTCTGGTTCAGTCTCCCCTTGAGGTCACTGTTTCTTCCCCTGGGTCCTGATGCGCACACTACTTTGTGTGTCCTCCAAGAGTGGAGTCTCTGTTTCCCCCAGTCCTGTTGAAGTCCTGCAGTCAAATCCCAGTACCCTTCAAAGTCTGATTCTCTAGGAATTCCTCCTCCCGTTGCCGGACCCGCATGTTGGGAAGCCTGATGTGGGGCTCAGAACCTTAACTCCAGTGGGTGGACTTCTGTGTTATAAGTGTTCTCCAGTGTGTGAGTCACCCACCCAGCAGTTATGGGATTTGATTTTACTGTGATTGCGCCCCTTCTGCCATCTCATTGTGGCTTCTCCTTTGTGTTTGGATGTGGGGTATCTTTTTTGGTGAGTTCCAGTGTCTTCCTGTCGTTGACTGTCCTGCAGCTAGTTGTGATTTTGGTGTTCTCACAGGAGGGAGTGAGAGCACATCCTCCTACTCCACCATCTTGGTTCCTCCTCCCTCAACCCTAACTATTTCAGTATGAGGTAGCATTTGCCCTCTTTTGAAGTTGGTTAGGTGGGCCTTGGATATATCACAGAGTTATAAATGTCAAATCTATATTTAGAAACTTGTCTGTGTATTCCTTTACTACTCATACGTTTTATTTACATGATCGTTTAGAAGCAAGTGCTCTGGGGTTTATAAAAAGCAAGATAGTAACACGGTCTTGTATTATATAATGTTATACCTCATCTCTTTAAGAGAAGAATTCTCATATTTGTTTCATGCCTGAGAGAATGAATTCTTCTCTTCACGGTGAATACTGCATCCCTTACCTTCTGCCACAATATCTAATAGGACCACTTTTATGCACCTTGGATGCTCTTTGATATTCCAGCTCTTTTTTCACTTTCCCAGAAATAGAAAGAAGCCTTGCCTGTGTTGGCAAATCCACCTAAAAGATATGATGACTGCTGGTGTGGAATGAATTTAGCAAAACAAGGAGTTTGAAGAGTTTTCCAATCCTCATGAACTAGGCTTTCAACAAGTGTTTTGACTTTTTTTTACTGGAAATATATTCCTAGTGTTTCAGTCAAATCCATGTTTAAGTAAAAGCTAAAAGTTCATTCCAAAACCAAATATGAAAGACTTTGTGTTATCCTTGTTACTTCTAATTGGTTTCCTGTTGTTGTTTGGAAATGAGGTAAAATGGGCTGTAGGAAGGCAGAGAAGAATGACTCTATGGAAGAAATGCTATATGATTGTTATGATGGTTACTTTTATGTGTCAACTTGATTGGGCAAAAGATGCCTAGACAGCTAATAAAATATTGTTTCTGGTTCTGTCTGTGAGGGTGGTTCTGGAAGAGATTAGTATTTGAATCAGTAGACTGTGTCATGAAGACCCCTCTCACCAATGTGAGACCCCTCTCATCCAGTCCATAGGGGGCTCAAATAGAGCTAAAAGGCACAGGAAGGGGAATGCACTCTCTGCTTGAGCTGGGTCATCTATCTCCTCCTGTCCTTGGGCATCGGCACTCCTGGTTCTCACGCCTTCAGACTTTCCTGGTTCTCCACGTTGCAGAGGGCAGAGGGTGCGACTGCTCAACCTCCCTAATTGAGTGAGCTGATTATTGGTTCTACTGTTTCTGTTTCTCTGCAGAACCCTGACTAATACAAATATGTACCCATAATGAGAAAACAGAGTCCTAAGAAAATTATAAATGATAATTTAATTGAGCTGAAAAAGAATCATGCTAACATACCATTATGCAATATCTGGTGAATAACTAAGATTCTGCATTGTTTTTATTTGAGATGTTCACAATATTTTATTCTTTATATGATTTCTGCTGCATGTTAATTGTCAAGAGATTTTGAACTCTAGAGTAGCAATTGGTAGATTTTTTTTGTTGTTTGTTTAAAGAGTGCAACTTAAATTATAGAGTATTAATCCTTGCTAACAAGACATTAATGATACTTATATTTACTAAGATGAACTTGGCAACAATTTATTCTGATTCAGAGGTTTTATTTCTGGTCTGGTGGTGAGAAATCCAGAGTTAAATGTATATAAAACACTGGCAGCTTACTAAGACAGTACATAAATGGGTCAAGTTCAAGAACATTGATTTGAATGACTTGAGCAAGATTTTTTCTGCTACAATTATATTTCTAATGAAAGATGCTTTTGAGTGACTGTAAACACATTCTAAGGACTAATTAGTATAAACCCCATCATCATATATTACTAAGCTAACAAAGTTAAGGTGGAATTCTTGGGTCAATGATTGGCTTCTTATCAATGCATCTAGTTCTGTGAATAAACCACATATAACAATCCACCAGGAATTTGTGCGGTGGTATATTATTTTTCAATAAATATATGTTGGTCTCTGGTGTTTTAAATATTAATAAAATTCAACTTTTAGAAAGCAATACTTTTAAAATCCAGAGCTACTATGGGAAGAGAGCTTTATTTTATTGAGAATAAGAGTTTCTGGTCATTTCCCCCTTTCCTCTGTGTGGTTTTCAAAGTATACCAACTTCAACAATGAGCTTCAGGAAGACTAATTTTACAGTGGTTTTAAAAAGAAATCATATTTTTAAATATTGATTTTTAAAGTGTGTAGATGATTGTGATAAAGAAACTGATTTCCGTAACAGAAGAGGATACATGGGTGTTCCTCTAATTTTAATTGGTTTAATATGTCTTAATAAGAAGGGCTTTACTTAAAAAATTCAATATGATTCATTGGTAAATGAGTATTATAAGCATATAACTGGTACTTAAATTAACGCAATATATTATAATATATGTTGTAATAATAATAATTTAATAATCGTATTCAAGAAGCTAGAAAACTGAGAATGTAATAAAAAACAAAAACAGTATACAGTGAACCATGATATCTGGTCACGAATCATTTCATTCGCTAGAGTTAAGAAGTTTCATTTACCAGGTCTTTGCAATCAAAATTACATTTTCAAAATCAACATCAGTGTTGCTTATATGGATCTGAGATTTTCATTTTAAAGATCCAAAGTATGTGCACCTGTGCTAAAATTATAAATGAAAATAGATATCTCCAAATGACAGCTTTTAAAGGCAGAATATTTAGTAATTCATTCTTGAATACCAAGTGTTTGTAAACCAGTGTCATTACTGAGATATTTTTCTCATAGTTTCCTTGGGAAAATATGAAAAACTCAGTAGTGTTCTTGCAGTTTTATTCATATAGGAAGGAATTCTGGAACTCTAAGCTCTGTGAATGGATGGAGGATGTGCAGGTGGGCATGAACTAGCTGGAGGAGGAGTGGGAAAGCCCCTGAACACATGCATTCATTCTTGAGGGTCTGAGAAGACCATGTTGCTACTGGAAATAACCCAGAATGGGAGGAGTATAGGCAAGTCTGTGGGTTACTTTGCTGGCCCCAAAGAGAAGCAGCAGCAGAAGTTTCAGCTGGGGGTCAGGGTGGGGTTGAAGAGGTCAACACAGTAAGACAGGAATTAAAAGAGAACATCTTAACATCAGGGAGGAGAGTAGGTAAAATGTTCATCTTTCAATATGTTCCCACTGAGCAGAAAAAAAAGCGTACCCTGCCAGGAAATACAGTGGGAACAGAAGTTTTTAAATGCTTTGTGAGCTGGAGGCAGCTACAGAAACTAACTTTGAATTGAAACCCAGTTCTTTGAGTTTGAATGAAGATCTGGCTCAGACAAAGAACGTTAAAAAAATATCTCACCACACTTGATTTTGCTCTTTTATTATTTTCTTCTTTTCACAAAGTGCAGGCTTTTACTGTTTCAAAGGGAGATACCTAATGCAGTTGAGGAAGAGGAAACATGGCTTAATGAGGAAACCTGGTGAACTTAAGAAAAGAACACTAAAGAGAAGCTAGTATGAAGGCCAACAGAGAAGGGAGGGCTACTGCTTTAGACTCGGACAAGAGCTCAGCGTTCTATCAAATTGCAGTTAAGAACAGTCATGTTAAGTCCCCTGCCTTTGCACCAAGAGAGATCTCAATTCACCTCTAGGCAAATGAGTGAAGTTGAAAAATGGTTCCTTTTTATATATATTATTTTTGTTTATGAACTCTTTTACCAAGGAAGGAAAATATCTCAGTGATGTTCAGTGTGTGTAATCTGATGTGTCAGGGAGCGGAGGTTGCCTGGTGCGTCGGTGTGAACCCGACCCTTTAAGTCCTCAGACATGGTGCATGGGGTCTTGGCTCTGCAATGCTGAATAGTCGTGGGACTTCATTCACATCATTTAACTGCCCTGTTCCTCAAGTTTTTTTCTCTTCAATATTATGACCTTCGATCAGATAATTTCTATCATTTTTCCATCTAAAATCAGGTAATTGAATCTCTCCCATTTTACTTACTGGGCTATTTCTTCTGACATTTGTCATGATGGAAATGAAGTGCTTCCATCAACATAGTCCTGAGAGATTTGAGAATGACTTTGGGGTTTTGGGCTGTCATTCAGCTTGTCAACAGCCAATGGGGTTGTTAATTTAGCATTGATTGAAGGAGCAAATGTTTCCTCCTGTGTTGATTACTAAAATAAGAAAGTCACACAACCCAACCTGGCAGACTTTTTTTTTTTTTTTTTTTT
>NW_020174135.1:8483027-8683135 GCF_003031525.2 Neophocaena asiaeorientalis asiaeorientalis
TTTTTTTTTTTTTTTTTTTGCTAATCAAAGTAAACTGTTTAGTGCACAAAATACCTTTACAAACTTTATATTTTCTAAGCAATATTTACAGTAGATGATGAAACACCACTCTAAAACTAAAATCATAGCTAGTATTTATTGATCATGTGTGACGTGCTGGGCACACATATTGTAGGTACATTCTACATATTAACTCACATATTCTACAATCTCCTGTGAGTTAAGGGCAACTTTCCCCAATTTACAAATAATGAAATATTCACCCCACAGCGTAAAATCATATTGTGAGTTTATGGGAGGAAGAATATTCAAACCCAGGCAATATCACTCCCAAGCCTGTTCTCTGAAGTCCGTATTGCATCTCTATGAGCCCAGGCTACTAATTTCAACTTTTTTTTTTTAAATCCTATTATCAAGGTCCTCAGTCAAGAGCTCTCACTTAATATTATCTTTCTTTTTATATCCAGCACTTCACCTCCAGTGGAGATTTTTTAATGTCTGCTTTTATCTTTTGGCCTGGCTGCTCTGATGATGCAACCTCAAAATTACCATGAAGCCTTATATGTGTCAAATTTTTAAAATTAATTTCCTTCAAAACTCTAACTAATGGCCTTATTTTTTCCCAGAGCCACAGCCAGTTCTGCCCCATGTTGATTCTCATTAAACTGAACAAGAAGCTTTTACTACAATTGTCCTTTCTCTCATCCCACAACTGTTTTCTTCCCTGTTGCTTCTGGACATTGCTGTCCTGCCTTCACTTGCTTTATCTCTGCAGCTTTAACACACCCTGCAGAAAAGCCCTGCTCCATTTGCTTCTGTAGTTCAGGCTGTTTTCATGCGTGACCCTGGGGGAATTTTCTGCCTCTTTGTCTCTGAGAGGCTGCACTGGCTGTCAATCAATGGCTATTGACATTTTGCCTCCTAATGGGACCAAAAAAAAAAAAAAAATCCCTTTTAACAGAACATAACTTTGGAAGACAATTATGCGAAACTACCATTTCTCTACACTTCTAGATCGACAGTAATGACATTTTAAAAGTAGATGCCTGCAGAGGGACCGCTCACAAAGAATGAACCCCAGACGATGAAATAACAGATCATCAGGAGAGATATTTTTGGGCAGGCTGGCTGTTTGGTATTCCTGCAACTGTACTCTGTGTATACTCCATTTTTGAAAGGCATTTTGAAAGAACACCTGTACGTAAAAGATTTTGGATTTTTCAACAAAAAACCCCCCCGCCAGTTCTATAGAATCTTCATTTAAATGAAAAAATCATTATATTGTGGCATTTTACTTTATATCTAAGCTTCACGATCTGCGTGCACGTGGGATTTTATATGCTTTAACATAGATTGCCTTATTTTTTGTTCTTAAGCTTAGAAGAGAAAATGTGTGAAATCTTGTGAAATCTTCAAACAAATTGAATAATCCATGACACATAATTTAATTTCTGTTAAATAACATTTTCAATGGGGCCCAGAACACTGTAGTCTTAACTTCATGAAAGAAAACTTTTAGTAAAATATAACATTTCTCATTTGGTTGATAAGATTTGTTTTTAATTCAAATGCCAGCTAACGCTTTGTAAGTATTTTTGAAATGCTCTTTTTCATGTTTGAAAACATGTGTTTTTTAAAAAAATATAATTGAATTTCATTGTAGATGTTAGCATAACTCGCCTGGATTTTTGTTCAAAGCTTTGATAAGGCTGTTAATGAAACCTATGAACCGAAAGCTAAGAACCAGCAACCTAGATGAAGCACTTCCAAATCACTATTTATATTCCATTCCAATACTTGGTTTCTTCCACCTCCCAAAACTCTAGAATAGACATTGCTGGGCTTTTTCTTAGGGATGATTTCATTATGGTAAAGATAAATCTAACAGCGATCTTAAGAAAGGGTATCTGTTATAAGGAATCAGAAGATCTTAAGGAACTCACAGACAGGAAATACAGTCATGCTTGGAGAGCAACTGGAACCAGGATTTGCTGAAGCCATGAGACAGTAAGGTTTGCTCTCTCTTGTTCTCCCTGTCTTGTCTCTGCTTCTCTGTGTGTTTATTTCATCTCACCCTACCTGTGTCCCTTTATGTACTTGAGTTCGAACCAGGTTCACTTCTAAGAATCAATGTTAAATGTCTTCATAAGCTATTGTTCTGCATCAATAGCTTATTAACTTGAGTTTCTAGCTGTCAATTCCCAATTCCTGGGAGAGAAAATATGATTGGCTTAACTGATTTCAGTCCAGGTTGTGGATCACGTGGGTGCTTGCCCAAGAAGGAGAGACTGTGAGGCTAGTCTCCTTCAGGACGGTACTTTTAGCACAGTCTAATTGTCATATTGGTGACATTAATAATTAAACCTCTACTAAATGTGATTGATTAAAATTCAGGCAAGGGACATTTATGAGAACCATTATGTTCCGCATAAATAGTTGGATAGAGTAAAAGATGCCAACTCTTTGAGCCTGCTAATGCTCCAACACCACCTAGTTACCACTGCTAGGGCATGCCGGACCCCCATAACACAACTGTGGGTACCGGGAGGGACCTCCGGAATCTTCTTCTGATTAGCAATTGTCTATGCCTAAAGAGTTGTTAAGTATTTTTTATAATTCTGCTCATTTTTAGAGGTCTTCATATTTCCCAAAGACTCTGAGAATTAAGATGAGAAATAAATGAATCTGTTACAGTTGCTAGCCTTAAAAGGACACTGACTTCTGTTAATATCAAAGTAGATAAATTGGAGCTTATATAGAAAAAGTAAAATTCACACATAGATGAGAGATTGATGGCCTTCCAGTGTATGCATCCAGTCTCACCTGAAACATGAGAGCACTTCCTATCTCTGGCTTTCATGACTTCCTCTGGTTCCTCACAAATAAATCTCAGTCTGAATAGAAGCCAGTTGGGTTTCTGTTTCTTGTAACTAGATCATCCCCAAAATAAGTTCAAGAGTATGTAGTCTAGAGATAGGGGAGCTGGGAGAAACAGAATATTGGAATGGGCAATCATCAGATTACACACAGCTGAGAAGAGAATTAATGAGCTGAATAGATTATGATGAGAACTCAGAATTTAGCATACATGGATAAACATATACAAAAAACATTTCAAAGGGAGTTCGAGAATCTTGAACAATAAAATAAGGATTTCCAATGAACATCTGATAGAAGTTGTAGAAGAAGAGTATGGAGAAAATGGAATGTGGACATGAGGGTATTGAAAGAAGAATCCTGAGAATATCACTAGACTGATAAAAGATACAAATTCTCAAATTCAGTAATCCTGAATAAGAAGAATGAAAATAAATATAGACCTAGGTAAAACAGTGTGAATCTGTGGCACTTAACAGAGAAAAAAGAATCTCAACAGCACCCAGAGAGAAAAGACAGAATACCTACAAAAGAATAATAATGATTCCATGTTTTGTAGGTGATAACCCATTCTTAATTTTTACATCTAGAGAAACTAGATCGAGTAGCAATTGTTCTGTCCTGAAAATGTATTCTCCCAGCAGCCTCTCTACATATCTATATTTGCAACATAGATTTGTAACGTAAGGCCATTATCTGTCTGTTTCTCTATAGACCATGAGGTCCTTCAAGGAAAGTATTTTGTTATTCACCTTTGTCTGTAGTCCATCAAACGCAGGTCCTGGCAGCTTAGTTGAAGCTCTTTCCATGGTTGAGAGAATCAGTGAATGACCCATTCCAGGGAATTTGCTCAAACTCCTTAATGAAGGTAGTTCAAAATCTTTTCATAAGCACCATGAGTAAGATTCCTTTCCTTGTGAGAAATTGGTGTGACGTGTTGTAGAAGGGATATTTAGGAAGGTGCTCTCTATCACATTTCTCATCTGCTAAGGCTTAAATTGGATGATCCACAATTATTTATTCACTCTTTTCATAGTTGTGCTCCTTTCTGAGGATTTCATACTGTGAGAAAGACAAAATATTAAGCATTTTACACTTAGGATGCATTTGTAGTGTAGGTAATATACATGTATATATATTTTTGACACTCTGAACATAGTGAATTAAAAAATGAGATTGGGGCTTCCCTGGTGGTGCAGTGGTTGAGAGTCCGCCTGCCGATGCACGGGACATGGGTTCGTGCCCCGCTCTGGGAAGATCCCACATGCCGCGGAGCGGCTGGTCCCGTGAGCCATGGCCGCTGAGCCTGTGCGTCCGGAGCCTATGCTTGGCAACGGGAGAGGCCACAACAGTGAGAGGCCCGCGTACTGAAAAAAAAAAAAAAAAATTGATAGAAAAAAAAAAAAAAAATTGATTGACAAAGAAATAAGGAAAAGAAAATGAATTGGGAAGGCTGAAGGTCACATTTTCCTACTTCATAATTTTGTGTTTGGCTCCTTGATAATTACAACTTTAAATATCCTTATATTGTCTTAAAGTCTCTTTCTGACTCTGTTTGATGTGGAAAACAAACAACTAAACCAAAAAATAAAGTTATTGAGGTGGGACATTGGAGTGAAGCAGGTTATCCTGACATAATATCATTCTAATAAAATTATAGATTCAAATGTAGTAATCATGCTTAGTATCATTGACTTTATCAGCGAGTGATTCCTTATTTTAGAACTCAGGGAACAGTTGTTTAGCTGTGTCTTTGTTTTGTTCCTAACTACACTATCCAATGATAGCTCAGAAAGTCTCATTAATTTTGAAAGTCCTGTTGACTAGATACTCTTTCTGGTTTTCAAAATGTCAATTTATTTCTATGCCCAGGCAGAAATGGTCTAATCTTTTAAGAATTCACATCTCAAAAAGCTAGTTCTAGTGCTATTATTTATTTTATTATAAACAGAGATTCTCAAGTATAAAATATTACCTCTCTGAGTTTCATCAGTTTTAGGAAATTGAAATATTTATTCTTGGCTGGTATTCTCACATATTAATTTTTTAAAAAAAGAGAAATTAGAGTCTTCATATTTCAATAAAGGCCTGTGCCTTAGAACTTCAGCATTTTCTCTACCATGCTCAATTTTATTTAGATAATTTACATTTTACCTTTGGACAATCAGTATGGAAATGCTTCCATTTACAGGTGGCCTAGATGGTGAAAATTACAGCAACATATGCAACTGTGGAGACGTGCATGTTTAGTGACTATATGATAAAATGTTCCTTATGTTTCATCCAGCAAAAGCTGTCCATGAAAGGAAAAGGGTCTTCTCCTGTGCCTTTAAGTATGGGGTTCAAACTGGCGGTACTTGGGACCAATGTTTGTTATTTACATTCACTGCAGCTGTTTGCACTTTGAAAAAGTTATCTGCTTTAAACAAACAGACAAAAAAGGTTAATTGAGGGGCTTCCCTGGTGGCGCAGTGGTTGAGAGTCCGCCTGCCAATGCAGGGGACACGGGTGCGTGCCCCGGTCCGGAATGATCCCACACGCCGCGGAGCGGCTGGGCCCGTGAGCCATGGCCGCTGAGCCTACGCGTCCGGAGCCTGTGCTCTGCAACGGGAGAGGCCACAATAGTGAGAGGCCCTTGTACCGCAAAAAAAAAAAAAAAAAAAAAAAAAAAAAAAAAAAAAAGTTAATTGGGTTTTTTTTTTTTTCATTTGAACAGCTAAATGAAAATAAAACTATATGAGGGTGGAAGGAAACTGCATTGAAAGAGCATGTGAAACATATTACAGTTACCTTATTTTTAAGATTTATTATCATATTTATTATCATTTATGCCTTAATAGAAGTTTTCCCCAATGTGTAATAACTCTGTTAAAACCATGGATTTAACATTGCTGTAACCTTTGCTATTTTCAAGTCAGCCAAACGTTGACTGGAGGGAGCAGATTCTGCAGCTCTTTTCTCTTTTAGCACAAATTTGGGTCTCAGTGTGAGACTCTTGTGTTCCCTTCTACTTCCAGTCTGTTCAGATTTGAATCCATTTACCCCCAGCCAACCTAGAAAGGGATGAGGCCTCTCACTCTCTCTCTCAATAGTACTTCACTTACCTTTGCAGCTGCAAACATATATCAAAAGAATATATTGCTGCAGTGAGCCCTACTTATAATGTGAATAGGCAAATTTCATCTTTGCCACCTACTTCTTTTGAAGTCTTCTCTACTAGGATTCTCTTGTATCTGGGCCTCACATTCTTCCCCTGATACTTTGGGATTCCCCACTAAAATTCTCCTATCTTAGGATCTTATAAACTTTTCCATTTCACTGAAAGTATTAGTCTAATGATATTCTGATCCAAATGGACATGGTGAAAGCTAACAGATAAATGAGATGCTATTATAATATTGTCTAATAGAGTTCGTGCTTGTACATTCAAAATACATGCTTTTCCAAGCTTTCTAAAGAACGGTTATTAACATTTGGGGACTGTGATAATACACTTTCAGACTCCTCCTGGGGAACATAAGTCTCTGAGTATCCTGAAAACCTATGGCTTTGGCATATGCGCAGTCCATTTCCATCAATATATTTCTGTATAAATTAATTCAAACTTTCAGATTAGGAAATCTGTGACTGCAGCTGGTATAGAGAAGGGTCTGCTTGCTTTTGTTTCAGCACTTTAGAAATGTTGTTCCCTTGTTTGTAATATGTTGATTGTTCTCAGGAATTTTTCTGCATCTTTGGTTTTCACCAGTTTTTCTATGATATGTCTCAGCACAGCTTTCCTAATATAGAGTCTTCTTGGAGGCTACTGAGATTCTTAAATCTATGAATGTATATCTTTCAACAAATTTTAGACATTTTCAGCCATTATTTCTTCAAATAGTTTTGTCTGCCTTATTTACTCTTATTTCTCTTTGAGACTAATTGCATGTGTTAGACATTTTGAAACTGTGTTATAATGATTGTTGTAATAAAAATGCAGAAAAGTATAAAGGACAATAAATGGTTCAAAACTACATTTCTGATTTTCTAAGAATTGCAGATAAAAGAACACCTTTCAGGGTACATTGTTGTGCTATCAAAAATCTTTATAGTAACTAAAATGGTCTTGATCTAAAGACATAAGGAGTTATTATGAATGTATCTTTTCCTTACCCTTTGTCTTCCAAATACTCCAAGACTCTTGAATTAGTATATGAATGTGTGCGTGTGTACGTGTTTGCCTGCACCACATTTATTTGCCTTATGGTGTTTTAATAGGTTGTTTTGTAGTTTGCCTTTTTCCCCCTTCCTGTCTTATGTGGCAATATACCAGGAATGTTGAGATATTAGACTTGAACAAAACTGAAGAAATATTTTTCTTGATAGAAAACGAAAAAGGGAAGTCCTATTAGAGATCCAGTGCGCCTCTCTGTGAATACAAAAGGTATGCAGTTGGGAATTGACAAACACGGAGAGCATATGATAGTAATTGCTTTTTATACTAAACAGTATCAGATCACAAGAGAACTGTTATCATGAGTCAGTTCATGCACATAAATTGCACTTTTATTGGGTGAGTCTGGATGATAGGGCTGGCCCTAGGCTAAAGAATACTCAAGTATCAGTTGACTTGATGTCGGTACTCGGAGCTGCTTCACAGTTAATGGTAAGATTTTCTTCAGAGAGGGTGTAAAATACTAGCACTTCAATGGCACTCTTTCTGAATTATCCTAACATTTTTACTAGTACAGCAAAAGCCCCTTATTCTGGACTCTGACTATAGGTTGGCTAACTCGCTCAGAGCTTGATTTGACCTTTTTGATATTGAGGTCCTTTTAACTGTTTTAAAGGAATTTTGCTTATAATTTGACATATTTCTGAGACTATATTCATATAGTAAAACTACTTTAAATAATAACTTCACATTAGGTCACTATTAGTTTCCTAGGGCCTCTGTAACAAAGCCACCATACTGAGTGGCTTAAACAACAGAAATTTATTGTCTCACAATTTGGAGGCTAGACGTTTAAAATCAAAGTGTGGGTAGGGCCATGCTACTCTGAAGGCTTAGGGAAGGACCTGTTCCATGCCTCACTCCTAGCTTCTGCTGGTTGGCCAGTATTCAATGACACTCTTTGATTTATGGCATCATAACACCAGTCTTCATATGGTTTTTTTCTGTGTGTGTGTGTGTCTGTGTCCAAATTTCCCTTTTTGTGAGTACATCAGTCATTTTGGCTTAGGGGCTCACTCTACTCCAGTATGACCTCATCTTAGCCTAACTAATTACATCCACAGCTACCCTACTTAAAAACAAGGTCACATTGTGAGGTTCTGGGGATGAGGACTTGAACATATGGATCTGGGGGACAAGATTCAACCCATAACAGTCATTAACACATTAATGTTCATTTCAAACCAGCTTATGATGAGACTTATCTGTGGTCCTCAAAGCTGAGAATTGTGAAAATCAGAAAGTCTGCTGCAAGAAAATTTTATTTTCGGTTTAAACAAAGGAGAGTTCGTTAGGAAGTAGTTTAGGATGAGAATTACTGCATCAGATCAAAAGCTGGAATCTTGTAGACTTTTTTAATTGCATGCTTTTTATCGATGGAATAGAAGGAAAAGAATAAAGCCTCTCTTTGCCAAGGAGGCTTATTATGAGGGAACTTGGATTTTAGATTAATTCCTTTTAAGATTTTTTGTCTTTAACCTAGGCATGTTTGTATTTAAAAAAACGTTCTTTTTACCCCTTTGTTTTGAAGTAAAATAGTTATTCTTGTTCAACACAGACTTCTGTGCTGGAGAGATATGTGGTATATTCTTTTCTTCTGGGTTCAGAGGGTATTTATAGTTTTTCAGTGTTGACATAATACTGTGAGTAGCACAATTTAAAAAAAATGGCATAGTTTTAATTTAAAAGGAAAACATAAGAGCTTCATTTAAAAATACTTCTATTATGCACTGTTCAGAGTTTGAAGAGAGTGAAAAGAATGTTGTAAGAGAATGGAAATTCTATCCTTGAATAAAAATTATGCCAAAAGTAACATGAATTTTGCCTTTGTATCTCTTGCTTTCCAATACATGTATTATTGACTGGAAAGAAAAGAGATGCCTTTTGTATAAAATGATTCTACTTCCTTGAATGCCAGATTTGAGAAAAATACAATTTTTCAATATTAAATGGATATAATTTCATTTTTCTTTCCTTTTTGGTGTAATGTGGATGAGTGGAAAAAAATTAAAGAGCAACAAAACAACAAAGGACATATTTTGGATAGCCGAAATGAAACCAAATTCATTCTTAGGTAATTAATGTCACCGATATTTACTGAGCCCCTATATCCATAAGTCATTGTGTTGAAGTCTATGACCATTGCTGTGAACTACGGGTTGCGATCAAGAAGGGTGTCACAAAATTCATAAATAAGAAATTATAATACAAGGCTGCATTTCAAATATAAAGAGAAAACTGAAAGTGTCCGTGGGTTTAGAAATACCAAGGATCATTTCATCATGAGGCGATCAGACGAATTCCCATGACCATTGTTCATGTTGGAATTCTTAGATCAAGTACAATTTTAACAAATGATGGAAAGATTACATTTCAAGGGACTAAACAGCATTAACCAAAGTCTAGAAACTAAAAATTAAAGGTGGTAAGAGTATAGCAAGGAATATAATAATCACTAAAGGTCGGAAATTGCTGATAAGACTCAAAGGGTTGTGAAGGCACAGGATAGAGGGCTATGAAGGCCAGGTCAGGATGTTTGGGCTCTATTTATTGGAAAACAATATGACCACAAATATTTCCTAATAGTGGGATGATGTATTAACAGTGGTTTTAAGGATGACAGCAGTTTTAGCCCTACACAGGGCACACTTGATTGCAGTGATGATGGACATAGAGAGACAATATTTGCTTCACTCACCAGCTGAGATAGGAAATAAGAGCCTTATTGGTTTATAGCAGTGAAAAAGGAAAAGAAGGACAATGGATCCCCCTTTTGTATATTTGTTCTTTAAACTGATCATTTACTCATTTGTTTATCAGATACATCATATGGACTTTGCTAGATAGCATTTCGTATGTGTTAGTAGGACCAGTATTAAATGACTGAATTCTGGATCTCAGAGGATTTATGAAGATTTACTATCCAGATAATTTATCAGATTAGTTTATGTTCCTGGTTGTGGAGGAATGAGAACGTGCCTCCCAAGTGTCTCACTGCAGGGAGCATAATTGATCAAGGGCCCCAGCTGCTGTGCTTCCGACCTCGGTACTCGCATTAGTGACAGGGCTATGCTCCCAGTAGTGACTGCCTGCTACATGTGTACTTAAGGCAGACCTGTCCCTGGTGGACGTCAGAGTCCTCTGATTGTCACCTGTGGCTCCAGGATTCCCTAAGAGTTTTGGTGAAGCTTCCTTAGATCCCACAGCAGCCTAGAGTGCTTCCACCTGAACTTCTCTCTCTCTCAAGTTTAGGCATGGCTCATGACCTCAGAGTTCTCCCAGTCTTACCCAGCATCCTCCCTATTTTATCACACAAAGACATTTTCCTTATTAAAATCATCACATGTTTAACCCTGTCTTGACATCTGCTCCTCAGTGGACCCAGACTACTGTGAGTGTGACTAGGCGTGGTCTAGGAAAATGTGATGTAATATAGGGGTTGGGAATGACTCTCCCACCACCTGATAGGCAAATAGGACACTGTCTTTGTTGCTAGGTGGGGCACATGGTTTCTGGCACAAGATAGCAGCTCACATGCTAACTATCACTGGAGGTGATGTCCTGGTATAGAGGAAGTCTGCAGCAAGTACGGTGCTGCAGACATTTTGGAAAATATGGGGGAACGATGCTTACAAGACAGTGCAATTGGCTGGTGACTGCTAAGTTGTACTGATATCATGCAGAATGATGAAAGACGGAGACTTGTTAATAAGTGCTTAATGGCTAAGCATGAGAGCCAGAGAGCCTTGGTGGTGGCATATAAATAGGTCCTTATCACCTATAGTGGAAGCGGGGGCACAAAGTTAAATGGGAGGTTAAAGGCCTAGTTATGAGAACTGTATAGCACCAGAGACTTTGAATTAAGAAAGTAAAATAAATCTGTTATTAAGAACGCCAGGTCTCTGGCAAAAATACTGAAGTCCTGAAAACTAGGATGAGAACATCTGGATAGATGCCCCTGAGGATGTTGCCTCTACAGCCCCAAATGCCTGGAGTTTCACCTTCCCTAGTGAGGGTTGGCACTTGCACTGCACATGAAGGGGCTGCAGAAGGCTCCCCCTCAAGTCAACAGAAGCCTCCTTCACACCTCTTTTCCTAGCTGCCAGGTCGAAAAGTAGGGTTAGACCTTAGCACAACCCAGCTGTGAGTATGCTGGACCTGGTAAGGGAGGAAAGAGTCTACACACCTGAAGAATTGCAAAGTCTCATCTGTGTGAGCTGGATGGAGCCTGAGGAGGGCCCTTGAGATAGGTAAGTCTGGTGAACAAGACTTCATTGGCTTGGGAGCACTATCTTGGGACAGACGATTTAAGACATGGGCAAAGACCACAGGGGATAGGACAGTGTTATTGGAAATGCCTAAGGTACCTTGACAGACAAGAAATGAAGAGGCTGAGGCAGGTGGCCATGCTGAAATGGATGTATTAGGTAGGGTCTGAAGATCCCAGAGGATGCACTATTCACTGAGGCCATGGAATGCACCCAGAAGTTTGATAGTGAACAGTGATGTTGGCAAAAGAGAGTCACAGACTGGGGCTGCATGGGAATGATGGGTCACCAGCAACAGAAGCCAGGTGGTGGCACTTTATTTCCAGATACCAGGAGGCCACAATTACAATGAAAATTGTCAAGGTAAGAGCAGCAACCTACGGTACTTAACCTGCCAGGGGTTGCAGAGATGGTTAATAGGGATAAAATAAACAGGCAGATGACAGGGGTGTTGAATCTCTACAACTGAAAATGCAAGAGTGAACGAGCTGGAGACTGAAGGATATGACCCTAACAAAGCCTCCTGACTTCTTGTGCAATTGCCAGACCTGAGCCAGTTTTTCATAACTGGAACCCATTGAATGAGACCCTTGATGGGAAAGACCCTACAACATCAGACGAAAAATATAATATATACTCTGGTGATTTTCCAATTCTTCCCCAAAGGGACATGTGGCCATTTAATCGGGTCCCTGTACACTGTGGAAAAAGAGGAATAACCAGACAGTTCTAAGACTTCTGGACACAGGGTCTGAGTTGACCTGGAGTCTCATCAAACCCCTCTGTTAGAGTGAGCTTGTTATGTACTCTTTCATGAGATGGCTTTTTGGGTTCTAGAAGCAACATGTTCCACACCAAGTAATATTCCTCCAGTCTATATTCCAGGTGACATGGAAGGACACCAGCTTTGAGTAAGGCCCAGAGAAGGAAAGATTTCTGCAGCAGGTCCAGGCCATGGTGCCGTCAGCCCTGCCATCTGAGCCATAAGATCCAGCACCCTCTAGAGTGTTGGAGGTGTCAGTGGTGATAAAAATGCAACAAGTTCCAGTGGGCGAATCACAATGCAGGCTCCTGGGGTTCTGTAATAAGGCCATGCCATCAACAGCAGAGAATATCTTTTGAGAAGCAGCTCTTAGTGTATTATACTGGATATTTATCTGGATGGGTCCTTAAATAACTTTGCTAGGACTGCTGTAATGAAGTGGCTTAAGCAACCAAAATTTATTGTCTTGCAGTTTTGGAGACTAGAAGTCTGAGATCAAGATGTTGGCATGGTGATCTCTTCTGAGGGCTGTGAAGGAAGGATCTGTCCCAGGCCTCTCTCCGTGGCTTAAAGATAGCCGTCTTCTCTCTTTGTCTTTCCTCTCTTTGTGTCTGGGTCCAAATTTACCCTTTTCATAAGGAAACTAGTTATTTTGGATTAGGGATCCCCTTAATTATCTCATTTTAAATCAGTTATCTCTGCAAAGACCCTATTTTCAAATATATATCCCTAGGTACTAGGGGTTAGTACTTCAACATGTGAACTTTGAGGGACACAATTCAACTCATAATAGCCCTAAATGCCATCACATGAATCCTTATAAGAGGAAGGTAGAGGCAACGTGACCACTGGGGCAGAGATTGGAGAGATGAAGCCACAAATCAAGACGTCAGCACTTGGAAGAGGCAAGGAATAGATTCTCTCCTAGAGCTTCCAGAGGGGCCGTGGGCAGGAGACACCTCGATTTTGGCGCAGTTAATACTTATTTTGGACTTCTGGTGTACAGAACTATAAAACAATCAATTTGTTATTTGAAGCCTCCAAGACTGTGGTAATTTATTACCACAGTCTTAGGAAACTAACACAGGCCCCAACTGCTGTGCTCTGAAGTCCATTGACAGCTCTGCTCGCAGACAGTAATCAGGTGTGGCACGAATACCAAGGCAGCTCGTATATCTGGGAGACTGGGATTCCTCTGATGGCTGTTTTGGGCTCTAGCTCTCTCTGATAATGTTACTGAATTTTTCTTAGACTCCACAGAATCTTGGGTTCCTTTCATCCAACTTTATCTCCCTCTCTTCCCTTGGGATCAGACTTGCTTGGCAGTCTGACGGCTCTCCCATCCTCAAGTAACTGCCTTTTTGTTTTCTCTCACACGCTCATTTTCCCCAATAAAACTTTGTGGGTTTAATCTCTTCCCAGCACCTGCCTTTTGAAAGACCTGGAATAACACATTAGAATTCCAAGATTTTAACTTAAAAACTGAAGAATAAATCTAATTTTTTTCAGCCCGAATTTTTCTCCAAAACTCCACACCTATATATATTACTGCCCAATCCATATGTATTTCTCAGAGACACTTCATATTATACCGTGTCCAAAACTGTTATCAACAAATCCACATCTTCTTATAAGAATATATGTATAAACATACACACACACATGCACACACACACACACACACACACACACCTACTGTCTCTAGCCTCAACACATGGCACCATTCATCATATGCCCATTGGTCGGACAAAACTTTGTCATCTTGTCTCTTCCTTTTCCTCATATACCGTATTAATAAAATTCAAATCCTATCAATTCTACTGTAGAATTTTGCTCAAATGTATCTATGTGTCTCCTTCCCTGTCCTGGACCATCATTATTTCATATTTATTTACCACCTCAATTCCCTTATTAAGATTCAATACCTATAGTCTCATTTGCCTGCAATTCGTTCAAAGCCCTGAATTCAGCACAATGAGCAGATTCAACACAATCTGCTTGTGTTACTAGCATCACTGTTAAAAATCCTTTCCATAATTTATTGCCACCATTAGCATACAGTTTAAATTCCTAATGTGACTTACACAGGCATTCTTGACCTGGCTTTTGCAGGTGTTTCATCTCCAGCTTTCACCCTTTCTCCTCTCATGCTTTAATAGCCGGCATGACAAAGCATGTACCTTTATCGCACGGTTCACTCTGTCTTACCTTCCCTGGCTGTTTGCATGTAGTTCTCTCTGCCTAGAACACTCAGGTTTTAACTTAAATGCTTTGTGCCCCGAGAAGCCTTCCATAATAAGCCTTGAAAGCAGTGGCTTTCAAGTAGAAGCAATTTTGCCCCCCAGGGGGCATTTAGTAATGTCTGTAGATGTTTTTTGTTGTCACAGCTGGGAGGTGCTACTAGTAACTAATGGATAGAGGCCAGGGATGCTGCTGAGCATCCAACAGGGCACAGGTTGTCCTCCCTGACCTTCCACAATGTTGGTAGTGCTGAGGTTGAGAAATTCTACTGTAAACTAGTCTGGTTACCGATGTTAAGGATCACAGCTCCCTAACTCCCCCAAATGAGGGACCATTTCCCACATGGCATTGTCTTTGCTTCTCACCATCCATATTCCACACTGAGAAATACAGTGGAATACTGTATTCCACTCCTGAGGGCAAAGGCCTTGCCGACCTGACTCATTCCTCTATCTCACCACCTGTGGTCCATATAGATCTGTTGAATTAGTGAATGCTTATCACTCATGTACTTTAACCACCTTGGTGAAAAGACAAATGCATTTGACACTTCCTTGTCTTCTTAAAGTAGTGTCCTGAAATAATTTGGCTTTTAAAAAGGTTTTGTTTCCCACTGAGCCCCATCTACGATTCGGTGTTGGTTGTGAGCTGGGTTTATAGTTTGGTGATAATGTCAGGGTTTTAACACAGCCCCGACTTCTTCACTATTCTAGTTAACAGGCCTACTAAGATGTGCTCAGGGATGATTCTCCATGGAGAGTGTTTGATTGTTCTGCACTTTGACTTTAGTTTAAGCCTTCTCATCACATTGTCATGACTTATTGGGATCCTAACAGAAATAGCAGGATCATATGTCACTGGGCTCAGTGTGGCCATTCTGTATCTGTGGACAACCTGAGGTAGCGTAAAGAGGGATCACTATTAGCTTGACTTACAGGGAATGAGAACATTCCCCCAAGTCTGAGAGAAATTGTCTAGGCAAGAACTTTTGATGAGCTTGAGAGTCCTACCTGGAAAGCCTAGCATTCCTGGTAAAACGCTTGAGCAACATTTGACATTATTGGAATCACGTGCTTTCTGGGAAGTGCGATTCACACACCCAGCTCACTTTAAAAGACATCAGTCTTTAGCCAGCTTTGTGACTATGCTAATAATCCTAATCAGAAATCATTTTGTGTTATCAAGTCTGAAAATGAGTACCTAGCCAACATTTTTTTCTATAATATTTCTCTGCCAAGAGGAAATCTTTGAATTAGCTTTTCTCAGGAGCATTTCCTTTAATCATAAGCTTGAACTAAAACTTTGATACATGCTCACAAACAATTCTTTTGAGAAGTCTTTCACCAGGAGTTGTTATGGGCTTCTGCATGTCAGCCAGCTTCATGTGGGTAGGATACATAGTCTACCCTTAACTCAAAGGAGTAAGTTTCTCAGAATTTCTCTAGGTCCAGTTTTCATATTGTAGCATCTTCTCCCAATTTATCCTTGTCTCATCAATAAAACAACAGACCGAACTGAGTCCCTTAATACTCAGTCAGAGGCATTTTTAATATTGGCAGAATATACTGTTGGCACATTGGCAGTGCAGATCAGGTTTAAAAGCTCCAGATGCATCTGTGCTTCCTGACATTTAAGTGCCTGAGTATGTCAGTTGAAACTTTAATGTGACTCCCTCACATCCAGCAAAGGTACATCAAAATCCTCTGTTAACACAATTCCTGCAAAGCAAATGGGTGAAAATAGGCTCCATCGCTCAATGCCCTGATAGCTCAAAGGCTGTAACCAAATCTTTGGGTCATCAAATAAGATTATCTATAGCTGGCTCTCCTTTTGCAATTAAAGAAGCTAGTACTGTTTATTACCAAATCTTTGAAAAAAAATCAAAAGTGTGAGAAAGAAACGAAACAATAGGGTAGCATTCAGTCAAGAAGACTTCCTTGTCTTCTTAAAGTCTTCCTTGTCTTCTTAAAGTCTTCCTTGTCTTCTTAAAGACAAGCTGTTTATATGGGAGATCCAAAATATCTCTCCTTAATTATGTTTAAATAGCTTTATTTTAAAGCTGATACAATAAACTGGAATAGATTATGCCATACTAAATAGGGTCCCCAATTTTTAGAAAGGAATAGCTTATACATCATCTCTGTCTATCTATCTGGCATAATCATGTGGTGTCACCTGGAACTACTCACTAATGCCATGCTTATGACCTCTGTAATTAATTTTTTTGTGTGTGTGTGGTACGCGGGCCTCCCACTGCCGTGGCCTCTCCCGCCGCGGAGCACAGGCTCCGGACGTGCAGGCCCAGAGGCCACGGCCCGTGGGCCCAGCCGCTCTGCAGCACGTGGGATCTTCCCGGACCGGGTCACGAACCCGCGTCCCCTGCATCGGCAGGCGGACTCCCAAACACTACGCCACCGGGAAGCCCTGTAATTCATTTTAACCTGGAGTTGACCTCTGTAATTCATTTTAACCTGGAGTAAACCACTAGCTGTTTACTAAAATCTACTCTTTCTTCTTCCCAAGCCCACAGCTAGACTACATTTCCCCTCTTCCCTTGAAGTTAGGTTTGACCAATGTCACATGAACAAAATAATGTGTATCATTTCCAGGCCACGTGCAAGAAAACCTCCAGTGGTGACTTCCACTCTCTTTTTCATTGATTGGCTGGATGCAGGTGACCACAAAGACTGAGAGCCTGTTGGAGCCACCAAACAGAAGGGGTTTGTGGCCTGAGTTATTGGGTGGAACAGAGTTTTTTCTCCTTGTACTGACTGGACCAATGAACCGTCTCATCTTCCCAAGACTGAGAAAGAACTAAACTCCTCATGAGTCAGCCGCTGACATCTGTCTACATGTTACCACGGGCAAGTCTACCCCTAAATTGCCCATGGGTTTGAGGGCTTAATTTCTCCAGTTGTAATTTTTTCCTCTTTTGACATTTGTTCTCCTCTTTGTATGTCCACTCTGGCTCCCTGGCTGCTTCTTTCCACCAATTCCCTTGCTCTTTCTCTCTCATATTTCTCACATTTTTGTCTCAGTTCTCTCCTTTCTTGACAAGCAGCTCTCCCAGTCTCTACTAGTTGTTGGTGAGGTGATCGATAAGGCAACAAGACAAGAAACACTGAAACATTTCCATAAGCTAAAATAGGTATTTTACTGTTGGAATGATGTTGGGCTAAATGTGAAAATTTCAGATTTTGATATACCTTTACTGTCACATGTTACTTTCATATTTCAGTAGACTACAGAGATTCCATGGGGGAAGGGGTGAGATTTTGAGTTTAGACGAGCATCTATTTGACTTTACATCTCTGATAAAGTTTTCTTCCTGGTGAGAAATCAAAACACACTAGATTTAGAGAAGAGATATATCCTATAACTGGTTGATGGATCTAAAAGTAAAAACCCTTGTTTCATAAACCTGTGGTGTTAATATTATTAACTCCATTCTATGAATTTCAGACAGTTTTGCTACATAAAATATGCAGTCAAATATATAAGAAACTTTAGGAAACCATATTTTAGATTAGTAAACCTTATTACCAAATAGCATGATATGAAGTTAAATTTGACAGGCATAACATGTATTTTTATATCATTGTGATAGTTGGTATTGATTATATATTTTAAATTTTATAGCAATTTATTTTTATATTCTGCTTTTGTAAAGATGGTTTTAGAAAATCCAGTTTCATGCAGACAGGGGGTGTGAATGAAGTACAATGTTACAGAGAGCTTATTCTGCCATATGTGCGAAATTATGCTCTGTTTTTGCCCAGAATTTGATCAAGTCAGCACTTGAAAAACCTAGATTTAAATCTCCTCTATTCACACATATTCCATTACTCAATACTCTGTTTCTTAACAACTTCACAGCACAGAGTCTGTGCTGATAAGTGGATTGAGAATCCAGACACAATATTTAGTTCAGAAGGCAAATATTCATTTAAAATGGATTGAAGTCTAGACATGTAAAGCATTATGTAATTCCGCATTGAACCATCAATCTCGAGATTATGCCCTGAGAAGTTATCAGGTGACAAAGTGACTAATTTGACCATCCTCTATATTTGAGTGTGTATGGATGCATTTGAGAGTATTTGTGATTGTACTGTTGCCAGGAAAGCCTGACTTCTCTCTGTCTCTCTCTTCTCTCCATGGATCCTCTTTCCTTTGCCTTTTTCTGAGATAACTTCTCCTACCTTTCAGGTGGCAACTCAGTTTTTACTTCCTTAGGAGTGACTTCCCTGTTTTACCCTGTCAGGACAAATTTCCTGTTACATGTTTCCTTTGAAGCATGTTGTCATAACTGTAATTTTACATTTTGTTTAGTTATATGATTAGTGTCAGTATCATCTACTAGACCCCTTCTATTTAATGTGTGGTCCATCTATATAGCATCACTGTCATCACCTGGAATCTTGTTAGAACCGCAGAATATTTGGTTTGATCTCAGACCTACAGAATCAATACACTTTTTAACGATGACCCAGTGATTCATACACATATTAAAATTTGAGAAGTGGTGCACTAGACTATAAACTTCATGAGGCCATGGTTTGCCAAACGCCCAGTGCTGAACACTGGGCTAGGAATGTATTTATTGAACAGATTTCTTTATTGAATTAATATTTGTGGAATGTACCAGAAGCATGTGGTCTCACTGAAAAATTAAAAAAAAAATAGTGCAGCTAAACATGATTCTTTTAAACTTTTCCCATTTATTCATTTAACACATATTTAATGAATGCAAACCACAGGCCAGGAATTGTGACATTAATAGGTTTTTGCAGTTCATTCATTAAATTATCTTCTAGCTCTTGCTAACAGGTAACTATTGACATATGCCCAAGGTTTAAGAAAAGTGTGTCAGAGGGCTACTTAAATTTGGCCAATCAACTTAATTTCCTGCTAACTGTGAAAAGACTATCATAATATATTTTTAGTAATGAAACACCTTGACTGATTTTTATAGAACAGCAGTATTAACTGAGAGCATGGCTTATGGACTACCCTTCCAAATTGTGAGTTCTCAACAGTAGGAGCCATAAGGAATGCATTTGTCCTGATGCCTTCAGTCCAATGCATGGTGCAAATAGATACTTTTTGGAATGGGGTAAGGATGAGTTATAGAAAAGGAGGATAAGGTGACGTAATTTTAAAAAATCCTCTAAACTGATGTTAAAATAGAAATTCTTCAACTTACCTTATAAATCATTTTAAAAATACTTATTAAACTGTCTGTCATCCATCTACCCTAGGGAACAATGCCAAATCTATAACTTCTTTCAAATAACTAAGTCTTTTAAATTCTGAATTTTGAGTAGTCTCAAAGGTCACAGCTTAGCAGAAAGACTGAGCCAGAATGTGTGTGATGGGGATTAATACACGTCTTGGTTTCATTGCAGCTATACAATGTAATGACATCAGTATGCAGAATATATTACAAACTACAGGTTTCATGAAACTGGTTATCTTTAGCTCTAATTAAGCTGGAGTATGGAAAACTTTTCTGAAGTTTTGCTATATACTTACGTAATTAGATATTCTCCTTGTAGAAAAGTTGCCCATGTGGAACACCTTCAAAACTATATGTACAACCATTTATCATTGCTAGAAATGTAAGTTTTCCTCAAAGAATCTAATTAAAGTTCTGGACATCTATCCTTTTGATATGATACAGACTCTGAGATCACAGGGGCTATGAATATGGCCAATAAAGTTTCCAAAAACATTTCAACAGTTTGATATCATTTTGAACAGTCAGCTTTTTAATTAGCTAAAAAGAAATATTAATGAAACTACTTGAAAGAAAATATATACTATTACATTCTTATGTGCTCAGGTTTTTAATTCCTTGTTAAATTTTAATAATGAAATCTTGATAATATTTTTTCTGTGAAGGTGAATAAAGGCAGAAAAAATATTCTCATAAGATATGTATAGTGAAGCACTGACCATTTCAGTAGAATTAACTTTTCTGGAGAAAAGTGCTATCAGACTTGATGTAATTTAAACTAAAGTCAATTTTTAAATATGATGTATCCCAATTTTTAAATTATATGTTTTATTTTTTTAATTTTTAAAAGTTATTTTATTTTATGTTTTGTTCCAGTTTTATTGAGATATAATTGACATACAATACTGTATAAGTTAAGGTGTACAGCATAATGATTTGACATATACACCATGGAATGGTTACCACAGTAAGTTTAGTGAACGTCTATCATCTCATATAAATTATGTTTTAAAAAGAAGGCCTTTAGAGATTGATTGGATAATATTTTCATATCTTTCACTCCAATTGGAGCATTCTCCACTGTCTTTACCCCTTCATTTGTCCTACAATCCCAGTTAAAGCTCTAGTTTTCCTTTGCTTATGCTAATATCCCAAACTAAAATTCTATCTCCAAATATCTCTGTCAACGTAAACTGGATGTTTTACAACTCATCTTGCTCTCTACAGAGGGTTTCCCTCTTCTCAATTATTTTAACAATGTAGTCTATAAATTTCACCTATTACAGAAATCCAACCAATATGTATTAATTAATTGCCTACTGTGTATATGCTATCATTATACTCTCTATGGAGTTTTTCTTTTGTCTGTGTGTGATACAAAAAGAAAATAGTTGAACATATCCTTGTATTATAAGAACACAGTTTCCTGTTAGGTTCAGATTTTCACTGGTGTAATTCTCACCTTACTCAATATTGAGATCAGCTGAATTATTTCATGCACATAGAGATAAAAAAATACTGCTTTTATGTTGTATTTGTATTATTGCTGCACCAAATATCCTAAGAATCCTAGCAAAATAGAATGATTAGCTTCTAATTTTCCTCAGTGTTGAAGCTAAGACTCAGAGAATTATGACTTTGTCAGATATAAGATTTGAATCAGGCTCCCTCTGAGTCCATGAGCAGCTTCTTTTTTTTTCACAAGCTTCTTTTGTATGTACAATATTGCCATCTCAGTCTTTTAAAAGTTTGAATTAATTTGAAAAAATTTTAACACATTTCTTCACAATATGTAATTTTTACCCAAAGTTTAAAGTAACGTACAATATAATGCATCTATTTATATAATATTTTTCTACTTTGAACAGACAGTACTGAGAAAGACTGCTTTCTTATAACTCACCATTGTGCTTCCTGTTCAAACCTGGTTTTCCTGAGTGTCTTTTCAAATGGATCCATCTTAACCTTGACAGTGGAGAGATGTCATCAACTCCTCCCTTTTTCTCAACTCCCCAATCCAGACAGTCTTCAAATTTTCTCTTCTTGTAACACTCATTTAAATATAATTCCTCATGGCAGTATCAGCTTAACTCCAATGACCCCATAATACCAAATACTTCCTCTTTTGTCATCCTAATTCACTCAACATCTATCCTACCCCTGAAGGCAGAGTCAGTTGGGACCTTGTTCAATAGCGTATGCTCAGCAAGTAATCTAGCATCCGACATACAGTAAGTGTTCAATGACTGGATGTTAAATAAACAATTACATTACTAGTGGACAAGTTGACTTTACAGCCATAGTCTTATAATTAATGTTTCTTTGTTCCTATATTCTATAAAAAATGGTTCATAGATAAAATCGATCGTACAGGACTTTAAAGGCATGTGATACCAAAAGCAAATTAATGATTTTCTAACCTATATGTTAACCATAATTTTCAAGCTTTTCTCTTGCAAACAGTACTTTACTTTTCCTGTTTACCAAATTTAAAATAGTGGAAGCATCTTAACTTTACTCTTCACTCACTATTTAACATTTCTGGATTCCATCTGTTCTTTTAGAGTAATGTCTCAGGAATTTAATCCTTTGCATTTTTCTTGTAGCTATACTCTTTCAAGTCCTGTCATCCACTTACGAATGAAGATTTTTTCTCTTCTAACTTTTTCTTTCCACAGCTGTCAGATTATTCTTCATTAACTAGGGTTTTTGTCGTGTCACTCCACTAAAGCCCCTGAATGGATTTATGTAGCTTACCCATTCCTGTCTAAAATTTTGAGCTAATGATCAGTAACTTTTGTTATTTTGTTATTTTATTACCCTGCTTCTAACTAATATTCAAACAAACATTTACATCTCAATCCTTACTGACTCCTATGTGCTAGTCTTAATACACCTTTCATCTCTTTATTTAGGTTCTTTCTTTTTCATGACATCCCCATTCCTTTTTGCCAGTTTAAGATCTAGCAGAAATTGAAATTTCTCAGAGAAGCTTTTCTGATTATACTCACATATGAATTTTCTTTCCCAGCTCTGAATGCTAGGAACTCATTCACTGGATTATATATTTCTTTGTACTGTTAGGATCTTGGCTCTGCTGCTTATTTGAACTGTGACCTTGAGAAAGTTATTTAACTTCCTTTGTGTCTCGGTTTTAGCATGCGCAAAGTGGACAACGTAATAGAATCTATCTTAAACACTTGTAAAGGGTAAATAAGTTAGTACATGTAAAGTCCATAGAGCAGTTCCTATCACATATTATGTTCAATAGCAGTTAGTTTTCGTTCTCATAATTCTTTTCTTTCATCTAAATTAGAGTAGTAAGGCAGAGTCAGGGAGGAAAGTGTCAACTTTTCAAGATAAATACAGTGACTAGACAAGAGTCAACCAGAATTTTTGCATAGAAGGTTCAAGGTAAAGGGCTAGGAAGAAACCAGTTGAAAAAAAAGGAAGTCATTCAGATCATCCACCGATGCAGGACCAAAAATATCCCTAAGTGAGCCATTGCTCCAGGAGTTCTTCACTTTCTGGTTTTCCCACATGTGCTCAAGGTGAGGCTGTTAGGTCTGCCCCCATGACAGGAACGTCCTTAGGGACTTTCAAGTAAAGATAAAAGTCTCTCTCCTCAGAACATAGCCCATATATCTGAAAGCAGGCCATGGTTTCTGAGCAGATTTGAATCTCCATAGGCATTTCTAAGTTCTGTAACAATGTCAAGGGTTCAGAATTCAAGACAAGCGGTCCATTCTGCCAACTTCATCACACCATAGGTTTCTCCTGTGAAGCAGAGCAGGGTAGTGCTCAATTCTGAGAACGTTTCAGTGACTCCACAAAGCTCAGCATCCTCGCCTAGAGGACTAGGTGAGACCTGGGTTTGGATGCACCTTCCAGGCAGCTCCCCTGAGTGAGCTCAGAGGAGAGATGCACAACAGCTTCTCACCACCAGTAAGCTGTGTGTATGTAACTTGTCCTGAAAGAAGGGCGTGCATTGCTGACTGGACTACAAAGGCGAAACCCTTTTAGCCTTGGAGACAGACCAGTCATCTATCTGTGTCAGCAAAGAAAATAATTTTACCTCAGAGCTCTGGAAAGAAGCTTGAGGCAAGTTTTCTTAGCTCTTATTTCTATGATCATTTTCCACTGAATAAAATCCAACCCACATCTGCTGTTTTCCTTCATCTCAAACTTGCTCAATAACCACCTTCCCCCCTATTAACTGATAGATTTCTGTTTTCCTCCTGGCTAATCTTATCTTCCTTTTGTGGTCCTAGTTTCAATAAGCCATAGTGAGTCAAATTTTATTTTGTTATTCATGTGAACTTGGGTAAGTTTTCTGAACCTCTGTGTGTCTAAGTCCAAATTGAAAGGGTCACCATGATACCTACTTGGCAGGACTGTTGAGACTGAACACAACACTGACTAAATGACAGTTTTTAGCATATTGGAAACTAACCGTCCAAATATACCAACTTTAATGGCTGTGAAGAGAACACTCGTCTAACATGCTAGCCTTACAAGCGTCTCCCTCAACTCCAGAATAGATAACTTGTAATCACCAGGTAATCTCCAAGACTGTATCCTGGACCCCATCAGTACGTAGTGAAGCACTTCTGAAATATGTAATCCCCCATGCAAGAGACATATTTAGTGTTTGAGAAAAGCTGCATTACTTTTCAAGAACATAATTTAAAAGTTTTATTGTCTCCTCACTCATTTTTTCCTGAAATCTATTGTATCCTAATAATTCTCTCTCTTTTTTTCTCCATATACACATATATACCTACGTATATGTGTATATAATATACTGTGCATACTATACTGTACATATCTGTATCTGTACATACTACTGTGTGTTCCCAAATCTACCCTGTTAGCAACCAGAAGAGAATGTAGCTGCTTGAAGGCCCTAGGGCCATGGGAAGCTTACCAAATGGAAATCAAGCTCAACCTTTCTTCAGCCATTTAAATAGTTAAGAGATTAATCTAATCCAACTACTTTCATTGACCAGAATTGTCAGAGTGAAAAAAAAAATACCCATAAAGAAATAATGTCCTAGCTGCGAGGAGCAAACTGAGAATATTACTTTCATCTTTAGTATGCTGTTATTCCTTTTTATCGCATGTAATGCATATTACAAAATGCCACATTATTTTTCATGCTGCATTAATGAATTGGCAGATTGAAAAACAGAATCACAAAGATTTTTAATGTCTGACCCCAAATCTCAGAACTGCTCTGAAACTCCATTCCTTTCTATTTTCCTTTCAACAGCTTTTCTCTTTCTGATGGCTTATTCATTTATCAACTTCTTGGGGCATACATGGCAAATATCTGGTTTGAGAAGTAAAATAATTTGATAATTTAAATAGACTGGGGAGACCTTAGGCAGATTCTGAAGCTACAGAATTTTGCATCATTACTTTTCCATCCCATTTTCTCATTCATTCATTCATTCAACTGGGGCCAATTTTGTTCAGTACGCATTTCTTGTAGCCACAAGGAAAGGAGAAATCTTAATATATTTAGGACCATTGTTAAGCTCTGTTGTTATGGCATTTTTTTTTAGCCCATTAGGAAAAAAAAAAATATGAGCAGGCCATAGTTAATATTAGGTTGTTTTTCCTTTGTCTTGTCTTCCCTCTCTCATTTTCTCCCTCATACACTTGTCATTACATATCCATCTATTCAAAAAGTATTGTGGACATTTAGGTTACTTCCGTGTCCTGGCTATTGTGAATAGTGCTGCAATGAACACTGGGGTGCATGTATCTTTTCAACTTATGTTTTTCTCCAGATATATGCCCAGGAGAGGGATTGCTGGATCAGATGGTAGCTCTATTTTCAGTTTTTTAAGGAACCTCCATACTGTTCTCTGTAGTCGCCGTACCAGTTTGCATTCCCACCAACAGAGGGTTCCTTCTTCTCCACACTCCCTGCAGCATTTATTGTTTGTAGATTTTTTGCTGATGGCCATTCTGACTGGTGTGACGGGATACCTCATTGTAGTTTTGATTTACATTTCTCTAATAATTAGTGAGTAATGGATAAAGAATATGTGGTCCATATATACAATGGAATGTTACTCAGCCATAAAAAAGAACAAGGTAATGCCATTTGCAGCAACATGGATGGACCTAGAGATTCTCATACTGAGTGAAGTAAGTCGGACAAAGACAAATATCATACGATATTGCTTATGATATTGTGGAATCTAAAAAAAAGGCTACACATGAACTTATCTAAAAAACCAAAATAGAGTTACAGATGTAGAAAATAAACTTATGGTTACTGGGAGGTAAGGGGTGGGGAGGGATAAATTGGAAGATTGGGACTGACACATACACACTACTATATATAAAATAGGTAACTAATAAGAACCTGCTGTATAGCACAGGGAACTCTGCTCAGTACTCTGTAATGGTCTATATGGGAAAAGAACCTTAAAAAGAGTGGATATATGCATTTGTATTAACAGGTTCACTTTGCTGTACATCTGAAACTAACACAACCTTGTAAATCAATTACACCCAAATAAAAATTTTAAAAAAGTGTTGTGCACTTACTAGGCAGCAGACCTTCTCTTAGGCACTGGCAGTAGTGTCTGTCCTTCACATGGTTTCTGCTGATGTGGAGGATACAGTTTACCGGGCTACCCCATCCTCCCACCACCACAGTACACACATACACGTACGTACATGCACACGTGTACACACACAAACACACCTGGATTCACAGTGTCTCAGATGATACCTATGTTATCTTTAGTAGGTGAGGTCCTATCAGTTTTTCACAGACATTGGTCTACTAACTAGACTATCCGCCTCACCATCACCCAATCTTAAAAGTACATTCTGGAGCGCCCCCACCCCCCAGATTTACTAAATTGGAGTCTCTGGAAATGAAGTCTGAAAACTCTTATTTTTAAAAAGCTTCCAAGAAATCATGGTGAAGAGCCAGACATGATAAACCACTCTCTTACACTGTGAAACTTGCCGTTACTACCAATGTCAAAACTCACTTGCCCTGTTCCTGATAGAATAAATCTGTCAAAAGAACTCATTAATAACTGCAGTGGTTCACTGTTGCTATAAAGAGAATGTGCATTTGAGAAAGAGGCTTGAGGACAAATGTCTTACACTGATGGAATAAATATACAATATGGATATTTTGGGAACTCTAGTTTTAGTTAATAAAGAAGAACATTTAGGGGAAGCCAGCATTGCTGGTTTGCCTCCAAATCCACCATGGAACGGGTACAGATTCCTATATGTACAGTAGAATTATGTATTAAAGGAGAAAAGTATGTATTTAATTATATATATAATTATATATTAAAGGAGAAAAGTATGTAAAGGAGAAACTTATATGTATTTAGTAATCAATCATTTTTATTACTAAAGCTGTGGTGTATAATGGAAGGAGGAAAATATTTAGCCAAGCCCATTAAAATGAAGTGGTTGAGTCACTGTTTGCAGAAATACATTAAAATGAGTTTGATGACTCATGCACTGTCTCACTTTTCTGGGGAGACAGCTGCTCACCATTAATGACCAGCAACAGTGAGGAGTGATCCATCTGCCCTGTTCTGGCCCAGGGGAATACACTGCGTCTTCAGTTTAGCACTATGGCTTCTACAAGTCAGCATCAAAATGAAGCCTCTAGATTCTTTCAAAAATTGTTGGGATTGCTGAACCAGAATGGAAATAATGTGTAGCTTTTATGTAAAAACATCAAGAGATTCAAAAGCCTTTGTTTGTTCTCCCTGGTTAGTGTTTGGAATTACTCAGAAGAAATAGCGCTGTCACTGTGAGGTGAAAATCTTTGGCAGAATGCAAATTGTTAACTCAAGTGTTCTGTATTAATGAAATGCTTTCAGATTCATTGGAAGCTAAATGTCCCTGGATCTATGCTGACAAACACCTGTGGGAAAAGAAATGCATTTTGAGTGTGAATCTGAGTAACCTTAGTCCTGGAGAAATAAGAGAATTCAATAAATACAACCAAGAAAATTGCCCCAAAATTTTGAGCTCATAATTGTCACTGGATACTAAAGTTTATGCCATACAAAACAATTGATTCTCACTGTTTTATTTTCTTTTGCTAACTCCAACTAAGTTTCTTATCTTTTCTGGGAAAAAATGTCTCATTTTTTCCTTTACAGATTTTTGTTTCCATAACTTTGTTTGCGATGTCCTCCCAGCTAGATTAATCTCACACCATTATCTATGTTAGCAAAGTCACAGACACCCTTCACGACCTTGGCTAGCTGGCTTTCTTTCTCCAATGAAGTCTCAAAGCAGCCTAACTCAAGGGTTTTTCTAGCTCTTTGAAATATTAATATTTAGAGATTCAGGTTTTCTGAATCAACTTGAATTTCTGAGTTAAAAATGGTGGAAACTTGGAAAATGACTACAATATTTTTCATAGGCTTTGTAGTTTTCTATATAATGGGAAAACTGAGTTTATAGTTATTTAAGAAACTAAAATTTAGTAAAATTAATATACATTTTACAAATCTTAGTATACTCAAAATATTACTTTGTAATACTAAAAATAGCCTTCAACATTGGCGAACTACTGTGAAGAGTTTACCCGTAAACTAACAAGTTAGTCTACCACAGTTTCATGGATCCAGGAAAAAGACATGAACCTTCTGGGTCAGAGATAAAGGCATTTATTACTTACAGCACAGCAAGGAAGCATGAGCATTTGCAGCATTGCACCAGCTCTCTTTACCTGACAAGTCCCATGGGGATATTGCTGATGTGCCCAGTTGGATGCTTCTACACATACTAAAGAAGAAGAATCTGAACTTAGAGAGCTCAAGTCTTTCATAATGGCTAGTAAGCATGCCTGACCTCTGCCTAAAAAGAGATTATGCTTATTTTCCTGGACAGTAAGCATGACTACTTTTTGTTCCAGAACAAAGGTTAATTAGTTCCTCTGCATCAAAGATATGCAGACATGTAAGAGATTCATGGAGAATTGTCTCTATATTAACTTCTGAAGAATTGTCTCTTAAGTACAGTACTATGTCAACCACTCTGATAAATACGACCAACAGAAGCTGAAACTACATCTGTTCAGTTCATCTCAAACAACATTTCTTTAAGACTACTGGCAACATGATCTCAAATATTAGGATGAGGCCAACTTTCAGGATTGACCTCAACTATCCCTCTGTCCCCTCAGGGTTCCAGATCCAACTGAACAAATCCTGTTGTGGTCTACCTTAGAAATACAGGTAGCTTTCTCCTTAAGTTTGTGTAATTGACATTTCCACTTGGCCTGAGATACTAATCCAGGCACAATAGGAAGTATTAGAGATTTGCACAGACTCTACCTTGATCAGCTAGGAGGAAGTCTAGGGCAATTCTATCACCATTACCATCCTGACCAGTGAATTGAGGATGGTCTGATGACCTTTCAAAGTCAAGGTGATGTAATTCATCAAGTCAGATAAAATCAGGGACAAATATAGTAATGTCCTTTCTAACTGGAGGATTCCCATTGTATGGATAAGTGCCCGCAGGGTAAACATAAATTATAGTATATATGGATAAGTTATACCTTTGGGAATCTTCTCTCAGTAGGCCAGGTCAGCCTTATTTTTGAGACACCTCCACAGCCATCTGAGGCCTATGTGACCTATTGGTGATATTTCTGTGGTCACTCCTAGAGTGCAAGCCACCATGTTTTAAGGAAAAAGTGAAGATAATGACTGGCTTCCATACAAGATTTAGTTTTAGGAGTGCACATAATATCTCCGGAAATAAAGCACTGTTTACAATTGTTGGTGCCCTCAGGGATATTCATATCTCTTGGGGGTTGATGTCTGTTGACTGCCTCCAATATGGTGTACTGGTCAGCTGGTAGGCTTTAACATTTCAGTTCAGTTTGAATAATTGAGACTAGTCTTTATTTGTAGAGGGATATCTGAGGGTAATAAGTACAACTTATCCTGATTGTTGATGCCATCTGGCTGGTGTCATTCGTGTGCCTCACAGAATGATTGATGAATGGTTTTGGAAATGGGGCTGGAGGGGACATCCAGAAGATACCATAGTGAGTCAGCTCTGTCTCACCCCTGTTCTACAAGGAGAAGGCTGTCTATATTTTACATCTATCTATTTATCTCTCCATCCATCCATGACATCTATCTATCTATATACTATCTATCTATCTATCTATCTACATTTAAAGACACACTTTATCAGACTTAAGAAAATAGGAGGATAGGATGTTGGGTTGCCTTCCTCACCTCAAACCTAGTAAGACTTGTTTAGTGGAAACACTGAGAGCTTAATTTGTGACCCCTAGTAACTACACTGGTATTGACCTGCAGTTTAGAATTTGTTTCGGAAAAGGATGTGTTTTACATGGACCAGGTATAGACCACATGCAAAAATTGTGAAATTGTACTGAGTTCTTTTCAGTGAATTCCCAGGGAGAGGTGAAACTGACTCAACTTAGAGAAAATGAGGTGCCATCAAATTTATAGGGGCTGATGAAGTATTAATTGACCAGCTGAAATTGGAATGCAATTTACTGCATTAAGGACCCTACAGGTTACAGAGGCCTGGTGATGGGGGAAGGTCTTTTAATAACCCAAGATGGAATTGCTTAGAACTGAACATATTTAATTACTGCATTGAGATTGTGTTCATTATTTTCAGTGACTATGAGATTTTCTATTTTATAAGACTGACCAGAGAATTACATAGCCTGAGTTAATTTTCACACAGGAGCAAAAGAAAAACAGCCCTAACGTGCAAATCTAAAGAAGCAAAATAAAGTTATTTTCTGATCATATCCATAGAGTTATGTTTTTACAACATTCTATATAACATACTATTATATAATGAACTGTGCGATCTACTTAAGATAAATAGGACTTAATACATATTACATATAATTTATAATAATATATGCTATATATGTGTCATATATTGGTGTTGAGATAACGTCAAATTTCTCCCCATTACAAATTGATGAAAAAGCCAGATATGGTAAAGAAAATTGTCTATATTCTCATTCAGTCTATATGCTGTTTTCTTCCTTAACCTACTTTTTTTTTTTTTTTGCTTCACACACTCAGATTTATTGGATCTTTTCATTCTAATTGTAGCGAAATTGGTCTATATCACATCGGTGGTTTTTTAAACACTTATTGTAAATAAATAACCAAGGGTATTGTCTGACTTAAAAGTGGTTTTTTTTTCCCCCCTTTGGTGCATACTGAAAGATTCCTACTGCTAGCTACTTATCACCCTTAAATGATTGTTATCTCCTTTTGTGTGGCTCAGTGGTGGTCTATTTTCTCTGATCTGAATAATTTGAGTTATGTGTCTGTGCCCTCAATTCAGCTCCTCCTGTAAAATGCTATGTTCTGCATCATGAAGTGGGTTTTATAGCCCCATCTCTTTGGCAGAAAGAGTGAGATTGGAGTTTGAGCTTCTAACAGCACTTGATTGACAGTTGTGGTCACCTTGGAAAGTCCTGTGTGACTCCATTAAATGTCCCTTAAACTGTGGTATGTTGAGATTTTATTAATTAATGAAAAAGGTGATCATTTTTTCCTCCATGTGGGTTGTATTCATCATGATCACATATTCATTTTCACACTTCCCAGAATAAATATTCTCTGTTTTCTACACTGACTCCGTGTGCAGTGATGTTGGAAAAAAAAAATTTTTTTTAAATACAAAGGTGATTTTGAAACAGTTAAGTTTTTTCACAAGGAAAGATTATTGTTGCATATGCTTAAGAAACCTTCAACCCAAGACTTGATGTATGAAATAGGTGTACTAGAGAATCGTTTTTTAAATTTTTCATATTAAGTAATTTTTAATTTTATGATTACCTGGAACTTTTTAAGTGTAGTTCAGTTTTACATGACGTTTATCTAGTAGGAGTTCAGGCTGCTAAACAGATGCTGAGGTTACGATGAAATGTCAATGTGTGACTCCTTTCTGATACTGCTTTCGGGTTGTCCCTGGAGCACAGCCCTGGGGAGCAGTAGAGACGTGTGGTGGTTCAGCGGATCCCATTCTGCCTGACGCTGTGCTGCCAGGTTGTGCTTCCAGTCTCAGAGCTGGTCTGTTCACTCACGTAGAACTCTATCTGGTCTGTTTTCTGAATCTGGGGATGAGTTGATTATTTGCAGTTTTCTTGACCTGGTTTACTTCTAATCATGTTAAGGAGAGTTCTGAAAAATGGTCATCGAGAAATCAAACTGGGAAAATAATGCATTCTCTGAAGTCTGAGCTACAATTAGATTGACTTTATTAGTCACGGTGTACTTTGTTGTTACTTATTGTTTGCAGAGTTTTTATTTATCAAATACTCCATTTAATCCTACCAGATACCCGCTTTGACATCAATGCCTTCAAACTACAGGGTTGTATTTTGGGTATGTCAGAGCATCTTAAAATATTTTTGCCATTTTTTAGTATCAATCTGTGATCTTTCTATGATTTGAGAGTAGACTGACATTTCCAAACAAATATGACAGACAGGTTCTCTGGATATTTGATATGTATTTCTATTTATTTATTTATTTTGATATACCCTCCAAACCCATTTGGTCATTCAGTACATATAATTTGGAAATCTGCTATGATATCAGATGGGAAATCTTGAATCCTGGATACTAATTGCTATATCTCCTGCACTGAACAGTACCTTACTTTGACAATCAGGAAAATGTTGTTGCTAAATATATAGGGGTGAGGACCTGACTTCCCTGTAGTTTCTGAGGAATTTGTAAGAATTTGTGAATATACCTATTGTTATTTTTCTGTTTGTTTCAAAGTATGAGTAAAATTTTCTGAGCACATTGTCTTTTAATATTGTAACTCTCCATGTTAGGAATACTCTACCCAAAGTATTGGGCTTTCTTTATAAAATATAGAGGAGGGGGAGACAGAGAGAGCGAGAGATTATATATAACTCAAAAATCTGAAAATGGAAAAATGCCACGATTAGACAAAGACTACCTGCAGTGTTAGATGAACAAGCCAAGTCTATGCTAGGTGGAGTTCCCCACATTCTTCTCAGGGTTTAAAAAGGCAGAAGCCCCTGATCCTAAACAAAGAAGACAGCTCTCATATTTTGCCATCAGGAGTGTTTTGAGCAGCCTCAGGTCTCACACACCTGTCTTCACGGCTGCTCGCCTGACTGAACTCTCAGGTGCAACTGCCCAATATTTGTCCATAAGATGCTAGGTTCGGATCTGAATTTTTTGACATTGTTGTTTTCTCTATTTTTAAAATCTAACTTTTCCTACAATATGCTGACAATATATTCCTAGAAATTGAAGCTCTGTGTCCCAGAGAATGAGCATTTTTTTTTTTAGTGTGAAAATTTGAAATAGCAGTTTTCCAAGCACATTTCTATGTGTATTTCTAAATATTTTAGTTTATATTGTGAAAACTATAATACAAAGACAGGAGTGTATGAAATATATACATACCCTTTTAAAATAATAGAAATAAAACAAATACCCACGTCACTACTATACACGTCAAGAAATAAAATACTGGCAGTGTCTTAGAAAATCAACATTCCTTCCTTGTTTGCTTGCTGTGTGACCTTGGGCACAATATTTAGCCTCTCTGTGCCTTGTTTTATGATTTATAAAATGAGAGATAATAATAGTAATACCTAAATCAGAGATGTTTTATGTTTGTGCTGAGAACAACTGGCATATACTTAAACATTCTGTAAGTGTTCATTTAAAAAAATTCTCTTTGCATATTGTGTTGCCTTTATCATTTCGTTGAGGGTAAGGTTTGAAAAAAATTCCATGTTACAGATATGTTGATATGAAAGAGATACAGCATCTTCTTTTACATTGGTTCATGGAGATTTTTAAAACAGGTACCTTGGTTCATATGTAATAGATAAGGATTATTAGTAAAAAATGGGTGTGTGAAATTCTTTAACTATGGTTTTAAGTGAAAATGTAAGTTACAGAAGAGTAGGTGTAGAAGATAGTATTCAGAAAATCTTGGTAAATTGTTTTTACTTCTATGTACTTTGATTGTACTTATGTAGTAGTACTTCACTTAATGTACACTTAAAATATGTCAAAATAAGTCATTGATACTTTTGTTGTATCTTTAACAAGAATATCTACAGAGACTGTACTGTGCTTGAGAAAGTGAATTTCACATGCAGTTAAACTACTTTAAATTTTCATTTCAGAATAATTTTATTTATGTCTCAGTTGAAAATCAATTTTATTTGATTGATTATGGCAATTCAACAATTTAATTACTAACAGATTCTATTCTTTCTGAAAAACACAGGTGAAAGCTAAAATTGATCATTTTTTCAAGCTTTCATCTTTCTGATCCTATCTTGTCTTGATTTGAAGACTCCAGTTTCCTGATGCATTTGAGAGCATCGTCACTAAGTGTTTTATATTGATATACTTAGCATGATATTAATGGCAGTGATGTGGAAAAGAGACAGTGTATTGGCAACATTTTTAGACATGCAAAATTGCATTGTCCATTTACTAAGATAATCTGTGTTAAGACATTTAAGATAATTCACACACCATAAGCATTCTATTTGAAATATTATTATTATTATTTTTTTTTTTTGCGGTACACTGGTCTCTCACCGTTGTGGCCTCTCCTGTTGCGGAGCACAGGCTCCGGACGCGCAGGCTCAGCGGCCATGGCTCACGGGCCCAGCCGCTCCGTGGCATAGGGGATCCTTCCGGACCGGGGCACGAACCCGTGTCCCCTGCATCGGCAGGCGGACTCCCAACCACTGTGCCACCAGGGAAGCCCTATTTGAAATATTATTATTTTTAATATGTAGGGGGAAAAAGTCCCAGCATAACACATAATTAGCTGGTAAGTGCAGCTTGAAGAAAGCTGGAGATCTAGCCTAGTGTATATTCCAGTTATATAGAATGGCCCCTGACTCATGAGAAGAGGCAACATTAGCCAGATGTTCTTGCCATCTTGTAATTAAATAAAGTAAAGGCACCATGCCTTAGGAGAAAAGATGGAGGACAGAAGAGTAGATATCAGGGTGTCAGCCACTAGATGGAGAGTTAGTTCTTAGCCTGGTTGCCATGACCAGCTCTGAGACTCCCTAAACTGATTTAGTATTTATCTCCCTTTTATATATATTTTTTCCCCTTGTTCTCCCCAGTCCCTTAGGTGTCCCTCAGTATAATTACATACAGTTTGCACAAAGAGGCTACCAGCATATCTGTCAGCACATGTGAGGACTGTTAAAGTCATCTGAAGAGGGGAAAATATGCTTAAATCCCACATGCTGAGACTAAATGATAGGCCATAATAGCCGTTCACACCAATTCTTGCCCATTCCTTGTATTTTTTTCTTTTGAACGAGATTATAGTTACTGGTAATCAACACAGATCCCTGAGGGAAGGATGCAGTGAGGAGAAAGCTATTGTTTTCTTCAGGATTCAAACAGCATCAAATAAAAAGCCAAGAACCAGCACACATAGTTCCACATAGAAAAATCGGTGGTCTGACCTAGATAATTGTGTCAGTAACCAGGATAACAACAACAGGAACAACAAAGTGACTGAATGCATAGAAATGCAACAATTCAAGCCACAATTATCAATGATAACCTTTTCACATACAACTTTTAATGTGAGATGTAGAGTCTAAAGGTAACTAAATGTGAGTTCTCCTGTAAGTAATGTCATTAAAAATGAAGGTTGCAAATAGAACTAAATGTTAATATATGCAGGTCTATGCACCTCATCTTCAAAAGAATTCACTTTTTTTGAGACGCAGCAATTGTGTGACAGAGCCTTGTCAACTGAAGAACTTAATAGTGACAATTACCTTTTATAAAGGATCATAATACACCTTGAAGTCAAAACTCATGCTTTTTTGGGCAAAAGAAAGGTATTGGGATGCTTTGAATGTTTAAGAAGTATTGCTTCTTATGTGAATATATTTAAAGTGCAAACTCTGAAGATGCTGGGCTATAAGAATAACTGAGTCAGAGGAGATAGACTAGCAAACCCACAGTTAGATTACAGTGTGGTAAGTGTCAAAGCAGGGATGCGTAGGGGAGAGAATTGCACTCGCTTTAGGGCCAGAGGAGATGGCTAAGCTGAATTCTAAAGAGGAGGTATGTGATGAAGTGTAGAAGCTGCAGTATTGAGAACAGGGAAGGATGTTCAGAGAACTGCAGGTCCTTTGCAGTAAAGGACCTGAGGAAGGCATGTCCAGGAGAATTTTGGGAAAAATAAAGGCCAGGTCAGTAAGAAGAAAGAGGTACACTTTATAATACTGCCTTTCATCCTTTTTGTGTCACACTTGTAACATGTCTTTGTTTCTGAGAATGGTAGGAGATCAATCTTAGGCCCTGTATCCCTTTGTGCTAATTAGACCAACTCCCCTGTGTACTCATACAGTCATTCACTATCATAGTTACTTAGTCGTTGTTTTTTTCTTAGGTTTTCACTCCTGACATTCAATGGCAGGTGCTAAAAGCTGCCTGTGAGGCATGAGTGACACGAAAAAGGCAAAAACAGCATTAGTAGCCTGAGTAAAGTGTCTTTTTGGAGTCCCAAAGCAGTTTATTCTTTGAATTTTTGCAGATGTGTGTGAGGATTTTAGTGTGTTAGGTGAGAATGAGAATCATTCTGGAAAAAAAAAATATGGTGCTTAGTTTCAGAGAATGATGACTCATCAGGATTCATGAAGGCAGTTTCTCTTTTAGGGTGATGACAGCTTAAAATTAAAGCTATTATTTTTCTACTAGATGCATATCTGGTCTATTAATTATGCATTCAACACATCATGTGCAAAATGAGTTAAGGGATAAGGATTAATGGATCAAGAAAATCACAGCTGTAAATAATAAAAATATCCTCTTAAATTGTTTCATAATTCTATGCTGACTTTAATGTAACATTTTTATTAAATACGTTTTTACCCAAAAAAATTGCAGCTCAAAAGTAAACATCAATGCATTGTGATCATAGCCAGGAATAACCACTCAAAATATATTCTTGTATTAACTGAGCAACTTTCTGTATAGTTGGCATTTCTTTCTACCAGACCTGTTAGACATTCATCGAAGCCCATCAGCACACAGTAATTTGCTGTGGGATATTGGACACTGTCAGGCTGACCATCTGCCATGTTGGTATCATCTAGAACTGGTCTCTACCAATAAGGGTAGCCCCTAAATACACGCGATAAGTATTGAGTACTTGAAAAGCAGTTAGTCCAAATCGAGATTTAAGTGTAAAATATACTCTGGATTTCAAAGACTTTGTAAAAACCAGAAATGTAAAATATCACATTAATAATTGTTTATATTCATTACATCTTACAGTGATAACATTTTCAATATATATAACATTGGATATATACAATATTTTGGATATATTATTAAAATTAGATTTACCTGTTTCTTTTTACTATATTAAATATGGCTACTAGAAAACTTGAAATTCCTAGGTTAGCTCACATTTGTGATTTACATTATTTTATTTTATTTTTTTGATGTAGACCACTTTTTAAAGTCTTTATTGAATTTGTTACAGTATTGCTTCTGTTTTTTATTATGTTTTGGTTTTTTTGGTTGCGAGGCATGTGGGATCTTACTTAGCTCCCCAACCAGGGATCGAACCCACACCACCTATATTGGAAGGTGAAGTCTTAACCACTGGACTGCCAGGGAAGTCCCTTAACATTATTTTTTTATTGGGTAACACCGATCTGAGATGTTTTTGTTGGGTAATTACATGGATGCACTGTGTTTTCCTCTGATTTTAAAGGCAACATTATCATTTACAAAATTATCACCTCTATTTCACAGTTACCTCATATGGACCTTATGAATCTATTTCTCTCTTAGCCAAATCAATTCAGGAGAGCTTTCTAAGCAAGTTTTTCTGTTATAGACTTTTGAGAGTTTCATTATTAATATCTTCATTTAACCCTTTCATTTAAATAAAAATTGTTTGGCTACAAATTATATATTCAAAGTTACTTTCTTTTTTTATTTTTTGAATTTTATTTTATTTTTTTATATAGCAGGTTCTTATTATTTATCCATTTTATACATATTAGTGTATAAATGTCAATCCCAATCTCCCAATTCATCACAGCACCACCACCGCCCCCTGCCGCTTTCCCCCCTTGGTGACCATATATTTGTTCTCTACATCTGTGGCTCAATTTCTGCCCTGCAAACTGGTTAATCTGTACCATTTTTCTAGGTTCCACATATGTGCGTTAATATATGGTATTTCATTTTCTCTTGCTAACTCACTTCACTCTGTATGACAGTCTCTAGATGAATCAATGTCTCTACAAATGACCCAATTTTATTCTTTTATTGGCTGAGTAATATTCCATTGTATATATGTACCACATATTCTTTATCCATTCGTCTGTTGATGGGCACTTAGGTTGCTTCCATCTCCTGGCTATTGTAAACCGTGCTGCAATGAACATTGGGGTGAATGTGTCTTTCTGAATTACGGTTTGCTCTAGGTATATGCCCAGTAGCGGGATTGCTGGGCCATATGGTGATTCTATTTTTAGTTTTTTAAGGAACCTCCATACTGTTCTCCATAACGGCTGTATCAATTTACATTCCCACCGACAGTGCAAGAGGGTTCCGTTTTCTCGACCCCCTCTCCAGCATTTGTTGTTTGTAGATTTTCTGATGATGCCCATTCTAACTGGTATGAGGTGATACCTCATTGTAGTTTTGATTTGCATTTCTCTAATAATTAGTGATGTTGAGCAGCTTTTCATGTGCTTCTTGGCCATCTGTATGTCTTCTTTGGAGAAACATCTATATAGGTCGTCTGCCCATTTTTGGATTGGATTGTGTGATTTTTTGATATTGAACTGCATGAGCTGTTTATATATTTTGGAGATTAATCCTTTGTCCATTGATTTGTTTGCAAATATTTTCTCCCATTCTGAGGGTTGTCTTTTTGTCTTGTTTGTAGTTTCCTTTGCTTTGCAAAAGCTTTTAAGTTTCATTAGGTCCCATTCATTTATTTTTGTTTTTATTTCCATTTCTCTAGGAGGTGGACCAAAAAAGAACTTGCTGTGACTTATGTCAGAGTGTTCTTCCTGTTTTCTTCCTAGAGTTTTATAGTGTCCGGTCTTACATTTAGGTCTCTAATCCATTCTGAGTTTATTTTTGTGTATGGTGTTAAGGAGTGTTCTAATTTCATTCTTTTACATGTAGCTGTCCAGTTTTCCCAGCACACTTATTGAAGAGGCTGTCTTTTCTCCATTGTATATCCTTGCCTCCTTTGTCATAGATTAGTTGACGATAGGTGCGTGGGTATATCTCTGGGCTTTCTATCCTGTTCCATTGATCTATATCTCTGTTTTTATGCCAGTACCATATTGTCTTGATTACTGTAGCTTTGTAGTGTAATCTGGAGTCAAGGAGTCTGATTCCTCCAGCTCTGTTATTTTCCCTCAGACTGCTTTGGCTATTCCGGTTGTTTTGTGTCTCCATATACATTTTAAGATTTTTTGTTCTAGTTCTGTAAATAATGCCATTGGTAATTTGATAAGGATTGCATAGAATCGGTAGATTGCTTTGGGTAGTATAGTCATTTTCACAATGTTGATTCTTCCAATCCAAGAACATGGTATATCTCTCTATCTGTTTGTATCACATTTAATTTCTTTTATTAGTGTCTTACAGTTTTCTGCATACAGGTCTTTTGTCTCCCTAGGTAGGTTTATTACTAGGTATTTTATTCTTTTTGTTGCAGTGGTAAATGGGAGTGTTACCTTAGTTTCTCTTTCCGATTTCTCATCATTAGTGTATAAAAATACAAGAGATTTCTGTGCATTAAATTTGTATCCTGCTACTTTATCAAATTCATTGATTAGCTTTAGTAGTTTTCTGGTAGCATCTTTAGGATTCTCTATGTATAGTATCATGTCATCTGCAAACAGTGACAGTTTTACTTCTTCTTTTCCAATTTGTATTCCTTTTATTTCTTTTTCTTCTCTGATTGCCGTGGCTAGGACTTCCAAAACTATATTGAATAATAGTGGTGAGAGTGGACATCCTTGTCTTGTTCCTGATCTTAGAGGAAATGCTTTCAGTTTTTCACCATTGAGAATGATGTTTGCTGTGGGTTTGTTGTATATGGCCTTTATTATGTTGAGGTAGGTTCCCTCTATGCCCACTTTATGGATAGTTTTTATCATAAATGGTGTTGAATTTTGTCAAAAGCTTTTTCTGCATCTACTGAGATAATCATATGGTTTTTCTTCTTCAGATTTTTAGTATGGTGTATCACATTGTTTGATTTGTGCATATTAAAGAATCCTTGCATCCTGGGATAAATCCCACTCGATCATGGTGTATGATCCTTTTAACGTGTTGTTGGATTCTGTTTGCTAGTATTTTGTTGAGGATTTTTGCATCTATATTCATCAGTGATATTGATCTGTAATTTTCTTTTTTTGTAGTATCTTTGTCTGGTTTTGGTATCAGGGTGATGGTGGCCTCATAGCATGAGTTTGGGAGTGTTCTTTCCTCTGCAGTTTTTTAGAGGAGGATGAGAAGGATCAGTGTTAGCTCTTCTCTAAATGTTTGATAGAATTCACCTGTGAAGCCATCTGGTCCTGGACTTTTGTTTGTTGGAAGATTTTTAATCACAGTTTCAATTTCATTACTTGTGATTGTTCTGTTTATATTTTCTATTTCTTCCTGCTTCAGTCTTGGAAGGTTACACCTTTCTAAGAATTTGTCCATTTATTCCAGGTTGTCCATTTTATTCACATAGAGTTGCTTGTAGTAGTCTCTTAGGATGCTTTGTATTTCTGCGGTGTCTGTGGTAAATTCTTTTTAATTTCTAGTTTTATTGATTTAGTCCTCTCCCTCTTTTTCTTGATGAGTTTGGCTAATGGTTTATCAATTTTGTTTATCTTCTCAAAGAACCAGCTTTTAGTTTTATTGATCTTTGCTTTTGTTTTCTTTGTTTCTATTTCATTTATTTCTGCTTGATCTTTATGATTTCTTTCCTTCTGCTAACTTTGGGTTTTGTTTGTTCTTCTTTCTCTAGTTCCTTTTGGTGTAAAGTTAGATTGTTTATTTGAGAGTTTCTTGAGGTAGGCTTGTATTGCTATAAACTTCCTTCTTAGAACTGGTTTTGCTGCATCCCATAGGTTTTGGGTCGTCGTGTTTTCATTGTCATTTGTCTCTAGGTATTTTTTGATTTCCTCTTTGACTTCTTCAGTGATCTCTTGGTTATTTAGTAGCATATTGTTTAGCCTCCATGTGTTTGTGTTTTTTATATTTTTTCCCTGTAATTGATTTCTAATCTCATAGTGTTGTGGTCTGAAAAGGTGCTTGATATGATTTCAATTTTCTTAAATTTACTGAGGCTTGATTTATGATCCAAGATGTGATCTATCCTGTAGCATGTTCTGCGAGCACTTGAGAAGAAAGTGCTTTTGTATGGAATGTCCTATAAATATCAATTGAATCTATCTGGTCTGTTGTGTCATTTAAAGCTTGTGTTTCCTTATTAATTTTCTGTTTGGATGATCTGTCCATTGGTGTAAGTGCGGTGTTAAATTTCTCCCACTATTATTGTGTTACTGTCAATTTCCTCTTTTAGAGCTGTTAGCAGTTGCCTTATGTATTGAGGTGCTCCTATGTTGGGAGCATATATATTTTTAATTGTTATATCTTCTTCTTGGATTGATCCCTTCATCATTATGTAGTGTCTTTCCTTGTCTCCTGTAACATTCTTTATTTTAAAGTCTATTTCATCTGATATGAATATTGCTACTCCAGCTTTCTTTTGATTTCCATTTGCATGGAATATCTTTTTCCATCCCCTCACTTTCAGTCTGTATGTGTCCCTAGGTCTGAAGTGGGTCTCTTGTAGACAGCATATATATGTGTCTTGCTTTTGTATCCATTCAGTGGACTTGTGTCTTTTGGTTGGAGCATTTAATCTATTCGTGTTTAAGGTAATTATCGATATGTATGTTCCTCTTAGCATTTTCCCTAATTGTTTTGGGTTTGTTTTTGTATGTCCTTTTCTCCTCTTGTGTTTCCCACTTAGAGAAGTTCCTTTAGCATTTGTAGTAGAACTGGTTTCGTGGTGCTAAATTCTCTTAGCTTTTGCTTGTCTGTAAAGCTTTTGATTTCTCCATCAAATCTGATTGAGATCCTTGCTGGGTAGAGTAATCTTGGTTGTAGTTTCTTCCCTTTCATCACTTTAAATATGTCATGTCTGGCTTGTAGAGCTTCTGCTGAGAAATCAGCTGTTAAGCTTATGGGAGTTCCATTGTATGTTGTTTGTCGTTTTTCCCTTGCTGTTTTCAATAAATTTTTCTTTGTCTTTAATTTTTGCTAATTTGATTACTATGTGTCTCTGTGTGTTTCTCCTTGGGTTTATCCTGTATTGGACACTCTGCACTTCCTGGGCTTGCTTGAGTGTTTCCTTTCCCATGTTAGGTAAGTTTTTGACTATAATCTCTCAAATTTTTTCTTGGGTCCTTTCTCTCTCTCTTCTCCTTCTGGGACCTCTATAATGTGAATATTGTTATGTTTAATGTTGTCCCAGAGGTGTCTTAGGCTGTCTGCATTTCGTTTCATTCTTTATTCTGTTCTGCAGCAGTGATTTCCACCATTCTGTCTTCCAGGTCACTTATTCGTTCTTCTGCCTCAGTTATTCTGCTCCTGATTCCTTCTAGTGTAGTTTTCATTTCAGTTATTGAATTATTCATCTCTGTTTGCTTGTTCTTTAATTTTTCTAGCTCTTTGTTAAACATTTCTTTCATCTTCTTGATCTTTGCCTCCGTTCTTTTTCCAAGGTCCTGGATCATCTTCACTATCATTATTCTGAATTCTTTTTCTGGAAGGTTCCATATCTCCACTTCGTTTGGTTGTTTTTCTGGGGCTTTATCTTTTTCCTTCATGTGGTACAGAGCCCTCTGCCTTTTCATCTTGTCTATCTTTCTGTGAATGTGCAGGCTCAGGATTGTAGTTCTTCTTGCTTGTGTTGTCTGACCTCTGGTGGATGAGGCTATCTAAGAGGCTCTAGCTAGTTTCCTGATGGGAGGGACTGGTGGGTAGAGGTGGCTGTTGCTCTGGTGGGCAGAGCACAGTAAAACTTTAATCCACTTGTCTGATGATGGGTGGGGCTGGGTTCCCTCCCTGTTGGTTGTTTGGCCTGAGGCGATACAACACTGGAGCCTACCTGGGATCTTTGGTGGGGCTAATGGCAGACTCTGGGAGGGCTCACTCCAAGGAGTACTTCCCAGAATTTCTGCTGCCAGTGTCCTTGTCCTCACGGTGAACCACAGCCACACAGCCACCCCCCACCTCTGCAGGAGACCCTCCAACACTAGCAGGTAGGTCTGGTTCAGTCTCCAGTGGGGTCACTGCTCCTTCCCCTGGGTCCTGATGCACACACTACTTTGTGTGTGCCCTCCAAGAGTGGAGTCTATGTTTCCCCCAGTCCTGTCGAAGTCCTGCAATCAAATCTCACTAGCCTCCAAAGTCTGATTCTCTGGGAATTCCTCCTCCTGTTGCCGGACCCCTATGTTGGGAAGCCTGGTGTTGGGCTCAGAACCTTCACTCCGTGGGTGGACCTCTGTGTTTTAAGTGTTCTTCAGTGTGTGAGTCACCCACCCAGTAGTTATGGGATTTAATTTTATTGTGATTGCACCCCTTCTCTGGTCTTATTATGGCTTCTCCTTTGTCTTTGGGTGTGGGGTATCTGTTTTGGTGAGTTCCAGTGTCTTCCTGTCGATGATTGTTCAGCAGTTATTTGTGATTCTGGTACTCTTGCAAGAGGGAGTGAGAGCACATCCTTCCACTCCGCTATCTTGAACCCAAAGTTATTTTCCTTTAACACTTTTTCTGTCTCTCCACAATGCTTGCACAATTTTTACAATTGTTTTAAGGTCCATTAGCATTCTTATTGCTTCTGCTGTAGTCCCAACTTTGGGTTCAGTGAAGGGATTTAGCTTCTAGGGTTGGATTACCATTTTCCTTATTAATTTTTACTGGTTCTTTTACTTTACTCTCTTAATAGCTCAAATGGAATTTTGGTTGATCCTTTCATGGCTGTTGGTCAAAATGAGTAATTTTTGACTCTTAAGAGAAGAAGGGTCTCTCTTACCTAAAAAGTGTTGCAACCACCTATATTGGAAATACAGGTTTCTTGAATGCTTTAACTGTCTCTTGGTGAACTTTCAGTTTTGTTCTACCCACGATTCTATCTTACCTCATTTTTCTTGTTTAAATATTATTAGCAATGACCATAATCATGATATCATATTTCACATTTGGATGTAAACATTTAGTATTAACTATACATATTATTCCTTTGGCCAAATATGTTTGTTATTATATTTTGCATTCCATATATATGTCTGTCCAGATATATGTCTATTAAATATACATATACATATATCTAGAGAGAGATTCAAACAGCACATATATATGTGTACATATATGTTTAATAGACATATGTCTGGTGAGACAAATATATACATATATATGTGCTATTTGATTATTTCTCTAAAAAATGATTTAAAAGATTCATAATTAAACTAGTATTTACCTAGTGCAGACTGAGTATCTTGCTGGACTTCTATTCATATTTGAGGCTTATATTGTACCTAATGAAAAATAGACCAATTACTTATGCTTCTCTAGTAAACAGTATCTGAATGCAGCTAAGTATATGTAAACAAAAATATAGTCTTTCAGATTTGTGTCAAAAGGTTTAAAATACATTTTGACTTTAAAATATAAAGTCAGATACATTCATGATTAATGTACATAGAGAATATTTTTTTAGATTCATTCCTTTGTTTTATTTTTTAGATTTCACATATAAGTGATAACATACAGCATTTGTCTTTGTCTGACTTATTTCATTAAGTATAATACTCTCCACGTCCATTCATCTTGTTGTAAATGGCAAAATTTCATTCTTTTTTATGGCTCGGTAGTATTCCTGTGTGTGTGTGTGTGTGTGTGTGTATACCACATCTTCTTTATCCATTCATCTCTTGATGGGCACCTAGGTTGCTTCCATATCTTGGCTATTGTAAATAATGCTGCTATGAACATTGCAGTGCATTTATCTTTTTGAATTAGCACTTTTGTTTTCTTCAGATATATACCCAGGAGTGGAATTGCTGGATCATATGGTAGTTCTATTTTTAGTTTTTTGAGGAACCTCTACACTGTTTTCCATAGTGGCTGCACTAATTTACATTCCCACCAACAGTGTACAAGGGTTGCCTTTTCTCAACATCCTTGTCAACGTTTGCTATTTATGGTGTTTTTGATGATAGCCTTTCTGACAGGTGTGAGGTGATACGTCATTGTGGTTTTGATTTGCATTTCTGTGATGATTAGCAATATTGAGCATCTTTTCATGTGCCTGTTGGTCATCTATATGTCTTTAAGAAAATGTCTATTCAGGTTTTCTGCCCATTGTTGAATCATTTTTTTTTTTTTTGATACTGAGTTGTATGAACTCTTCAGATATTTTGGATATTAACTCCTTATAGGTTATATTATTTGCAAATATTTTCTCCCATTCAGTAGGTTGTCTTTTCATTTTGTTGATGGTTTCCTTCACTGTGCAAAAACTTTTAAGTTCAATTAGGTCCCAATTGTTTATTTTGCTTTTGTTTCCTTTGCCTAAGGAGACAGATCCAAAAACTATTGCTGTGATTTATGTTAAAGACTGATCAGCCTATGTTTCCTTCTTGGAGTTTCCTTTTCTCTGGTCTTACATTTAGGTCTTTAATCCATTTTGAGTTTATTTTTGTGTGTGGTGTGAGAAAATGTTCTAATTTCATTCTTTTATGTGTAGCTGTCCAGTTTTCTCAGCACAATTTATTGAGCAGACTGTCTTTTTCTCAGTGTATATTATTGCTTCTTTTGTTGTAGATTAATTGACCATACGTGAATGGGTTTATTTCTAGGCCCTTTATTCTGTGCCATTGATCTATGTGTCTGTTTTTGTATCAGTACTATACTGTTTGAATTACTGTAGCTTTGTAGTATAGTCTGACAGCAGAGAGTGTGGTAACTCCAGCTCTGTTCTTCTTTCTCAGGATTGCTTTGGTGAGAATATATATTTTAATCTCATATTATGCACTGCTAATGTTGGAATATTATAGTGGAATATATTAATATGGATATTATCTCATCTGATAATCCATTCCTATTTACTTACCCTGTTTTTATTTTAACTATTACATTTACCATTATGCTAAACAAATAATTACATTTCTCTCATAAAATATAATTATACACTCTCTACAAAGCCATCACTAATTAACTAATCACACAATTATTTCTTTCTTCTCAGAATTCTGCATTAACTTCTTGCACTCCATGCATATATATATTTTTTTGATGCATTGCTTTTCCAGAAATACTATAAGCAGCTAGATGTTTGAGTAATGACCATGTTTTACACAGTATTTTGGGGCATTGTAATATATCTAGGAGTTCGGTTATTTGTATGGTAGATTCTTAATAACTTCATGTTATTATATGATTTTTATGCATCAATTAATGTCATATAAATTTTCTTCTTTAACTTACTGATATGGTGAATTACATTGATAGATTTTTGAATGGTGAACCTGCCTTGCAAACCTGGATAAATCCCACTTGGCTATGTTGTATAGTTATTTTTATACTGCTTGATTTGATTTTCAAATATTTTGTTGAAGTTTTAAATATCTAAGTTCATGAGAGATTTTTGGTCTGTAGTTTTCATCCATTGCACTGTCATTTTCTGGTATCGAGATTGAGGTAACACTGGCCTCATAAAGTAAATTGAGAAAGATTCCCTCCTTTTTTATTTTATGGGAAACTTGATTAAAATTGGTGGCAATTCTTCTTTAAATGCATGGTAGACTTCTTTATCAACCAGCACTTGTTTTTGTAAATAAAGTTTTATTGGAACATAGCCATGCTCATTTATTTACATTGTTTATGACTGCTTTCATGGTACAATGGCAGAGATGAATATTTGCAACAGAAACTTTTGCTCACAAATTATAAAAATATTCACTAGCTGTCCATTTGCAGATAAATATTTGCCATCCTCTGATTTAAACCATTTTTCCTATCCAAACTTTTCATTATGATAAGCAAATTAATTGTTTGGTCCTGACCTGTCTTTTGATGAAGGAAATGATCTGAAGCAAATGATCAGTAGGAGAGAAAGTGAATAATTAGAACCCTAACAGTTCAGTGACAGGACTACCAACATCTAAATAATTTAGGATTTGTTATTTTGCCATTTGTGATACAAGTTTCTCCCCCAGTATCTCAGGAGGCTATAGCATCAGTGTCTTTTGGAATGCCTACGAAAATTTAAATTTGGAAATGGACACCACATTAAAGCTGAGTCATCTCAGCAGAGTACTTGAAGATTGGTATTAATATGCACGCACGAATCCCTCAGTGGTACTTACTGGAAACATACTTTCATTCCATCTGTGAATCCAGTAAACTAAAACAACTTACTGTTAGCTCTGGCCTTGGTGTGAAAGCTAAGTTTCTTATTTGTTCTCCTCTGGTGCTTTGTTCTCTATTCCCTAATGTGATTTTGTTACTACAAATCTTTCTTGAACTGTCAGGTAAAATGGATTGTGCCAAGGTCTCTGAATCAGACAGTTTCTCTGCCTGAACTTGCAGCTTCAGCTTAAGTTGTTCCAGTTGGCCCTTTCATGCCTTTTGAGCCTCCACTCAAGCTGATTAATTTTTATTATTTTATCTGTTTAGGAGAGAAGAACATTGTCAATGGTTGGGAATTTTTGTAATGACCCTGACATCTCTCTTTGATTTTACTTGTGCTCTTAAATCTTGCATTTCCTTGCATGTATATTTTCCATCTGGTTTTATTATAAACCTCACTACGGCTAGTTATATGCAGGTCACACATCCCAGAAATCACAGCCAAGCATTCCCCTAATTTTCTCAATACTAGTGGTCTAGGAGGAGCTATAAATTTTGCTGAAAAGAAGAGGGGATATTGGCTAGTAGCCAGCTGGGAAATGCTAGTCAAAAAAATCTCAAAGACAAATATTTTGGTAAAAGTTGGAAATAAGATAAAATTTATATTCTGTTTTGGACCCTCAAAGATCCTGCTGTTTATGCTGTTTATGCTATATATTGCTATATATTGACCAGTTCTTCCTTTGCCATGATAGTTTTGCCATTATCTAAATGTGTTGTGAGATTTTCTTCAAAAATTTTCTAAGGTGTATTATGTATGGGGACCATTTTGTTTATGTGATTTCTGTAGAAGTACTTTACAAAAACTCATTCCACAACTAAGCTGAGAATTTTAAATGAACAAAGGAAAATCCCTGAGCCACCAATTCTTTGTCACACTGGTTTAACTTACAAATTTTGCTAATAAGAATGCCAAGTCATTATTCAAAGGGTATTGTCCTATTTTACATATAATTTTAACATGCATGAGTATTTGATTTTATGTCCTACAGCAAATTAAATATAGAAATTTATATCTACTGTAACCAATCAATTATATTGGTTGCAATGAGAAGTTAAAAACAAAGGAAAAGACAATAAATGAAGACAAATACTCATGCATCCCCTTACACACTAACACATTTCAACAGGCACACATGTGCCCACACAGCACGTGTAACACCCACCTATAAACATCCAACACACCAATCCCAGTATGCACGCAATACCTCATCTTAATATATATACTATTCTAAATCCCGACATGCATGTAGATAATACACCCAACCACTATACATAAATACACAGACCACAACCAATATAAACATACACATATTATTCACAACCCCAACACATACACCTTTTAATACACACACATATCAATATTCACATGCATCAGCACACCTGCTCTCTTCTCTCCCCAACCCACCTTGAAATTACCATTTTATTCCATATTTTCCCTACTCTTCCCACTCCCTTCCCACTCTCGTGCACCCTGTTTCATATATATTCCACATCAATCACCCACACACTTCCATCCCATTATCCACACACAAGCCTAAATGAATACATACACATAAAATTTGGAGAATGACTAATATCCCTACAAACTTCAAGGAAATCCTTTCAAGGGTATTATAGTATAAATCAGCATATGATCATAAGCTAAGGATCCAGAAAGATTACATCACATTCATTCTTCTTTATTTTAGAAGGTAAGAGAATATTTAATATGTTTCAGGAAGATTCCCATTAAACCTATGACATAACAAAACATTGTAATGATGAAAAATCCATAGGGAAAATTTCAACTATCCAGAACGGCATATTTCTTAAGATTTTCAATTTGCTGATTATTATTTTTTGGATAATCGTAGATCTTTCTTGCACTCTAATAATCACATCATTTATATCTCAACCGCTTCCTACCATTATAGGGTGACCATACAATGAGAACATTTTTAGTTCAAAAGGGGAAGCTAGTTGTAACTTCGCCTTAACAAAAGAGATAACTCAGAGCTCTCTAGCAAAGACTGTGATCACCCTTCTTATGCAGAAGTTGAAGATACTCTCTTTACTTCATCATTTTCCATTCACTGTTGAGCCCACTCTAATCTGGGTCTTTCCCTCTTCACTCTGTAAAAATTACTTTTTGTGATGCTCCTCCAATGTCTTAATGAGGCAAATATCCAATGAATACATTTTTCAATTTCTTGACCTCACAGTTGCATATTTTATCCTTGAAATACATCTTTCTTTTTGGCTTCATGATCTCACACTTTACTGCCTTTCTTCTTCCTTTCTAGGTCATTCTCTTCAGGCTCCTCCTTCTCTACTTTATTGATACATTCTGGAGTATCCTTGGACCTTGTTCTTAGACTACATTTTCGTTTTCTCCGTGTCTCTGTTCCCATGGTTATCTCACCCACTTTTTGGAGTTAAATATGATCCCTCTAATGCCAGTTACCACCAAACTTATGTCTCTGTCCCAGTAAGTTACTGAGGTCTAGCCATGTGTGTCCACCTTCACTTAGATATTTTGTAAGCATCTTACGTTTAATACGGCAAAACTAAACTCTGCATTTCCCCCCCATACTTCAACTCCAAACCTCCTTTCTCAGGATTCTCCATTTCATAAACACCTCCTTGATGCACCCACACCAAAAATCCCCCATAACTTTCTTTCCTTATAGCTTATCTTTCATCAAATCCTGCCCATTTTATATCAGCGATGTCTTTTGAATACATTCCTTTTTCTCCATCTTCATTGGCACTCTCCCTGTCTGATCTACAATGACCTCTACTGCAAATGACTAAATGAAACTCTCTTTCATCCATTTTTATCCTTGTCACCTCCTAGTGATAAGCCATGCTGCAGCTCAAGTAGTTGTTTTACAAGGCAAATTCATTCATGTCTTTACCTTGGTCAAAACCTTTAAAGGTCCTCAGCACTATTAGGACAACCTTGAAAATATTTTAAGTCTTGCACGATTCGTCCCATATTAATCAACCTAATTCTCAATCCTCATCTCCTGCCAAATCCATCTGCTCATTACAATGGCTTTGTTTCCATTCCCTAAAATGCCCTTTTCAGCACGAGGACAGTCATACATGCAGTTTCATTTGAATATGCTTCATTCCTTCTCTTTAATCTGGTTATGCTTTAAGTCTAAATTTTCTTTATTTTCTTTAGGGTGTATTAGTCCCCAGTTTATGCCTCTCAAGGGGATATGGGGATATATGTATACGTATAGGTGGTTTACTTTGTTATACAGCAGAAACTAACACAGCATTGTAAAACAATTATACTCCAATAAAGGTGTTTAAAAAAACCCATATATTTTCTTTCACTACATAAATCACAGTTGTAATTGCATGGTTACTGGGGTGATGTTGTTAAATTTCTGTTTCCCCTACTAGATTAAAGTTCCATGTCTGTTATCACTCACATTGTAACATATGTCTAGCACACAGTAAGCATGAAGTAAATATTGGTTGAATGAATAAGAGTTGTAAACATTTAATGTAAAAGAACTACTAAGTAAGCTGGACTCAGAGTGTGCAAAAAGAAACAACCTTATTTTTTTCTGCTATACCTTTAAAATTGTTTTGCTGGTTCTTTCTTTCTCACCTCTTGGATAAGATCTCAGGAATACTCCATAGTTTGATTTTCAATCTCATATAATGAAAGTCTTCAAACCAATAAAAACTATAGTCCAGACTAAATACAGATCCATGCTTAATTCAACTTGAAATTTAAGATTTTTGTCCTCCTGTTGCCTGGACCAATATTGGCTTTGGAAACCTGCAGTGGGACTTTCTTCTCACTTTTTTTTTTTTTTATGTCAAGCCAAAGGGGTAGGAATGAGGAAAAAGGGTCATAATACATAGTAGATTCAGTTATAGCCTAGGATCAGTGCCCACCGGATGGGATAGTGGTTTCTCCTTGTTTGATTATATTTAAAAGCCATAGGAAGAAGCCTATATAGAGGTACAGGTAAATCATGTAGGAATAAGAATAAATGTTTTGGAGGATAATGAGTCTCTAGGAGTATTGTTTTTGGAAAGAATCAAGTACACAAGTACTACAGGGATACACCTAGAATACAAGGAACAGTTTTTCATTTGATGCTGCAGGAAAGCATATAATTTTGAGGACAGATAATTATAGCTTTGTAGATGAGTGAAGAGTAGGGGGTAATGAAATGATTTTTACTCGACAACTTCATTTTATTCTCTTGGAATTCGGAGGCAATATCATCAGTTGATGGAGTGTGTGGATTATGGATTGTTAGAGCAAAATTTCTTAGAAGAATTGAGCTTGAGCAAGTGTCAAAGTATATTAACTTGTTAATGAAGGAAGTCACAAGAAGATGATAGAGTGTGTCGGGTCAAAGCAGTATTAGGGAGAAGGATTTTACATACAGTACATGAAAAAATGTTTATATTGGGGTGGCCAAAACGTTCATTCAGGTTTTTTGTAATATGTTACAGAAAAACCCGAAGGAACTTTTTGGCCAGCCCAATATAATTAGGTTTTTAAGGGCAGATGCTGGTTTATTTACCATGATTATAAATCTGTTACAGCTGGAAGATTATCTTATTTTATCAGTTGGTATGGGTTAAACTTGGTAGCTCAGCGATTAGAGCCAACTTCCCAGTGTTTCCGGCATGAATCATTCAAAAATAAGAAGTCATATACCTGAGAAGCAGACATTATGTTATTGACTTGTGACTGGTAATCAGACACATCAAGTTAGAAGTTTCTATTCCCTTTCAAGGGTACATTTAACACATGGATACAAAATGGTTTCAAAGAGAGATTGTTTAGAAGAGGTAGCCATCACAAAATTTCTTCAGCATGCATCCAAATATTCTAGTGACACAATTTACTTATTTTTCAGGTCTTCAGCAAAACTTTTTTCTATCTTGGTCCCTTCTTTGGGACTAGATAACCATAGATTTATCTTGACCATGAACATAAAAGTCCTCGTTAAAATTTTGTGGTACAGACATTAAATAAATTTTCTGCCTATTAATCGCTCTCTGAAATCTTGAGTGTAATGAGAAATTAAATGCTTACCCAATACAATAGGATTGCAATGCTTACCTAATACAATAGGATTGCAATCACGATTATAAATATTTTTTACAAATTTGATATTGTTCTTTTAACTCAGTTTATAATATGGCAGGGGGCAATTTCCAGTTAAAATCTAAAGATTTAATATGAGAATGAAAGAAAGGAGGAGGATACAGAAAAAGAGGTTTATAAGGAAGGAGCTGGTAGATATTCCTTAATGAATTGAGGAAGTTCTCTTCTATTCCTAATTTGTGGAGAGACTTTTTTTTAAGTCATGAATGGTTGGTAGGGTTGGTCAACAAATCTAAATCCTATTTAGATTATCTATTTTTCACTGTGTGAGGTTTGGTAATTTTTGTCTTTCAAGGAATTGTTCCCTTTTATCTAAATTATCACTTTTGTGATATATAGTTGTTCAAAGATTTCCTATATTGTCCCCTTGAGGTCCATGCTTACAAACCAGCCAGTTCATTTCTAGGTTAGTATCTTTCTCATATCACTTTGCCAAAAATAGCCAATGGCATTCACCCCATGCTAATAATATATATTCCCCACGGACACAAAGTTATTATATACATGACATACCTTTGACAAATGGTTTTCCATTATATATACATAGATGACTATTGCTCTATCTACCTCTAATAACTGTCTCTTCATTGCCTATGCCACATATATTATGTATTAATTTTTTTTTGGCTGTATCAGAACCCACTTCTTGTACCAATTCCTGTATCAGCTGGGATAGGTTAGGTTTTGCAGCATGATACAGCTGGATCTTTACTACCACTGTGTAGTATATTGCTCTTCTGTATGGCAGAGGAATTGCATTTTGGCATATACCAACAGTTATAAAACTCTTGGTTCGGAAGTGACATCTTTAATATCTCTTATCCACTCACTAAACAAAACTAGTCGCATGGTCTCTCTAAACCACAGTGGTCCTAAGATGTCAATGCTATTTCATGCCCAAAAGGCAGAGAGCCATTAATGTTTGGTGAACAGCAGTGATGAACACCGTAAGTCCTATCATCCTTATTTACACTCATGTACCATTGTAAATTCCTAAGGAAAATTAAATATCAAAAAATGATTTTAATTTTTTAACATAATTATTTGATAAATGTTTGGACTGATTTGTGATTCCCCACTCCCCCCCAGAAAAATTCATAAGTTGAAGTCATAACCCCCAATGTGACTGTATTTGGAGACAGGGCCTTTAAGGAGGTAATTAAGGCTAAATGAAGTCATAAAAGTGAGGCCCTAATCCCGTAGGACTAATGTCCTTATAAGAAGAGGACGAGGCACCAGGAGTGGGTACACACAGAGAAAAGGCCATGTGAGGAGACAGAGGGAAGGCGGCCCTCTGTAAGCCAAAGAGAGAGGCCTTAGGAAATATCAAACCTGCTGATGCCTTGATCTTGTATTTCCAGCCTCCAGAAGTATGAGAAAATAAACTTCTGTTGTTTAAGCCACACAGTCTGTGATATTTTGTTATAGCAGCCTCAGCTGACTAATACAGTAAACATGGCAATCTTAATAAATTATTTGGTAAATATATTTAGAATTAATTAAATATATATATAATGTATATTATATATATACTTTCCAGAGGTGTGTTATTTTATATATTTTTCTAGGGAAATGTGTAATTGAGTTTGAAATATGTAACCTCATTTGCATTGTGTAATTGAATTCCCCAAAGGATTGTGGTAAAATTTATCTGCAGTAATAGTGTGAGTTGGGTGGGGTCATGAAATCGATCTAATGTAAAGTACCTTTCAATAATTACAGAAATGCTTTATTTTCATAATCTCACTGTTACAGACTTAGCAAGATATGTACATTTATATACACTAAACTGGGGTTTAGAGAACTCAAATGTGTTGACATATGTTTATTAATTCCATTTTTACTTGAAAATACATTAGCTTAGGGATTCTGTTGTTAAATATATGAATTTATATTGCCACTAATTTTTAAAGTTTTAGAATAGAGAAAATATTTTTTAAATTAATTTTTGGTTTTTAAATAAATTGAATATGTTCTATTAAAGAAAGGATATTTTCACCACAGCATAGTGAATGTGAAGCATTTTTGATTTCAGCATTATGTTTAAAATTATTTTCTCATTACAAACATTTTTTTAAGTCAGTATCAAAGATGGAACAGTGTAATTACTGCATATTCTATAGGGATTATACTTCTAAAAATATCTTTTTCTATCTGCTGTACAGCAAGTCATGAGTACACATAGTTTATACATTTGAAGCATTTAAATGAATTACTTGCAAGCTTGTGCTTATTCTATAAATTCATTTTCAGCTGTCAGGAACTCAGACTATTGAAATGAACCTTTATTAGAATGCTTTCTTTTGTACTCTCTTTATCTACAACTAGTTCAGAGTAATAATAATAGCAGTAATACTATTAATTCCGATAAAGCAGCTAATATTTACTGAGCGTTTTCTATAAGCTAGACCTCGTGCTAAGTACTTTACATTGTTTCCCTTAATCTTACCCAAAAACGTATAATTTAGGTATAATCACCAATTTCTTATTACAAAAGAGAAAATGAAAGCTAACAGAATTAATATGAGTTTAACATCTAGTAAGTGGAGTCCGGATTGGAACTGAAACAGCTCATTTCATGATTCCTGTTCTTATTCATTTGTCCCCCAGTTTAGTGTAGCCACATATCACTGGAGAGTTTGCTTCAGTGTTAATCCCCGCACTCTATCCATGGAGATTCTGATCCAGAAGATTTTGACTCACAAACTGCCATGTTTAGAACTACAGTTTAACAACTCCTAACAAGTGGTATAAGTCTCTCCAAAATGGTAAATTCTAGCTTACAACCAACTGAAGTTTGAAAATTCTGTACAATTGCACTGCGCTTGATTGAATAATGCCTCCCCCCCACCCCCAAAGCTGTCTACATCCTAATCACTGAAACCTGTGAATTTTAGCTTATTTGGCAAATACTTTGCTCCTAGGATTAAGTTAAAGGTCTTAAAATGGGGATTTTATCCTGGGTTTTCTGGCTAAGCCCTAAATGCAATCACACACTTGTCCTTATACGAGGGAGGAAGAGGGAAATTTCAGACAGAAGAGGAGAAGGTAATGTGATCATGGAGACAGAGATTGGAGTGATGAGGACACAAACCAAGGATGCCAGGACCCCCCAGAGGCTGAAAGAGGCAGGAACCGATCAGGCTCCAGATCCCCTGAGGGAGCACGGCTTTCAGATGGTTTGTCCTCTGCTCAGGGACAGTCCTCAGGTGTGAGAGGGTACATTTCTATTTTGCTAATCCGCCGAGCTTGCGGTAACTTTTCACGACTGCAAGATTCTAATACATATGCCACGGGGTAGCTTTACAAACGTGCTTACTGCGCTTGATACTAGTGCATATGTAACGTGTTGAAGTTTACCTTTAGAATATCTGTGAAGAAAAAATCTGCTTATCAAACCACATGTTTCTAGATGCTGGGCGCTAGCTCACTGCGTGTGGATGGGTTGCCAGATTTAGTCTCCATCAGAGACACAATTCAGTTAAAATATGTTGGATATCAAATTTAACTGGCTCAGTTAAATTTGAATTTCAGAAAAAAACAACCAAGAATTTTTAGTGTAAATATGCTCCGTTCAATATTTGGGACATAAATATAGTAAGAACTTCTTGTTATTTATCTAAAATTTGAATTTAACTGGATATTCTGTGTTCTTCTGTCATGTAAAGATAAGTTGGAAAAGAAGCAGGTGGTCTTGTTTTATATAAGAGTTGATGTTCAGAGGACAGGCCCATGTTACTGAGCTGTTCACTCAGCAAAATCCTAAACAAAATAAACATTTTAGAAAAATGGAGCAGACCCGACCTGATTAAATAAAACCTGTTTCCTGGCTCTCATATAAAACAAATGAAAAAATCCAAAAGGAAGAGATGCATGTGGAGCCCGACTCACATAGAATGAGGCAGGAGAAATCACTTGGAGAAATCAGGGGAACTCTTCAGAATGATAGTAACAAAGCTTCAAGGTGGCTCCACATAGAACTTTTGGGAAATTTAAAGCAAATGAGTCTCTTCATCATTATCAGTCTCCAGAGACTGATAATTCATAATTATCAGTCTAATTAATTAGAGGCCACTACATTCTTTGGCCTTAAACCACAACAGACCCCTGACAGAAAAGCATGAGTTATTGCCCTGGCCTCACTCTAGGCCGAGGAGAAAGATGAGTGCATGGTAGGCATGTTTAGATTTTGGCAAAACTGTATTTCACACAGAGGTTATTACTCAACGCTCAACAAATTAGAGTTGTTATTCAACCCTATTCATCACTGAAGAAAGTGCCCTTTTCTCTATGTGGTGGGAGCGTAATGGACCAACTATACTTAGAATTTACTTATGAAGTCGTGGTGTGACGTCTAAATGTGCCACAGACCTGAAACTGCAATTACATGTGTGAAATCCAAATGCGCTAAGAATTTGAACTTTTTGTAGGACACAGCCAGTATTGTAACCTAAGAACATGTTCTACGTTGAATTTCAGTGAAATATTTTTAAATGTTTGATTCTTCATATCAATTTACTTACTTCATAAGTATCTTTAGCTAAAAAGTTGAACAAGTATATGCGCTGAATTAGAAAATAACCGTATGCACTCAATCCCTTTTAAAGGTTGGAACTTAGTACCAAAGCTGTTGTGATCAAAGGTAAATAATGGCAGTGGTGCCCAAGAGAAGGAAGAGTTAAAAGATGGTTCTAAACAATACTCAAGGCTGTATTTGGCTATATTTTCTCTCTCATTGCAATTGTTTACTTTTATTGGGTTTTCATTGGATCCAGGGTCGTTTATGCTTAGGGATTCTTTGATATCTCCTTGGAGAAAAGTTTATTTTTATTTTTGAGAGGATAGTTGGATATTTCTCTTTGAATAGTTGTGCCTAAGTGATGCTGGCAAGAGGGATACTCTGGACCTGCATATTTGTAAACAATTTCTCTGATACATGAACAGAAAGTCAATAAAAAAAGGGAAAAGACATACTTCTTTTTGTAAAATTTTTATTGGAGTATAGTTGATTTACTATGTTGTGTTAGTTTCAGGTACACAGCAAAATGAACCAGTTATACATATACATATATCCACTCTTTTTTAGATTATTTTCTCATATAGGTCATCACAGTGTATTGAGTAGAGTTCCCTGTGCTATACAGCAGGTTCTTATTAGTTATCTATTTTATATATAGTAGTGTGTATATGTCAATCCCAATTTATCCCTCGCCTCAGATCCCCTGGTAAACATAAGTTTGTCTTCTACATCTGTGACTCTACTTCTGTTTTGTAAATGTTCATTTGTACCCTTTTTATTAGATTCCACATATAAGTGATATCATATATTTGTCTTTCCATGTCTAACTTCAATCTGTATCACAGTCTCTAGGTCCATCCATGTCACTTGCATATGGCATTATTTTGTTCTTTTTTTATGGCTGAGTAATATTCCATTGTATATATGTACCACATCTTCTTTATTCATTCCTCTGTTGACAGACATTTAGGTTGCTTCCATGTCCTGGCTATTGTAAATAGTGCTGCAATAAACATTGGGGTGCATGTATCTTTTCGACTTATGGTTTCCTCCGAGTATATGCTCAAGAGTGAGATTGCTGGATCATATGGTAATTCTATTTTTAGTTTCTTAAGGAACCTTCATACTGTTCTCCGTAGTGGCTGTACCAATTTACATTCCCACCAACAGTGCAAGAGGGTTCCCTTTTCTCCACACCCTCTCCAGCATTTATTGTTTGTAGATTTTTTGATGTTGGCCATTCTGACCAGTGTGAGGTGATACCTCATTATAGTTTTGATTTGCATTTCTCTAACAATTAGTGATATTGAGCATCTTTTCATGTGCTTTTGGGCCATCTTTATGTCTATTTAGATCTCCCACCCAATTTTTGATTGGGTTCTTTGTTGTTTTGATACTGAGCTGCATGAGCTGTGTGTATATTTTGGAGATAATGCCTTGTTGGTTGCTTCATTTGCAAATATTTTCTCCCATTTTGAGGGTTGTCTTTTTGTTTTGTTTATGGTTTCCTTTGCTGTGCAAAAGCTTTTAAGTTTAATTAGATCTCATTTGTTTATTTTTGTTTTTATTTTTATTAATCTAGTAGCTGGACCAAAAAAGATCTTGCTGTGATTTATGTCAAAGAGTGTTCTGCCTCTGTTTTCCTCTAAGAGTTTTATAGTGTCTGGCCTTACATTTAGGTCTTTAATCCATGTTGAGTTTATTTTTTTGTATGGTGTAGGGAGTGTTCTAATTTCATTCTTTTACACGTAGCTGTCCAGTTTTCTAAACTCAGGGGCCATACTCAAATTTGAAAACATTTTTGGCATCTAAACATATAACAGGATATATTAAAGTTGTTGAAAGAAAAAAATAATTACTGAAATCTTCTAGAGAAATAAAAGGAACTTAAAGTGAAAGTACCAACCTCAAATCACAATCATTTAACAAAATTCAATTTTTGTGTTTCACCACCACAGCATTTCTTTCTTGTTTCAGTACAATTTATATACAGTAAAATGCACAGCTCTTACGGGAATAGCTCAGGGTATCTTTACAGATATATGCAATTGTGTAAGCCCTTCTGGGTACTACAGTTTTGTTTTTTTTTTAAAGCTTCTTCTCTGGAGTTTTCGTGTACTCATTGGAAATTATACACATTTATTCTTTATCAGTGTTCTGTACCTAAAGAAATTGAATCCTTAGTAGATGAGCAGATTCATGTCTTAGGTCAGAAAACAAAGCAAAACAAAATAAAATAAACTTCTACCTTGGAATAGGAAGAAAAGTGTATACTTTCACAGGTGCTCCAAGTTGGTGATAAAGAATTAAGAGGTCTGCCCAAAGAGAGACCATCTATACCAACACGGGGATAACTCAAGGATCAAAAAGAAAATATTAATAACAGTTCTTTGGAGCCAAGTGAGCCTGAAAATGCTGAAGTGTTGTTTAAAGTAATGTTTGCTAGTGCAAAGCCATGACCCTAATGAAGATGGCCGATTCCTCCTGAAAAGGGAGGAATGTTGGAAGTCCATGGGATTGATTTGTTTATCCAATGTTTGCCCTCTTGAGTAGTTTAAGCAGCAATTGTAGGAATATAGTAATTCTGATTTCTGCTTGAAATGTGGACTATGTATAAGAAAAGGAATAAAAGATAGATTTGCTGACCTAATACTGCCATGGGGTTGCTGAGTCTTGCTCCTACAAGGAGCAGGGAGACTATAAGGCTCAGTACTGTTTAGGATTGTCATATCCCAGGGTGTCTGAGCTGACTTGGTGATTCATCTCTGCCTGCTGTATTTGTCCAGATTGTACTGGAGCTGCCCCACACTAATTACTGAATGATAAGACAGTTAGGGAAATACTAACAAGATAAGACATCCTGGTATTCTGACACAGTCGTTTTAAGGGAAGACTTTGGTCTCAGAATGTTGTGACACAAAGTCATAGAAATCCTGCCTTAAGAAGAAGCCAGTTTAAGCTTCTTCATTCCCATTGTGATTTTCCACACGGCCCTGCAGTACCATCAGCAGATGGCTGCCTGTGGAGAACTTTACCCTCTGATGGGAAAATGCTTTGCATGGCCATCTTCATTTATCTAAGTTTGTGATCTTTCTACTTATATTAGAGGAATTGTCCTCTTTACCTCTGTTTAATTGGCATCTTCCAATCAACCACATCACACTTGATTCAACCATGTGACAAGCTATGGTAATTGGAGGGAAGTCTCTCCAGAGAAGAGATTTTTTCACAGGTGACTTGCAATGTGAGAAGAGAGAAGGAACTGGAACTTCATAAATAGTTTCAACCACTTAAGAAGGTACATTATTGTTACGGAAAACAATAAATAACTAAAATCAGTTTACTTTGAAATTGCTTTGGAGTTATGTTTTCTGTTTTTTCCATCAGAGACACAATTCAGTTAAAATATGTTGGATATCAAGATTTGTGACTAATAATCCCTCCCCTATAAAGATGTAAAATAATATCTGGAGATCTGTATTAATGTTTTAACTGGTAAAATGAGGTAAGTGACAGGAGCACTTGCATACTTCATACACATTGACCATACATTCATCTTTTTAATACAACCCGTGAGATAAGTATTACTACCATTCATCAATTCTAAGACACACTTTTATTTTCACATTTTAATGTGAAATGTCTTTGCTGTCTGGATGTGCTTGACAATCATAATGTTTCATGATTTTTGTTAGTTAGGTGGCAACGCTGATGTGGATACCATTACCTGTGCATTCATGAACATCAAAAATGCCAGAATAAAACTTCAGATTCAGTGTCAGCAGTTTGAGGGAAAACCTCAGAAACAATAATGAAACACTCTTTAAAGTCACAGGAACCAAGTGGTGACGGATATCGGAAAGGAAAGATGGCAATTCATACGTTTTAAACAACTTTCCTGCAACAGGAATCAAAAGTAAATTGGCTGTCTGTAATACCTAAGCCAGTATAGGAATCCAGCACCAATAGCTGTCAGTTCTTTTATGTATTATGTTAAGAAATACTGAATCGCCAATCTTTTGGATGACCCAGAGAACTACATTGTGTGAGCGAAAACAGATGTACATGAATTGTGAATCGAAAAGTGATTCAGAAAAGTCAGATGCTGAAAGTGAACAAGGTTCACAGATACTTGGACCAATTTATCCATCTTATGTTTTTTCATTTCATTTTATTCATGTATAAAAATCCAATGTGATAAAAGTTTATGTCTAATCAGGTCTAAGAAATCTAGTTCAATACACACAAAATTATTCTAAATATCATATTTTAACTGGCAATGTCTTTGGCAGCATATTTCCCAAAATACAAAGGTGTGTCATAATTCTTGTCCCTATTCTAGAGACAAGAAAATTGAAACCTGTGATAGGCTTATTTTGAGCAGTCACACAGCTAGTAAATTGTCGCACCATCTTTGCTTTCAGATTGATCAAACAGCTGACCATGAACTGTTACATAGTACATCATATCACCCCTGCAGGGAAAGGGTTACAAGTCTCTAAAAGAGGGAGAAAGCATCTCTGAGAGGGTAAATAAAGTGTTTATGTTGTCCTTTCAACTAGAGCCTACAACTTAATCGAAAGTCTCATCTTTCATAAAGTGTTTCCTCTTTGCCATCATCTAGAAGCAAGTATTTCAGCAACAGGGAGAAGACAGCACCAGTTTCAGAATCATAGCAGTGAAAGGCCAAGAAGGCTGAGCACATAGTGCACAAAGCAGAAGATTCTGACCCAAATCAAGACATTGATACTCACACCAGTGCTGTAGTACTTGCAGGGATAATTATTGGTGATGCTGTCCTCATCAGTGGTAGATGTGTAAATCCGAATAAAATCACGTCTGTATAAAATTCACGCTGGATCCAGAGGTGTAAGAGGCCATCCTGGGAACATAGTTGTCAGTACATATACCTGCCTCTGTAACAATGTCATCTTCATTAATGGTTTGCCAGTTAGTATAAACAGAATGCAGATTTCTACTGAGGCAGGCAAGCACTGTCATTCTGGTTACACATCTATATTTCGGATCACTTTTACCCACTTAAACCACAGTGACTCCATGAAATTTTACTGTATAATAAATTGAAGTTCATATTCAAAAGTAAATAGGTTATAGCTTTTGGTCTAAGTTCAATTCTCAGTTATATATGTCAAAAATCTAAATATGATAGAAGGTAGGGACATTAATCATCTGATGGTCACATCAGACCTACCTGCATTTGAATTTCTGACATACAAAGGTGTATTTAGTCTCTGTTGTGAACAGGTAAACAAAAACCCTTCTCATAAGGGAGTTTGCTTAGCTGTCATGCTGCATCTTTCGAAGCAGTCTAAGTAAAATTTCTAAAGTCTGTATATTCCATACATATTAGCTAATAGAGTCACTATTTTGTACTATTTAGTAAAACTCATCAGTAACTTTCATTTGCATAGTAACAGGTAGTTTTTCCTTTAGTCAGTGATTACATTTTCCATGTGTGTTTCACCCACCAAGATTTGTGAAAACATTAGAAATTAGTTGGATTCCAAGTAGGTGTTTCTGATCCACCTCCCCCTCACAACTGTGTGTGAACATTACTGATTAAAACAAATAGATAAAAACTATTTTAAATTGGGTGTCAGTCCACCAGATTTAAGTCCAGGCTGAACTGAATAGCTGAATAAATTGCCTCCCTGTAAGAACTAGAGGAACAGTGATTAGTTGTGATGAAGAGAGAAAGCTAAGATGTGACTTCACCAGTACTTTCAAGAACAATGAAAACCGATTATATAGAGAATTTTAGTCCCCATTTCTTTTTAAAGAAAATCAACTAACTTTAGATTTCAACGTGATAGATTATGACCTGCTATTTGGGAAAGGTGTTGTAAGAAGTCAGAAATGATAGCAGAATTGATCAAATTTTATCTAATTTTATTCATTAGCAGTTAGGAGCTTTAAGATAAGTTATAACATTTTACATTGTTTTGTGTGGTAAAGCATAAGGTTAGAGAACTATGGCCTTGCTGCTAAGGTGAGGTATATAGAAAACTATGTTCTCATCCAACTCCCTATGTGCCTTTGATCCTCAAATCTCCATGATTAGACTGTTTTAATTTATAATATTAATTTTTTGTTTCCACGATTCCCACTTAATGTCAAATACTTCTGCGGGGTTTTAAATTTTTGCCAGTGCCTTACCAGTGATCATTTTAGAGTAGGCCATGTTCTCTTATTTCCAATTTTATTCATGAGCGAGGCCGTAGGGAACAGGACCCAGATGAAGAACAGTAGGAACACTAAGACAGGCAACTGACACACACTGTAGTAGGTGTTCAATAAACATTTATTAATTACTGAAGTGTGAATTAATAGTTACTAAAGAGGAGGCTGTGCATATATGGATATATATAGTATATTATATATTCTATGTTAGGCATAATAGAAGAGAAAAAATATTCCTACAAGAAAACTCTTCACTATCAGGAGCTGCTTAAGAATTTGTTGTCTGGTTTTAGATAAACCTGGCTTCGAAGTCTGGTCGCCCTAATCTTTAGCTTTCTCATCTATATGATGTAGATAATACTCCCTACCTTGTAGAATTTTCTTAAGGGTTAATAAATCATTTACACTTTATTTTATAAGCTTGCTCTGAGGATTTGATGCCGTAGTATTTTTTTTTTTTTTTTTTTTTTTTTGGCGGTCCGCGGGCCTCCCACTGCCGCAGCCTCTCCCATTGTGGAGCACAGGCTCCAGACGCGCAGGCTCAGCAGCCATGGCTCACGGGCCCAGCCGCTCCGCGGCATGTGGGATCTTCCCGGACCGGGGCACGAACCCGTCCCCGGCATCGGCAGGCGGACTCTCAACCACTGCGCCACCAGGGAAGCCCAAGGACGTAGTATTTTTGAAATACTTGGTACCTGACTCAGAGAAATTGCTCAATAAATATTGTTCTAATTACTATCTACCTCAACATTTCCAATACTGATCCTTAGCTATGTCAGGGATTGAAAATAAGCAGAGGTAAGTGGAGATTTGCAAAGCAGTCTGTGGAAGTACAGCAGGAACTCTCAAAGGAAAGCCAGTAGCTAAGACTCTGGGTGTAGAGGAAGGAGACTGGGTAAGATGGTCAGGAAGTATTTCCCCCAACTTGATGATATTTGAGAAAAATTTTAAAGAAATATAATAATTACTTCAACGATGCACCCGACAGGAGCAGTCCATGCAGTAGGATGAGTAGGTGTGAAGGCACAGAGGCATAAAGATTGAGGCACCTTTAGGGAACTATAAATTATTCTGCATGGAGTAGCATTAGAAATGGGGTGGTGGGGGGTGATTAAGAGAGGAACTGCAATTGCCAACAAACACATGAAAGAAGGCTCAACATCACTAATCATTAGAGAAATGCAAATCAAAACTACAATGACGTATCACCTCACACCAGTCAGAATGGCCATCATCAAAAAATCTACAAATAGGGCTTCCCTCGTGGCATAGTGGTTGAGAGTCTGCCTGCCGATGCAGGGGACACGGGTTCGTGCCCTGGTCCGGGAGGATCCCACATGCCGCGGAGCGGCTGGACCCGTGAGCCATGGCCGCTGAGCCTGCGCGTCCGGAGCCTGTGCTCCGCAAAGGGAGAGGCCACAACAGTGAGAGGCCCACGTACCGCAAAAAAAAAATCTACAAATAATAAATGCTGGAGAGGGTGTGGAGGAGAGGGTGTGGAGAAAAGGGAACCCTCTTGAACTGTTGGTGGGAATGTAAATTGATACACCAACTGTGGAGAACATAATGGAGGTTCCTTTAAAAAACTAAAAATAGAACTACCATATGACCAAGCTATCCCACTACTGGGCATATACCTGAGAAAACCATAATTCAAAAAGAGTCATGTACCACATGTTCATTGTAGCTCTATTTACAATAGCCAGGACATGGAAGCAACCTAAGTGTCCATCAACAGATGAATGGATAAAGAAGATGTGGCACCTGTATACAATGGAATATTACTCAGCCATAAAAAGAAACAAAATTGAATTTTTTGTAGTGAGGTGAATGGACCTAGGGTCTATCATAAAGAGTGAAGTAAGTCAGAAAGAGAAAAACAAATACCGTATGTAACACATATATATGGAATCTAAAAAAAAAGAAATGGTTCTAAAGAACCTAGGGGCAGGACAGGAATAAAGACACAGACATAGAGAATGGACTTGAAGACATTGGGAGGACGAAGGGTAAGCTGGGATGAAGTGAGAGAGTGGCATGGACTTATATATGCTACTAAATGTGAAATAGCTAGCTAGTGGGAAGCAGCGCATAGCGCAGGGTGATCAGTTCGGTGCTTTGTTACCACCTAGAGGGGTGAGATAGGGAGGGTGGGAGGGAGGCGCAAGAGGGAGGAGATATGGGGATATATGTATATGTATAGCTGATTCACTTTGTTATAAAACAAACTAACACACCTTTGTAAAGCAAGTATACTCCAATAAAGATGTTAAAAAAAAAAAGGGAGGATCTTCATACTTGGACTAGAGCCATTCCTGAAGAATTGTTCATGGCACGTGATAGAACTGGGCTAGGTCGTGTAAAAGAAAGGAAGTTCTAAAATGTTTTGAGGGAGGGATTGGTGTGATTGGATTTGGAACCATTCTAGAGGTAGTGAGAGTGATGAATTAAAATAACACTACCAGCCATAAGAAAATCCATTAGTAATCAAAGGTTCAGGTGCGGGTGTATGCAGTAGTCTTGATGGAGCTGAAAAGTTAGAATGGTGTACAGAAGCATATATGAGGTAAAAAAGGCAGGACTTAATAATAGATGAGATGTGAGGAATTAAAAAAAGACAGGCTTCTCAGATGACTCAGGATTCTGGCCTTCATGGTTGAGTTTGGCCTTTCACCAATATAGAAATTAAAATGGGCTTGATTGAGAAGCCACTTCTTTCTTTAAAAGTTTCCTTAAAAGACTTCCTCCTTTTTTCTACTTTTTTAGTTCTTGAATGCTAACAAGAATTCTTTTAGTGATTTGTTATTCTACTCTCCATGAGCCTGTTGGAGTGGTAACTTTAAAAATATGAACACAAAATCTGATATAAGTTTTAATTGCCTTGCTTCATTTTATTTTTTATTTATTCCCTGGATATATATACTAAGATTTTCTTCCTTTATACAAAAGGAAAGGTCACATTAAATCTGTTTTCAGCTCAACACTTGTCACATTACTTAGATTCTCACAAAATTCCTTTTAAAAATTCTTAACAAGGAACCAAATGATCTCAGTGAAGAAGGTCAGCCAGGAGCAACTTAGACAAATTTGGAAACAACCAACTCTTTCTGACACCAAGTTACTTATATTAGAATATAAAACACTTTAATGACTATCCTTTGAAATTGTAGACTAATTTTTAGCTTCAAATTTATCAGTAGAAATAGGTTTAAATGTGCCATATATAAACGCTGATCAGTCTGTACTGTACAATGAAAGTTGAAATTGTCATATTGCCAATTACCTGTTTTGTAGCTGATGGACTGAAAGTTGTAGGTACAGTAATTATAGATATAGATTAATACTGGCCACGGAAGCTTAACATTCAGTCCACAGGAAGAGTGACCTCATTGATATTCAGTATGTTTCGAGAGCTTTTTTCCTGTGTTCCATCACCTTAGACTTGTACCTCTAGAGCTAGAGTCAGCAAACTTTTCCTGTAAAGGGCCACCTAGTAAATATTTTCAGCTTTGTGGTCCCAATGATCTGTGTTTCAGCTACTCAACACTGCTGTTGTAGCAAAAAGAGCGGCCATATACACTATGTACACAAGTGAGGGAGTCTGTGTGCCAATAAAACTTTATTTTCTCAAACAGGCAGTGGCCTAGCTTTGGCTCATGGGACATTGTTTGCAAACTCCTGCCCTAGAGCCAAGTAAATAATCTATAAGCAAGTGAAATACACCAGCAGGACCTTGATTCAGATTGTACTGTGAGGATCGTTTTCTCCTCAGTCATCATTAGTACAAGCGTCTTCCCTCACAAGAAACCAAAGTTAATATAGCAGGGACACCTTTTATTGATTCTCACCAGACAGATCCTACAAATCTGTTTCTGTACTAGAATCAATTGACTTGTACCTCATTCGGTCCTGTTCTGTCCCCTCTTCTCTATTTCTAACTCCTCACCTGATATCAGTTCTGTTGTATCATATACAGTGTATAGAAAATTTCATTCTTACAAGGAACCCTCATGTTTTCCCTTTATAGCCACACTGATCTTCCTTCCTCCACTCACCAAACCCATCCCTAAACTCTGTAATCCATTCCTCCAATCCACACATCTCAAAGGCACCAAAGTTCATGTAGAGTGTTTGCCACCTGAGCCTACTACTTACTCATTACACCTTAACTAATATTTCCTTAAAGTCATTTGCATCATCCAGAGGCTTTATATCAATGAAAATCTGAATGGATTCTGTGCTGACCGACTTTCTCTCAGGGCTTTTGGCTAATATATTATCTTACAATACTGTTAGATTTCTTTTCCTTACATGTGGCCCCTGCTGTTAATCGATCATTTCTAATCTTGGTTTAATTGCTATTTTCTTAGAATCTTCTTGCTTTTGTTTATACTTCCCTGAACCTACTAAAGTGAATACATGCTCAATAGAAGCAGGACTTCTGTATTTCATTTGTAGGGATGTACATAACCACGTGTTTATAGTCACATACTCACACATTTATAGACTCATAGTATACCAAATATAAATGAATTTCAGTGTATTAATCAACAAATCATATTCATAAGTTAAACTTTTATTATGAACTATTTGTAGGGTCACATGCAGATAAGTGAAATGATACAGAGAGATTGGTGCATCCTTTATCCAGTTTCTCCAGATGGTAACATCTTGCAAAAACTGATAGTACAATGTCACCACCAGGATACTGAGATTGATACAGTCAAGATACAGAACATTTCCATCACTGCAAGGATCCCTCATGTTGCCCTTTACAGCCACACCTCCCTCCCCCCCATCCCCCAACCTTTTCTCTAAAACCTAGCAACCACTAATCTGTTCTCCAGTTTTACAGATTTGTGACTTTAAGCATGTACGATAAATGCAGTATGTAACTATCTGGGAATGGCTTTTTTTTTTTTCCCACTTGGTATAATGTTCTGGAAATTCAGCTAAATTTTTGCATGAATCTATTGTATCCATTTTTTTTCTTTTCTTTTGCTGAGTGGTATTTTCTAGGTTGTTGAATTTTATGAGTACAAAGTTATTTGTAGTAATCCCTTATCTTTTTAATGGCAGCAGAGTCTGTAGGGATAAACCTTGTTTAATTCCTGATATTGGTCACTTGTGTCTTCTCTCTTTTTCATCTTGTCAGTCTTGCGAGAAGCTTGTAAGATTTTTAAATTATTTCGAAGGATCAGCATTTTGATTTATTGATTTTAATCTATTGTTGTCTTGTTTTAATTACACCGATTTCTGCTCTCATCTTTATTAGTTCCTTGATTTTTCTCTCTTTGGGTATATGTTGCTCTTTTGTTTCTAGTTTCTTGAGATAGTAACTTAGATTATTGATTTCAGACCTTTTATTTTCTAATATAATCATTTACTGTTATAAATTTCCCTCTTAGTACATGCAATCTGATATGTTGTCCTATACATTTTGATATGTTGTATTTTCACTTTCATTCACTTCTATGTATTTTTAGAGATTTCCTTTAAGACTTCCTCTTTGACTTGTGAGTTTTTTTAGAAATGGGTAGTTAAATTTCCACATACATATTTAGAAAATTTCCTGCAGTTTTTCTGGTATTGATTTTTATTTTGCTCCCTTTTATGGTCAGACAACATAATCCGTAAGATGTTGATTCTATTTGCTGAGATTGTTTTATGGACTAGAGTATGATCTATTTTGGTGAATACTTCATAAGTGCTTGAAACAATTGTATATTCTGCTCTTGTTTACTGGAGTGTTCTAAACATGTTAATTAGGTCTTTTTGGTTGATTTTGTTGTTCAGATCTTCTATATCCTTGTGTAGGTGTTATATCAATTTATTAGAGAAGATGTTAAATTCCTCATGTGTTAATTGTGAATTTGTTTATTTTTCCTTTCATCTCTATCAGTTTTCATTTTGAGTATTTTGAGGCTCTATGGTTTTGTGCATACACATTTGCAATAATTATGTCTTCCTGGGATTAATCTCCTATCATTATTTAATGTCCATCTTTATTTCAAACAGTTTTCTTTGCTCTGAAGTCTACTTTCTTTATATAAATATGATTACTTCTGATTTTTTTTAATTCATGTTTTCATGCTATATCTTTTTTCCATCTTTTCTTTCAACCTACCTATATCATCTAAGTTGATGTGAGTTTCATGTAAACAGCATATAGTCTAGTCCTGACCCTTCATCTACTCTCCTAATCTGTGGCTTTTGGGGAGTATTTAGACAATTTACATTTACAGTAATTAGTGATATGTTAGGGCTTAAGTCTGGTAAATTATTTGTTCTCTGTTCTTTTTTTTTCCCCCATCTTCCTGTAAGTCACTTGCACTTTTTTCTTTTTTTTTTTTTTACAGGTTGTCATCTCTCTTTGCTTACAGCGTTTTTTAGTGAATCACTTTGTGGAGTTTTCCCAGTCCCTGGTCTGGGTATTACAAACTATAATATACCTGTGACTTATTACAATCTACCTGTATCATGTTCTATCACGTTGCATGACATGTGGAAAATATGGGAATATAGTATTCTTAAGCCAAGATATAGTTTCCTTTTAGAGACAATGGTATCAGAATCCTTCACTAAAATGTGAAAGATAACTCAGCATAAAAAGTACCTGCTATCAATTGCATTGCCAGCTACACAGGAAACCTTTCTTTGGTCAGTTCCCAGGAAATTAATGAACAGATTTGATTCTGCTTAGCTTGGAGAACTGATAAAAATCTCACTCCAAGGTAATGTGAAAGAAGATATAACTTTTCACTTTCTATTTTTCATTTTCTATAAAAATAATTAAAAGACTTAATTAAAAAAATCACTACACCATTCAAAGTTCTTTTCCACTCCAAACTATAATAATAATGATTTATCAGATAAACCCAACTATCTATATCCTAGGCTATAAAAATCTTTTCTTTGTACTTGGACTTTTCAAAAGGTTGAATATTTTTTAATGGTAAATGATTTTTCTTCTGTTTTAACTTGCATTAGCATTTCTAATTTATCAAAGCAATGAGACTGTTCTTTCTTATCTCCATAGAGAGAAAGATTACATAGAACTATATATCCTGACACTATACATACAAAACAAAATAAGAATAATTTATTTCCAAGAACTAAAATATATTTGTTGTGTTTAAATTTAATTGAAAAATATAGATATATAGATGAGGGTTGATTAATTTGACCAGGAAGAAGAGTGTCCAAAAATGTGGATAAATTATAAAATTGTAACCAATTTTGGAAAATGAATGTGAGAATGATGTGATTAAGAATGTAAAACAACATTCCACAATAAAGGCATCAAGACACAAACTGTGTCTAATCTGTTGTTAGAATATAGGGCATTTGAAAGATGTAAATGGAGATAAAATTGTAAAAACAGTATTCTGGAAACTTCTCAGTAATTACAATGCTACTTGAATCCTTTCCTACTAAGCAACTACATGTATGCAATCTAAAAATTTCAATTATAAATCAGTTTTCCAAAAATGAATGAAAACATATTAAGCATTTCTGTTGTTTATTTTGACATAGTGACTTTTGCAGCATCATTTAGTTACTATGACAACACTGGACATTTGTTTTTAAGATAATTTCCAAATTGAGTTTCAGAAGTCTTTGTGGTTTATTCATGTCAATGCTTAGAATGTTACAGAAAGGCAACAGAAGGTGAAATGCATGTTGCTCTGTCAAGACAAAGTTGGTATCATAAGTAAACCACATGGAATCCACTAACACCAACATCCCACAGTAATAAGTGGCCCAGAGCCCCATTCTCAGCATGCTGATATTGGTTAGATTATTGATGAAGAATTGACAGACATTTTACAGTGATTTACTATTCAAGAGGGAATCAGATGTGGGGTGACTCAAATTATTGGTTCTAAATGCAAGCATTAATGGTAAACAGTTGATAGTGTCCTTTTCAAAAGTCAATTTAATAGATCTGTATGTGTTATTCATTCATTCATTTATTCATTCATCCACTCATTCCCTCATTCATCCATTTACTCATCCTCACAGATACCCACATAGACTATCAAATATGTTCAAGGCATTATACCAGGTGAAGGTGATTATGATAATCTTGCCTTCAAGGTACTAATTATCTGTAATTGGAAAAGAAATGTAACCACACAGAAAAAAAGTCTATTGTGAAGAAAAATAAAGATCTCTGGGAGAAAGAAGTGAATGAGTAATTTAAATTAGACCTCAAAAATAAGGAAAACATTGACAGAGATGTTGAAAGTTTATCCCAGGCAGGAGTGAAAGAAAGTAAATGGGAAATTCCTAATGGGCAGTAGGCTGGAGTTAGTGTTCAGTGGTAGATAAGGCTGCATGGTAGTCTTCTAATTATCATCAAAGCCACAGGCAAATTAGAAAAATATATGTTCTGTGGCTGAAGTTTTCTGTGTTCCTAAAGTGTTGTAAATTTGGAAAGAATAAAAGAGATTTTCAAATCCGAGAAATATTTTTATGTTGCATTATTAATGTGACTAAATACATGTTCATATCATACATGAGGAAATGCAACCATTTTGCCCTTTAAAATTTTTGCAATTACTATCATGTTATATCTAATTTGTGCCTAGAGAATGTATTTGTTTTTCATGTGCTGGGATTCACCTGCTGTTTAACAATTTAACTTTATGGGCACAGCTCCACCACCTTGATTTCCATTAGGTATGTGTAGGTGATGTGTAACTTAAACTTTTCTACTCACAGAAACTTTGAAAAGATATGATTCTGGTTGTCCTAATAATCACTATCCATTGATGGTCAAGCCAGACACATTATCTGAATCACTGAGTGACTAGATTTTCTACTGATAGTCTCTGAGACTATTTTGAAGCTATTTTGTTTTACTCACAAAGGAAACTTAAAGAGAGTAAAAAAAAAATCTGTCTCATGCTCTATTTTATAATTGAAACTACAGTGAAAACTCAGTGACTCAAATCTGTCTCAAAAGCTTATCTTGAGAAATAATAAAATAATTTGACATTACTATTAATGTCAGTCATTCACAACTTTCTTGTTTTTATTTTTCTGTTACTCTCTGTAGCCCAGTATTTTAAATTGCTTAGTAGAGTTTAGGTTTTTTTTCAAATTTTTGATAATGATTCCCAATAAGAAGCACATTTTTCCTCATGATCCAGTACACACACACACACACACACACATGCACAGACACACACGCGCACGCACACACACACACACAACTGAGACAAAACTCTCATGAAACAGTATTGTGATGCTCCCTGATACTCTCCATTTTATTTTACTTCATTTTGTTTCATTTTATTTCATGAAAAATATTTTAGTTAAGATTCATTAAATTTATTTCAATCCTCCCAAGTGGGTTGAACCCTACAGTTTGGAAAATCTTAAGGTAATGTGATTATTTTTCCTTCTCTCTCAATTAAAAAAAATGAGTTTATTCTTTAATCAGCTGTTTTTCTACTTTAGTCTTCCTTACTGTAATGTATTCAGTTACTTTTTTGCCTTCTGTTAAAATGATAGCAATTTTACCTTGACTTGAGGCTACATGTTTACAAAAAAATAACAATGAAGAAATTGTATGTTAAGAACCAAATTGTAATATTTTTCTCCTTGTCAGTGAAACAATGAACCATTTTAATTACTTTGATACTAAGAATTATTTTATAGATTTGAGGGATATGACTTTGAAGTATAACATTGTGGGTTGGCTTCTGCAGGAAATTGATTCAGTGAGGTAAATCAAAATACCAGGAGAGCTTAAGGTAACCATGAGTTCTGTTGTGTATTTTAGTATTAATGAAAACCACTTTTATGTGGAACAAAAACAAGTAACATATTGTGCCTAAGGGAAAAATTCCATCCTGAGAACTTTACACATTACATTTAGATTCTCATCATTTTATAATCTGTTTTCTCTGTTGGGCTTTATATTGGTCTGGTTTCTTAAAATTTCTGAAACCTATAAATGATAACAAAAATAGATTTTTTATGATGACTGTAAACAAAGAGTATTTCTGTACTACAAATGAAAATATTTTAGTGTTAATTCTTACATATACCTATATTACTTTAAAAATCTGGAGTGAAAAATTAAAATAATACAGTTTATAAGTATCTCCAAAAGTTAGCTATGTGTCAGGCAATATGCTAAGTATTGATTCAAAATACCTTGTCAATTCTCACAGAAAGCTTTAAGGAAGATATTATTTGTTCCCACTTAGAAGATGACAGGTCTTTAAAGGAAATAATTAGTGAAATACTTTGAACTTAGTCACACCTGAGCTCTTACCCATTATGCTATACATCTGGTACCTTTTCACCACATCTATTTTGATTATTATCATAGATTCAGACAATTATGGTGCTAGCAATTTAACAACCTTCAGAATGAAAAACATGTATCCACTACATTGTGACAGTTTTACTTCAGTATGTTATTCACTGCACCAAGACATATATCAAACCCCATTTTCCCTACTCAGATTGAGAACTCAAAGAATGACCTCACTGAAGGAACATAAAATGAGAGTCAAAACAATAATAGGAGAAAAAGTTATGTAAGCATCTAATACTGCTAATGCACAAGGGAAATAAAAAAAATAAATCTTTATCATACAAATATATGCAAATGTGTCCACCTTCAGAAAACTCAAGGGAAACATATAAACTAATGTTCATATTCCTGATACTTCCTTGAAGTGAATATGTTATTCAACAGCATTTCTCTAACGTCATTCATTTGATTCAGTTATTACCTCCGATATTCAGTCATTTCTTTAATATAAATACACAGTAATATGTTATTAGAAGGAGTAAAGTTTTAGAAAGAAGGAATTGGGGGTGGGAGTGTGGTCAAGTATTGCCATGAATTAGAAAAGTATGGTTTAACAAACTAGCTGCTCAAATTACCTTCCTTTATCTGCTGATTTTTTTCTCCAAGGAGTTCACCAATCTTACTATGTATAATTTAAAGCTTTAATAAATGCACACTGGATTTATAAACTTTTAAAAATGTTTATTGATAAAAGGCATTCACTGAGTCCTTTTCCTCTTTAGAGTATATGAAAGCTTTCATCAGTGACCCAAAAGTTATTTTGAATTAATTTAAAAGCAGATACTTGTAATATTTTTTTCACCCCAGGCCATTCTATTTTATCCATTTTCATGAAGATGATGAAGATACATAAATGTAATTCAAATGAATTATCAAAAGTGTGTACTTAAGCAAAAATGTATATTTAAGCTTGTTTTGCTTATTATCATATAATGATAAGAATTTGCATAGGTCATCTAAGTTGGGTGACTGAAAGAAATGCCTAGAACTGCACTGTCCAATACAGTAGGCACTAAGTACATGTGGTCATTTAAATTACATAAAATTAAAAAAAATTAGTTTCTCAGTCACACCTCAAGTACTCAGTAGCCATGTGCGGCTGAGGTTTATGAGTGTACATACAGAATACTTCCAGTAGTATAAAAAGATATAATGGACAGCCTTGACCTAGACAATGAATCCCACCGGGGCACAGAAGATTATGCAATACATATAAATGTATTCTTTAATTTCAATATGCTTTTGTGAGAGGCAAGTCCCTTTTGTGCTTTGCCCACAAAGAAGGGTCTATGGAGTTGCTGAGTGGTGGGTGGTGGCTTCTCAGCCTGGGGTTCTCTGGGTCTGCCATTACACTGAGGGAGACCAGGACAGCTACTCTGGGCTTGCACACCTTTGAGCCATCTCCCTGCCATCTCTATGAACATCTCAGCTCTCTCAGTGTTAATAACGTTAAAATAATAAAGCATCTGAACCTCTTATTACCTTATCAACTTTCGTCTACAAAGTATTTGTTTTATTATTTCATATGGATATTTGATCACTGAAGTGTGATCTGCTGAATGGTCAATTATACTGTTTTCATAGGAGGGGATGCTTTTACTTGAAATTAGAATGAGATCTTGATAACCAATTAATAGTTTCATTACATTTAACTATCCAAGATAAAAGTATATATATATTTGAAACACTCAAAATGAAATTTTAGAGAAATATTTCCTTGGACAGAACTGATCAGTCTCAGAATGAAGTAACACATTGATGACATACTTGAAATATGTTGCAAACTCTAAAATTCCATGTGAATTATTGCTATTATTATACATCTGCCATCAATCTGGAAAGTAGTGTACCTAAATGAGAAATCCTAGTCTAAAATATGTTTGTTTTAATAAAAATATATGATAATTAGGAAACAAGTCTATATGTATATACTCTTAGTTTCTCAGTTTCAGTGGTTGAGAAAAAGCATTTCTCCATCTTTTTGTGCCTGGGGTCTTTATTCTCTATGTGAACAGCTTGGGAAACAGATTGCTTATATCAACATGCTCGTTAGAGCAAAATTCCTTGAAAAAGATCTGTAGAACATATACCATATGAATCCAAGGGTTTCATTTATTTTCTCATGCATCATCCTGTTTATAGTAGTTCACAAAGTTGAATATCATCTTTCATCTTTTATGCCTTTGCAAATGAGATATTGTAAATACATGTTGCTGTCTTCATAGGATTGGGGAATGGTAAAAAAAAAAAAAAGCAGTAGGATTATGGGGGTTTTTTTTGTTGTGTTTTGTATTGTTTAATTTTGTTTTTGTTCTGCCATGCTCAGACACTTAGGCTGACAGCCATCCGGACTGGAAAACAGTAATAAAGTGGAGCTGAATGACTAGGGTTGATATTCCAACATTAACACTGAGGAAATGTCCATAGCGCTTCTATTTAATGGACACAAAAGTAGCCTCATGTAAGGCACTTAAAAGATGAGTATGTATGAGATCTATTAGACTGAATTATGAACTCACCCTTTATTATATCCATGGCTCAGACAGATATAATTTTTAAGTACAATTGTTTGCTACCAGACACCATGATTTTATGCTAGATATTTAAGCAACTTTTTTTTTTTTTTTTTTTTTTTTTGCGGTACGCGGGCCTCTCACTGTTGTGGCCTCTCCCGTTGCCGAGCACAGGCTCCGGACGCGCAGGCTCAGCAGCCATGGCTCACGGGCCCAGCCGCTCCTAGTCATGTGGGATCCTCCCAGACCGGGGCACGAACCCGTGTCCCTTGCATCGGCAGGCGGACTCTCAGACACTGCACCAGCAGGGAAGCCCTAAGCAACTTTAAGAAATGATTGTTTTTCCCAAAAAGACTAACTCTTAAAATTGGTTACTACTTATTCAGAGAAGACAATGAAGAAAAGGGGCTGTATTTATTTATTTATTTATCTCCTAACATATATTTCTGAGTATAATTTTTTACTTTCAGAATATTGTAATAGTATAATTATTGAATTGGGTATCAAGTGGGACCCTCTTGATATAAAAAGTCAATAACATATCTTAAAAATGTAAATTGAAAGAAAAGGGAAAAGTGTGTAAAAACTATGATGTTTTCCTCTTTTTATGCTTGAAAAGTGGGATATCATCATTATTATTACTTAAATTTATTTAACTCACTTCCAGTGCTTTATGGAAACTTAAGTTAATCTCCTTTGAAATGTATCCATATACCGTATATTAAAATGTTTAAAACAGCTGTGTGAAATACAAATCATCTTAGGTAGAAAATATTTAATGAGTGCTTCACCAATAAAACTGTTCCCACATAAATAGTTCCGGATGACCTCAAGAGAAGCTTTAAAAACTCTGAATTCAATGTCTCATATGCCTTAGGCACCCCAGTAGCTGTTTATCCTCACGGGATTCTTCATTTTATTCTTTCACGCTGAATTCTTTTTCCATGCAGTTATCTCTTTAGTTGATGAAAGGTTCATTTAAATCAGTGGGTCACTCAGAACCTTGCAGTTGACATGTGAACATAGGGAAATAAGTGAATCAGAGGAAAAAAGAGCTCTAGTTGCCCTCCCTCATCTAGGCAAGCTCCAGATCACTCAGTGAGTTCAATAAAGCATCTGCATGACAAAAGATGAGAACCTATGAAAACAAAAATGTAAAATGAAAAAAGAAAATCATTGTAAACAGAGCCAATGAAAAAAAGAAAATCATTGTAAACAGAGCCAATGAACAGCAATGGCTTTCTCCCTTCCTTCCTTCCTTCCTTCCTCCCTTCCTCCCTTCCTTCCTTCCTTCCTTCCTTCTTTCCTTCCTTCCTTCCTTCCTTCCTTCCTTCCTTCCTTCCTTCCTTCCTTCCTTCCCTCATTCTTTTTCTCCCTCTATAAAATTTATATATGATCAGCTTTTGTTACAGCATTTAAACAAACCTTCACTTAGTGTTAAAATTCTATATGGTTTTATTTCTCTGAAGAGTTTTACAATCTGCCAGAAGATCAGCTCTTTATTTTAACTCATTATTCTTTTTATTTTTTACTGTTTATTTATTTTCTCTTATTAGTTATCCATTTTATCGACATCAGTGTATACATGTCAATCCCAATCTCCCAGTTCAATCCACCACCACCACCCCCCGCCACTTTCCCCCTTGGTGTCCATACGTTTGTCCTCTACATGAGTATCTCAATTTATGCTCTGCAAACCAGTTCATCTGTACCATTTTCTAGGTTCCATATGTATGCATTAATATACAAAAATTGTTTTCTCTTACTGACTTACTTCACTCTCTATGAGACTCTCAAGATGCATCCACATCTCTACAAATGACCCAATTCCGTTCCTCTTTGTGGCTGAGTAATATTCCATTCTATATATGTACCACATCTTCTTTATCCATTTGTCTGTCGATGGGCATGTAGGTTGCTTCCATGACCTGGCTATTGTAAATAGTGCTGCAATGAACATTGGGGTATATGTGTCTTTTTGAATTATGGTATTCTCTGGGTATACACCCAGTAGTGGGATTGCTGGGTAATATGGTAGTTCTACTTTTAGTTTTTTAAGGAACCTCCATACTGTTTTCCATAGTGGCTGTATCAGTTTACATTCCCACCAACAGTGCAAGAGGGTTCCCTTTTCTCCACACCCTCTCCAGCATTTGTTGTTTCTAGATTTTCTGATGATGCCCATTATAACTGGTGTGAGGTGATACCTCATTGTAGTTTTGATTTGCATTTCTCTAATAATTAGTGATGTTGTGCAGCTTTTCATGTGCTTCTTGGTCATCTGTTTGTCTTCTTTGGAGAAATGTCTATTTAGGTCTTTTGCCCATTTTTGGATTGGGTTGCTTGTTTTTCTAATATTGAGCTGCATGAGCTGTGTATATATTTTGGAGATTTATCCTTTGTCCGATGATTCATTTGCAAATATTTATTCCCATTCTGAGGGCTGTCTTTTTGTCTTGTTTATGGTTTCCTTTGCTGTGCAAAAGCTTTGAAGTTTCATTAGGTCCCATTTTTTAATTTTTGTTTTTATTTCCATTACTCTAGGAGGTAGATCAAAAAATATCTTTCTGTGATTTATGTCAAAGAGTGTTCTTCCAGTGTTTTCCTCTAAGGGTTTTATAGTGTCTGGTCTTACATTTAGGTATCTAATCCATTTGAGTTTATTTTTGTGTATGGTGTCAGGGACTGTTCTAATTTCATTGTTCTACATGTAGCTGTCCAGTTTTCCCAACACCACTTATTGAAGAGACTGTCTTTTTTCCACTGTATAACCTTGCCTCCTTTGTCATAGATCAGTTGACCATAGGTGTGTGGGTTTATCTCTGGGCTTTCTATCCTGTTCCATTGATCTATATTTCTGGTTTTTGCCAGTACCATATTGTCTTGATTACTGTAGCTTTGTAGTATAGTCTGAAGTCAGGGAGTCTGATTCCTCCAGCTCTGTTTTTGTCTCTCAAGACTCTTTGGCTTTCCGGGGTCTTTTTTTCTCCACACATTTTAAGATTTTTTGTTCTAGTTCTGTAAAAAATGCCATTGGTAATTTGATACGGATTGCATTGAATCTGTTGAACGCTTTGGGTAGTATACTCATTTTCACAATAGTGATTCTTCCAGTTCAAGAACATGGCATATCTCTCCATCTGTTGGTATCATCTTTAATTTCCTTCATCAGTGTCTTATAGTTTTCTGCATACAGGTCTTTTGTCTCCCAAGGTAGGTTTATTACTAGGTATTTTATTCTTTTTCTTGCAATGGTAAATAGCAATGTTTCCTTAATGTCTCTTTCAGATTTTTCAGCATTTGTGTATAGGAATGCAAGAGATTTCTATGCATTAAATTTGTATCCTGCAACTTTACCAAATTCATTGTTGAGCTCTAGCAGTTTTCTGGTGACATCTTTAGGATTCTCTATGTATGGCACCATGTCATCTGCAAACAGTGACAGTTTTACTTCTTCTTTTCCAATGTGTATTATTTTATTTCTTCTTCTTCCCTAACTGCTGTGGCTAGAACTTCCAAAACCATTTTGAATAATAGTGGTGAGAGTGGACATACTTGTCTTGTTTCTCATCTTAGAGGAAATACTTTCAGTTTTTCACCATTGAGAATGATGTTTGCTGTGGCTTTGTCATATATGGCCTTTGTTATGTTAAAGTAGGTTCTCTCTATGCCCAGTTTCTGGAGAGCTTTTATCATAAATGGGTATTAAATTTTGTCAAAAGCTTTTTCTGCATCTATTGAGATGATCATATGGTTTTTCTTCTTCAATTTGTTGATATGGTGTATCACCTTGATTGATTTGTGTATATTGGAGAATCCTTGCATCTCTGGGGTAAATCCCACTTGATCATGGTGTATGATCCTTTTAATGTGTTTTTAGATTCTGTTTGCTAGTATTTTGTTGAGGATTTTTGCATCTATAGTCATCAGTGATATTGGTCTGTAATTTTCATTTTTTTGTAGTATCTTTGTCTGGTTTTGTTATCAGGGTGATGGTGGCCTCATAGAATGAGTTTGGGAGTGTTCCTTCCTCTGAAATTTTTTGGAAGAGTTTGAGAAGGCTGGGTGTTAGCTCCTCTCTAAATGTTTGATAGAATTCACCTGTGAAGCCATCTGGTCCTGGACTTTTGTTTGTTGGAAGATTTTTAATCACAGTTTCAATTTCATTACTTGTGATTGTTCTGTTCATATTTTCTGTTTCTTCCTGGTTCAGTCTTGGAAGGTTATACCTTTCTAAGAATTTTTCCATTTCTTCCAGGTTGTCCATTTTATTCACATAGAATTGCTTGTAGTAGTTCCTTAGGATGCTTTGAATTTCTGCCGTGTCTGATGTAACTTCTCCTTTTTCGTTTCTAATTTAATTGATTTGAGTCCTCTCCCTCTTTTTCTTGATGAGTGTGGCTAATGGTTTATCAATTTTGTTTATCTTCTCAAAGAACCAGCTTTTAGTGTTATTGATCTTTGCTATTGTTTTCTTTGTTTCTATTGCATTTATTTCTGCTCTGATTTTTATGAGTTCTTTCCTTCTGCTATCTTCGGGTTTTGTTTCTTCTTTCTCTAGTTCCTTTAGATGTAAGGTTAGATTGTTTATTTGAGATTTTTCTTGTTTCTTGAGGTAGGCTTATATAGCTATAAACTTCCCTCTTAGAAGTGCTTTTGCTGCATCCCATAGGTTTTGGATCATTGTCATTTGTCTCTAGGTATTTTCTGATTTCCTCTTTGATATCTTCAGTGATCTCTTGGTTATTTAGTAATGTATTGTTTAGCCTCCATGTGTTTGTGTTTTTTACATTTTTTTTCCCTGTAATTCATTTCTAATCTCATAGCGTTGTGGTCAGAAAAGATGCTTGATATGATTTCAATTTTCTTAAATTTACTGAGGCTTGATTTGTGACCCAAGATGTAATCTGTCCTGGAGAATGTTCTGTGTGCACTTGAGAAGAAAGTGTAACCTGCTGTTTTTAGATGGAATATCCTACAAATATCAATTACATCTGTCTGGTCTATTGTGTCATTTAAAGCCTGTGTTTTTATTAATTTTCTGTTTGGATGATCTGTCCATTAGTGTAAGTGAGGTGTTAAAGTACCCCACTATTATTGTGTTACTGTCAATTTCCTCTTGTATAGCTGTTAGCAGTTGCCTTATGTATTGAGGTGCTCCTATGTTGGGTTCATAAATATTTATAATTGTTATATCTTCTTCTTGGATTGATCCCTTGTTCATTACATAGTGTCCTTCCTTGTCTCTTGTAACACTCTTTATTTGAAAGTCTATGTTATCTGATATGAGTATTGCTACTCCAGCTTTCTTTTGATTTCCATCTGCATGGAATATCTTTTTCCATCCCCTCACTTTCAGTCTGTATGTGTCCCTAGGTCTGAAGTGTGTCTCTTTTAAACAGCCTATATATGGGTCTTGTTTTTGTATCCATTCAGCAAGTGCGTGTCTTTTGGTTGGAGCATTTAATCCATTCACGTTTAAGGTAATTATCAATATGTATGTTCCTATTATCATTTTCTTAATTGTTTTGGGGGTTTTTTTTAGGTCCTTTTCTTCTCTTGTGTTTCCTCCCTAGAGAAGTTCCTTTAGCATTTGTTGTAGAGCTGGTTTGGTGGAGCTGAATTTTCTTAGCTTTTGATTCCCTGTAAAGCTTTTGACTTCTCTATCGAATCTGAATGAGATTCTTGCTGGGTAGAGTAATCTAGGTTGTAGGTTCTTCCCTTTCATCACTTTAAGTATATCATAGCACTCCTTTCTTTCTTGTAGAGTTCCTGCTCAGAAATCAGCTGTTAACCTTATGGGAATTCCCTTGTTTTGTATTTGTCATTTTTCACTTGCTGCTTTCAATAATTTTTCTTTGCCTTTAATTTTTGCCAGTTTGATTACTGTGTGTCTTGGTGTGTTTCTCCTTGTGTTTTTCCTGTATGGGACTCTCTGTGTTTCCTGGAGTTGGGTGGCTATTTCCTTTCCCATGCTAAGGAAGTTTTCGACCATAATCTCTTCAAATATTTTCTCATGTCCTTTCTCTCTCTCTTCTCCTTCTGGGACCCCTATGATGCGAATTTTGTTGTGTTTAATGTTGTCCCAGAGGTCCCTTAGGCTGTCTTCATTTCTTTTCATTCTTTTTTCTTTATTCTGTTCTGTAGCAGCGAATTCCACCATTCTGTCTTCCAGGTCACTTTTCCGTCCTTCTGACTCAGTTATTCTGCTATTGATTCCTTCTAGTGAAGTTTTCATTTCAGTTATTGCATTGTTCATCTCTGTTTGTTTGCTCTTTAATTCTTCTAGATCTTTGTTAAACATTTCTTGCATCTTCTCGATCTTTGCCTCCATTATTTTTCCATGGTCCTGGATCTTCTTCACTATCGTTATTCTGAATTCTTTTTCTGGAAAATTGTCTATCTCCATTTCATTTAATTTTTTTTTCTCGGGTTTTATCTTGTTCCTTCATCTGGTACATAGCCCTCTCCCTTTTCATGTTGTCTATCTTTCTGTGAATGTGGTTTTTGTTCCACAGGCTGCAGGATTGTAGTTCTTCTTGCTTCTGCTGTCTGCCCTCTGGTCTTAACTCCTTATTATTCTTAAACTTTCTTTGTTTTCTCCTGTACTCTCTTGCTCTTCTGGCTTAAATAGCTACTATACTTATGATACTGACTTCAGTTTAATCTCTTATTGCTCTGAGAGACCAGTGTTGGAGAAAAGGAAAGATAGTTTTATTGAGGAAACCAGCCATCCTGGGGAGAAGGTGGACTCATGTCCCATAGAACCAACTCTGCGTTAATGCAGATTTTGCTTGGAGATTATATAGTGGGAGAAAAAAGGGGCTACCTGTTGTGGTAGGGTAGTGTTCTATTTTCCGAGATGATTGTCTCAATCCCATGGTTCCAAATAGCTGTCAGGTCTCGCTTTCAGTTGGAAGATTATCTGAGCCATTAATCTTTGGTTAACTATTTCTGGAGAGTAGTGTACAAGAATGAAGCCTATAGAACAACTAAGCTTCAGTCTTGATATGCATCAATAGCTTTCTTCACAGTAACAAGCTTAGCTAAGTTAATGATGAACTAGGGTAGAAGTTAGGCATGGTAAGCATAAGATCACAGCCTTATCATAACTAACAAATAGAGTTGGAATAATGCTGAGGAGCTGAGAGTCCCTTATTCTAAAATAGCTTTTTTCCTTTTCCTCTGGAAGAAAGTTTGTACCTTAGAATATTAGAGTGATGTGTTATTTTTAGTTACTCCAAAACAGCATGATTCTTCTTATGAAAGAAAATGGTTGAATGGGTATTTAAAGTGTTCTAAATCCTCTGGATATAACTGAAGTGTTGCCAGTTCTTGTTTGGAGCCACTTCTTCATCTACTAATTTATTTGTTGTTCACTCTTCCCAACAGGAGAGTTGCAATTAAACATCATGAATATATGATTGCTGAAGAGTTAATGTATCTTAGATGCATCAGTTCTCTATGTTAACCAAATGTATCCACAATTTGGTTTCAGTAGAAAATCACAAAAGAAATAAATCTAAAAGAGATGCACTACAGTCAACAATCTTCTGCATACTTGCAACTTGAAGCTGCTATTTCTTAATGGTTAAAGCCAATTCACCTTGTCTGTTCTTTTCTTTGTTAAAACAATTTTTTGATTTGCTATTCTTGACCTTTATGTTCTTCATACTCTCTTTTCTCTTGGTTTCCTTGATTCTCCTTTCTTTGATTCTACTCTACCTTTCTGTTTCCTTCTTTTTAGTCTACTTCTTTTCCTACCATCCTCTAGATGCTAAAGTTTTGAGCAGTGTTTTTAACTCATTGTTCATATCAAAATTATCTGATAATTCCTTTTAAACCAAATTTCTGAGCTGCTGCCTTGGAAATCCATATTAGTAGATCTGGGATGGAAACTGTATTAGTTTGCGAGGGCTGCTGTAACAACGTACTGGATGACTAAGCAACAGAAATTTATTTTCTCACACTTCTGGAGGCTAGAAGTTAAAAATCAAAGTGTCAGCAAGTTTGGTTCCTTCTGAGGCTGTGAGGGAAGCTCTGTTTCAAGCCTCTTTTACTGGCTTGTAAATGGCTGTCTTCTCTCTGTGTCTCTTCACATCATTTTCCCTCTATGTGTTTTCCTGTGTCCAAATTTCCCCCTTTTTATTAGGACATTAGTCATATGGTTAGTACCCACTCTCATGACCCAGTTTAACTTGGTTACCTATGGAAAGGCCTGTCTCCAAATAAAGCCACATTCTAAGGTTCAAGGAATTAGGAATGCAACATGTGAATCTGCTGGGGACACAATTCAATCCATGACCTAGTCTAAGGATCAGGATTTACAATTATACTAAATCTAATATACAAATTTGGGGAATGTCCTAAGTCTGTGTTTTAGGTCTTTTCTCTCTTTCTTTTGTGCATTCACTTAGTTCATGCCAAACTAGGCCTTCCTCAAGTAAGCACGCATTTCTCCACTTCACATCTTCAGGCATCTCTGGCACATGCAACCAGGTGGTAAAAAGTGAGATGCAGAGTTCAGAGCGCACACATTATTCCTTCTGCAGGCAGGTCATGGCAGCTGTGCAGAGGTCTTCTGGAGTTATTAGAGAGAGGAACTTTGAACTCTGCAGCCACTGAGACTTTAATTACACCTAAAATATGCAATGTTATGATACAAATTGTTAAATGAGTTGAAAAGCTATTAACTGGTACCTTTGCACCCTCTGTATCACCCCATCCCACTAATACTCAGGTGATGGCAACTTCAAAAAAAACTTGATATTAGTCATTAGGAAAAATAAAAACACTCCACGTTTGTAACTTATTGTGTTGAGGCTGATCAAAATAAACCTTTATAATTAGTTGTCAATGCAATTTTCTTTTTAGTTATCTTTTCAGGATTAGGGTTAATGATCAAACAAAAAATATTCTTGTAACCAGTTTTTCTTTTTATTATGCCAGGCATACTTCTAAATTATCTTTTTGCTTTCACTTTTTTTGTGAGCTATATTCAGGAACTTTCTGTGGATCACAGAATTCACAGACAGAAAAGAAGAAGAATTTTACCCCATTAATAGCTTCCATGTATTGACCCAGAAACGATGATAACGGCTGCTCTTATTCAATAATCACGGTAATCTCCTGGGTTAGATATTATGTCAATATTGTATAGGTTTAAAAAAGAGGCTATTAGAGTCAGAGTAACTTTCCTCAAGGGAATGCTGTTTTTGAGGTCAGAACTATGCACAGTTCCTCTAACTCCAAAGCCCATGATTTCAGCCAGACAATATTTTGCTACCTTGATTTAGAAGAGCATTTTATCAGTCCAAAACACTATTCCATTGATCATACTAAACTCTCATCCAGTCCCGAGATATATTTCTACTCTGTTTTAGAGAGAAAAGGAAGCTGAGTTTCAGAAAATTAAGTGACTTTCCCAAGCTGTCCATCATTACATGGCAAGAACTAACTTAGATGCCTGGGCTCATATATATCTTGATTAACCTCTATTTTGTTTGATCTGTGTTTTACAAATATTTTAATATAAACCTTAATTTTATTTTGGTGAAAATTTTAGGAAAATTTGATTTAAGAACTTTTTCTTCTCTTGGTTTAGGAATGAAATTTTTTTCAATTAACTTACTGAAAACATATCCTCATAAATTTTACTAAAGTGCCTTGTTTCTGAGAATTATATATAATTACTACTTGTCTTCATCAATTGAATATATGGGTAGTTTAAAAAACTACAGATGAAGAGAACAGAATTTGGAAATATAAGTTTTAAAAGTGAAAAAAGTACATGAAAATTCAGAAAATATGTGGAAGATATTTAGGAAAAAAAATATACCTGTGATCTAGAAAACTTGGTTCTGTTTTCCAATTTAGTCTTAAACATTTTCCCCGATTACTAAATGAGTCCTTTTGTTATATGAAAATGAATGTTTTTATTATTCACTCATCTTTGCTTCTCTGGTGTACATAAAATGGTTTCTGAATTTTGTATGCTTTGGGAAACTTGAGGGAGGCCTGTTACCTAACTAAGAATCAGTGGAGCTGAGTAATTTAGTCATAACTGCAGTCATTAGAGTATCTGAAACTTGGCTCTCAATTCAAATCTGGTTATTTATCTCTCGTAGTGATTCCCAAGATCTGCTTGGTTAGAAGTCTTGTGGTTCTTTAGTGAAGCTTGCAAATAATGTATACCCTTTATAGAGAGCCCGTCAACTGCACAGGGAAAGAAAAATTCATAACAATTGATGGTAATCGTGGATCCAGATGCCCTTTCAAATTTTCATAAAGATTATAAAACAGTCCTGGGTTTGCTTTTGTCTCTTCTATATTTAAGTATCTTTCTAGGCTTTGGGTAAATGATCACTATTGTAACTAGCTATTATTTTCTTTCTTATACCTATTATCCTTCTAAATTCCCTTTCTTTGTTCTGCTTTGGATTAAATATATGGGTGAAAATTGGAAAACTCTTTGTTTGTCCTGTAACTACAGTTACTAAATTTGTCTGTTAAAAGCAAGAAAGACAGAAGTAATTTGTAAGTATTAATGTTAGGAGAAACTAAAGAAGAAAACACAACTACAATCATTCTTTTGGTCAAATAGTAGGAAATTGTTTTCCCTTTAGAATATGTAATAGAAAACTTGAAGGAGTCTTAGTGATCATCTGGGTAACCCCTCATTTGAGTGGATAATGAAACTAATGGCTATTGGGTGAATTAACCATATAAAATGGAGTTCCTGCTGTCTATCTGATCTTGGACTAGCCAGAGGAATTTGCCTAAGGTCACTCTATTAACCAGTTACAGATTGATTTTGGAATATTTCTTTATTGTTCATCACCAAGTAGAGAAAATTAACAGAGGCTAGATTATAAATAGTCTTAAACCCTTTAAATTGTGATTAAAAATCATTTTCGTGTGTGCCAGATTCATGCTATATTTCATCAGTCCTCTTAAAATGACTTTTTTATAAAAAGTGCTGACCACTTCCTCTTTCGCAGATGCTCTCCTCTTATGACTTCCTGCTTATTTTTCCTACTTTATCAGTCTTTTTTTTTTCCTGACACAGCCAGTTCAGGGTCCTCCCTCAAATCTCAATAGTTTTGAAAACTAAAAGGCAAATAAATCCTGGTATCATTTTCCCTTTGTAAACATTTACAGTCTTTCTTTAGGCTAGTTCTCATGGTTTTCATTACCTGCTATATGTTCACAAGCACAAAATCTTAGCCCAGAACTATCTACTGAGTTTCCAACCTATATGTCCAACTGCCTACTTAGATTATCAACTAGGATGCCTTATAAACTTCAAAAATAAATACTGTGTCTTCATTCCCTTCACATATATTCAAAAATAAATACTATGTCTTCATTCCCTTCACATATATCTTCTACCTCTAACCCTCCCCCCGCCACCACTGAGTTTTCTTAGCAAGTGGTACCTTCCTTAAACTAATTACCCCAAATTGCCCATGGCAGAAAATGGAATTCATCTTTTAGTTTTCTCTCTCTGTCTCTTTTTCCTTCACACCTATTAGAATTGACACCAAATTGATTACATATAGCCTGTAGATGTAGCCTGGAAAATATATCTTACATCCATTATTCACTCACTCTGCCAATATTTTCAAGCACCATGTACCGGGCGCTGGATTATGTACCAAAGTATATGACTGTGAACAAGACAAACAGGATAACTGCTCTCATGGACTGTGCCTTACAGTAGGAAAAGAAGGAAAAAAGTAAAGTAAATAAACTAATACAATCAGTCCATAATATGTTGCCATGCAGGAAATAAATTGTGTGCCATGATCAAGAATAATAGGAGTGAATCTATTTGAGTGTGGTGGTTAGGAAAGGACTCTTTTGAACTGAGAAGTGAATAATGAGACCAATTCAGCCATAAAAAAAATGTCCTGGGAAAGGGCATGTCTGATATTTCTGTTGTAAACTTCATTGTTTCCTTATTGTAAACTTTAATTTCCTTACAGTGACCCATGGGTTCTCTCATGAATTGGCCTCTGTCAAACATATACACAGTAAGAGTGTCAGAAATTATTCAGGATACAGTAATACAGCTGCAAGTAAGACAGAAGTTTAGTCACTACAGTATATATATTCTATTGGAGAGTTAGAAATAAACTAAGAATAAGAAATCAAGAAAAATGTCAGACAGTGCTAAGTGCTACAAAGACTCAGTAGAATCACTGGAAGGTTAAGGGAGTCTTTTAAAGACATGACATTTAACAGTGAGATTTGAATGAAATAAGGGGTCAGTCATTCAAAGGGAAATGCCCAAGTAAAAGTGTTAAGGCCAGCAAAACCGTTGTGTGTTTGTATCACAGAGTGAGGCAGTTTGGCTGAAGGTGGGGGATGACAGGAGAGTGGTACAAGGTGAGGCTGTATAGGTAGTTAGTAGATAACCATGGTGGGGCATGGATTTGATTTTAAGAATAAGCATATCAATAACATATTGCTTATAAAACATCACAAAAATAATGACGTATATGTAAAATCAGTTTGGTTCATTTTCAGTGATATAACATCATGCCCATTTACCTCTTGTTTGTCTTTTTTTATAGAAATATATTTTTCCACAGGCAACTGTAATTAATGAGTTTAACAGGGAAACTTGTTTGTCATGAAAGAATGTTAAAAATCTGATGCTATCAATTAGTTAGTAAATATATCGCTTCTATAATTGGGCTGTGCTTGGGGTTGTACCATAAAGAATTATAAATTTTTCTATAGTTCTCTTACAGAATAAGAATGTATCTATTGTGAGGCAATATTACATTTTGCAATTTCATCTGGAATTGGACATTTGGATTTATTGACCTTATTAAAAAGTCCTGCTATAGTAACAGAAAAAGTAGATATCAAGTGAGTTATTACACATCTGATTCTCCAGAAGAACAGATGTTAGCTCAATTAGAAGAAATGGAAATGTTAAACAGCACCAAATGAATTCACCATAGGTGTATTGCTGTTTACTTTCTATGAAATGGATTCACATTCAAACAGTTGGAAGGGAACCATACCACAAATATTGTAGAAATTAAGAGAAAACTTAATATGGTTTGTATAAACCAAAATATTTTCTGAACCACATTTTGCTTTTTATAATGTTAAATATGTTTTAGTGTAAAAGGTACACAAAATGATAGAAGCAAACACAGTTCACAAGTGTTATGTTATGAGGTAAACTTTGACTCAATTAATTTTCATTTCCCAGAATTTACCAATTTATGAAAATAACTTTTCTCTCTGAATTATAGGAGCTGTAAAATAGAATAATCAAACACAGCAGGGTACCCCTGATCTTATAAATATATGCACAGAGAAACAGAAGTGTCTTCAATTTTCCAAGAAATTCAATTATCAGATAAGTTAAAAACACATTTTGGAGTCAAAATTAAAACAGGGCTTCCCTGGTGGCGCAGTGGTTGAGAGTCTGCCTGCCGATGCAGGGGACGCGGGTTTGTGCCCCGGTCCGGGAAGATCCCACATGCCGCGGAGCGGCTGGGCCCGTGAGCCATGGCCGCTGAGCCTGCGCGTCCGGAGCCTGTGCTCCGCAGCAGGAGAGGCCACAACAGTGAGAGGCCCACGTACCGCAAAGAAAAAAAAAAAAAAAAAAAAAAAATTAAAACAGAACATGTCCTTTATTATTTAGGGATCATAAAGCAACTAGGACACATCTCATTTGCCAGGTGTAAATTATAATCAATGCAGCTACTATAAGAACATAGGAATCATTGCATCTTCAGATTTTAAGCCTTTGGGTTTAGTAAAATAAGGAAAGGAAAAATTTTATAATTGGATTAATGTCCAGAAACTTGGGCGGCTACTTTGTTGTCCAGGGAAGGCTTAAAAAGATAAATAGAAGTATTGAAGTAATTATCATAAGGATGGTGTTATTCTCTCCATCTATTTCTAAGGTTTTTCCATCTTTCCAATGTGGGAACATCGCCAGATATGGCTAACACTCCTTATAGTTCTCAAAGTCTAATTACAAATGAATTTTGAGAATTGCTCACTTAGTATTGTTCTGAATAAATATGAGGTCTAATTATTCTGAATTAAAAAAACAAATTTTCACATTAATAATTCCATTCTGATAACAAAATATAGTCTATGTTATTGATTTCAGTGATTATAAATGTTAAATGTAATATAAGGCTTGACATAATATATCTTTCTGTAAAATCCATCTTCAGTCCAGCATATAAAATTAATGCTGTTAATTTGAATGTTATTAATTTTTAGGTTCTGTTCATTTGCAAATAAATTTTCAAATTTATGTTTTAATAGGAGTAAGAAGGATAAAAAAATTCCTATCTAATTTAGATTTGTAGCCATTTACATTACTTTTAATTAATAATATTTAAATATAAATCAGACTAAGATTCTTCATGTATTGTTTTCCATTTGGACACTTTTCTATAATGATCACATTTTACTTAAGCTAGAGGAAAATAGTATTGAAGCCTGTCTTCAAATACCAAATTTACCACCTACCAGCTGGTAAATATGGTATTTAATAATAACATTATCAAATGTTTGATTATAACATTAAGTCCCTGGGCTTCAATTTCCTCGCTTGGAAAATGATGGATAATAATAGTACTGTTTTCATAAGGCGTTATGAAGACTAAATGAGTGACATTTGTAAAACCCTTAGACCAGTGCCTGACATGTAGCACATGCCCTGGACATATTTGTAAAATAAAAGTATTACTAGTCAAGTAGTAAAAACTCCCTTTTTACTACTCAAGTACAATCTCCCTTTCAGATAATGCCTCTAGAGAGGCTGTGCAAGAGAGAAAATATGTAGCATAACAGAGTTTAGTCGTATCAGAAAACATTTGAAATAAATTTTTTTATAGATGTATTAGAGAGCTGTTAGGCCTTAGAGAAGACGTTAGAAGACAAAGCACAGAAAGTTTAAACAATACTTACCTCTTCCCTAATGTCAGCCCAATTCTTTTTTGTATATGGGGTTTATCTAACATGGAAGTTCAATTTGTTTTGTTGCAGTTCTTCTGCAGAACCCATCATTCGGTTCTTCTAATGCACTTCGTCGGGTACTTTTCTTCCAAATCATGGGGTGTTACTAACAATGAATACTGCAGCAGGTTTGCCAGGGTTTCTCATTTAAACTCTCAGAACACCCTAATACTTGATTTAGAGTGTATTAGCGTGACATCAATTCCTCAAACAGGGGCATTAACTCATGAAGGAAGGGGGATGTACATATTCTGTCTATTCTGTTCTCCTGTGTTCTCTATAATATGTCTGGATTGATGAATTGCTACCTTAAGCCAAGTCTAGGAAGGGCTGACCCTTTTCCCGAAAGGCACATTCTTACTATGCAGGCATAGAAAGGGAAATAAGAGAATTTCACCTCTGTAAATCCACAGGTAGAATTGAAGATTTTAGTCTCTAAACATTAAATAATAGCAGCAAGTGGTGGAAAAAATTGACCTCTTTGGTTTCTCTTAGCAAAACATCTTCACTAAAATTTCACAATTATCCTGTTGAAATAGGTAAAAAAAATTAGGTACATTCTAATCAACCACAATTTTAGGATATCAGCAGTTAGGGAAAATTTCTCACATTAATAGTGAGAGAAAAGGTTCTGATCAGTAAATATTAAAGGCCAACTTCAGCAGTAGTGGAGTCAACTGATATACTTTAAAACTAGAAATTTCCAAACAAGATACAGAGAATGTATTAAATCTTCTGGCTTTGGAAGTACTTGTTGCTGACTCTTTTCATTAATGTTCTCCATTCTTGTCCCTGGAATATAACTTGAGTATAATACTTATAATGAAACAGTCTATATATTTTGCTGTAGTAGATAACTGTGTTATTATGATTTTATAAAAAGGGGAGTAGATATTGATCACTTATATTTCTAAACTTGATATATTAGTCCAAATGGTATTCTGTATCAGGGAGTAGGGATATAGTCAAGAACCCCAAACTCATTGCTCTTCATTTTAATAAAAGATCTCTGGAAATTTTAAAGATATTAAGTGGGACACAGCAATCTTTTTATCTCCACTTTTCTCATAGAGATAACTGTATATTTCATCCAAATGAAAGCAATCACTTCATTATAAATTTTCTGCATTCAGTATCCTCAAACTGAATGAAAAGCTTTTCTTTAATCCAAATGGAATTTTCTATTTTGTTATCTGTATTATATTTGTAATTACATCGAAGTTACTATTTGCTTATAATTGGGTCATAATACACAATGCAAGCTAAGAGGAAATAACTAGCTGCGTTACAAACCATTAATTTTGAGAAACAAAGTTGATACTCTACAGATGTAATTTGCAAGTCAAATATATGATTTTTCCCTCTTGTATCCTTTTTTATTTACATGAAGTCTTGGTTGAATTAATAAATAAACAGTGGCTGAAATCTTTCACTTTAATTAGTATGAGGTGGCATTTGCAGAGGAATGTTTAACCAAGAGATCTGAGATGCTGTCAGACAGGGGATTAACACTAAAACAAAGATCTGAATAAATATGTGGTTTTTCAAACCAAATTCACTAAACACACAAGGGGTCATACTTTAGATAAGACTCTTGCATTTAATATGAGATAGTATAGCCATGCTCTTTGAACTGTGATAAATTGCTCAGCAGGTCTTTGGGGACAGGAGACAACAAGATACTCTTCTTTCCCCTGAAACTGTTAAGGCCTATTATTTTCTAAGAACTTAGTTTGGGAAGTGAAAAAAAAAAGACTGTTAGCTGGAATTATAACATTCTACAGGTATTTTGTTTTCATTACTAACACAAAATTAGCATCGAGGTCATTTTTTTAAAAGAATGTACACTAGTGGTAAAATGGAAAAGTACACACTTCTTTTCCATGGATGACAAACATCTAACTGAACCTTTACACTCTGCATTTTGGTTTCTACTTTTTGTATCAAGTTCCAAATTTTAGAGTGACCAGTCACTTGGCACATTGGAAAAAGTGTTCTTATCTATCCTTTTCCCTGTATATTTTCTATCTATGCTGAAACAGAGATAAATCTACCTCATTCTTATATTTTTAAGGCCCCCAGTAGAGTGTGTTCATTTGAAGGACAGCTACCTTTGCTTAAAGGTTTGTTGGAGCTTCCTAGAGCCCAAAGACAGATGAGATATGCTTTTTATCCTCCATGAATATCCTACGTATTTGTGGCAGTAAGACAAATACACACATTGGGTTAGAATTGTCATAGAGATGTTACAAATAAATTTACAAGAGTTCACCAAGGAAGACATAAATTCAAGTTGGAGCAATCAAGGACGGGGGATTTATTCATCAATTTTTGGCTGATGTACAGCTGTCCACACTTCATGCAAGTAATATTCACATCCATTGCATGCGTATTTGATTTCAGGTGGAACCCCACCCAACATAAAGAAAATATTTTTTAAAAAGTCATATAGCTCCACTTTAGAATTTAAGTAACTTAATACTCAGAACAAAATGTTCTCCTTTCAAATCTCACAAAGCCCTGTAAGCTGTACATTGTAGACAAAACACATCTACTGCAACTTTTCACTGATTTACTTTGCTCTTGACAAGATCCCATGACTCCCAAGTTTTCATTAACATGATAACTGGTGATTTTACAAGTACATTGATTCATTATTATATTTGGTGGGATGTGTGTGAGCAGTAAAGCTTCATCACTATCCAGGACATTTCCCCAGCTGGGTTTTTTGGGTTTAGGCGGAGTAGAAAAGTGCATATTACCAGTTCTATGTGCAAAACTTCAACTTTTTTTTTTCATTTTTAACATCTTTATTGGAGTATAATTGCTTTAAATTGTTGTGTTAGTTTCTGTTCTATAACAAAATGAATCGGCTATACGTATACATATATCCCCATATCCCCTCCCTCTTGGGTCTCCCTCCCACCTTCCCTATCCCACCCCTCTAGGTGGTCACAAAGCACTGAGCTGATCTCCCTGTGCTATGCAGTGGCTTCCCACTAGCTACCTATTTTACACTTGGTAGTGTATATACGTCAATGCTACTCTCTCACTTCGTCCCAGCTTATGCTTCCCCCTCCCCGTGTCCTCAAGTCCATTCTCTATGTATGCATCTTTATTCCTGTTCTGCTCTTAGGTTCTTCAGAACCTTTTTTTTTTTTTTTTTAGATTCCATATATATGTGTTAGCATAGGGTATTTGTTTTTCTGACTCACTTCACTCTGTATGACAGACTCTAGGTCCATCCATCTCACTTAAAAATAACTCAATTTCGTTTCTTTAAACCACAGAAAAATATTTCATGTATATATGTGCCCCATCTTCTTTATCTATTTATCTGTTGATGGACACTTAGATTACTTCCATGTCCTGGCTATTGTAAATAGTGCTGCAGTGAACATTGTGGACTCTTTTTGAATTATGGTTTCCTCAGGGTATATGCCCAGTAGTGGATTTCTGGGTGGTACGGTAGTTCTATTTTGAGTTCCTTAAGGAACCTCCATACTGTTCTCCATAGTGGTTGTATCAATTTACATTCCCAACAACAGTGCACTCTTCTTTTGTAACATATTTGTCTGGTTTTGGTATCAGGGTGATGGTGGCCCTGTAGAATGAGTTTGGGTGTGTCCCTCCCTCTGCTGTATTTTGGAACAGTTTGAAGAGGATGGGTGTTAGCTCTTCTTTAAATGTTTGATAGAGTCCACCTGTGAAACCATCTGGTCCTGGGCATTTGTTTGTTGGAAGATTTTTAATCACAGCTTCAATTTCAGTGCCTGTGATTGGTCTGTTTATATTGTCTATTTCTTCCTGGTTCAGTCTCAGCAGGTTGTGCTTTTCTAAGAATTTGTCCATTTCTTCCATATTGTCCATTTTATTGGCATAGAGCTGCTTGTAGTAATCTCTCATGATCCTTTGTATTTCTGCAGTATCATTTGCTACTTCTCCTTTTTCAGTTCTAATTCTATTGACTTGAGTCTTCTACATTTTTTCCTTGATGAGTTTGGCTAATGGTTTATCAATTTTGTATATCTTCTCAAAGAACCAGCATTTAGTTTTATTGATCTTTGCTATCGTTTCTTTCATTTCTTTTTCATTTATTTCTGATGTGATCTTTATGATTTCTCTCCTTCTGCTAATTTTGGGGTTATTTTGTCCTTCTTTCTCTAATTGCTTTAGGCGTAAGGTTAGGTTGCTTTGTTGAGATGTTTCTTGTTTCTTCAGGTAGGATTGTATTCTATAAACTTACCTCTTAGAAATGCTTTTGCTGCATCCCATAGGTTTTGGGTCGTCCTGTTTTCATTGTCGTTTGTTTCTAGGTATTTTTTGATTTCCCCTTTGATTTCTTCAGTGATCTCTTGATTATTTAGTAGTGTATGGTTTAGCCACCATGTGTTTATATTTTTTACAGATATTTTCTTGTAATTGATATCTAGTCTGATAACATTGTGGTCGGAAAAGATACCTGATATAGTTACAGTTTTCTTAAATTTACCAAGGCTTGATTTGTGACCCAAGTTATGCTCTACCCTGGAGAATGTTCCATGAGTACTTGAGAAGAAAGTGTATTCTGTTTTCAGATGGAATATCCTATAAATATCAGTTAAGTCCCTCTTGTTTAATGTGTCATTTAAAGCTTGTGTTTCTTTATTTTCATTTTGGATGATCTGTCCATTGGTGAAAGTGGGTGTTAACCTCCCCTACTATGATTGTGTTACTGTCAATTTCCCCTTTTATGGCTGTTAGCATTTGCCATATGTACTGAGGTGCTCCTAGGTTGAGTGCATAAATATTTGCAATTGTTATATCTTCTTCTTGGATCAATCTCTTGATCTTTATAGAGTGCTCTTCTTTGCCTCTTTTAATAGTCTTTATTTTAACATCTATATTGTCTGATATGAGAATTGCTACTCCAGCTTTCTTTTGATTTCCATTTGCATGGAATATCTTTTTTCATCCCCTCACCTTCAGTCTATATGTGTCCCTAGGTCTGAAGTGGGTCTCTGTAGACAGAATATATATGGGTCTTGTTTGTGTATCCATTCAGCCAATCTGTGTCTTTTGTTTGGAGCATTTAATCCATTTACATTTAAGGTAATTATCAATATGTATGTTCCTATTACCATTTTCATAAATGTTTTGGGTTCGTTATTGTAGGTGTTTTTCTTGTCTTGTGTTTCCTGCCTAGAGAAGTTCCTTTAGCATTTGTTGTAGAGCTGGTTTTGTGGTGCTGAATTGTCTTAGCTTTTGCTTGTCTGTAAAGGTTTTAATATCTATGTCAAATCTGAGTGAGATCTTTGCTGGATAGAGTAATCTTGGTTGTAGGGTTTTTCCTTTCATCACTTTAAATATGTCCTGCCACACCCTTCTGGCTTGCAGAGTTCCTGCTGGAAGGTCAGCTGTTAACCTTATGGAGATTCCCTTGTATGTTATTTGGTTTTTATCCCTTGCTGCTTTTAATATTTTTTCTTTATATTTAATTTTTGATAGTTTGATTAATATGTGTCTTGGCGTGTTTCTCCTTGGATTTATCCTGTAAATATTTTCTCAGTCCTTTTCTTTTTCTCCTCTACTTCTGGGACCCCTATAATTCAAATGTTGGTGTGTGTAATGTTGTCCCAGAGGTCTCTGAGACTGTCCTCAATTCTTTTCATTTTTTTCCCTTTATTCTGCCTGAGGTAGTTATTTCCACTGTTTTATCTTCCAGGTCACTTATCTGTTTTTCTGCCTCAGTTATTCTGGTATTGATTCCTTCTAGAGAATTTTTAATTTCATTTATTGTGTTGTTCATCATTGTTTGTTTGTTCTTTAGTTCTTCTAGGTCCTTGTTAAACGTTTCTTGTATTTTCTCCATTCTATTTCCAAAATTTTGGCTGATCTTTAGTATCATTACTCTGAATTCTTTTTGAGGTAGACTGCCTATTTCCTCTTCATTTGTTTGGTCTGGTGGGTTTTTGCTTTGTTCCTTCATGTGCTGTGTATTTCCCTGTCTTTTCACTTTACTTAACTTACTATGTTTGGGGTCTCTTTTTTGCAGGCTGCAGGTTCATAGTTCCCGTTGTTTTTGGTGTCTGCCCCCAGTGTGTGAGGTTGGTTCAGTGATTGTGTATACTTCCTGGTGGAGGGGACTGGTGCCTGTGTTCTGGTGGATGAGGCTGCATCTTGTCCTTCTGGTAGGTAGACCACGTCCAATGGTGTGATTTGGGGTGTCTGTGAACTTATTTTGATTTTAGTCAGCCTCTGTGCTAATGGGTGGGGTTATGTTCCTGTCTTGCTAGTTGTTTGGCATGGGGTGTCCTGCACTGGAGCTTGCTGGTCATTAAGTGGAGCTGGGTCTTAGCGTTGAGACCGAGATCTCTGGGAGAGCTCTTGCTGATTGATATTACGTGGGGTCTGGACGTCTCTGGTGCTCCAGTATCCTGAACTTGGCTCTTCCACCTCAGAGGATCAGGCCTGTTACCCGGCCAGAGCACCAAGACCCTGTCAGCCACACAGCTTAGAAGAAAAGGGAGGAAGAAAAAGAGAGAAAGAAAAAAATAAAATAACATAAAATTATTAAAATTAAAAATTAAAAATATATTATTAAAAATAATAATAAAGTAATAAAAAAAGGAAGAGAACAACAAGCCAATGAACAAACTACCAATGGTAACTAGTGCTAAAAACTATACTAAGATAAACATAAAGATCAGAGACTAATCAGTCACATACAGCAAACGCCAAGTGTGCAGTTGCTCACAAAGTCCACCACCTCAATTTTGGGATGATTTGTTGTCTATTCAGGTATTCCACATGTGCAGGTACATCAAGTTGATTGTGGAGATTTAATTCGCTGTTCTTGAGGCTGCTGGGAAAGATTTCTCTTTCTCTTCTTTGTTCGCACAGCTCCCAGGGACTCAGCTTTGGATTGGCCGTGCCTGTGTGTGTAGGTCGCCTGACTGAGTCTGTTCCTGCCCAGAAAGGAGGGGGTTAAAGTAGCAGCTGATCTGGGGGCTCTGGCTCACTCAGGCCGGAGGAGGGAGTGGGACGGAATGTGGGGCAAGCCTGCGGTGGCAGAGGCTGGCGTGACATTGCACCAGCCTGAGGCGCGCCGTGCATTCTCCCGGGGAAGTTGTCCCTGGATCCCGGGACCCTGGCAGTGGCGGGCTGCACGGGGAGTTGTGGAGAGTGACCTGTGCTTGCACACAGGCTTCTTGATGGCAGCAGCAGCAGCCTTAGTGCCTCATGCCCGTCTCTGGGGTCCACGCTGATAGCCATGGCTCGTGCCTGTCCCTGGAGCTCATTTAGGCCGTGCTCTGTATCCCCTCTCCTCGTGCACCCTGAAACAACGGTCTCTTACCTCTTAGGCAGGTCCAGACTTTTACCCGGACTCCCTCCCGGCCAGCCGTGGCGCACTAGCCCCTTCAGGCTGTGTTCACGCCGCCAACCCCCAGTCCTCTCCCTGGGATCCGACCAAAGCCCAAACCTCAGCTCCCAGCCCCGCCCACCCCGGCAGGTGAGCAGACAAGCCTCTCGGGCTGGTGAGTGCCGGTCGGCCCTGATCCTCTGTGCGGGAATCTCCCCACTTTGCCCTCCGCACCCCTGTGGCTGTGCTCTCCTCGGCGGCTCCGAAGCTTCCCCCTCTGCCACCCACAGTCTCTGCCCGCGAAGGGGCTTCTAGTTTGTGGAAACCTTTCCTCCTTCACGGCTCCATCCCACTGGTGCAGGTCCTGTCCCTATTCTTTTGTCTCTGTTTATTCTTTTTTCTTTTGCCGTACCCAGGTACGTGGGGAGTTTCTTGCCTTTTGGGAGGTCTGAGGTCTTCTGCCAGCGTTCAGTAGGTGTTCTGTAGGAGTTGTTCCACGTGTAGTTATATTCCTGGTGTATTTGTGGGGGAGGAAGGTGATCTCCATGTCTTACTTCACCATCTTGAAGGTCCTCTCAAAACTTCACCTTTTGAAATGGATGGAATAAAAGAGCTAACATAAAACTTATGTGTAGACAAGAGTTTATTAAAACTCTAAATAAAAATGTACCTTTATCATAAGCATTGTAATAAGGTGCAATAGTTTGGATTCATTCTTCAGCAGAAAGTACATGGTTAAGGTAAAAGACTTACTGACCATTAAATTCTGTTAATTCTTATTTGATAATTCCTTAAATTTTCATCTTGGTTGTTAATGGAGAAGATAGAATATTTGCAGAAATTGTATTTCTATTTTTATGTAATTCAGATAATGTTCTATTTATAGTTCAGTATCAAAAGTGAAGGCTTCATTTGACATACTTTTGCTTACAGTAAATTATATATTTGTTTTCTTAATGCACACATTTTTAATGTTTTGCTTTTTAAGTTATTTTGTGTCCAGTGGGTGGAAAAAAGGTGGACATAAAAAAAATATCTACTTTACAGATAGACATTTTTAATGTTATGTAAGGAAAGAAAAATGCTAAAGTTCACTTAGTAAAGGTCATGACAGGCCTGTCAAAATATTCCAGGATCCAGACAGCAACAATTTCAAAAGTGCAGGTCCAAAGATTCTTTATACTCAAGAAGCAAATAATTTCCCTTACTCTTTCATAAAAGTGCTTTTGTAGTCTCAAGCCACACAAGAACAAAACAAAGAACAAAAGATTATATGAAGTTACCCAGAACTTTGTAAGTTAGTTTTCTCTGAAACTTTCTTAGTTACCTTACAAGACATATTGAGGCAGAAGCCTAAGGAACTGAATGCTATTTTGCATAGATTTGTTGTGTTGCATGTTTTTATTCTCAGACTTAAATAATTTTGAAACCAATAACCTCTTTTTAATGACAGAGACACATTTGTTCTACAAATGTTTTAAACAAACAGTGGTAGAACCAGAGTCCTGGTAAATCAGTCAGTTTCACGGGGAGTGCAGTGATCTAACAAGTGGCTGAGCCTATTCACGATGCAGTCCTGAAGCTGCTGAAGGACTCTGCCCCGAAATACTTGGGTGAGAGTAAAATCTGCATTATTTGTCTAGAGGAAAGGAGAAGAAATACATTTTTAGTGGTTAATGGTATGTGCTATGGATGTCAAACTAACTCAAGGGAGGTAGGTTTTCCGACGGCCCTGCATTTCATAGTTTCATGAAGTTCGTTTACAAGCACCAAACTTCCTAAAGCTCCCTTAAGACATTGTGCTCGGACTGACTTTAAAAAGATCCTATGTGGGCTTCCCTGGTGGCGCAGTGGTTGCGAGTCCGCCTGCCAATGCAGGGGACATGGGTTCGTGCCCCGGTCCGGGAGGATCCCGCATGCCGCAGAGCGGCTGGGCCCATGAGCCATGGCCGCTGAGCCTGCACGTCCGAAGCCTGTGCTCTGCAACGGGAGAGGCCACGACAGTGACAGGCCCGCGTACCGCAAAAAAATATATATATATATATCCTATGTGAAAGTGGGCAGAGTGCTTTCTTGGGAATAACTAGTCATGGTCCTTGCCCTGACTCAACCACTGAATGAATATGACTTTCTTTCCTTGTTTCCCAAGTCATGAAAAAAAAAAAAAAAGAGTGACATTAGATTCTCTAATGTCCCTTCCTATTTTTAGCAATTCTATGACCCTGTACCTGTTGTTCCTTCAAGCATCAGGTATTCATTTAGTGCCCAGATTGTCATTGATCCCTTCAATGTGATTGGTCCTCTCCCTCCCTTTCCTTAAGCTGGAGAATAAAAACCAGCCACAGGCTCCCAACTGTTCCCGCAGTTGTCCCACATATGCTGCACTCTTAGTCAGCTGACTTTGGGTTCATCTCTCTGATGTTGCCTTTCTAGCCCTTCTCTTGACTCTTGGATGCCATGTCTGCTGTGGTTCCACTTTAGGCTGGCAGCCTATTCCAGCTTCCCTCTGGCTGATGGCATTGTGGCTCACCAAACATGCTCAGCTTTGCAAGCGACTTGGGTTTTGTGTCTCTAACAATTCTTAGCCAGGCGATATTTTTCTTTAGCTCTGGTGTCACTAAATAATTGCCCCTGGAGTTTTGAGAGGGGAGGAAGCTTCAAATACTATGCCAGACACTGAGATAGATGCAGAAACAAAAATATACCTCAGAAGTCTCCCTTGCTATTAACTGGGGGTGAGAAGAGAAAATCTCAATGACGTCTAGTCACCATAAAGAAGATCAGTGACCACGAGGTGCGGGCACTGTACACTGTGAAATATGAAATGCCTCCCTTCATAGAGAGTCTCCTGAGTACTGGCCTTCTCGTACATAACATGCTCTTGGGAGACAGCCTTTGTTGCTGTTCTTAAGCGGTTCCATTGCCCTGCACTATCCACATATAAACATATATATAAATAGACGTTTATGTTTATATATAGGTACTTGTTTATTCATATGTGAATTTATTATATTTATTCAGACATTTAAATAAATATCTGATAAGTATTTTGTGAAAAGAGAGGGAAAGGAGCAAATTATAGGAAAAACGAAAGGAATCTGAGTTTAGCATCAGTTTGAGACAACTAATGGGTGGAAAATTACCTTTAGACATCAAAACTTGTACCAGAAAATGGCAAATATATGTTCTCTAATTCTACAGTAATAGAAGATGAATGATATGGCCTATTTGAGATAGGTTATATTGAAAAATTACTCTGGAAATTCAAATGAAATTATTGCACTGGGCAGTTTTTATATTGCTATTCTTACTAGCAGATATATATCATACAGAAATTACATGTTCACTGGATAAAATAATATAGTTTTATAAGAAGTAGTTTAAATTACCTCTTTAACAACATTCAAAACTTCTTAGTGCTGGAAATATACCACATACATCTTTAATATCCCTCTACAATGCTTCGTATAGTGTTGGAGTATCCATATTACCAAAGTTAAATATTGTCTTCAAAAACTTGTTTCGAGATATCCTCCATCGTTGGTTAGCCCATATAGTTTCATATGCAATTATTATTTATTCTATTAGAGAATTATTTAAAAGCTAAAAGAATGATTTTGAAAATGATTTAATAACATTTTTGGGGATTCCACAGCAGTTAAATATTTTTGTTCCCTTTCATGACATCTTGGTTATAGTGTGATTATATTAAATGCCATCAGTCATAAATCATACAGTCAGATCTACAGGTAAAAAAACTTGAATCCGATATATATATGTATATGTGAAATAAAATGTTTTAATGTCAAGGATCATTTTAAAAATTCTATTTCATATTCCTTTGCATTAAAATAGTATCTAATTATTTTTTAAAAAGCTACTTAGTACCATTAATTTGTCTTTGTTTTGTTAAAAATTTAAAGATGCCAGAAGCTATAGCAACCTGTATTTAATAAAATATTGCTCATTATTTTGCTAAAATGTTAAGCCATGTGTGCACACCCATATGTTTGTACTAAAATGGTAAGATGGACTGATCCTATTTTTTCTACAGGAAATTTTCCTCCATCAAAACTTGCCTCAACTTCTGCCTGAAGTGATTGACTGGACCAACAAAGAATCTTCTTCCAGGTAAGATGTGGAGCCTACTTTGGCGTAATATCCAAAGGTTGGCATTGCTTTGCTTTATTTTTCCGCCAAGGTCAGGGATTAAATTGATGTCAAAACCAAGCAGAATTATGCAGGAGAGCTAATCTAAGGAGCCATTCTACCTCAAAGGGTCAGCAAATTAGAAAGTTTACACAGTTGAAAGGGTGGTGTGTGGATGTGGCCTGGCTTCTTGTTTTAAGATTTGCTTTTACTCACAACTGAATATGTTTATGCCTTTTCTAATTGCAGTACAGAATTCTTATACACTGGGTAGCCGTTATCCAGGCTGAGGTCTTACTGGGATGGGGTAATAGAAGGTGATGGGAAGTGGGGTTTGGTTTTGGTGATTGGCAGGTCTCAGTGTTCCTTCTTTTCAAATATAATCATAATTGATCTGGTTTGTAACTAGCTTTGATGCCACGAGTTTACATTCCTGAATGCTGTATTTTGTTCTCCATTCACTTCTGTGAGTGAGTAGTAAGGGGAGCACAGGTGTGTTGTAGGGTTTTTATTTGTTCAGAGAGAAATTGGTTCGATGGAATCTAGGCTGGACTGAGAGAAAAGCTGGGAACTGGATGTAGAAGGAGCGGCACTGAGAATTGCACTTGATTTGAAGGCTCTTGAGAACTTGCAGTCTGACTCTGCAGGAACAGATAAAAAGTGGAGGTTTGGGGCTATCTCTTGAGAGAGTCTGTAGATGGAAAGAGATGAAGAGACAAAATTACTGCTGGTAAATTTGTACTTGGAATTTGCTTGCTGAAGTGTGCTCAGAGGTTAAATTGAAATTTTTACTTGTTATTCTTCATGTAAGGGATTCTACTGGTTCTTATTTCTGTCATTGATCATAACTGTGAACAAATGTATTGATATTGGTAACTTCCTTCATGATATTAAACTAGCATGGCCAGCGAAGTTCACAGAGCAAACCCTCCTGGTAAATGATAAAATAAAAAAATAGGAAATAAATCTTGTCTTTTCATTTAAATGAACTTTTCAGTTAAAGCAACTGTTTGTTTCTTTTTTTCCTTCATGTTCTAAGTATACCTATAAAATTTTAATCAGACTTGAGACATACTGGTTATTGTTAACTAACTAGGCGAGTAAAGGTTTAAATATTTATATATATATATCTCTCAGATAGATGTTTTATACTTCAGAGATATTTTAAAGTATATCTTAGATTTTAAAAAATATATACACGTGACAAGGACAGATGGATGCCTCTGAACTAATAGGTTCAACAACTAACTTTAGAATTTGCTATCTTATTTGGTTTATGTAGATATTTGTGATGTATTTTTATGTGTTCAGATGAGGCTACTGTAATATCAAAAGTTTTGAATTGCATTTTTTTCAAATAGCAATGATGGAGAAACTAAAATGTCTACATGAACACATAGCTGGTCTGTAACTATTAATTATCATGGACTTTTTAGCTTGTTAGAGAGAGTTAGCTGGAGAGAAGAGAGTTTTTCCTTTATAACGACTGAACCAGTGATGGGGGATGGGAGACTATGTTTCAGTTACAGTATAAAGCTATCAGTCAACTTTGCTAACGAAGTTAGATGATGGATAAAAAGAGTTGTAAAGAAGAGTTTGTAAAGTTGATTTACCTTGATTGGCAAAATGTTTTAAGTTATTTGGCTGCAGGTCAAAATTAACATTATAATTCCTCTCGTTGAAAAACAAAACAGAAAACATGATAAAACAACATAATAAAGTGAGTTTATTATTTCATGGTTGCCTTCCATAAATAAGAAACTGAGCTACATTTACACCATTAAATATGTATTCAAATGGAATGAAAATTAGATATTGATGTTCATTCCTGTGCTTAAAGCATTTAGTGATCTGTATGTAATATTTTTCCATATGAATGCACAAGTAACTCTTTTATTGCTCTTTTTAAAGTCAGACTTTAGTGTATTGAATAATGACAAGATTTAAGATTTGTGTTGATATTTATAGTAGGGTCATGTGTTAAAAGAAATGCATTATTTTTTAAAGTCTTGGATAGTTGTTTTTCTCATGTGATTTAATAGCACTGTTATTTCAATAAATAATCAATTACTGATGATACTGATGGTACGTTTGTGAAAGGTTAAAAAATGAGTTCTAAATTTGAAATGTCTCGCTAGTGAGGTAACAGTTTTTAAAAATTCTGCAATAAGAGGTTATTCCACAGAATCAGGTTATAGTGGCAAAAAAATATCGAAATGTATATTTGTGTATTTGTACATGTGTGTGTGTGAATGCCGTTTTTTTTAATGTCAATTCATAACACAGGCGCCATAGTCTCTTGTTACATGGGTATATGGGCAATACCTGCTCTAATAATATGTTTAGAAATCTATTACTACAAAATGAGCAAATCCGAAGACAGTTCATTTCTATTAAAAGTTTTTATAGTATCTTCTTCATCTGAAATAAGAATATGTGCTCCTAATGCCATCTGGATTGAAAAATGTCAGAAAAGGAGTTATATGACCATTATTTTCAAAAACTTGACATAGTTTTTGTTGTAATGTAAGTCTAAGTTATAAATATCGCTATTATTTTTTTACCAGGAAGAAATAATTTTCAAAATATTACACGAATATTTATTCCATGTTCCATGTTGATCACCCTGTTCTCCCATGACTGTGCTTCAACTGCTAAAATATAAAATTAGGGTTGTTTTCTTCTGTTTGTATTTTGAACTTGCCTATTTGATTGTTAGTACTCAGGAGTGCAGGTAGAAATTTAGTGAAAACAGTTAATCTGAAATCTCAGTTAGACAGCTTCATACTTCAGATCATTTAATACAAGGTATGTACCAAGAACTACAGGGGTGACTGATCCTTGTCAAGTTGTTTACAACTATAACGAGAGGGTTTGAAAAACAAATAGCTGTAACAGCGGACAAATGAGTTAAGTTTTAGAATGAGCATATAAATCGTAAACCATATATAGGCAGAATCACCCATGAACATCCCTGAGAGAAATGCTACTGTCTATCAAGACAATTCCCCAGTGTTGGATTACATAGCTGTTTCCCTGGTTGAATCATGCCCAGGTTGGTGAGCTTCTATACTATGATAAGCATTATAGAAATAAAATAATTCAGTAAAAAGCAGATACTTGCTCTCCCTCTCATATTCCAGTTGGGCTCACTAATTGACCTAGTTAAATAATTATCTCTCTATCTCCCTGTTTCTCTGCTTTTCATTTTTGTGTTTATTTGCTTGTATCTGTATGTGTCTATTTTGCTCACTGTCATGCTCCTCTCACTTCCCGGGTACCAATATTTGAGTACTTAATGCATGGCTCATGCAGTGAGACTGCAAACAAATTACTGTTCATGAGATGGCTTGAAGTGAGCATAGTATGTTCTACAACATTATATGGATTTCCAAAGAACAACGGGTAACCTCCAGTTAGGGAGGGAGTAGGAAAAGCCAGCATGGCAAGATGGTATTGAGATTCGCTTCTTAGACATGGGTAGGATTTTAAGTGTTCAGGTGAAGAAGGATATAACATTTCAGGTGAAGGGAATCACCCAAAGACACAGAGTAGAAAAGAGTAGGACATATCTCTGGTATAACATAAACTTGGAAAGACATTTGGAAACATATTAAAGGTGCATTTTAATGCTGGGATAGAAACCACACTAAAGTAAAACTCAGTGGAAAGAGAAAAAAAATTTTTTTTTTAAAAACTGGTCTGATATAAACAGAGCCCTGCTTCAAAAAGAATAATCTCAAAGCAGTTTATGGAATGTAGAGCTATAGGAATAAAAATAATGCAATGAATATGGTAACAGGAGAGATAAAGATGATCAAAGATGACTGAATTTTTGAGTTTATCTTACACAGGGAATGATTGTGCTATTTAAAGAATTAGGAAAGTCAGGAGCCTTTCAATGCCCTAAATCAGAAAAATGGTCACTATTTTTGCTTATAGTGTTTTTTTCCTTTGATTTTATTTTTCCATTTAGTTCTTAGTCCATCTCAGTTCTTTTGGACTGTGATATATTTTCTAATTAGATTTGTATTTCTATTAGGCAATTTTCCCTCTAACATTGTTGAAAAGTTAACCTCTTTTCTATTTGTTGGATTCATGTAGCTTTATTATATATTGTATATTGACCGTGATGTATATTATAGTTAGATAGTGTTTATTAATACACATAATATCTAGTATTATACATGCTATTTAATACCATAGTCTATGTATATATGTATGTATGTACCTATCTATATAAATAATTTATCCCTAAACATGATTGTATCTTTTTTTTTTTTAGAATTCCTCTCTTTGTTATATTTGTCTTACTTTTAAATAAAACATTTTATTTTATTAACTTTTTTCTCTACTGGAAATCTTTCAGGCTACAATATGAAATGGTACTTGTATTCTTATTGCTATCATCTCCCCCATAGTATTAAGTTCAAATATTTTCTTCGAAAGTAGAGATGCTTGTGAAGAAAGTAAGGGGGTTGGGATAAGAAGCCTAGAGAAACCCATATATTCAAGGAAAAGTTTGAAATGGTGACATATTTAAGGAGGTAAATTCAACACCAGATGTAAGTTTAGCCCTGAACGAGTGCCCAAGCTGTCATCCATACAATTATTTTTATGAGTATAAAAATAAGAAACAATATGAAAGTGCAGTTGGTTTGGGGAAACTGCATATGTTACTCAACATGGTGTAATATTTTTGAAAGACTATACAAGTTCCATGTATGGGGGTAGAGAGACACCATCAATTTGGAATGGTATTGAATATTATGTTGGAACAGCAAAAGGTATTGGGCATCTTCAAAGCTCTGAAAAAATTAAGAGAGGTGGGAGATAATTCTGTAATAAAGCTGAGCTCCATGTCAACTATGAGTTGTATAGATCTGGATGAAAAAATTAGGTCCAGGACTGGCGGTGTCCATGAGATCAAAGCCCCAGGCAAGTCTACATAATTTGGAAATCACCAGTGAAACAGTGATCCATTCCCTTTTTCTCACCATCAGAATCACTCAGGCAAATGCTATGGATTGAATGAATTCTTGTATCCCCCCCAAATTCACATGTTGGAATCTAATCACCAATATGAAGATATTTGGAGGTGGGGCCTTTGGGAGATAATTAGATCTTGATGGTGGAGCCCTCATAATGAGATAAATGTTTGTTGGTTAAGCCAGCAGTCCATAGTATTTGTTATAGCAGCCTGAACTAAGACGAGCCACTCTCTATTTGTTGAATCATCTCATCCTTTTAATTTCTTTATTTTACGTTACTAAGTGTTATGTACATTTTTAACATACTTTTAACTTGCCACTTTCTTATTTGCCTTATATGTTTGCTACATTGTAGAAGAAAAGTATATTTTGTTACCACTGGTATCAGTATTGTTAAGTACTGCAAATGAGTATGCCACTAACAAAATTTTTAAGTGTGGAACAACTAACTGGCATTTTAAATTATTTATTTATTTTTTTAAGTTTTGGCTTCCTTCGGTCTTCATTGCTGCACGCGGGCTTTCTCTAGCTGCGGTGAGCGGGGACTACTCTTAGTTGCGGCGCGCGGGCTTCTCATTGCAGTGGCTTCTCTTGTTGCAGAGCACAGGCTATAGGCGTGTGGGCTTCAGTAGCGGTGGCACGCGGGCTCAGTAGTTGTGGCTCGTGAGCCCTAGAGCACAGGCTCAGTAGTTGTGGCGTACGGGCTTAGTTACTCCGCGGCATGTGAGATCTTCCCCTACCAGGGCTCGAACCCGTGTCCCCTGAATTGGCAGGTGGATTCTTAACCTCTGCACAACCAGGGAAGTCCCATAACTGGCATTTTAAATAACTTACATTTTGCAAAGCATTTTGATGGCATATGGTATAGAAGTTTAAGTGTTTTGATGTTATTTGAGGATTTTTGTTGGGATTTAAGGTAAGCTGGGAATGTGTTATTATTTTTCCCACTTGAAGTAATGGAATATAGGCTCCTGTTATCCCCAAATCTACTAACACATTTTTGTAAATGTTTTATACTCAGATAATGAAAGGTTTTTATGCTGCTACTATTACTACAGCTAATACAACTGCTAGTACTAGTACAACTATTACTACTCCTCTTACTCCTATTCCTTTTCTTATTACTTCTATTACTGGAAAAACTATTTCTACACTACTAGAAGCAGGTAAAGTCTCCTCTGGAGACAATTAGAAATTAACAGTGGTTGGTACCAAGGTGAAAATATATATTTATATATGTTGGATACATCTGCATATATAATTTAAGAAATAAATTTTGTTTTTATTTCCTAACTGGATGCACAACTTAATTTTTAAATTATACTGCTTATTCAAGAAGGTTAATGCATAGCAAAGTTTACTTAAGCAAATGTAAAACCATATGACTTGTATTTACCCCCAAATATGCCCCCTCTTTTCGCAGGATATTGATACATCAAAATGGGGACATAATACAAAAGTTTATCAACTTTAGTTTCCTAAACACTTTCATAAAGGATATGTGGGTCCTAACGAAATACTTCTAGTTACTGAAAAAAAATCTGTATTTGTGTCTCTTTATCTACTTTTTCCCACTTTCTTTAGCAACATCTTTTAACTGTATTGAAAAGAAGTATGTGCTTGTGTGAGTGAGCAAGAGAGGGAAAAGCGAAGTCATTTTTCCTGTGGTAGGTGAGTAATGTAGCATCTACTTTCTTACAGTGTTTTGGCCTTTGCCCTTGGTTTTAGGCCAAGGTGAAGGAAGGGCAGCAGACTGTTGGGTCGCTAGTTGTTACACATCATTCTTAGCCCAGCAATATAGAGATAATGAGGAGAAGAGGAAAAACTCATGTGGTTAGGGGTCTTAGGTGGGTGGCAGTAGCCCTCTCTATTCCTTTATTCTGCTCCAACCAGGGGCAGGCAGCTTGACATTCTCTTTTCTCATGTATGAATATTATTTTTAAAAGATCTATATTTTATTTAATCTATAAAGATTATGTCTTTGCTTTTAAATGCAAGAAAAAAAGCAATAAAGGCTTTTTATTCATTTATTTCTTAAAATAAATGTGTAAAATGTGTGACTATAATATACCTTACTGAGATGAATGGTTTTGTAAAGAGAGGACAAATGCAGTTTTCAAAGGTAACTTTTTCCTGGATAAAATGTTCCTGAAGGCTGTGTATATTCTGCCACATGAATGCAGAAACATTATTCCCTACAAAGATGTAGAGTTAGTAGTAACCTCTAAATTACCTGCAAACTCTCAACTGCTACTAGAGCTGCTATATTTTTATCTTAAAAATGCAAGCCTCTCTGTAATGGGTTTTCCCTGTCTAACCATTGCCTACCAAGAATTGTGTTTGTTTTCTGAAAGGGTGAGCATGCCTGCAAATAATAGATTATTACTTTGCCTTGTGAAAATCAATTAAGAATTTTGTCTAAAGCTTTATCCAACACAGCAGAATTTATATACCCTGGAGAGTATATACATATCAGGGTTGGTCCTGGGGCATGATTTGCATATGCATCCCATACTATCTGGGCATGAAATGTAACAGAACTGGGGCCTATGGCCAAGTGCCTTAGGTTCCCTAGCGCAGGCTTTATGAAGAAGGCATATGGTTTCCATATGGCAGAAATGTGCCCATGCCCTCCTGAGAAGCACAGGGTTTCACTGTAAGCTTAGGAACAGTTAGTGGACTTCTGCTGTATCTCAGGATAGAGCAGAAAGCTTATGAGCAGCACTTAGGAGTATAGGGTGTTACACAGGTCAGTGGCTTTGCCCTATAATGAACTTCCAGAAGAAAATACTTGCTGGCCTCTGAATATCCCGTGCCTTTCTTAATAATACACAGTTTTGTAAATGCTGGCTTCTCTGTTTAGGATGCATTTTAAACCCCTCTTCACCTGGCATTTTTCAGAACTTGACTTGGACATCACCTCTTGTTGGGAAGTCTACATAATTTGTCTTTTATTTTACAAATTTTACTTTTTATAGAAGACAATATTGTCCCAAAGGCACAGAATATGAGGTCATACAAAATGGATCTAGAGCTGCTTTTTCAGCTGCATCTCACCCCTACTTACCACCTAAAACAACATACTCTTTCTCCATTACTCAGAGCAGGTTAGCTTCGCTGTTCTCCATGTCCTGTGTGGTCCTGTTTGCTTGATCTATTCTTCTTGGGTATACAGTTCTTGATCTAGAATAATGCTTATAATAATGGTCACTAGAACTTGTAGATCTCAGAGAATTCTTTTGAGAAGCTAGAGTTGCTATCTGAAAGATCCTTTGCAATATAAAATTAGACTCATGCCATTTGAAGGATGTTTTGATCTCTTCTTGATTCAGAAAATTAGCTAAAAATAGTTGGTACAAAGTTGTAAATATGCATTCATATATGTTAGATACATTTGCATATATAAGTTAAGAAATAAATTAGTAGATTCTGTTCTTTCAGTCATCTTGATGACACTCCTAATTCTAGTTAAGAATTTGGCTCTTCGTATGTAAACAACACAGTACCAGATCTCCATTCTCTTCATATGTATATAAAAAAGAAAAATGATTTTAACCTAAAAGAAAACCAAAGTTGAAAGGAAAGTATCGTAGTCAAACTGGTTTATTTCTTGGTGTCATTGAAAACAAGCTATTTGACTAAAATAAAACTTATTTATAAAATATAATCTGGTTTTTGATGTGTGGCCTATTTGTCATATGTGACCTACGGGCTAAAGTTGTAACTTTTCCTCCTATTTTATTTTGTTTTTGTAGTGTTATTTTAAATATTTTCCTTTAACCTAGATGTGAGAAAGGGGAGTCATAGCCAGGCATTTAGGATAAATTTATGAAGCAAACAGATGTGCCCCTCTACACACTGAGCTTAAAAACTAGTGGAATATATAAAGGAGTAGACAAATACATCAAGCATAAATTACTCTGGGATTCAAGAAGAGTGAGATATGCCACTTTATTTTAGAATATAAAAAAATCAGGCCCCAAATATTTAAGATTCTGTCTCTCTCTCTCTCTCACTAGATTGTATAAGAACTCTGAGGCCATTCACTACAGTTATAATTTGATTCCTGGTCTTTATTCCATGGTGATTCCACTGCTCCCTCTGTTAGAAATACTGAGACCGAATCCCTCACCTCCTGTTGGTACCAATGATACCGAAGAGATGGTCCTCTCCGCCACTCTTCCATTGCTATGAGCAAGGCTCTGACATGAGGCCAGGGTGGGCCACCGAGCTCTGCATAGGAGTGGGGTTCCCGTCTCTGCTACTGTGAAACCTATCTCCCTCTCCTCCCACTACCTCCTTTTCCACAGTTGAACCTCAGAGACCTCTGGTTCTAATTTTTCTCCCTACTAGGAGGACTCTGTTGGCACCTCTCATGACGGACCATCACTTCCACTCCACCTCTACCCCTTCCAACAAATGCTGTGGTGAGATTGCCTTGAATGAGGTTACAGAAGCACATGAAAAGACCTGCAGACTACTCCTTGCAGCAGTAGTAAACTCAAGAATGCAAAGGGGAAAACTATATTTTCACTCTTTTTGTTATTGAATCTGCTCCTGTAAAGTGACAAAGCATAGGGTAATTTCTGCATTGCATTAATTGGCAATTAAAATAGTTCAAGATACCATGGAATTCATAGAAATCCAGTTACCACTAGGGATTTCAGGGAACTTGGCTTTTTGGAAATGACATCTTTATTTGAGAATTGAAAGATGAGTAGCTGTTTTCAAGGTAGATTAAGGAGTGAGTAGGAGACACATTTAATGACCTAATTCGTAGAGTGAGGTAGAAAAGAAGTGAAATGAGAATACTAATCTGGCTTTGTCTACTTCATAGGTAGTTATAAGGCTTAAAACACTTAAAATCTGAAGAGTGATGAAGAGGTGTAAAATATTACCTATGAAATACGATTGCATTTAATTTATTTATCTAGCATGCAGAAAGTCCTTTCTGAGAGCTAGGAGGGGAATGATACTACTGGAATTTGCAGACTCCTTGTGGCCGGCCGGAGTGGGCATTTAGATTCCCACTAAAACTTTGATGAGGAGAGTGTGATACGCTGTGTTTTTCCACTGTTGTGTTTAGAGTAAGGAAGTTATTGCTGCCAAGTTATCTTCCTAGACTGCCTTTTCCCAATCTTTTGGCAAAAGGACATAGTCTTTCCTTGGGCTGCTGGCTTACCAGTTACCTTCTTCTTCCACACCCAGCCCAGGATGTACAAGAGGCTAAAAATAACCTAGGAACTCACTGTCCTGTTGTTCCCTGGGTCTGGAGGTACCTAGCAAGTCTGGCTTCTCACCACCTTTTAGAGTTTTGTATGTCACATCTAGGGTTTTCAGCTGTACCTGGTGGGAAGAAAATGGAAAAATGTGTGTACCCTATCTTGTGTGGACCAAAATATCCCTTTTACATTTTGCGACTGTATCAATTAAAATATATCTTACTTATTGCCATTTTATGATATCTCAATCTGAGTCCACTAAATTGTAATCAGCTCTACACTGGGTATTGCATGGCTGACCAGTTGAGACTCAGCTATTTCTAGGGTGTTGTCCTTGTTCCTTCTCAAGCCCGTACCTTCGTTCCCATTGCTGTAGGAGTTAAAGGGTTAGTTATGAGACTCAAAGCAACTGCAGGAAATGTGCACTTATCTTCTCCTGACATTTTCACTGTCAATCAGGAACTCTAGGGAAAAACCTCATGAGTGAAATGTATTTGATTTTCTTTATCATGCAGTAATACCAGAGATAAAAAAAAACTTAATCTGAGCAATGGTATGAAATCACTGCTTTGAACTTTTAATGCGTGTTTCTTTCAGGCAGCATTTTCATGGATTATTCTCTAGGGTTTACTGTTATAGAGAAATGTCTTATGTGAATAAATAAAAAACCCGAATACACAGATATATTGGTTACTGTTAAATGAAATCACCCTAGCCGCGTTTCCCTTCCATTTTGAAGATTGTACCCATGGGTTTTATTGGTTTTAAAATTCTCCTTTATGACTGTAGAGGTTAGTTCGTTTTTGTGCCTTCTTTTCCTGCAGAAGAAGTAAAATCATGTGTCTCTACATTAAATTTTTGTACTGTTCTCTGGTACGTTTCTTTCATAATTCAAGCGAAAAAAGGCTTCTTGGTTTATCATTTATAATGTCAAAATTTTTATAGTTTCATCTGTTTTGAAGTGTTTCTATGTATAATTCACTGTGGGTAATTTGAAGTACATATTCTGTGAGTAGAGAAAAACTGCTTTTCTTTTCTAAAGATGTCATTTAAAATAAAAAGATTCTTTTTATTTTAATCAAATTGCTTTTTCACATCATCTATATCATTTTGGAACAAAGAATCACAAATGACAGGAACACTGCTTACTACCATGATATACAAGAATAAGAAAAGCACTGAATATGTTTTTCCTGTCTAACTCTTTTTTCTTTCTGAGATTAAAAAAAATAACCTTCCTTATAGAGTAAAAGTCACATTTTTGTGTTTGGCTCAGAAGACTTTAATGATCCTTCTGCTTTTAATAAAATTTTCTAAGTATCATTTGTAACATTCATCTTAAAACAATTGAACTAAATCAATGTTGATTTTAACATTTAAATATTAATCTGGATTTATCTTTCAAGGTAGATAATATACTTTATGTAGTTACATAATATTGGGAGACATAAGGTCTTTACTTGGATTACTTACATTACACAATTCTGAGATTAACCCATGAGGTTGAACTTAAGCTAAATGCTCGTTGCCTAAATGCAGTGGTTCTCAATGAGGAGGTGGGTGTAATGCTTTCCCAGGGACATTTGGCAATGAACATTAAGTAAGTGTCCAGAGACATTTTTGATTATCACTACAAAAGGGTGCTATGGCGTGTAGCAGGTAGTGACCAGCGATGCTGCTAAACGTCCTAGAGTATACAGGACACATCCCACAACAAAGAATTATCTGGTCCAAAATGTCAGTAATGCTGCTATTGAGAAACCATGGCTTCAAAGACAATTCCAGGGTCTAGTAATTTATGGATTGTTGGAACCTGAAAGAATAAATAACTGATTCATGCCAAGAATTTTATTTTCTGTGTTAATACATGCATGGTGTAAGACATTTCACCTTACAGAGAGGCCTTTAAACATTTCGGTAGCAGTTATTTCTCTCCAACGTACTCTCTGATTGTTTACTTTTCCTTGCTTTTGAACAAATACACCACGTCAAAAAGTTCTTCTGCAGTGACTCTTGATGAAATAGACAGAAATAATGATAATCCTCCATTTGTGGCTTTGCAAATTATTATGTATCCTTAATGTCTGGGGGGCAGATCAATTTAAGGTAAGATTTAAGTCATATTCATTTTAATCTTCACTGTGCTGGATGCAAGCCCTTACCTTTTCACACAGACCTGGGTCTCTTGGTAATTTCCCCTCGGAACCTATGCCCCTCTGGAAAACCCATAGTCTATGGTGCTTGAGTTCACATGGAGAGCTCGCCTGGGGGCACCCTTGTCTCTGCAGGTGCTGCCCTGTGAGGGGCAGCACAATGTTAGCCTGATTGCTCCACACATGCCTGCCTCTACCCCAGGGCAGATTCTTGCCAATTTGCCCCAAAGAGACTCCCAAGCTCCCTGATGCTGTGATTATTTCTTGCAAAGGGAGAATCATTGCAATTCCTGCCTCTGCATACTTGCTCTGAGGAAGAGTCCCACTGTCAATGTTCCATGAATGTGTGATGTTTAGTCATCACCAGGAAACCTTAGGAAAATGTAGCCCGAGTGGTCTACTAAGAAATTATGTCTGGTTTAATTGACAAGACTGGGGGTTTAAAAGGCTCAGTACCCTGTCATAGATTGAATACTATTTCCCTGAAGTTTCCCATATCCTAATTCCTGGGACCATATGAATGTTACCTTCTATGGCTAAAGAGACTCTGCATATTAAGGATCTTCAGATGGGGAGATTATCCTAGATTATCCTGGAAGGTCTGAGGTCATCACAAGAGTCTTTATAAGGGTGGCAGGAGATCAGAGTTGGTATTAGGAGATAGTGTGAAGGAAGCAAGATGTTGGAGTGAGGCCAGAAAGGGGCCATGAGCCATGGAATGCAGGTGGCCTCTGGAAGGTGGAGAAGCAAGGAAACAGATGCTCTCCTAGAGCTTCCTGAAGAAACCAGCCCTGCCACCCACATTCACCTAAGCCTAGTGACACTGCATTTGGACTTCCAAGATCTATAACTGGAAAATTAATTTGTGTTGTTTTAAGCTGATGTGTGTGTGTGCTATCTTTTCGCAGCAGTAGTAGGAAAGTAATACAAAAGCCCACTTGGGTCTCCCATAACCTGCATAGCCTCATCCTTCAGAGGCCGAATCTCCCTGCCTCCCACCTAGGTTTGTCTCCTGTGAGAAACTGGGCAACGGGAAAACAGAGCTCACTGACTTTTCACCTTCCACCTGTGCCCTGGGGTCTGCTTCATGAAGAATGTATTCTTTGAATGTTTCACAGTAAATTCTAAATTCTACAAGGTTATGTATCTTGGGGCTAAACTTGACTACTTTCTTTTGGTAACCATTTTTATATACACACTTTTCTGTCTTCTCGACCCTTAAAAAAGAGTTGGACCAAGTACTCATGATTTTGAATTCCATATCTGCCATTGATCTTAGACGGCTAACAACATCATTGACCTTCAGTTTCATCAAAGGTCTTCATATCTCTTCAACCTGGTGAAGCTTTAAGGATTGAATGAGAGACATGTAAAATCTCTGTCCAAATTTTTCTTTTCAGTGGGTAGTAACTAGTCTAAGAGCCAAGGCATCGAGATAACTACTGTATTTCATATGACAAACCCTAAGCATAGTTAACTATATAAATTTTGGGATCAAGAGATCCCAGAAGCCTCACTTGTTTTGAAGCTACATGGTTTATGTTCCCACTGCTCCTGGCTGAGTAATGCGGCATGGCAGTGATGGATACGGATGAATCCCAGAGGAAAGCTGCCTGCGTTCAGATCTCTCTTCTACTTATTCCTATCTCAAAAAGTGGCTGCAAAGATTCTGTGAATTTATGCACTTAGATTGCCTGACTCATTGCTAGTAGTCAGTAAATAATAACCATCATCATTTCTATTGCTACACTAAGGGCATTTTTTTGTCAAGAGTAGAAAGAAAGAGAAAGACCAAAGACACTTAAAAGTGATTCCATTGAGACAACTTGAAATGTTGAATCAAAGACCTCTGCACTGGTGGGTGAGGTGGACATTTCAAGGATGTACATGTATAGAACTTAGAACTGTCAGTTTTGTTAGAGTCTTTAAAGTCTGGGGGATGGGAAAGTGTTGAAATGTAGAATTCTAAAGTTTTACTGGTTCTACCAATGAGCATCATTATATCACGTGTTTCATGATGAATGTGCTTTATTCATAAAATCATTCCACTATATTTTTAGGCAACAGTTTTATCGCCCCTGTTTTTGCTTCTTAGGTTTTATTTAACCTTCTTTTAGTGCTATAACATTACTAACTGAATGCTGGCCTCCATTGTTGAATAATTGTCTTTCCTGACTCTTTAGAAAGTTTGGCTCCCATTTAATATGCTGATGGCAGGACAGTCCCACTTATCACGGTTAGGAGTTTGTGTTTATTTGTGTGATTATCACTGGGTTCCTCTCTGAACAGGAAGCTGTATCATCACAGTGACTTTATGTATTTTCAGTACTGATTTCCAGTGTCAAGCCCAAGACTTACACGTGACAGATGGTAAATGAATGAAAAATAACATACCTTCTAGTCCATGTTAATATTATTTTATATTTTCTCTGTGTTAACATATATGTGGTGATATAGTCAAATACTATTTTATCATAATTTCTCTTACCAGTCTAGAACTGATGCCACTTCATCCTATGTTTCTTTTGCATCTCAGAAGATCCTTTTCCTGTATGGTTTAGATTAGATTCTGCCATTAAGATGCATTTACACAGAATTTAGGAGAAATAGAAGAAGGCATGATTTGAGTCAGCAGAATCTGTGTTGCTCTAGGCAGCTAAGATAGTCATCAGAGCCCAATCTGACCTTTGCTCCTAAGCCTTCCAGTGGTCCTAGAAGGCTCAAGTTCTGGTACAGAATTCCTTTCTACAGGGAATATCCAGAATGGTTTCTGTTTTTCTGACATAATCCTAACTAACAATTAGTTTGGGGGATCTTCATTTTAATAAAGAAAGACATTGCATATCCACTATTTTATAAGGAGTAGAAAGGCTTAAAATTCAGATTGTTTTCTTGTCTAATATTTTCAGAACCACACACAGTGCTGTCCAAACTCTATAAGCAGCTTGGTTGGATTAAGGATCAATTATCCATGTTTTACTTCCTTTTAGATATTGAGTTATTTGCTATATTACTACAGTAATTCTACTTTTCCTCTTTTTAAATTGATATTATATTTTATTAGTTTATTAAGACAATAATACACACAGTTTCAAAATTTAAAATAGTTTTTGTGGCAAAATGTGATATTAGATGTTTTCCTCTATGGTAACTTTTTTTCACTATTCTCACTATTAGATCCATTCAGGCAATTTGATGGTTTAAAGATAAAAGACCTATGAGAAATTAGTCATTTTGTCCCAGAATATTAAGAGTTTTGTCGCTATCCTTGTTTCTGTGTTTGGTGGTATGAATCTTCTCGTCATTCAGATCTGAATAGTTAGTCCCTGAAGTCATTTTGCATGGATTCATTTACAGTCATCTAATATGAGCAATTTTAGTTTTTGTTTTAAATCTATCACTTGTGACGGCTCTTCCTGTTTACTACAAATCTATCACAGACAATGCAGATACGTTTCAAAAAGCTCCAGTCACTTATTCTGAATGATGATTGATTTAGAAAGAAAAAAAAAAGGGAATGTTTTATCCTTTCATGAGTGTAAGTTGTTCAAATCTAACAGAAGTCACTGCATTCCTTCCTTCTGAATCTCATGCCTGTGCTTTGTAACGTGGTTGTGTACTTATTTTTAAAAGATGCATCTTCTCAAATGGAGATATCAGGAGAGTACCATGTTAAGTTGAGAGAGCTGGCAGTTATAAAGTCCTTTATGAATGGTATATGTGAGTGCAAAAAGGTGTCAATACATAATTGCACAAGGATTTTATTGATTCTAACTCTGATAGGTATCACGAGGGCAATTAGAGTATCATGACACTGGGTATCAGTGAGCCCTAATTCGGCCTGTGAATCCAGGGTGGCTGCCCAAAGGAATGAATTCTGAGCTGAGTAAGTATAGCCAAGTGAGATCTGGGGAGAAAGAACAAGCCAAGCAAATGTAAAAGTCTGTGCAAAGACGGTAGACTTGAGGACAAAGCTTGTTCATCATGCTGGTCTGTGTTAGGCACTGTACAAAACAACGGGAAAAATACAAGAGGAAGAAAGACACTGTCCTCAAGCAAATAATATACGGTGGGCTTATTTTAATAGGTAGATAGATAGATAGAGGGTTTTTAAGTTACTAAGGGTTTTGATATGTTTTATATCAAGCCATTTGCACATAATCATTTGATGATGTATTCAGGGATTAGTATCCTCATTTTAGAAATAAATGCACTGAGCTTTGACAGAGAGTGACTGAGTTCCTGAAAAATCATGCGATGTGTAAGTTTTCATAAATATGTATTTGTAAGCTCAGACTGCAAGAAATGTATGCTTTTTATGGTATACCACACATAAAATTTACATGTACATATCGGTATAAAACATGCGGATAGGAAACATTTAATCAACCTGTGAAGGAAGTCTTCTTTAGTCTCCCTGTCCTTTATTGTTTGGCATGAAGGTGAGAGGTATGCATAAAACATTAAATGCAAGGTAATTAATGATAGATTGAAAGTAACAAAAATTTGAAGTCATGGCTGCTTTTTTTTTAAGGCTGATAAAATGGAGTTGTAGTATTTTAGCACTCATTTGTACATGATTGATTACCCAAAGCACAAAGCTGAGGTAGGAACAAACAAACATCAGGTACAATAGGGTGAGAGTAAAGGAAATTATAAAGCACAGCTTCAAAAATGGACTACACTGGGATGTAGTCATGCATAATTATCTTAAATTGGAATACTAATAATGAAGCGATAAAAACCGGCCCTTGAAGGTAGTATTTTAATAGTGTTTCAGTTGTAGCACAGAACACATGCAAAAATTTTTTTGAACTTACAGCTTCATAAAAAGGTGATTTCTTCATTTTTCTTGTTCTTTAACATTCTTAACGTTTTTAGATAGGTAATATTAGTACTTTAGATGCTGTAACAAACTTTTTCATCATCAAGATTCAGGTTATTTTGGATGAAGCAAATAAAATCGAATCTATTTCTCAGTCCACCTGAAACAGGGCAAATCATCTCAATATCTGTTTTCTAGAAATAAATTCAACTTATGCTTCAGGGTGAGAGGAGATGAGAATTCCATGCAAATGCATTTGCTAAAGGATGTGCTCTTACTTCCAGATAGGCCACCTACCAATGGCTTGAGCTATAGTAGGCATTGTGCTGTAACCCTTGAGAGTTAATCATTTAATTCTGAATTTCTTCTCTAATGTATTCTAGTAACTTTAAAACTCATACACACTTTTGGTCTGTCATATCAGGTGAAACATTTTCTTTTTATTGAAAACATTTAGGAAGCCTAAAGAAAAGCAGATTATTTCAGTTTCACATTATTTAGTGATTTGTGTGTGTGTTTGTAAAAGAGATTGAAGTTAAATAATAAAGTACTATGAAAAACTTAGAAAGAATTTGTCCCACTTCATCATTCACCTTCCAGAAAAAAAACCCTGAAATTACTCCTACATATACTATTCACTTATTTTGTGATATTAGGAAGTCATTCATTCTTTCTAAGTATTTTTTTCTACATATGTAAAATCAGATTAATCATACATACCCTGACTTCATAGAACTTTTGTAATAACTGCACATACATGTGAATGTGTTTTGTGAGATGCTTTCTCCCTTGCTTACGCATTCTCATATCTCAGTTTAAATCCCACCTCCCCTGTTTGTCCTTTTGCACCTCTATCATCATCATGAGAAGAGCTTCTTCCAGGTGGCTGCAGCTTCAATTACAAGCAAAAGAAGACCTCAAACTAAATTTAACAGGCAACACATAACAAGATTAAGTATATATGTATTTATCACATATACATTTAGTAATATGAAGGTTTAGTGCTAGAAAAATTCTAACTCTGCAGAACAGGGACTTCATTGCTCAAATCCTAAAATAATTCCCAGGCTCAAGTACCCGAACTAGCAGAAGGCACATTGTTAATGTGGTACATCTCAACACCCAATGCCACCATCATCTCTTTCCTTGTCTTTTCAACACACACACACACACACACACACACACACACACACACACACACACACAAACACCTACACCCCTGCATATAACTGAAATGTCCTCTAAACTTAAACCCAAATATTGCAATCTTACCATACTCCAGTATTCTCCACACAGAAAAACATAAAATGTGTGTTATGTTAATACTGCTGCTATTTTTTTCTCTATGGACAGGTGGCAAGATAGTAGTTAGGTTTACCTGAGGAAGCTAGGAAACAATTCCCTTTCCTGGATGCCGTTTGACCCAAATATGGAGACACTTCATGATGATCCACTCACTACTCACAATTAATAACAGATAGGAAACTGTGAGGGGAGCAGGGGCACTTGTTAACACAACCCAGTTACTTGAACAGAGAACTTTTAAAAACTCTTATAATTTTTTTTAAAAAATAGGAAGTAAACACATATAGGGATGTCACCAGAGGTAATATAAAGATGTCAAAAGGGTATTATACTTAGACTACATCATTTGTAGTGATTTTGCATATTATCTGAATATTTTATTTTTTATTATTTTCCTGTTGATTAATCTGAAGTGGAGACATGCTATTTATTTTAAAATTTGGTATTGTTTGTATTAACTTTGATAAACTTTCTTATAGTCTTAACATTTTTTTTAGGTGATTCTCTTGAGTTTTTTATGGGGATGAGTCATTTTTCTGCAAATAATGGGATTATTTAAGTTTTTCCTTTGAGTCTTATTTCCCCAGATCTTACCATATTAGGAGAGATCTCCAGGTCTGTATTAAATAGTTACAGTGATTAAAATAGGTATTTTGACTTACACCCAAATTAAAGAGAATGTATCTAATGTTTAAAAGATTAGGAACAAGATTTATCAAGTTTGGGGCATACCCCCATTTCTAATTTTCTGAGTTTTAATAGGGACGGGCAACATAAATTTAACATTTGCATCTATTGTAATAATCGTTTTTCTCCTCTAGTTTGCTAATGTGGCCATTACATTTACAGATTCTTCTTGTTGAGCAATCCTTTCAATCCTTTGAGAAATCCTTCTTATTCATGATGAATTACATATTTTTAATGCACTGCTGGTTCCACTCATAAAATAAAATTAAATTATTATAAGCCTGAGATACTTTAATTCCACCTTAATTAAATTATATTTGAACTATAAGTCTCAAGTTAAAAAGACTGAAAGAAAGTTGCAATCATGGGTGCTTTGAAGAATGTTAAGCTCTTGGTTAGTTTCTACCTTGGGTTTCAAAATGTAAAGGAGGCTATTATGCAATTGAAACCACTGAATGTAAATTAATTCTACATTTATTCTCAATCTTGGGATCCTAAACATGAATTTTTATTTTTGTGTATTTACAAGGATATGCACAGTGCAGTAATATTTAGAAGCATAATACTTATCATCCAAATTCTTGGTCTATGCCATTGGGACTATTAAATTGGTGTAGGAAAGGCTTACTGAACATAATTTTTGGTTTGCTTACATAAATATTTAACAGGTTAAAATTAGTTCAATGAATGAATTGTATAAATATATAAATGGATCCCATATAACATATTATATATGTTATAATATATTAATTATACTTATATTAATTATAATATATTACATATATTACTACATTATTAGAACATAAAATACTAATAATCTTACATAATATATAAATATATTCTATATATAATACAGTATTGATATATTATTTCAGATTACTATTTAAGATAAAAAGATTTAATTATTATCGATAATTAATAGCTGTACAATATAAATATTATATTAATATAATTAATAAATTTAATAAATAAAATTGCTACATAATTAATTTTTAATAATAATGGAATATGTTCTATTATTATTCACTTTTATCAAATTCCTGATTTTATTTTTCATATCCTGGCTTGTTATTATTTTATTATAAACATCCTTTTTTGATAAATGATATAATATCCTTCTTTATCACTTCAGAGACAGTTATTATGCTTCATATAAATTCTTACTCTGCTGTTCCATTAATTCTGATTTATCTTTGTTTGTATTAAACTGTAAATACTTAGATTTAGATTTATTTGGAGGTTTCTTTCTTTTTTCTTTTTTTTTGGAATGCTTATCCTTAGACACCTACTTGTTTCTTTGAGGTTACTTGTTGCCATGGCTGGTCTTGGTGGACTGTTGGGAGATGGGAGAGAGATTTAGCACCAGGATTCCAAACCCTGGTTTGTACACCATCTGGTCAGTTCAAGTTAATGGCGATATCTTCTTCATAATGGAAAACCACCACTGCCACACCTTAGACTAGACCATGGGATGTGCTGGGCCTCCACGAGGTGACACTTCCAGGATGGAGCCTTCATTTCCCCCAGCCCTGCACCGCCCTGTGCAGTTGATTCTCCCCGGACTGTAACACCCTAGTCCTTGGTTGTGGCAGGGAAGTGGGGAAAAAAACCCTGCTTTTGGCTGGGCTGGTGTACCAATTCCAGGCACATCTGTATGGTACCTGGATGTTACCCTTCTGAGCCTGACCAGTGATGCCCTTGTGCTTCTTTGCAATCCTGAGAGTGCAGGGAGTGATGTGCCAGGGTAAAGTGAGGAAGAAAAAGTTTGCAAGTCAGAATCGACAATGCAACCTGTCTCTTCAGAGGGACCCCAGCCTCATTCCATTTGGATATGATTTGTATCCATCTCTCAAACACCAGATACTAGTGTCTTCTTTCTCCCAGGATGTTCTCTGAGAATTTTCTAGACTTTATATGACACTCCAAAGTTGCATTAGGGAGAGGACCCAGTAGCCCATTCTAATGTACTGTCTTCTCTGGGAGGATAAATTCAGGTTTACACACATGAGAGATGATTTACAACAATGTCTTCCTGGGTGGAATCTGCCCTAAGTTTTCAGGAGTAAAAAATTATAGAATAATTATTTATTTTTCTACTGGAATAGCCGTCGATTAAAGGATGATTACTTGTTGAGGAGGAGAGGTAGAGAAACCCGACATAGATCATGCAGCAAATGAACTTCAGAGCTGCTCTTTAAGAAAATATAATTGTATTACATTTTCCCCTAAAAACAGAAGAGGCAAGTTACAGTAATTCATGTATATAAAAAGTCTAATCAAATAAAAATCAAAATCGTGATCTAGCATAGAGGAGGAGAAAGGGAAACTATAGTAACAGTGGTTGGGGAGAATAGGCTTTGTATTCACCTCTGAGCATGTGAGCTCCTAGGAAAAACAAACAAATAAAACAAAACAAACAAACAACAACAAGAAAAAACAACCTGTGGAGCTCTTTCACTGTCATAAAATAAACTGCCCTCCATTTATTACAGCAAACGTTTTTCTTACTCCAAAAAATTCTGATCACACACACACACACATATATATATATATATATACACACACACCATATATGAATAATATATATAAATTTTATAAATGATAATGGACAAAAATATAGGATATTATTTTAAAAATAAATAAATAAATTTTTAAATGCAAAATGTGAAGACAAAGGTAAAGCAAGTGTTTATGGATGCTCTAAAAATAAGTCTTAACATCTAAAGGATAATTCTGTATAACAAGCATTTCTTGCACAAGTAGTGGAAAATGAGGTGGGTGACACACTGAGTTGTGATGGAAAGAGCATCATTTTCTGAATCAAATTGCCCTGAGAACTTGTCCCCAGGCACATAGGTCTTGGACAAGATGCCTTATTTTATCATACATTAGTTTCTTATCTGTAAAATAGGGATAATAGCACATACCTCCCAGCATTGTAGTTTGATTAAAAGAGATAATTTATTAAGTACCAGGCAAAATGTTTGGCATTTATGATTATTCAAAGATCCCCTAATCCCTATATGGTGTGAATATAAACAGTAAATTAAAATTGATCTTTATTATTAGCAAGATTAAAGGAACAGAAAGACGCACATTAAAATTATTTTCATATGTAATATACAAAAATGCTACGAAACTATTTTAGTATTTCACCACATTTTATCAGTATAGACATGCAGTTGGAAAAAAGCATGATTTTTTTCTTGAATTACTGCTAACTTATATAGTGTATGTATACATTAATATACATACATACATTATTTTTATTTTTATACATTTTATTTTATTAATATACATACATACATTATTTTTTAGTAATTACGTCCCTTTGTGAAATGTTTTTCATCACTATTAGGCTAAATCTAATGTAGACCTTCTGGCTCAACATTTTTACTCTTACCAACTATACTAATAAGCACTTTACTGATTTTTCATCCAGGGGCCTGACAGTCAAATCTTTCTTTCATCAGTTCCTTCATTTACCTACCACGTGGCACCATCTCCTGAAACACTGTGACACAGAAAACATAGAAATGACTACTACATGATGAAAAAAGTTCATAATTAGTAGGCTCCATTCTCATGCTTATGTTGATCTTAAGCCAAAGAAGAAGAAGCCTACGCTTGCTTTTACTTTTAAATTGTATTCACCTTGCTTCATCTCCTGAAGGTGAAACATTGTATTAAATAATATATTTTTTCTTTTCAACTCCTTGTAAAATCATTGCTAATTTGAAAGAGTGGCAAGTACAGTAACATCAAGTTAGAGAAAAGAAGAAAAAAATTAATTGTATCTCACATCTCACTACAAGCTTTCTACCTTAAGGCTTATATAACAGAGTTCCTTCAAATGACAGTCTCAGGTCTTTGTCTGATCTCTTGCTCTGTTGTCTCTGTTCATTCACTCACAAAATTCTCACTCTATGGAATAGATAGACCCTAAGAATAGACTGATGAATTGATACAATTCATAACACCAGCTAAATAAACTGCCACACGTGTACATTGATTTGTGGGGTAGAAGTTCTGTCCTTCAAACTGGCCTTTGGCTTTCTTCCTGTTAGATGAGAGGTTTTGACTTTTAGACATAAACACTATAAATAATCTTAGTAATGATACTGAAGGCTGACAGAGAACACAGCATTTTTGTCAGAAGGAATAGCCATGTACTCATCCGTGAAGTAGGCCCTCCAGAGAACCGAGTCATAAGTCGTAGTCCTGAGAACAACAACAAAACACTGCACACGGTTCTGCGCTTACTTAAGTCTGATGTGGTACTGTATTTCAAAATATAAATGTCCTAAATGTTTAACTTTAAGATATGAGTAACAGGGCTTCCCTGGTGGCGCAGTGGTTGAGAGTCCGCCTGCCAATGTAGGGGACGCAATCTTACAAAAAGTCATGAAAATATTCCATGACCAGTATTCTATATGTTTTTTTGGCATTAACATTAAACATAGGTGTCTAACATCAAAATGCCAATTTTGGGGGCCATGACTCCACCAACGTGATACCTCTCATCCTTGGGGGTAAATGTTATGAGGTATATCTGTTTGCACGTGTGTGTGGCGGGGGGAGTAGCAGGTGGGTAGGAAGAAAGATGCATCTTGAAATATTCAGAAAATTGTGTCTTACATATAGACACACTATCTATAAAAGACTTAGGTTACTGGTGTGTTGAATAATTAGAGCAGTTTCTTTCAGTCATAATCCATGAATATGTGTGCTTGTAACTATATAAACCCACTATTGTCAATAGAAAAATTATAAAATAAATGATCACTAGCTCCAAAAGAGAAGATAAAATTATTAAAGGTGCTTATTTATAGTCAAAAGAGAAGCTTTCTAAGCTAAATTCTGCTGCTAAGTTGTTTCCAGAAATATTAAATTTTAAATGTGTCTTTTTTCAGTTTTTTTCTTTATCCTAGATTCTTCTTTACTTTATTCATAACTCATCATTAATATATAAATATCATACATTTTTCATCACTTTAATTAAAGTTTGATTCTATTTTTATTTTACAGAAGATGAAATTTTTGAGAAGAGGGGAGCTATAGAGAATAATAAGCCTTCTAATGTTCATTTTTTATATACACAGCAGGTTCTTATTAATTTATACATATTAGGGTATACATGTAAATCCCAATCTCCCAATTCATCCCACCACCACCACCTCCCCCTCCACTTTTCCCCCTTGGTATCCGTACGTTTTCTACATCTGTGTCTCTGTTTCTGCCTGGCAAACTGATTCATCTGTACAAGTTTTATAGATTCCACATATATGCATTAATATATGATATTTGTTTTTCTCTTTCTGACTTACTTCACTCTGTATGACAGTCTCTAGGTCCATCCACCTCTCTACAAATGACCCAGTTTTGTTCCTTTTTATGGCTTAGTAATATTCCATTGTATATATGTACCACATCTTCTTCTTCCATTCGTCTGTTGATGGGCATTTCGGTTCCTTCCATGACCTGGCTATTGTAAACAGTGCTGCAATGAACACTGGAGTGTGTGTGTCTTTTTGAATTACGGTTTTCTCTGGGTATATGCCAAGTAGTGGGATTGCTTGGTCATATGGTAATTCTATTTTTAGTTTTTAAGGAACCAGCATACTCTTCTCCATAGTGGCTGTATCAATTTACATTCCCACCAAGAGTGCAAGAGGGTTCCCTTTTCACCTTTGCTGTGCAAAGGTTTTAGTATCAGGGTGATGGTGGCCTCATAGAATGAGTTTGGGAGTATTCCTCCCTCTGCTATAGTTTGGAAGAGTTTGAGAACGATAGGTGTTAGCTCTTCTCTCAATGTTTGATAGAGTTCGCCTGTGAAGCCATCTGGTCCTGGGCTTTTGTTTGTTGGAAGATTTTTAGTCACAGTCTCAATTTCAGGGCTTGTGATTGGTCTGTTTATATTTTCTCTTTCTTCCTGGTTCAGTCTCAGAAGGTTGTGCTTTTCTAAGAATTTGTCCATTTCTTCCAGGTTGTCCATTTTATTGGCATAGAGTAGCTTGTAGTAAGCTCTCATGAACCTTTGTATTTCTGCAGTGTCAGTTGTTACTTCTCCTTTTTCATTTCTAATTCTATTGATTTGAGCCTTCTCCCTTTTTTTCTTGATGAGTCTGGCTAATGGTTTATCAATTTTGTTTATCTTCTCAAAGAACCAGCTGTTAGTTTTATTGATCTTTGCTATCATTTCCTTCATTTCTTATTCATTTATTTCTGATCTGATCTTTATGATTTCTTTCCTTCTGCTAACTTTGAGGGTTTTTGTTCTTCTTTCTCTAATTGCTTTATGTGTAAGGTTAGGTTTTTTATTTGAGATGTTTATTGTTCCTTGAGGTAGGATTGTATTGCTATAAACGTCCCTCTTAGAACTGCTTTTGCTGCATCGCATAGGTTTTGGGTCGTCCTGTTTTCATTGTCATTTGTTTCTAGGTATCTTTTGATTTCCTCTTTGATTTCTTCAGTGATCCCTTGGTTATTAAGTAGTATGTTGTTCAGCCTCCATGTGTTTGTATTTTATACAGATTTGTTCCTCTAATTGATATGTAGTCTCATAGATATCAAATATTTTCTTGGTTCCTTTTTCTCTCTCTTCTCCTTCTGGGACCCCTATAATGTGAATGTTGGTGCACTCAGTGTTGTCTCAGAGGTCTCTTAGGCTGTCTTCATTTCTTTTCATTCTTTTTTCTTTATCTTTTATTCCATGGCAGTGAATTCCACCATTCTGTCTTCCAGGTCACTTATCCGTTTTTCTGCCTCAGTTATTCTGTTTGATCCCTTCTAGTTTTCTGTCCCTTTTAGTTATTGTATTGTTCATCTCTGTTTGTTTGTTCTTTAATTCTTCCAGGTCTTTGTTAAACATTTCTTGCATCTTCTCGATCTTTGCCTCCATTCTTTTTCTGAGGCCCTGGATCATCTTCACTATCATTATTCTGAGGTTGTTTTCTGGAAGGTTGCCTATTTCCACTTCATTAGTTCTTTTTCTGGGCTTTTTTCTTGTTCCTTCATCTGGTACATACCCCTCTGCCCTTTCAATTTGTCTACCTTTCTGTGAATGTGGTTTTCATTCCACAGGCTGCAGAATTGTAGTTCTTCTTGCTTCTTCTGTCTGCCCTCTGGTGGATGAAGCTATGTAAGAGGTTTGTGCCTGTTCTAATGTTCTTAATCTACCTTTGAAAGAGCATTTTAAGAATAGTGTTAACATCATCAGTTTTAAAGTATAATTGCCCGCATGCTTGTCACTAGAAATAGAACTAGATGTTAAAATTTTCTCTTTTGATTGGAACTGAAGAAAAAATGACAAAACAGCTCAAACTTAGCATAGAGTACCAGAATACATCCCTGTATTTTCTTTGATAACAGCCTTCTGGTCTTAACTTTCTGTTCCCATGGTCCTTTTACCAAAAGGTTTCTTCTAAAATCAACCATCAGGAACGGGAAAACAAAACAAAACAGTATTTATAAATGAAGTGCAAATAGCTCATCCCATTTTGAAATATTAACAGGGCCTTCTCATCATAAAGTGGATCGGTAAGAAATGGAGAACATTTTACAGAGCTAACAGAGCCAAACAAATGACAATCTTTGCAGACTGGGTGATAAGAAAGTCAAAAAGTACAGAAGCAATCCAAGTGCTCATCAACAGATGATTGGATTATGAGGATGTGGTATATATATACATTTTATCATATATATATATATATATATATAGAATATTAGCAGTAAAAAAGAATGAAATTTTGCCATTTGCAGCAACGTGGATGGACCTAGAGAATATTATGCTTAGTGAAATAAGTCAAACAGAGAAAGACAAATACTGTATGATATCACTTAAATGTGGAATCTAAAAAGTAATACAAATGAATATATATGCAAAACAAGAAAAAACTCATAGATACAGAAAACAAGCATGGTTACCAACAGGGAGCAAGGGGGCAAAATAGGGCTATGAGATTAACAAATACAAATTAATATGTATAAAATAGAGAAGCAACAAAGATATATTATATAGCACTGGGAATTTTGGCCATTATCTTGTAAAAATCTATAATGGAGTATAATCTGCAAAAATACTGAATTACTATGCTGTACACCTGAAACTAATATAGTACTATAAATAAGCTATATTTCAATAAAAAAAGAAAGTTGTCCCATTAGATGCCACTGAAACAACACCAACGGATAAATACAGACCCCCAGTTTAGGTGCAACAGGAGTAGGAGAGTCTTCACAAAAGGAATCTGCAGTATCTCTTCAGAGTGGGCGTGTCCACACTGCGGTGCATGGAGATGTGGCTGATGGAGCACCTGGAGCAGGTACCTGGAAGGGGATGTGGTCACAGCTCTAATCTGGGGCTCCAAGACAGGCACAGAGACTGTACCAGGAGGGACCAGGGAAATCTCTAGCCTTCAGTCCCTCGTGACATGTTGGGAGAAATTAAGTAACTTCTCCGAGATCACACCGAATGCTAAAGCTGGAGCTGCAGTTCCAACTTGGGGCTTCTGTCCCTCAGAATACTTTACTTGGCTCTCTGTCTAACATGCGGTTGTATCTTTCCTTTTCATTTTCTAGCATAATTATGTACATTTAACTTCCTCTTTAGTTGGATATATTCCTCTTCTAAATATGTGCAAATATCTAATTGAATAATGCATGTTGAGTAGTTTGAATGCCTATGCAGATTGTATATACTGAAAATTAAATTTATTTCAAAAATGAGGCTACTAAATCAATTGCCTTTTTTGTCTTATGAATCAAACTATAAATATCCTCCAAATATTTCAGGAAGCCACATTCTTTCTTCATTAGGGGCTGCTTTAGGGAAAAAACAACAATTATTTCTTAAACTTTGATTATACTTAAACTTGTCCTATGGGGTTTAGGCAAAATAATAGTAATGAATGAAGCAAGAAGAATGAACCAGAAAGCACTTGTGCTTAAAACATTAAGGAAAAAAGTCAGAACAAGATATGTGAGCATGAATGAATTCTAAACCAGAATATTTGGTAGGAAATGGGTATGGACCAATGAGCAAAAAATAAACAATGAGCCTCATGACTATGTGAGATCCCCATACAATTCTTCCAAAATCAATTAAGATTGAATATTCACTTCGAGTACTGACAAGACTTTAAGAAATGATGTCACAATCCTTGTCATTAAGTTTTCTTAAAATTTAGACCATGGAAATTGTGTTATTCTAGGATAGCCCTATGATGCTCACGTCCAGGTATTCAAGCTCTTGTGTAATCCCCTCCCCTTGAGTATGGGAGAGATTTGTGACTTCCTTCTAACAAACAGCATGACAAGGTCACTTCCGTGATTACCTTTGGTATCTTCCTCTTGCTTGAAGACTCTCTCCTTGCTGGATTAAGGAAAAGGGCTGCCATGGTGGGAGCTGCCCTTTCAAGAAACTTGAGGGTGGCATTATGTCCGCAGGGAACTCAGTCTTAAATATCAGGTGAGCTTGGAAGCCTAGACCCAGCACTGGGCAATTTCTTGATTGTGGGTTCCTGATATCCTGAAGCAGGAAACTTACTAAGCCCAGACTGGACTCCGGACCCACAGGGCCTGTGAGTTAATACATGTTTACTGTTTTAAGCCACTAAACTTATGGAAATGTGTGATGAAACACTAGGTAACTAATATAGAAGGAAAATAAAAATTATGTATCTTGGATAGTTAGTAATAATTTAAATACCTATTCAGGAGAATAAAGCCTACAGGCCTAATTTAAGATCTAGCTTTCAACTCTCTCTCTCTATATATATATACATATATAGTTTTATTTATCAGAAAAAAATACATGCTGCCAAAATTATTTGGGAACATGTATTTGGGAGTTGAGGTATAGAAGTATATTAGTTTTTTGTCTTTTCTCAAATTTATTGCTGTCCAAAGAAACTAGTATATACCAATGGTGAAATGGCCTTGATGAGAAGCCAGTAATTACACTGAACATTTAGGAATAAATTTCTGTATTTAAAAAAAATGGCATAGAATTAACTTTTTCAAAAGAGAAACAAATATATGTTTGTCCCATTTTATTCTTAACATATATTAAGCCCTGATTAAATCTGTTATGGGCGATAGGGTTACTGAAAATGCACACACATGAATCAAATTTGGAATAATTTAGAGGAAGCATGAAGTCATAGAAACACTCAAAGTTCAAATGGGTTTTGTTTCTATACTTCAGATATACCTTTGGCCTAGAGATTTGTTTCGCTTCTTGAATAAGTTAAGAACCCGTTCTCTCTCTGTCTTTTTGGGTAACTTTGATAGTCTGTTCTTCTACTTTGATGAATAACATCTTTTTACACAGGTCACATCCTGCATCAGGAATGAGAATGACTACAATGCGAGTTCCCTTTTTCATTCATTTCATGTTATATACGAAATATGCTAATTATCTGGCATGTTTCTTTTCAGAAGCATCACCTGTTGATTGAAGGGGAATAGTCAGGTGTTAACAGTGCAGCTAGCATGTTCTTAGAGCTGCTTGGCAAGACAAATCAGTGGACAGCTGCAGCTGACCTAACACGCAGATTTTTCACAAACATGCCCTAAGAATCCTCAGCAGGTCCTGCACCATCGGCTCCACTTGTGCGTGTCCTCCGCCTCCCATGGGCCACCGAAAAGAAGAGCTCAGCTTGGGGAAACTTCTAAAAACCTCTGTAAATACACATTACACCCGCAGCTGTTTCCTGCTCCCTAAATCTTTCCTGGGACCAAGTTGCAGCGTGTTTTGTATGGTTCTAAGCTGTGACAGGCTCAATTAGCAACATGGAAAAATGAACAGTCCCCAAATGGACATGGTCCCATCCAACCCCCTATTTGTCAAGATAAATTTATTTAAATTGTGCACGATTATAAATTATGTATTTGTTTAGAATAAGCCCTTATCTTTCACTACCTGAATACCTTAAATTACAAATCAGCACACATCGATTTATTAAATTAAGCACACACCATATGCTGTGCCGTAAAATGCTCATATTATTTACAATGTCTTCTGTTCTCTTTCTATACCAAGTCACTGCAAAAATTCCAAAAAATTCATTTCTGTGGGGTGTTGATTATTTTTGCTTTACTGAGCAATTATTAAGTGTAACCGAAAGAGATAAAAAGTAAATCATGGGGCATAACTGAACTTAGAAGTTTAATTTTACAGAAACCCCTGTTTTCCTTTCTACTTTTAAGAGTCTTTAACCTCTAAATATGTTGACTCCGAGATGACAAGACATATATTTCAAATGCAGTTTTTTTTGGTTAAATAAATAAATAAATAAAGCTGGGCAATATTGTGAGAAAGACAAACCATGTCAGGCTTCCTCTTTAAATCACCGTATGCATTTCCGTCTCCCTACTTGGAAAAATAATATTTTAATCTATGTATGTTGATCTGTAGTTTACAACCAATTTTTACCTGTATTTTTGATACAGTGATCCCAGCAAACTCCCAAGTTAGGTATTTTCAGCCTTCCAGATGGGATCATGGCAACACTGGTGTTTCATCTAAGATCAAACAGCTATAAAGAGCCACAGCTAAGATAACCTAGATTTATGCTTCATGCCACAGCTGCTTTTTTGTCTGCTTCCCCCAACTTTGAGTGTCTTCTTGTTTTCCTGGCATAACTCCATTTAGCTGTCCTCATTTCTGGGAATGTTCCATGCTCCAAAACCACCCCAGTGCATTCAAAATCGGCACTCTTTTATGACCAGTTATGAATGCTGGATGATGGGATTTCAATTAGGGGGACAGAAGACTGGAAACTTTCCCTGAGAAGCAAGAATTTAAAAAAAATTTTATTGGAGTATAGTTGATTTATGATGTTGTGTTAGTTTCAGGTATACAGCAAAGTGATTCAGTTATACATATATATATCCACTCTTTTTCAGATTCTTTTCCCATATAGTCTATTACAGAATATTGAGTAGAGTTCCCTGTGCTATACAGTAGGTCCTTGTTGGTTATCTATTTTGTATATAGTAGGGTGTGTGTATATTAATCCCAAGCTCCTAATTTATCCTTCCCCTCCCACATTTCCCCTTTGGTATCCATAAGTTTGTTTTCAAAATCTGTGAGTCTTTTTCTGTTTTGTAAATAAGTTCATTTATATAACCTTTTAAAAATTAGATTCCACATATGAGTGGTATCATATGATATTTGTCTTTCTCTGTCTGACTTACTTCACTTAGTATGATAATCTTTTCTTTTATATCAGGCCTATCCTCGGATGCCATGCAGTTATCCCTGGGATATGCTGAGTACTTGATCAAGGGAGATTTAAGGTGACAGAAACAGGGGCATGCAAAGTGACATTGCCACCTAATTCTTACAAAGATCTCAGTGTCTGTGCAGCTAAGAAAATATCTCAGAGTGAGGCCAGAAAAATGGAATTTTATATATGGTTCAAAATATATAGTTTTGCTCTTGGAAACATATAATTTTAATCTAAAAGACAAAAACACTTCTTGCAGGCTCAGTCCCCAAAATGGTATCTGTCGAATGAATGGGATTTTATTAGATTGTAAAGTGAGGTGCCTAAGAGAGAAGTTTAAAATGTTAATCCAAGTTTTCATTGGATTATAAATAAAATGTTCTTATCATTATATTCTTATAATATTGTTATGTGCTGTAACAAGCACGTGTCTAGAAACCTTCACAAGTTGTCCCTACTGGTCTGTAATCTATTCGGTCAGAAGTTAACGTATGGAAGTACAGCAATTGTATATTTCATCAGGGAAAGGAGGAAAAGGTAAATCATGAAACATGCATGATAAAGAGCTTTTCCCCACCACCAGAAAATTTATGCTCAAGACTAAATTAGTTTCTTATAAATTATGCACAGCCTCTTATGATGTTAGCAGAAATGCGGTACAATCTACTGCCAGTTTGTTTCTAGTGCAAATTTTCCAGCCTCTTTGAAAATGACTGTATACATTTTTATCAAAATTTTGAAAAGATAACATCACTGGGTTTTGCTCAAGAAGTTTGTTAGCATAGTAACAAAAACAAAGTGGAAATTAAGTCATTATTTTTATATTACCTTTAAATATTTGTCCCAGGTATTTCTGAGGTCCAGTGGGTTTACTGTCAAAAATGATCAGTGCTGGTTGCCTAACCTTTAACAACAGACAAGGATGATGAGCAGAGGCAAAAGTGGAGAGGACAATTAGTAATTTAGAGCAAGACAAAACTCTGTAGACCCCATGGCTTTGGCTTTGTGTTTTCTCTACCTGAAAAATGCTCACACAAACAAAGCATGCATGTTGTTTTATAGTTTATGAATCTCCGATTGAGACACAACACATGCCTGAATCTTCATTATGTTCTCATCCTATTAGCAAATTTGGAATGGACCAGATTATGGTCAAATGTGCATTCTCATGTATTACTCTTAGAAAAGTAATTTGGTACAACCTTCCTGAAATGCAATTTAAGACCATGTAATATCAGTCCATAAAATATTTATGTCTTAGCCCAGCAAGTTTATTTTTAAGATGAAAAATTTTAATATACATATATCATTTACACATACACACATATATGTATACAAGTACATAATGTGTATACACTCACATAATTAAGGAAATTAACCATACCATTTATAAAACATATATAACAGAAAAACTATGATGTTCAACAGAGGAGAATTAAATTAATTATAATAAAAACATATTATAGAACATTATGCAGTTGTTAAAAATAATGGTCTTGAATAATATTTAGAGAATCTGGAAAACATTAAAGATATAGTTTTAGGTTTTAAAAGCAGGTCAAAAAACACATTGAAAATAATCTTTTTTAAAATATAAATACAAGTAATCAATGTGTTATTGATTGTCACTGAATGGTAAAATATCAGATTTTTTTCTTCTATTTTCTTGTAGATTTTCTCATATTTTCTCCAGTAAACAGTTATACTTTAATAATTATGAAAATTTTTAAAAAGATTAAAATACACATTAAGCTTCCACTGATGATATAAACTAGATGCTTTCTTTAAATATCACCTCTAAAATTGTGTGAAATGTGGAATTTGAGTAAGATGGGATTTGCTTTACCTGGCTATGAATGCTATTTATTCTTTTTAGTACTTGGTACTTTTGGTTAAATGTAACTAACCACAAATTATTTAAGAATTTTTCTTTTACAATGAGCAAAATATTTACAGCCACAGAATGTGATGATTTTGCCCAGGTCTTTAGACTTTGATTTCCTCTTTTGTGCCTACCCTGAGCTTCATGTAAGTGGAGAAGAGAAAAAAAAGAAAAATATTTCATTCTAGGAGGAAAAAAAGAAATCCTCCTGGTGAAGGCAAGGCCATTTGCTCTAGTGGTTGAACACAATTTTGCGAAGTCTTTTTTGTTCCTGGAAAGGGTTTTATTTATTTTTGAAAAAATAATGTGGCAATTTAGAATCTGAAGAGGTTTGCTGTCTCAGTTGAGCACTGGACAATTTAACGAGGACTGTGGTGCTACTTTCCAGCCGTGGAAATTACGTGCTGCTTCAAGGGAGGAGAGAGAGTTCCAGCCGTAATTCGATGAAGTAGCAAATGCTTTGAAATTACCCATTTTCTTCCCTGCAGATGGAACAGATTTGGGCATTTTCAGATAAGGGACTGCTGAATAAATGAGGAGCTGCATTGGCTGACCCCCTTATAGCTACACTTGATCATTAATTACAGTAATTCCGAAAACTGCATTGCCTTTTGTGTTAGAATAGCTTTCTCAGACTTACTCAAACAAAAGAAATATTCGTTGAAAATATGAATTCTCAGGACTTTCCCTTTGAAAATCTGATTTAGTAAGTTAACACATGAGACCTGGAATCTGTTTTTAAATGTTATCCATGTGATTCTTTTTTTTAAAAAATTAATTTATTTTATTGAAATATAGTTGACATACACTATTATGTTAGTTTCAGGGGTACTGTGTAAGGATTTGGCATTTACATGCATTGTGAAATGATTACCAGGTTAAGTTTAGTAGCTATCTGACCCCATACAGGATTATTGCAATATATTTGGCCATATTCCTTATGCTGAATATTACATCCCTGTGACCTGTGACTTATTTATTGTATAATTGGAGGTTTGTGCCTCTTAATCCCTGTCATCTCTTTTGCCTACTACCCTCACCCTCCTCTCTGGCAACCACCAGTTTGTATCTGTGAGTCTGTTTACCTTTTGGGTTTTGTTCTTTTTTTTTTTATTCCACATGTAAGTGTAGTCATGCAGCATTTGTCTTTCTCTGTCTGACTTATTTAACTTAGCATAATACCTTTCAGATCCATCCATTTTGTTGCAAATGGTAAGATTTTATTTTTTTCTGTGGCTGAGTGATATTCCATTGTATATATATGTGTATACCACATCTTCTTTATCCATTTGTTTACTGATGGACACTCAGATGGTTTCCTTATCTTGGCTTTTGTGAGTAATGCTGCAATGAACATTGGCATGAATGTATTTCTTTGAACTATTGTTTTTTTGTTATTCTTTCTTAAATATCAAGAAGTGAAATTGCTGAATCATTAGGCAGTTCTATTTTTAATTTTTTGAGGGACCTTCATACCATTTTCCATAGTGGCTGCACCAATTTACAATCCCAGCAGTGCATAAGGGCTCCCTTTTCTTCACATCCTCACCAGCTCTTGTCCTTTGTGTGTGGTCTTTCGATGGTAGCCATTCTGACAAGTGTGAGGTGGTAGCTCATTGCGGTTTTGATTTGCATTTTTCTGATGATAAATGATGTAGAACATCTTTTAATATATCTGTTGGCCATCAGTATGTCTTCTTTGGAAAAATGTCTCTTCAGGTCCTCTGCCCATTTTTTAATCAAGTTGTGATTTTTGTGTTAAATTGTGTGAACTCTTTTTCCTTCACTGTGCAAACTTTTTAGTTTGGTATAGACCCATTTGTTAAATTTTGCTTTTGTTTCCCTTGCATGAGGAGACAAATCCAAAAAAATATTGCTAAGACTGATGTCAAAGGGTGTCCTACCTATATTTTCTTCTAGGAGTTTTATGGTTTCAGGTCATACATTTACATCTTTAATCCATTTTGAGTTTATACCATGTGATTCTTAAAGTAAACTTTGAAAATATGTTGCCAGAGCATGCTTAAAACTCAGAGCCAGATATTTAATGATTCTCCACTTATTTTAACTACAACTTCTCAAAGGTGTTAAACTACTTTTATTTCACATGCAAAAAAACCCCCCAGTTATGGTGTATTGCATTCAATTTTTCATATTAAAAGTATTTTACCTTTAAATTCAAACATTTATAGCTTGGTTTTCCTCATCTATTTGCATTTTGTCCCATTTCTGGTTTTGTGTACTATTTCTCTTTATTCTCTTCTTAGAACACCAACCCTAAAAACTGAGGAAGAAACTTAGGCAACACACATTATAAGTATGAATCTCCTTGTGATCCTGGAGCACTTTTCATTTCTCTCTAGGGCAAGCATGTATGACACTAAATTTAATAGTTTTTCTTTTCTCTCTTAGCCACCACATGCTATGTTTTTCCTCTAGGGCTGAGACTGCCCTTGATAAGGCAAATCACACCTCTGATGCTTTCCTGGGTACAAGGTGGGGGAACATCTGGCACTTAGAGGACACTGCTTGCTTACAGGAAGTGATGGAGTCCAGGTTCCTAGCCAGACTCTCTCACCTCAGAGCCCCAGCACTACTCCACATTGATGGTTCATTGTAGATACTCCTAAACAAAGGGTTGTACCTACCATGTAGAAAATGACCACACAAAAAAGTGTTTATTGGAGGAAATAATGGACAAAGTTTTAATGAAGTCTGTAAGGAAAAAATAAGTGCTAAAGTATTATTCCTACTGACTACGCTGGCAAGTCTTAAAATATAGTGATGACAGCACATTTCCTGTGGCTATTTTTGAGACACACACACACTATATATTGGAAACAGCTCTGTTTTTGTGACCTCAATAATGTCATATGGGTGGTTAACAAATTTGATATATTATATTTCTCTAATAATAGTGGCATTTGAACTCTTTTAATTTAAGGGATCTCCAAACTAGTGAATACACATAAATATATTAGCCTGATTCCACAAAGACATTAAATTTATTCCTTAATAGTGCTCAAATACACCGAAAACACAGTTATTTAACCACTGAAGATGAGTCCACCTCCATTACAGCTTTATATATTACAGAAATTTGCATAACTTTGCATAAAATTTGATAAGGGTGAGAGGAGGGGATGAGAATCAGCAATGAATGCCTACCCTATGCTATGTTGCACTGTGTTTAATCCTGGGAGCTAGTTACCACTAACCTTATTTTACACATAAGGAGACATGTAGAGAGAAGTTAAAAAGTTACTCCATGGCACTAAATTATTATATTGTATACCAAGTCTCATTAGTGCCACAGTGGTTTTGGACACCTCACCAGACCACATCCTGACAATTATTTCTCACGACAGCATTGTAATATAACTCATTATTCAAAATGACTTTTTGGTAACAGATGCAGTATCACTTTATATTGCTCCTTTTCATCTTAATATAGTCCGGTAGATATATATTTCACTATAAAGATATAGATACTTTTGCATAATTAAAGGTTAATCAGCACCACATTGACACACACATACAAATCATACTTGACTCTCATAGTTAACGATCATTATTGAGTCTAGGTGCCAGTACTCTGCCAATACTCTGACCCAGTAGTCTTAATAAGTATAATGATGCATGACTCAAAGAGTGAATGTGCAGGGTAGACCATGAACACCTCCAAGGTAAAAAATAATTTTAGGACAAAATTTGAGTAGTTTTTTTCAAAATGAAAAGAAAAAAATCATATTTGTTGATCTATGTTTTCCTTATCTTATATATTTTGGGAAAAATAGATTGCTTCCACAAACCTTCCAAATTCTGCACCACTTACATCTGCAAAATACGTAGAACGTAATAGCATTCTACTTCCAAACCTGTGCTCACGTCACAGTAGCTTAGGGCAATTCGGAGACTCCTTTTTGAAGTTTTATATAGTGTTGTCTACCGGACCAAGGCTCTTTTGAAGCACTTTCGAAACATATTGTTTTAGTAGCATCAGGATCTGGAAATCCAAGCTGTCATCTCTATGAGTGAATAGAAACTTTATTCACTGCATCTGCTATTTACATGGACATATTCACTTGTGCACATCACTGTTGCTAGGAGACTCAGAACAAGATTCTGACACCAGCCAGGAGAGATGCATAAATATATGTCATTAGATCACCCCAGTTATCACAGCACACTGTTTTCTCTATTGCTCATCCTATTGCAGCGGAATTGAACTTCAAAACCCAAGCTTGCTTAAATTAGCCCAGGATGTTGAATGTCTGCAAATATCTTAAACTAAAATTAAACACACCATAGCTAGTCATTGTGAATTCTTCCATCTATACTTGATTTTCTGATGTACATTCATACATCTTTCTTAAATCTAAGAAAGTATGGTCAATCTCTTTTACTATATCTGTGCGCTATCTCCCTATAACCAATGCATATTCTCTTAGTCATACAGCTTAGAAACTATAGTTTTTTCCAGAGTATATTTTCTTCATTCATTCAACACATTTTAATATTATTATAGTGATTGCACTGCTGAGTATTTGGCAGTTTAGGCAATAAAATGAATTAAAGAAGCTTTATTCTGATCTGCATGATTTTCATCCTGTGCCGAAGGGCAACTCACAAGGTGTTACGGTTTGGCCACAGATTTCCCGTCCCTTCCCTTCCTTTCCCGTCCCTTTCCCCTCTCTCCCTCTCCTTCTTTCCTTTCTTCAATTGGAAGAAAATGTTTCCTCTAAAAGTTTTAAAATGGAGTCATAGGGGATACCAATTACGTATATAAATAGCTAGGTTTTTCTTCCCTTTTTTCTTCCTTTTTCTCTTCTTTGGATTTTTATTACCTTTCCTGTACATCAGAGGTGAATGACTATATAACTTTAGAAAATTAAAATAATAATAAGTCAACTCAGTATAGTATGTTCTGTTTTATTTACTGGCCACAGTTACCATGTATTGAAATAATATTTCCTGAATATTTATTATGTTTGTATGGTGTAGACAGTATACTAAACAACATATTTGCACTACAATGAATCTCTTCCAATTGCTTTTGGGACACTGACTTTGTTAATATATCATCAATAACACTTTTTAAAGGTAGGCAATTGATTATACTTTTTATTCATTTTAGTATATAGAATTTTACTAGGGAGAGAATGGGATAAAAATTTATTCTTTTTAGTTCTTGCTGTGGTCTATCCTTTATTCAGAGAATTTCAAGGCTCTTGTCTGGTTAACTTATACTTCACCTGGTAATGCAAATTTTGTAAGATTTTACAGCTGTAACAGGTATTAACATATGTTGTTACTTTTGTTTTTAGATAACTAAAATGAAGCCCGGAAACTTTGTAGCATGTTCAGTGTTGCATAGACACTTAGAAATAGGCAGCGTAGAGCCTCTCAGTTGGCTGCCCCATCCTGATGTTCTGTGCTTCTTATAAGCTGGCATTGATGATGAAAATTCTTCCATTGAAGACTGAATACATGTATTATGCATGTACATTGTGTCTGTGTTTTGGGGGAGTTACAGAGAAATAAAGTTATTTCCTTAGTATAAACAAATTAACCAGGATAGTCACTAATAGTATCTGATGATGACAGCATGTGTTCAAGGAGGTGTTTGAGATTTAAAAAAATATATGTTCTTAAAGAAAATTACCTTTTAAAATGTCAGTGTGATTATGATCTCTCTCTCACTATGGATTCATATACCTAAAATTAAATGTATATTTCTTCTTCTGATGTCTACAGTTGTTCTATTAACTCAAAGTTGCAATTCAAAATTGCATTTAACTCTCTCCTGTCTACCCTTCTTCCCACCAACCAGTGTTACTTTATTCTTTGTGTTTCCATCTCAGCAATATGGCTCATTTAACTCCTTTTTATCCCTATTCCCACTGCTACTCCCTAAGTCTAGCCTTCAGTATTTTCCCATTATTTGTCTTCTGGAAAGGCTTCATAATGCACATTTATACAAATGTGTACAAATTCAGGTAGATCTTCATGATTGTATTGTGGGACACCATCTCTACAGTTGTTCTATGTTCTCTCTTAAGAGAAAAAAAAACACACTTTGTGTGTAAGATGGAAAAAATAGTACAAAAATGATATAACATATTTTGAATAGGGTGAATAGAAACAAACCAATATGAATAGGTAGGAAGTAAAATCTGGCCCTGTGGGTATAGAAGGAAAAGAAAGAAGAAAAAATGTGAATCATGGCCCTATTCAATGAACGACTTTGCTTTTAGAGATGAAAAATATCTAGTATTGGATCCTCTGAAGCTTTATCCTATATAACAGAAAAACAAGGCTCTTCAGGAAAAAGAATAAGGAATTCTTCACTAGCATGCTAAGGAAGGAATATGTATGACAGTCAATGACTCCTTGCTCATGGGTATTTGTCACATGTGGGAACATACAGATCTATCTTGGCCAATGAGAAATAACTGTCTGTCTTGTTGTGACACCTTATGATGAAGAAAAATCTTTGTCTTAGCAAACCTGCCAACTACTATGTTCTACTTATCAACTGGGTGTAATTAGCTCCCCTAGAAAATGCCTAGGCAGAAAGCCAAATAATTAGGGGACCTGGCTATTTTATCTGTTTTGAACTGAAATTTGGGACTTCAACAAAAATAGGACCTCAGAATTGGCTTTAAGGATGAACTGATAATGATGATAAAAACCAGTTTCCACTTTTTCTAGAAACTACAGCTAGACAACATCCCTTATTCTACCTGGCAACATGATGCCCCCAATAAAATAGAGCAGGATTGACTCCTGCCGTCTTCACACAGGCTTCAGAGCATCCCACAAATGCCTTTCCATGCTCCTCCCTCTGTTGCTGGCTGGATGTTGACATCCAGAGCAATTGGGAAATATATGTTATATATATATATTAAGAACGTGGGTCAGTTTGGATCAATTAATGCTGGGAGGAGGCTTGAACTGTTTTGGACAGTTTTACATGAACGAAAATTAAATACCAAGTGTTTTCCAGCCATTATTCCATTATTCAGTTGGAGTTTTGTTAAACCAGCTAGCATTTTGGTAGATAATATAGATGGAATCTAGAAGTATATCTATTGTATCTAACAAATATAGATGGTATATATAAGTTTTAAATATCTTTCTGGCTTATAGTTTTAAATAATTTTTTTAAAATTATTATGGGTAGTCAAAAAATGTAGTTAGGAAGACAGAGACTAAGGATATGTTTTGCCTAGAGAATCAGTTACATGAATAGAAGAGAGTTTGAGTAAAAGTAGAATGAAAAATCATTTTTTCTAGGAGGTTAACCATTATTATTGTAGTTAATAAAGACAATTCAGAAGAAAAACAAAAAAAGGTAGCAATAAATAATTCATAGGAGAAATGAGTCATAAATTTTATACATTCCTCATGCCTTTAGAAATTTATACACCACTTATAGCAAAATAATCCTACCTTAAGAAACAAGAAATATCTCAAATGAACAACCTAACATTACACCTAAAGCAATCAGAGAAAGGAACAAAAATACCCCAAAGTTAGCATAAGGAAAGAAATCATAAAGATCAGATCAGAAATAAATGAAAAAGGAATGAAGGAAATGATAGTGAAGATCAATAAAACTAAAAGCTGGTTCTTGAGAAGATAAACAAAAAAGTCTGGAAGAAGACAAGGTTGCCCACTCTTACCACTCTTATTCAACATAGTTTTGGAAGTTTTAGCTACAGCATTCAGAGAAGAAAAAGAAATAAAAGGAATCCAAATCGGGAAAGAAGTAAAGCTGTCACTGTTTGCAGATGACATGATACTATACATAAAGAATCCTAAAGATGCTACCAGAAAACTGAAGGAGACAAAAGACCTGTATGCAGAAAATTATAAGACACTGATGAAAGAAATTAAAGATAATACAGATAGATGTACCATGTTCTTGGATTGGAAGAATCAACATTGTGGAAATGACTATACTACCCAAAACAATTTACAGATTCAATGCAATCCCTATCAAACTACCAATGGCATTTTTCACAGAACTAGAACAAAAAATTTCACAATTTGTATGGAAACACAAAAGACCCCGAATAGCCAAAGCAATCTTGAGAAAGATAAACAGGGCTGGAGGATTCAGACACCCTGACTTCAGACTATATTACAAAGCTACAGTAATCAAGACAGTATGGTGCTGGCACAAAAACAGAGATACAGATCAATGGAACAGGATAGAAAGCACAGGGATAAACCCACACACATATGGTCACTTTATCTTTGATAAAGGATGCAAGAATATACAGTGGAGAAAAGAGAGCCTCTTCAGTGAGTGGTGCTGGGCAAACTGGACAGCTACATGTAAATGAATGAAATGAGAGCACTCCCTAACACCATACACAAAAATAAACTCAAAATGGATTAGAGACCTAAATGTAAGACCAGACACTATAAAACGCTTAGAGGAAATCATAGACAGAACACTCTATGACATAAATAACAGCAAGATCCTTTTTGACCCACCTCCTAGAGAAATGAAAATAAAAACACAAATAAACAAATGGGACCTAATGAAACTTAAAAGCTTTTGCACAGCAAAGGAAAGCATAAACAAGACGAAAAGACAACCCTCAGAATGGGAGAAAATATTTGCAAATGAAGCAACTGACAGAGGATTAATGTCCAAAATTTACAAGCAGCTCATACAGCTCAATATCAAAAAAATAAACAACCCAATCGAAAAATTGACAGAAGACCTAAATAGACATTTCTCCAATGAAGTTATACAGATTGCCAACAAACACATGAAAGAATGCTGAACATCATTAATTTAGAGAAATGCAAATCAAAACTACAATGAGATATCATCTCATACTGGTCAGAACGGCCATCATCAAAAAATCTACAAACAATAAATGCTGGAGAGGGTGTGGAGAAAAAGGAACCCTCTTGCACTTTTGGTGGGAATGTGAATTGATACAGCCACTATGAAGAACAGTATGGAGGTTCCTTAAAAAACTACAAATAGAACTACCATACGACCCAGCAATCCCACTACTGGGCATGTACCCTGAGAAAACCATAATTCAAAAAGAGTCATGTACCACAATGTTCATTGCAGCTGTATTTACAATAGCCAGGACATGGAAGCAACCTAAGTGTCCATCAACAGATGAATGGATAAAGAAGATGTGGCACATATATACAATGGAATATTACTCAGCCATAAAAAGAAACAAAATTGAGTTATTTGTAGTAAGGTGGTTGGACCTAGAGTCTGTCATGCAGAGTGAAGTAAGTCAGAAAGAGAAAAACAAATACCGTATGCTAACACATATATATGGAATCTAAAATAACAAAAAAAAGGTCATGAAGAACCTAGGGGTAAGATGGGAATAAAGATGCAGACCTGCTAGAGAATGGACTTGAGGATACAGGGAGGGAGAATGGTAAGCTGGGACAAAGTGAGAGAGTGGCATGGACATATATACACTACTGAATGTAAAATAGATAGCTCGTGGGAAGCAGCTGCATAGCACAGGGAGAGCAGCTCGATGATTTGTGACCACCTAGAGGAGTGGGATAGGGAGGGTGGGAGGGAGGGAGGGAGACACAAGAGGGAAGAGATATGGGATTATATGTATAAGTATAACTGGTTCACTTTGTTATAAAGCAGAAACTAACACCCCATTGTAAAGCAATTGTACTCCAATAAAGATGTTAAAAAAAAAAAAGAGACCAAAAAAAAAAGAAGAAGAAATTTATACACCAAAGAACAGAGTGTTATTTACATATTGATGTGGTTTTTATACTGGGAGGTAAATAAAAGTCCTTCACGGGCATTGTTATGGTTGTATATGGTTGTTATGGTTGTATTGTAAGATAATGGAATTTGACAAAAAGAGATCGAGGATTGGGTCTATTTGAAAAATATGTTATCTAGTGTTAAGATTTTGCCTTTTTGATCTCGGTTTGGGAAAGGGTTCGGTGATGGACATTTATGAATAAAGGCACTGTTTCAGTAAGGATACGTAACTACTGAATTTAAAAGCCCACAAAGCTCTTAAAGTGCTTAAAATTATAAGTTTATTTGTCCCTCATACGAATGCCAATCCAGACCTGATGCCCCTCAGACTGGAAGTGTTGAGAATCACTTTAAGTTTTCCCTGGAGTGGGAAGAAGAGTGAAGTCACAGCAAGGTCAGTTTGGTGGTAGGTGGTTGACAAGGAAAGAATCAGAAGCCGGTAACCCATTCTTTCTCTTTTCCTGAGAAACCTGGAAAGAAGGGGTGGCACTCATCCAATCTTGTTATAATCATTGTAGTAAGCAGACCTCCTAATAAACTCATAAATAGTATTTACCAGTAGAAAGATAACAGAGTGCTATTATACATGAAATACTTTTATCAGAATATATCAGATCTGCTTAGGTTGTTTACTGTAAGTAACTCTGGGATGTATGGATATATGGTCATGACTGGCTGGGAGATAGGGTATAGTCACAGAAGCTACGTGATTAATGTGATAACAGATGATGATGTTCCTTAACATCTCAGTAATCACTGAGTATTCATTGCTCAGAACAATTGTCCCAGGTTGAATCTAAACCAGGATGCATCCTGAGGCTAGAGATAAAGGACCATTTACTTTGCAATTTTTTCAGACAGTCTTGGGTGTCTCCAAGAGAATAATGCATTGTGTCTCATGATTGCTTGCCTCCTTTGATTCACTAGCAAAATGAATGAAAAATTTGATACGAAGTAAAGTCTATGATTCCTGTGAGTCTCATTTGACCATTCAACGCTTTGTTTCCTCAGAGTGATAGGACATGAATATGTAGAAGAGAAAATGTAGAACTAGTAAATTTCTAAATTATTTACCTCTTCTCTGGGAGAAAAAGTAATACATACCCTATGGATCAAAAGCTGAGATCATTGTATTTGAATTTAGTCAGAAAATTGCAACTGAGTACATAGATTCTCTGTGTCTACCCTGACAAAATGCAAAAATGTCTTTCTAGAAGAGACCGTGGAATCCTAATGGGTAAAATTGGGTTGTTATCACAAGTAGTTTTTGAAAATAAACATAGGTTGCAGATTTGATGGTTGTGGATGCTTCAGAAGGGTTTTTGGATCTAGAGGATGGCATTGTATGATCACTAATGTATCTTCCAACTGTGAGATTTGATGAGTCTATTGTTTTTCTCTTGTGTATCTCTCCCTCCATATTTTTTTCACTCCAATAAAAAATGAAAGCAAGTTTCTTTTCAGACCCATCACAAACTAACTCATTTCAATATTCAGACACCTTCAGTGACTTCTGATTGGCTATCACAGACATATTGAATCGAAATTGATGAAGTCTGTGAATCTGAAGATTTTGGAACTTATCTTTGATCAGAATAGGCAGCCAGGACTGGGAATTGTGATTGGTCCACTATATTATGTTGTAACAGACCCTTCTAATACTGTCTCTTCTCTCCTACTTTTTCTCAACTGTACATTACATTAAATTACTCACTGTTCTTCAATCTACCACTTATTTTCCTGCCTCTGTAACTATTTTTTTTTCTGTTTCTCAGAATGATAGTTTCTAACAATTGACCAAAGAGTTTTAATTGCACTTTTTTCAAAATTCTCTGTATTCTCTGAATGTAGTGGTCAGTACATTCAGGAATCTTTCTTCTTATTTCTTCCAGGTAGTAATAGTTCCTTCTTTAGATACAAAGACTATTTTGTGTGTTTATTTTATGTATTTTATAATACTCTGTCCTTTAGGAACATTCTGAGATATCAGAATTTCATCTTTTTTTTTTTTAGCCTCTCTTGTTGTTTTAGAAAAAGAACTCTCATACTCAGCAAAATATAAATTCAATAAATGTTTGCTAATTTTTTGAGAAAAAGAACATGAAAGATAACGAGAGAGAGCAAAGGAAAACTGAAATTTAAAGACCATTTCAAAAACGTTACATTCACAATTAAACTATGACTATTATTTGTTTATATAAGACACAGACCATTGAGATGAATGTATGGTGTATAATCTGTAGCAAGATAAGTATGTTTATATTTTCTCATAAAAATATGATTATATGTCCAATAGTATGATTTTTAATGGACTTATATATATGAAAATCTCTTCGTGAACCTTGAGTCAGGACCTTTCTCTCTCCTTCTCTGTGTATGTGTTTAAAATATCTCTATCTGTCTTTCTATCTACCTATTTATGATCTATCTACCTATCTCTTTATATATCTAAATAGCTAGAGAGCTAAATAGATGGATACATATGTATATATACATACATAATATTATAATTCCTGATTGTGTTGCATTATGTTATATATTATTTAATATTTCATATGATACATGTTGTGAACTCTAGTGAAAAAGTATTTTCCTTTGGTTTTAGCATAGACAGAAAGATAATGTAAGTGGAAGAGCTCAATGTTAAAAGGAACATTCATAATTGTAATGATTGTAACGGATGGAAAAGGGATTCTTGGAAATTAAAATCATTGTCAGTTTTCACATTTTTCCCATTCACATTTTTTTCTGTCTGGGGTCTGAGATAAGTATAAATTAAGGAGTCCAAAATGACACTAAGCTTGATGATTAACTACCAGGATATAAAGTAATTAGTATGCAAAAATCAACTGGGCTGAATGAAATATATTTTCAACCTTCAGGGATATCATTTTGTTATCATAACTCGAGCAAAATGAAAATGTACAATATAAAAAGGATTTATACTGTATAATTAATGGAAACCTTTGATACCAATTTTGAAAATAATATGACAGAACTCTTATGACTGAATTAAAATATAAATAGAGAGTCTCTCCATCTGGTCCTTAAGAGAAAGCTGTGAAATTTTATATAATAACAGTGCTATTTCCAGGTTCTCCACTGGGCATATTTTACTAGCATCTTTTCTGAGGTAAATTTTATTTTTTATTTTGCAAGTTTTCAACAAAGATACTGGAAAAGCCCTGAGTCTTTTTGTCATCTTCTTCCTGCCCCCTACTTCAGTTGGTCCTCCATAGGGTTCTGCAGGAATATATCTGAAATGCAAGATGTTAAGACTGTTCTCAGTTCTTTATTGGCTTATACAGCCTAAGTTCATTGACAGTATAAAATGGTCGTTTGTAATCTGCCCCTGTATCCTCTCCAATGTCATCTCTTTAAGCTGTTTCTTGCAATATTTTTTCAACCGTCACTGCTTGCTGTTCTTTCCCCATCTTCTTGTGGTCCTCTGGACTTAACTGCACTTCCTTACATCCCAACTTTATCCAATTAACTCCACTCTTTAAGAATCCTTTTAGGCATTACTTTCTCCCGGAAGCTTTGTTAGCCACCAAGCCTTGTTGGTCAGGTGTCCCTTTTCTGTGCCCTCATAATACCTCATTTTACTCTAACTTGTTTTGTTGAAGTGTAACATACATGCAGAGAAAGGCAAGCACTACTAAACGCATAGGTTGATAACATTAGCCCACAAAACCAGCACTTTTGATGAGAAATAGGACATGATCCCACCATGGAAGCCTCTTTCATCCCTTCCAGTCACAACTCCACCCAAAGACAGTTACTGTTCTCACTTCTAGCATCATACATTAGTTCCATCTGTTTTTGAATAATATGTGTATAATTTTGTGTACTGAGCAAAAGTTACCTCAGGACCTTGTCTTTGTATAGCCCTAGTTTGTACATTGTTTTGGATTCTGGTGAATTTTCTGATAATAACACTACTCTGTCAGCCATTATGATGAATCTGAAAGATTAAGTTTTGTCTCAAACAAAACTTAATTAAAACTAATATCAACACAATGCCAAGAAGTAGGATGAGGCCAACATGTGGTATTGATTTCAACCATGACCCACAGGGTCCTGGACACAGCCAGCTGAACAGATCCCATTAACCACTCTGATCAATCTTAGAAAGTCAGATGGCTTTCTTAGAATTTCTTATTCGACCTTTCTATTTGACCTGTGGAATTAACCAGGTATAGCAAGAAGTATTAACAATTTCAGAGCTCCTCCTTGGCCCATAAGGAAGAAGTGTAGGGCCAATCTATCATCCATAAAGACACTGGCCAGTGAGTTGAGGCTGGGCTGTTTCCCTTTCAGAGATGGTGTCATTGATCACTACAGATAAAATCAGGGGCGTAATTCATACCTAATCTTTTATAATTGGTGACTCCCACTGTTGGGATAACTCACACAAGGTGTGTTATCCCTTTGGGTAGCTCCCCACAGTAACCAAAGGAGTTTCATTTTGGGGAGATCACTGCAGTCATCTGAGGGCTACCTGATCCATTGGTGGCATTTCCATAACACTTAAAGGTCTCCTATGACCTTACATAAAATGCAACTCACTGTGTTTTGAGGAGAAAGGCAAGCTAATACTTGACTTCCACACCTAAAGTATTGTCTCAGATTCCTTGGACAGTATTGTTCATAATCTGGGGAGGGAGGGCTCCTCTAATTGCATAGACTGACAGTGTCTTCATTGGGGCCTCTTGGCTAGCTAATAAGCCTTGGGTTTCCAGGTCAGTTCCAGTAATTAAGTTGGTTACTTGTTCTGAGAGGGATTTCCTGAGGACAATTAATCCAATCTTGTCCTGTCTGTCCACACACCAGCCAGGTGGCATTCATCCAGCCCAATGAAGAACTGAACGAAGGCTATGGCAGTGGGGGTGGGGAGACATCTGGAGGTATGGACAGATGTTCCACATGAGATGTAGAAGAACTGGAACCATCCTTGGCTGTTTCAGATAGACAGACATTTTGGTAAAACTATTTGGGAGAGCTGCACCTGGGCGTTTCCCTTCCTCATGAATGCTTCATTGAGGGGCTCTGAAGGAGAAAATATTATTAATGTCCTACACTCCTCTGTATTTCCCAGAATCCAAGATGTTGCACACATCTCTACAGACATTGGGGTTCTAGCTCTTCCTCTACTGGCACAAAATCAGTGGGACACATTCCAGAAGTAATAACTTTACTTCTGTTCTATTACTGTCCAACTCACAGCTAGATCTTTTGACCAAAAAATCAGGTGCAAGAAGGAGCTGGGATATATTTATAAAACGTAACCAAAATTTACTTTGCCTCTCGTAGGCCCTCTTTGGCCCAGCTGCCACCTGCAGGGTCTCTCTTTGGTTTTCAATGGTTTGACTATGATTTGTTTAGGTGTGGTTATCATTTTTATATCTTCCTTGGGGTTTATTGTTCATCTCATATCAATAATTCTGTCTTCTCCAAACTGGAAGGGTTTGGAAATTATTTCTTCAAATATTTCTTCTGTCCTTTTTCCCTCTCCTCTCCATTCACACGGCTGTTGTGACTCCATTAACACGGCGTTGAATCGCTTGATATTGTCCTGCAGGTCTATGAGATTTTGTTCATTTTTTTTTAAAACAAATTCTTCAATGAATTGTTCAATTTTTTAAAAAATGAACATGTTTGGGCTTCCTATTTAGTAGCTTTATTGGGGTGTACCTTACATGTAAAATTTACAAAATGCACTTATTTTAGGACTACTGTTTGATGAATTTTAATCTTTGCATACAGCCATGTAACTTCTACCTCAGTCAAATTATACAGCCTCCTTCTACAGACATCCTCAGGCCCCTTCACAGGGACCATTCATTCCCAAAGAATGCAGAGTGCTTTGTTCTTTTCACAAAGTGCAGCTTTTCTTTTCTGCAAAGAGGAAATCCACTTGTTGGACCTCCCATTCCTCTCCTTTACCAATCGTGCTTTTACGTTACTAGCACCTACTTTCTATCATACTTGCCAGCACAATCAGTCCTTGAGGACCCTGAGGCCCTAGGTCTTTTCAGAAAAAAAGAAAATGCTTAGTTACATGAAAGCAAAACGTTCACACAGTTCTCTTAGTCCTTTCAGAGGTGAAATTATTTTAAATATCACTTTAAAAAAGTAAAATCATTTTTCTCCCCCAAATCTCTGCATATTTTTTGGTTGTATATACATAAGCATGCTTCTCTTGGTAAACTATTTCAGTGTTTTTCTAGAATTGGTTCCCCTAGAAAAGATGAAATCTGTTTGTCTATATGTGTCCAAGTACAGAGTTTTACAGATGTCAGTTTTAAACAAAAATATTGGGAGAGGTAGATTAAGAATAGTCAGCTGGTTATGCTGCTAGAGGCTTTTCTTGTGGATTAAGGATTTGGCCATATGAGGAAATAGTTTCCAGTCATTCCTATTAGTTGAAAATGAAAACTGATCTGATATAAAACCTTAGAGTTTTTATTACCATTTCTTTCTTTTATTTTTTAAAATAGATTTTAGTCTTAAGGACATGGGTTTAAATTGGTGTACAAGACATACTCCTTAAAATGTTGTACTATCTTTTTCTGAGTCCTCCAATAAAATGCCACCCTAAAACATATTGACATCTCTATGGTGTTTTTAAGTCTTATATTTAGATTTCCATTGTTGTTTATCTTTTCCATATTCCTTACCTTTTCTTTGAGAGAATGCATGTTTTTGTTAGTGTATTCATTATACAAGTTGTCTTTGTCTATGAAAGCGTAATTATTTGGAAATGAAAATTGGATTAAAAACATGAGTGCTAAAAGCTTACCACAGTCAAGTTTATAATTAATAGTACTTTTGTATTATGCACCAAAAAAGTCTGTTTTCCATTTTATTTAAATATTCTTTTCTTGTTTATGTCCTGGATTCTTCTTGTCAGACAGCCATAATTAAAATAATTGATTCTGTGAAAAGATCCAGCAGTGTAATGCTTAACAGTCCATATCAAAAAGGTCAGACACCAATTACTGTAATTTTGCATAAAATGAAATAAAAAAGCTGCCCCTTTCACTCCAAGTGAAAAATGTTAGGATAATCAGAATTCTCAGGAGGCTTTTTCAATCAATACATGCTTCAGTGAATGATTGCAGCCCCAAAATTCAAAGAACATTCTATTCAGGCCTACAGTTATGGTCACACGGAATATAACTCCTTTTAGAAGGATTTTTTTTTTCTCCTTGAAAAGATTGATTTTGGTTGTCCATAATCCTCATGTTTTCTCCGACACAGTGTTTTTGTATGTTTCTGGAGTTCAGTCCCTTTTGTTTGCCTTCACTGGATTGGCTCCTTCCTGAAATGCTTGTGACTCTGTAGCAAGGATACCTTTTCTATATAGACTTTCAGGGCTTTAACCAATGAAACCTACACATTTTAGGACGATGTAATACTGCAACCTTGAGGGTACTTTTAAAGTCAGCACATGGAAAACATCATTCACATTAAAACAGCTTTCTGAGTCTGCATAAATGCAATTAATTTTTCCGGTAAAATATCCTTTTTTTTTTTTTTGGATTTAAGCCCCGCACTAATCCAGTATGATTTTATCTTAACTTGATTACATCTGCAAAGACGCTATTCCAAATGTAACATTCATAGGCTCCTAGGGAACATGAAATTTGGGGCACAATATTCAACCTATTACACTATAAGTTTAAAAATATATTGTATAACTATATATAGTGTTTTTATAGGTCTCCTATTAAAACAAACCCTCACATGGCCTAGGTGACCCAGCCAGTAAGTGGAATAGATCAACTTTAAACTTTGTTCTGTTTGGTTCCACACATGGTTATCACCCTGCTTTTACCTTGACAGTGGATCTATATTTTATGCTTTATGAAGAGCTCAGGGCTACTCAAAGCTCTTTACTCTCAAAGTCAAACCTCTAACCCAGACACATATTGCACAAACCATCTTTAATTTCAAGGCAAATATTCTGATATGAGTAGAGCATGTAAGAACAGTATGTTTCATATTTTTTTAATGCCTAGGGAAGTAATATAAGGTAAGTAGACTGGTGACTATATCTGAGCCTGAAGTTTACGGGAGGATCTTCTTCTGTCTGCTTTCAATTGAGTTTGATGTGGCAAGAGTCACAGGGATAATTTCACAATTAGCCCTTAGAAAACTGGTTCTCTAAGTCTGGGCCCTGGACCAACAGCAGCTTCTTGGACATTATGAGAAATGCAAATTCTCCTGTCCAGCAATCTCTGTTTTAATGAGCCCTCCAAGGGATTGTGATGGACACTAAAGTTATAGAACTACTACTCTAGAATCAGCTTTTCCTCTACTCATGGGCATTTATTAAGAGAGGTGTCCTTGGTGTCTTCCCTGGTTCAGTGTATTTACCAGGGTCAGCGACTAGAAATGTATTTGTTCTTGAGGTTTAGCCAGTAATATTAAAGTTCATGTTCTTGCTTTTTCTGCTCTTTTACATTCTGAATTTGGTGTCACTTTGGGAAGTGGTTGGGTTGTGAGATCACAATGAACTTTTTACATTATATCCAACATGTCTTAATTTCAGTTTCTACCTCATATTACAGATATTTGGGCACATGTTTTATCTTTCTTTTATGGATATAAACTCTTTTAGGACAGGGATAGTATATTGTTATGCTTCCATCCTTCCACGGTGCCTACAAATAATAAACTTTCCGTGTACAGAGTGGCCACTCAATACATTTTGGGGAAGAGGATTGAATTAAACATATAATCTTAGAAAAAATGATTTCACAAAAGCAATTTTTATGTCCCAGATAGTTAATCATATTGACATTTTATAGTATTTATCTGTACATTTCAAAGCTAATGCCTTTTATTGGAAACAGAATAGAATTATTTACTAAACCAATTTCTATAGTGGAAAAAAAAACTTTTAGAGCAACATGAATCAAAATGTCCTTTTGAATATAAAGTACAGTGACAATAATAATTGAAGTCCCTAGAAGCAATGTAGCCGTAATGAGCTGCTGCCACAGCTCTCTTATACTTATTAAGCACAGAGGAACTGTTTGCTGCTGTGGATAAAAAGAGCTGGACTGCTTGATCATTTGCTTAACTCCACTTTATTTTTATTTATTTATTTTAAAATATCTTTATTGGAGTATAATTGCTTTACAATGGTGTGTTAGTTTCTGTTTTATAACAAAGTAAATTAGCTATACATGTACATATATCCCCATTAACTCCACTTTAGATAAAGTCTTTAGAAAGTAAGCTTCCATTAACGAGATTTTCTTAAAACCATTTAATGGGTCTCTGCCTTCTATTTAATGTTTAAGAAGTCAAATGAGAGTGATTCCTCTTTACGAATCTCTACTGCTAGTTCATTTCTACAGAATATGAGACTTCTCCTCTACCTCGCAAAAAACCGATAGATTATTCTTGCCCTATTGCGTAACTTAAAATCATTCTTCATTTCTCGAAATTCAATATATTTCTAATTTCACTGTATTTTTGTTGATCTAAATTCATCCTTTAAAAGTTGTAATTCTTTTAAAAGCTAGGGATTACCTTTGTTTATATAATAGCATATTTTGGAAATTAGTTATAATTTAATATTCAAGAAGCTAGAATTTAGAATTTTGTTTCGTTTGTCATTGATTACCAGCCTAGAACATAGGCACTTAATAAACATTTGAAAAATTGAATGAATTCATTCACTTTACTAAAGAGAGGAATTTCAATGTGAAATAACCCATCCAAGGGATAATGTGGTCTAGAAATGTTCAGTGGGGAAGAGTATTGCACTGTCTTGGAATCTGACTGAGCCTGAATATCAGATACCAGCTGTGTGGAGAGAAAGCTACCCAGTCATTATACAGAGTGTCCCTAAGTAGGTGGATGTGGTTGAAGTATGTCACTTTTGGGTTGATAATTTGAGAATTGTCGTATAGCATTACAGAATTAAAAAAATATAAACTATAACAGGCAATGTCAATGTGATGATAGGAAAAAAGAATTGCTGCTGGCTTTCTAGAGTCATTTTTGTCCCTATAAGCAGAGTAAGCAAATTAGGATGATCATTCATGCATAATTTACACTTACGTGAAGTTTTCTCAGTGTTAGAAGTCATCCAATTCTTCAGGTTATCAACTGCCAAGAGCAGGTATAATGTAGTTTATCTACAGCTGAACTGAAGATAATCATCTTAAAGAAATGAAAACAACTTCTTAGCATAAAAAGATGCTTATCCTCTGGTAAGTCTACTAAATATAGATTCAGAGAGAGTTAAGAACTCCCAGATTTAAAATAGCTCATGCATACCAGTTAGCCTGTTTGGTTCTCCTTTGCTCAACCTCAGTCCAACCTGGTTGATGATCCCTTCACCATTCTTCCTGTACCTCATGTTCTGCTCTGCAAGGAAATCAGCAAGAGAGTTCAACAGATCCTCATAGGTAGTACAGACAGTTTTCTGAACTAATATTTACTCACCATTTCTCTTCTTTATTTTCAGATGACCTATTGTCCCTCACTTTCTTTCCTTACCAAGCTTATCTTAAATTTTCCCAAACTTTCACTGAAAATTTATGTTCAAATTCCATCCTTCTTCACAAACTTATCTTACTTCACAAAACTACCTCCTTTTCACTTTTTCCCTTCATTCTATATAAGGGCCAAAACTTACCAGATTATGAAAAAGAAATGTGCTCAAGATATACCTGAATTGACAAAAAAAGTATATATTTTGAAGTGAAAATAGATTTAACAAAGAACTATTGCCACCAACTAGTGAAGTCCTTGATGGATAAGAGAACTCTACTTCAAAATCAGCCTATTTTTTTATTTGTCTCTTTATAATCTAAATAAAGAGATCTTCTTTGAGCTATAACTTGTAATACTAAAAACATACTTAATTCCTAATATTATTAAATAATCTGCATTTTTATTGTGGCAATGTTTTCTACTATATTTCATTAAAAATATGTATCATTTAATACTGATGAAGAACATTCTGGCGATCTAGTTTGGGAAGCATATCATTCTTTACTAGGCTGCTCTCACACGAAAACACATTCCCAGTTTAGGCAAGTAAATTACAAATGGAATATAGGAACATCAGCAAGTGGAGTATTTGCTGATTCAAATTGCTTCTTAGAAACCATTTAATGCAAGAAATCTTTTTATTGTGATCCCCAAGTTTTCTTAAGTTATATTAGTAAACAGTTTAGGAAGAAGGAACGAGAGGAATGAAAATTGTGGCCTTGAAATAAAGCCAAGCCACCTTGTCAACTTAGACTGGGCAGAGAATCACAACATTTACTGTGCGTCACAGTCACCAAAAGGTTTGTTAGTGCACAGGTAGCGGAACCCCACCCCCAAAGTTCATTGTCAGGATGTCAGTGGTCAAGTTTATATTTATAATAGGTATAATGTGGACATTTGTCTCAGCATATGAAATAAGTGCACCCACGATTTATTGACTCAGTGTGTTTTCATAAGGAAATTTAAATTTCCAACATCTCTGTTTTGCTGGAATGATATACCTTCCCACCATGATGGTCCTAAATACTTTTCTTGGATTTTTGGTTTTTAACCTGTTATGAGAAGTCCTTTGTTAAAATTATTTTACCTTTTACCCCTAAGCATAAATACTCTATTGAAAAATAGAAAGCAAGGGGAGGAATTTTTATGGATTAAATCAGCAGTACATTTTGATTGTAATCTGATCCCCCAAGTCAAAGAAGGCTGTCTGGAAATAGAAGGAGGACTCAGTAGAGAACTTTATTATGCCAGTGATGTGGGAAGTCAGCTATTTTCTTGCCCCTACAGGGGTTTGGCTTCAATGAAGATCTTATCAAGATGAGACCAGTCTCCTTGATCAGATTAAAGTGAACACCCCTCCACCTCTCCAGGCAGGGCACAAAGGATTACCAGAGGAATGGGGACATTTTTGGAATGGCTCTGTACCTGTATTCCTTCTTTGTTATCTAGCTCATCTTCCTTTTGTCTTTCTATCATACTTTCTACATATGCTCTCCCCTCTTCCTCACACTTCTACTTACCCCTTATGTATCTTCAACTTCTTTTTCTGGACTCAACTTAATATAACTTTTTCAGGGAAACATCTCTAACCTTCAGTAACAGTGAATTCTGTCTCTAGTAACTCACCATCTAAGCCTCTCACAACATTTGTGCTCTGATATTATTCAATTAGCTATTTGTTTAACATTTTTATTATTATCCATGAGGTTTCTTAAGGTATATTTGTAAGCAGTTTAGGAAGAAAGAAAGTAAGTTTAGGTTATAAGATCTGTGAGGACAGACTGTTTTGATCAGTACTGTACAGTATTTAACAAAATAGATGCTGTGTTTGTATGCACTCGGTACATAGTAGGTATTAAATATCTTGACAGATTGACTGAAAGTTATTTTGCCACTAGGTATGTGATTGTAATTAAATGTAAACACCCCAACTGCATTTATAATGGAGAAGATTTCATTGTGAGGTAAGTTAGATCAACCAATCAATTCATCCATTAGAGGTCTAATAATTGTGCTATGGAGTGGCTCATTTAATGAAGATCTGTATCCTTAGTTAACTACAAAATAAATTCTTCATTTAGAATCATAATGTTTTCAAGCCAAAAGAGGACACAGTGGTATGGACAGCTTTGGAATTAGATAAGTTTGAATTTGAACTCCAGCTTTTTCAGTTAAGTGTATTAGGCAAGTTATCTGAATTTTTTGAGCCTGGTTTTCTCATATGTAAAGTGTGGTTAGTGTTATGACCTTTGCAAAATTGTGAATATTAGGAAAATTACATGAAACATTTATTATGTAATTAATAAATATTACTTATTTATGCATATAATTAAATAACTAACGACAAAAACAGGTCATCAAAAGAACATTTCAATTTTATTCCTTAATTAATTTTTCAAAAAATGCTTATCCAGTTTTTCTATATGCCAACCAATAAATGTCCAATTTGCCTAATAATTGCCTCTAGCTCTTAGGATATACAATGCATTGTCACTTAAAATTTACCTATGTCATGAGATAGTTCCTTCCAATTTTAGTTTTAGCAATATTTTAATTTAGTCTTTAAAGAAACATTGAATAACACTGTGAAATTATATTAACCTAAATGAATAAAGTAAGTCATTTTACCATTCAAAGCTACTATGTGAATCCCTTAAATCAATATATTAATATTTAATTACTGTATTAAGAAAGAATTAATATGAGAACTGCAGCAAATACATTGTAGAGAAAGTGAATTTAGGTCTTAAAAGTACCTATATCATTTTATTAGCCTCCAGACTGTAGAAATGAGCACTCTAATTCTGGGTTAAGGTGTGGATTGAATGCATACGTCTAATTTTATTCTCTCCAGAAATCCCAGTAAAAGTTATTTTTCTTTTTATCATTGTTACTGTTTTAAGTGATGAATTTACCAAGGCAAAGAAAGTTAGAGAGAGAGAAAAAACAAAAACAAAACCCAAAAAACAGCAACAGAGTTTTGGGAATAAGGTAAAAGATGGGTAAATGGTAATTCATTTAGCTGAATCCCAAGCATACAGTGAAGAAAGATGGAAAACCAAGAACCAATATGTTTACATGGCAGAAAACTCAAAAATTACAAAACTGGTGGTAACGATTAGCTTTGTAAAGGGGAGGTAACAAGGCATGGCTCAAATAAAGATAAACCCTTGTTTTTTGAGAGCAGTTAGATCCCTACATGACTTTCCTTATACCAAACTGCCCTGCTATCCTTCTTCTAGAAATTTGGAGATTTATTCTCTGGAGGGGATAAAAGAGAAGGACTCTGGACTGGAGGGTGTCAGTCATAACTGAACACATGGGAGCCAAACCAAAAATGGTGAGATTAAGGAACCATAATCTTTAAATCCTGAGGCTCCCACCTTACCAGTGGCCAGAAGAGTTTACCATCCAGGTAGAAGACTAGAAGACCTAAAAATACTGACAGTAGAGATTACCCAGGTTAGGTTTGAGATTTTTTTTTTTTTTTTTTTGAGTTGTCTTTTTGATGACCAAGTAGAAATTAAATATTGTAGTCTGATGATCAGAGATAGGTCTGGGGAGGATATAGCCATTTAAGAGTCATTTGTGTCCAGAAACCAGAAAAATAAACTAATGCAGACTGTCCAGGAAATGTGGTTTGTTGGATACCAAGATTAAGAAAAAATCAAAAGAAAAGAGTGATCAACTGTATCACACGTTGCTGAGAAATGAGAAATGAGAGATGATGATTGACTATTGGATTTCAAAATATGATGATTAGTAGAGATAGTAGATCATTTGGAAACAGTGGACAAGAGTTTGAAAAGCTTTTCCGTAAAGGAGAAGAGAGCAATATGGCAGTTGCTGTAAAGGGTTATTTTTTTTTTCTCTAGGGAGACATAAGATGGGTGTTGGCTTGAGGGAAAGATATTTTAATGATGGAGAGAGGGATAATAATTGCTAAGAGTTGTCCTTGACAATGTGAGAAAAAATCAGGATACATAAGCAGTGAGGTTAGTTTTTACTGGGGTGCTCACAATTTATTATTAACAGTAATAGAGAAATGCAAATACATGGGTACCAACACTGGGTGTAATTTTTGACATTGAAAGCTTATGAAATATTCTTTAATCCTTCTGTTTCTTCATGTAAGGGCTATTAATATTTGAGGAAGATTTCAGAAGCTGGGATTATAATTTTGAAGTTAAGGTAGTAACAAGGTATAAGGTACAGTATGGGAGTGACTGATTAAGGACGACTGAGGCCAAATAACTTACATGCCACGCTTTGGAAAGATCACACAAATGTATATTGAAATAATCAAGAATTAAAAAAAGGTTGTGTTATAGAGATATCCAGTGAGCAAGGAGATAACGATTTTAAAGAAACAGAGGGAGTGAACCTGGGTCAGTGATAACTACAACAGGCAGGATTGTAGCTGAGAGTCAAAGCTGAGGAATTTTAAGCAGAGAGGGAGATGATGCTCTAGAAGATTCAGTACAGAACAGGGAAGTAGGAAGTCACGTGCTCATTGTCAAGCCAAGGTGTATAGCGGGGGGCGGCGGGGCACATAAAAACTGCTGGGAAAGCAGCCTCCTCGGGGGAGATTCAAATTTTAATTAGAGCCAGAATGTAGGGAGCATTCTGCAAAACTGCTCACGATAAAAGACTGTGCTTGATTTCTCAAGAGTTGCTCACACTTATACATTGTGATTTCCAAACTCATATTCCTATTTGGAGAAAACAAAACATTAATAATTCAAGGAAACTAAAATTTTGGATTTTTAAGATATGCATTGTAAATACATAATACGAATACTCAAGAATATGTTGTAAGCAGAGGAGGTTGATGATAAATATATATTATATGCCTCTGATTTTACATATATATAATATATATAGCACATCACAGATCCCTAAAACTTTTATACACATTTTCATCTAATGTGGCAACATGTCTACTGTATTCAATCAGTTCCTTATTGATTAGAAAATTTTATAGTTTTAAGGAAGTTCACAGTCTCCCATTCTTTAATATAATGTTTAAAATCCTACTCTGAGGCATTTCTGACTTGATCATTCTAAGTTCAATAACTCTCTTTCCCCCTATCCCTCATTATGTTTAAAATTTGTTGTAAGGTGATTCAAAGTCTAAGAGCCTACAGCTATGTTTAAATGAGAACGATATTTACATGGAGAAAGAACTTTCTTCCACTCACCATTGCCAAGTCCAGGTAACTGCTGCAGTCATCAAGATGTTGTTGTTTTTAATGAGCAATACAATGTGGTATCTAATACCACTTTCATCAGGGCTGTACCTACAATGTAAAGCAGAATACCCACATGCTATTGCGTGTGACTTGTCTTTTAAAGTACTAATCAGAAACAGAGCAGTCCTTGGCAATTTAACACTCTTGGGCATGACTTCGATTTCTGAGAAATAGCTAAGCATTTATCTATGACAGAATACTATTTCCTAGATACCAGCAAACACTTACAAGAAATAGAAACATAATAAATAAACATAAAATATAGCTCTAACTCTACTGATAAGTTCTGAAACTAATATTTTTTTTTCCCCAACTGCCAGCATTTCACTATGAAACAAATTGAAAGTTGATTTTTGGGGACCTTTATTTTGTATGTACACAGCAGTATTTTTTTTTTTTCTTTATGAACAAAGAGAATTGTTCTGGCTCTGCTCCAATCACTTTAAAAATGAAAAAAAAAAGGCATTCTACATTAGAAAAAGAAACTAAGAGGAGTTGAAACGATTACTTTCAAAGAATATTCAATTGAATCTAAAATTGTAATTTCTATTTTTAAGTAAATATATTTACAAAAATTAATATGTAAGAGAATATGTGAATATCTACATTATTTAAATTTTGTGCTAAAAGGAGAAAGAAAGCTACTATGTATTTTTGAATGCCTTAGAAAAAATAAGTTGGATAATATAGAAAGTAAAAAATAATATATGAAAGAGTAAGGATGTTTCTTCATCCCTGTCTCATATCTAGTCCTTCTGTGACCTTTTATATTACTGACAGAAGTCTAAGGTTTTTCCTAATGGGTGTGCTTACACAGTTATCATTGGTTTATAAATATCCCAGAGCAGTCTACCAAGGTTACCTAAATTCTCCTTTGCTAGAATAAGGTTGTTTGAGACATTACCTCCAGAGAACACTTAGCACGTGTTAAGTGTTTTATTGGAGTTCCCCATGAACTTTAGATCATTTGCTAACATATTTCCCTGAGTATTAGTATACATAAGTATTATTCAAACTTTGAATGTTTTAAAATAATCAAACCTTATTCAACACCCAAAGAAAATTTAACAACCAGAACCTTTAAAAAGTAAAATTTTACATAACAGATGCAAATAGAGATAGAGCAATTTGATTAATGAAAGAAACCCTGAACCACATCAATTTTCTTTCTCTTATCCAATAGCAGTCCAGGGGCACTTTAACCAAATCCTAGAGAGGGATGGAATATGGTTTGAAAACTACTAGATTAGGTATTTGGATTAGAAGCCTATTACTTAGAAGAGAACAGACCCCATTCTTAGAGGGATATGTGAATGGATTGTCTAGAGGCATTAAAGACAAAAAAGTGTATTGCTTTAGGTTATTGTTAAAAGTTGAACTAAGGGGTTTGATAAATAGGTAGTCCTAATGGACAAAATGCTCCAAGAACATTTTAAGAAATGTGTTTGTAGATCATCTGACCTGGACAGCAGCTGAGTGTTTTTGCAGTTTGCTTTCTAGCCAACCCCTTCTCTTGCTGGCCACTTTGCCTCAACCTCACACAGGCAGTGCGTTTATAAATGGAACTCTGATCAAATCTGAAATGTAACACCTGCCAGTGTTCATCTATAAATAGATAATTGGCAAAGGATAAGCCACATCATCTTTTTGAGTTTATAGTAGGACTGTATAAGCCTGCCTTTAACAAAGGAAAACACACTCACAGAAAAAAGTGCAACATAGTTGTGTGGTGTGTATAGACTTTATTAAAAGATTTGATATTAACAAGTAATACATTTAAAAAACTTCCCTAAATCAGAAGTTTTTTTTTTTGCTCTAGTCACCCACACTTGCATACTTAGATGGAAAGACATTCATTATCGGTTTGTATTGAGGCTAGGCTCCAACTCATAGACACATTAAAACATCCAGTTCTTAAATGAAGTAAAGAAACTGTTGAATGCGTTTAGGGCTTAGTCTATAAAGACTGTCATCTTCATAGTTGCTCTGTTGGCATCAAGATGTTACTGTTGAACAATTGTGCTCTGTATGTCTATAGGAGACTAGACTGGGAGAACTCAAGTATGCCTTACGGTGGTCCATCCACTTACTGCAAATATTTCACAAAAGTTCAATATGCATTTTCCTGCAACTGCATTGATATCAATTCCATGGTGCACAGGGCGCATCCTCTTTTCAAACTTTAGCTTTCACACTTACCACCTCAGGTCAGTGATACACAGATTCCTGCGACCCAGTCCCAAAAATTTAAATTCAGTAGGATGGGGGGAATTCCCTGTGGTTAGGACTCTGCACTTTCATTCCCAAGGGTGTGGGTTCAGTCCCTGGTCAGGGAACTAAGATCCTGCAAGTCGTGTGGCATGGCCAAAGAAAGAAAGAAAGAAAGAAATTCAGTAAGATTGCGTGGCCAAAGAAGAAAGAAAGAAATTCAGTAGGATGGGGCAGGGCTTGAGACTTTGCATTCCTAACAATCGCCCAACTAATGATGATGCTGCAGGTGTATGGACCACATTTTGTGTAACTCTGTTCTAGAGGAATCCTTCTGCAATTCTACACCTAGGATGATGCATAAAAGTAGGATAGGGTTTTCTGCCATGTGTAAGAACATTTTCTTTGGTGTCTTCTCAATCTCCATTACTCCGGTATATTACTTCAGTGTTTTTGGACACTGGTATGAAAACAGAAAAAGAGTAAAATCATTTCAGAAATGTAAAACATTTTACAAAAAATAATATGTAAGGTCAATAATTTTGGAAAAAAAGGAATCAATACACAGAAAAACATAAAAATAAAGTGTGGAACACACTGAAATGGTATCAAATACAAGTGATAAAGGAATTAAATGTAGGTTAATTTATTAACCTTGTGTATAACAACTATTGTGTGTAACAATAGTTGTGTATAACATTGTGTACAACAGCTATTCCTATGGAGGAGAATACAATGAAAATTCATCATGAATTAAGGATGATTACTTTGTATATAGAAAAAAATTAATGTCATGAATACAGAGCTATACTGTTCATTGTTCCAATAAAACTGAGTTCCTAATATAAAAAAAATCTAAGCTTCTGGAAAAAAGACTTTATCTTATAGGTATTTAGGCAGAATAAATACAAGTCCCTAAAGCTAGGGGAAAAATGAACCTGGCCCCAGAGTTCTCACAACACAAGATGCTGGAAGATAATGGAAAATCTTATCAGAATTTTAAGGGCAAATAGATATTTCTAAAATTTTCTGTCTAGATTTTTTTGATGATGGCCATTCTGAACAGAGTGAGGTGATACTTCATTGTAGTTTTAATTTGCATTTCTCTAATAATTAGTGATATTGAGCATCTTTTCATGTGCCTCTTGGCCATATGTATGCCTTCTTTGAAGAAATGTCTATTTAGGTCTTCCACCAACTTTTTGATTGGGTTGTTTGTGTTTTTTTTTTTTTAATTTGAGCTGCATGAGCTGTTTGTATATTTTGGAGATTAATCCCTTGTCACTTGCTTCCTTTGCAAATATTTTCCCCATTCTGAGGGTTGTCTTTTTGCCTTGTTCATGGTTTCCTTTGCCGTGCAAAAGCTTTTCGCTCTAGAGGGTGTGGAGAAAAGGGAACCCTCTTGCACTGTTGGTGGGAATGTAAATTGATACAGCCACTATGGAGAACACTATGGAGGTTCCTTAAAAAACTAAAAATAGAACTACCATACGACACAGCAATCCCACTACTGGGCATATGCCCTGAGAAAACCATAATTCAAAAAGAGTCGTGTACCACAATGTTCATCGCAGCACTATTTACAACAGCCAGGACATGGAAGCAACCTAAGTGTCCATCAACAGATGAATAGATAAAAAAGATGTGGCACGTATATACAATGGAATATTACTCAGCCATAAAAAGAAACGAAATTGAGTTATTTGTAGTGAGGTGGACGGACTTAGAGTCTGTCATACAGAGTGAAGTAAGTCAGAAAGAGAAAAACAAACACTGTATGCTAATACATATATATGGAATCTAAAAAAAAAAAAAAGAAAATGGTGATGAAGAACCTAGGGGCAGGATGGGAATAAAGACGCACACCTACTAGAGAATGGACTTGAGGACACGGGGAGGGGGAAGGGTAAGCTGGGACAAAGTGAGAGAGTGGCTTTGACATATATACACTACCAAATGTAAAATTGATAGCTAGTGGGAAGTAGCTGCATAGCACAGGGAGATCAGCTCGGTGCTTTGTGACCACCTAGAGGGGTGGGGTAGGGAGGGTGGGAGTGAGGGAGACGCAAGAGGGAAGAGATATGGGGATATGTATATATGTATAACTGATTCACTTTGTTATACAGCAGAAACTAACACACCATTGTAAAGCAAGTATACTCCAATAAAGATGTTAAAAAAAAAAAGGCATATGCACCCCAATGTTCATTGCAGCACTAATTACAATAGCCAGGACATGGAAGCAGCCTAAATGTCCACTGACAGATGAATGGATAAAGAAGATGTGGTACATATATACAATGGAATATTACTCAGCCATAAAAAGGAATGAAACTGGGTCATTTGTAGAGACGTGGATGGACCTAGAGACTGTCATAGTGAAGTAAGTCAGAAAGGGGAAAACAAATATTGTATAATATCGCTGATATGTGGAATCTAGAAAAATTGTACAGATGAACCTATTTGCAAAGCAGAAATAGAGACACAGACGTAGAGAACGGACATATGGATACCAGTACCAGTGGGGGGGAAGGGGAGGTGGGATGAATTGGGAGATTGGGATTGACATATATACACTACTATGTATAAAATAGATAACTAATGAGAACCTTAGCACAGGGAACTCTACTCAGTGCTCTGTGGTGACGGAAATGGGAAGGAAATCCAAAAAAGAGCGGATATATGTATACATATAGCTGATTCATTTTGCTGTACAGCAGAAACTAACAGAACATTGTAAAGGAACTATACTCTGATTCAAAAAAAAATCACATCAAAAAAAATTTTCTACTTAAACAGGATATCATCCAAGTAAAAAGGAACAGAATATTGTCCATGTCACATAAGCACTGAATAATTATAGTATTCATTACTTGAAAATTTCACTTGAATCCATGCTTCAGGAAATAGTTGAGTTGAAATAAAAATTATGAGTTAAGTAGTCATGAAAAAGATGGCTGCTCTTTCAAAACAATCTTTAAATAATTGTGGCAATTATGCTTACAAAACTGAGGCCTGAAATCCATTAAGTTAATGGTGGGGAATATATGTTTTAAAAATTATACTATTACCAGCAGGTAATACCTATGAAAATGCTCTAACGATTACAAAGTAGAGTACTTACTGAAACAACCCTATTTATTGCTATAAAAATCCATCAAACAACCAGAAGAAAAACAGTTACATCTTGTCCCTGGAGTCTATGAAATACTATTTAAGTAAACTATCATTTTAACCTATATCAGTCAACTCAGATTTCTTAATTAAAACCAGAAAAGTTCTAACCAAGACACATGAATATTAGGGTATTTGAGGGATTGGTAAATAACTTCCTACTTCTGTTTCTTTTCTTTCTTCCAATTGTGAATCCAGTTACAGATGGTAAAAAAAAAATGGCCACAGGTATTCCCTTTCTTATACCCATGCCTTCTTGCAGTATGACATTGCAGTTTTTCCCATACATAAGTGAAGTCTGTTTTCCCACTCCTTGACTCTGGATTGGCCTTGTGACTTCCTTTGACAGAGAGAACTCATCAGAGGGATAGCATGCCAGTTTCAAGCCTCGGCGTCAAAAGGCCATATCCTTGCTATGATTACTCTTTTAAATGGGGTTTTTACTCATGAGGGTCTCTTTCTCAAACACAACTGAATTATCTTCTCATTATGCTTTCTCAGTCTAGTCTCTTCTTCAAGGTAAACATACTCTGTGATGGTTTTCTATGACCCCAGGTCACAAAAGCCTATTAGATCTTGGGCTGAAATCTGAAGAATAAAAAGGAGCAAATAAGAAAAAAGCAAAAAAGGAGGGGTTAGCTTGATAAGAAATCTTCTAGCAGAGAAAAACAATGCATAAATTATCCCAAAGAATAGAAAAGGCAGGGCTCTAGCAGAATGAGCTAGAGGCAAGTTCAGAATGCTTGGCAGGGCTAAATCATGAAGGTCTTCATGCACCATGGTTAACATTTTGGTATTTATTCTTTAATTGCACTACCTAGCAATGAGAAGAGTTTACATATGGAATTGACATGACCTGATTTATATTTCAAATATAGAAGTATGGTGGTTGTATATGAAATGAACTTTAAGTAGAAAAATTTTAAAAAGCTAAGCGTCTCCTCCAGTAGTCCAGGGAAAAGAATTTGATGACTTGCATAAAGAGTTTTGCCATTGGCTGTAAAATAACACTAAGAGACATTTTTGGGAGATAGAATTGTCAAGAATTGGAAGATTGGATTTGTGGAGTAAGAAAAAGGGAGAAAAGAATGAGTTCAAGTTTTTAGCTTCAGCAAGTGGGTAGATGCTACTACTTATTCCTACAAGCAGGTTTGGAAGTGGGAAGAGTGGTCAAATAAAAGACTCAGGATAACAATTGACCATGAAATCGACATATTTGCAATGTGTTCCATGAGGAATTCGATGAATATTGCAGTCATTTGGGGTCAGCCATCCATTAAATGTTATTACTGTGGGGATAGCTCTATGGATAGTAGTACAAATTGTGTATTAGATAATACGTTCCATGACTGTAAACTCTGTAAGAACAGGTCTCATGTCTCTTTTAGTCACTGTACTTAGCACCAGGTCTTGAAAGGATGGCTATAATGAGTCATATCTCCAACACAAAAAGATAAAGAAATAAAAATCTAAGAAAAGTCAAATAAATACATGTATAAAGATACATTCATGTATCAATGAGTTAATATAAAAATAAAGTACATGTGATTAATACCATTCTTTTGATTATGATCTATTTCTTGCTATTCCCAATATTGTCTTCCTTTCCAACATTATTTCATTGTCTTCTTCAACTTGCTGTTTAAACTTCCACAGGTCATTTTTCTACTCTTTTGACTCTATTTTGAGCTGTTCTCTGTCTTGGTCTCTCACTGCCTCAGTCACCGTAGCTCTTGCTCTTCTCTCTCACACCAGTGAACATTTTACTCAGAGTTAATTTTTCTCTGTTTTCTTGACTTAGACATTTCCTTACACTTGGGTGCTCAACCATGGTGAAGCAGTTAAAATGTGTCCAAGAAAAGTCCAGTTATACGTGTTACTGTCTCTGCAACAAAGGAATTAATGTGTGTGAAAGTTAGCGATAAATCTTCGTGTCACAGTCCAAGCAATTGTGGAAAGGAGAGACAAAGTCTAAGCAACATCCACCTTCTGACAATGAGGACCAGAAGTTTGAGACCTCTACAGAACACTGGGTAACTTTAGTCATCACCATAGGAGTGTGATGTGTCCTTCCTACTGGAGATGACTTGGTGGATGTGTTTGTTTTGGGAGAAAGCTTCTAGATATCTCAGGGTGGACTTGTCCCTCCCACATAGACACCTGGTGGAATGCTCTGCCTAGGTGTCAGCCATACCCAATTTTCCGTGGACTTCATATGGGGTCCTTAGCAACTAAAGCATCCTTGGTTATCTCTGGAAAGGCCATTGTAGGCATTTGTCAAAACACACGTTTTCTCTAAAGGCTTCTTTCCCCTTCCTCTTTAATCAGAAAAGCTTCAGCTCTGCAGAGCTGTATTTGTTATCATTCTGAGACAAATAATAACTAGTCAGGTTTCATTAGACCTAGTTACCTTTTCCTCCTTTCTGTCCCTTATATTCTAAGTGTTGAAGTAGAGCTGTCATGGTTCCCAAATCTTCCACACACACAAGACTTCTACCTTTATACTCAAAGAGCACAGAGCAGTAGGGTTTGGGCAAGCATCTTTTACCAGTTATTCTATAACATGATTCTGTGTTGAATACGTAAAATAAAGGAAACTGTATTTGCCTTAAAACTTTTAATTGGCTGTAACAGTTACATAGTTTGAGTACAATTTTTTTTCCTTAAAGAGCATCATAGATTCATCATCTTTCAAAACCTACATATAGGTTGTTTGTTTGTTTGTTTTGTCAATTTGCCTGTTTTTGTTTTGTTCTTACATCTCTCTTGGTAGTCTAAATAGTTGAGATTTCCTTCACCTGCTTTTGCCTCCTAATTGCTTACTGGTCCTGAGATTTTGTGTTAATCTCCTCTTTATTCATAACTAAGCATGTACTAAAAGGACTCATTTCTCAGGACTTGGTTCCTGTGCTTCTCTGGTTATTGTCTTTGTTTTAGCTCATCCGGTTTTCTCTTAGGGAATGCAGCCCCCATTACTTTATAATTGCATTTCCATGAACAAAGAAGAACTAATATTTGTCAAGTTTTCTGTAATCATGCTTTTCAAGTCAAAGCCTGGATTTTATGTCTAGTCATTTATCTCTTTATGTTTAGTAAAATACTATTTATTCAATACATAAATCAGGACAAATCTTCCCATATTCCCTATGATATTTAGGCAACTACACCAGCAAACCTTTACATGTAAGGTATAAAGTCTGTTGCAAGGCTTAATACATTGTGTCACATGGGGTACTTCCTAACAAAAAAATCCCTTGACCATTCTTAGAGATTCTGACTCTGTAAGGCCTTGAGTAAAGCCATAATTTTGCTTTTTTGATAAATTACCCAGATAATGTATATGTGGATGGTTTAAAACCATACTCTGAAGCCTATCGTTTTGCTTTCTTCCCCATGCCCCAAATTCAGCTCTATTTCAGTAGTGCAAGGCCATATTCAGGCAATCATGTGTCATGGTAGTATAGAGCTCTTATATTCTCTGATTCTCCCATTTACCTGTGTGCAAGTAAATGGAGGGCTTGGTTCATGCTTGCTATGCTGTACTACCTTGAAACTCAGTGTCTGAACATTTACAGGATGATTTTGGTGATCTGTAAGTTACCTCTTTATTACTGTAGCAGTATATTATTTTTTAGTGCCTTGAAAGACAAATTCCATACTATAGATTAGCTTCCTGGAAGAAGAAGGAAATGAGCATCTTCTAAAAATAAGTTAAAATCACAGAAAGTCTAGATGGATGTGCAGAATAATGGCCCCCAAAGATGCCCACCCCCTAATCCCCAGAACTTGTAAATATATTATGTTACATGGCAAAAGGATCTTTGCAATTGTGATTAAGATTGAGGACCTTGAGATGGGGAGATTTTCCTAAATCATCTGGGTAATCACGAGTCCCTAAAATTGGAAGAGGAAGGTAGAAGAGTGGGTCAGAGAGATGATATACAAGAGGCAAGAGAGATCTAAGTGTAAGAGGGACTCAATTCACCATCGTTGACCTGGATTTAGAGATGGAGGAAGGTGGCCATGAAACAGGGAATGCAGTGACCTTTAGAAGTTTGGAATAATCTTCAGCTGAAAGCCCATAAGGAGGTGGAGACCTCAGCCTCTAGATATCTCAGGGTGGGCTTGTCCCTCCCACATAGACACCTGGTGGAATGCTGCTGCCTAGGTGTCAGCCATACCCAATTTTCTGTGGACTTCATATGGGGTCCTTAACAACTAAAGCATCCTTGGTTATCTCTGGAAAGGCCATTGTAGGCATTTGTACACAACATAACCACAAATAACCGAGCTCTACCATCTAAATGAGCCTAGAAGTGGATTCTCCCCCAGAGCCTCCAGAAAAGGATACAGATCTGCCCACACCTTGATCATGACCTGGTAAGACCTGTATTGGACTTCTTACTTACATGCTGTGAGATAATAGACTTGTGTGGTTATAAGCCACTACGTTTGTTGTACTTTTTTTTTTTTTTTGCGGTGTGCGGGCCTCTCACTGTTGTGGCCTCTCACTGTTGTGGCGTCTCCCGTTGCGGAGCAGAGGCTCCGGACGCGCAGGCTCAGCGGCCGTGGCTCACGGGCGCAGCTGCTCCGCGGCATGTGGGATCTTCACAGACCGGGGCATGAACCCATGTCCCCTGCATCGGCAGGCGGACTCTCAACCACTGCACCACCAGGGAAGCCCTGTTGTACTTTTTAATGGCAGCAATAGAAGCCAACTACAGTGGAGAAAAAGGAATGTGCAGAAATACTTACAGAACAAACATTATTTTATCCCAAGTGAAATCTTTATAACATAATTGATAACTTAATGTCTAGTGGTTAGATTCCATTTTCTGGAATAATTGTGGAATAAGTTAGGAGAATATTTTCATACTAGCATGTTGAAGCTTCTGTACTGTGATATACAAAATGTTTCAGAGTATGTATAAAGCGTTCATAAAGATTAAGCCAGTTCTTCTTGTCTGTGTGTGTGTGCGTGCGTGTGCACATTTTGGGGCGTGAAGTTCTGAATTGTACTATGTGGAGATAAAATGTAAAATCCTCTGAAGCCAATTTGAAATTACATTTAAATTGCATTTCAACACATCATCTTTGTTTTACTTTTCTGGAAGTCAAAGTAGCTAATATACTCTCTAAACAATGCAATTATCCTTCTCTATCGTATGCTTTGAGAATTAAGCTTATTCTTTGCAAGTGGAATAATTTGGAGAATTGTGTTACATGGAGAGATTGATTTTTTTCCCCATTTGTAGATGTTAAATCACTCTCCCTCAGTCAGTTAAATGGAGTGGAATTATTCATCAAGCTTTCTTTACATTTCTGCACAACCTTGGGACTTACACTTCAGAGTATCTATGTTCCATTGTATATAAATGACGCACTGTTATTTGTGCTGTAACTAAACATTATTGTGCTTGCAAATAGAAAACAACTGGTAAAGTCAATAGATTTGGAAGGAGAAAATTTGAGAAGGGACAAATAGATTTGATTTCTTGGTATTGCTGTTGTTTTATTTGAAAAGTGATATATATTAATCTAATATTTTGGTAAGAATCTCATTTTTATATCAGCTATAATTATTTTTATAGGCATACATAATTGTCTTAGGTAAAGTAAATGAGGTAATAGGCTAAAATATCAGTTATGAATGTTTAAAACTTTAAGTTGCACCACTTTTTTGGCTTCTTCTGCTGAGAGATTCTATTTTCAGCATACTTCAAAATGAAATTCTTTCATTTGTAAACATTTTATTTTAGTTTCATTTGATAGTTACAGAATGAAACAAGGATGCTCACTTTTACCGTTGCTATTTATCATTGTACTAGAGGCCCTGGCCAGTAAAATAAGGCTTTGTGAAAAGAAATGAAAGAGATAATAATGAAAATTGGAAGAAAAACAAAATTCTCATTACACACTCATGTCATGTTTGCCTATGTGGAAAATTCAAAAGTGAGTCTGGACAAACTTGTGGAAATAATAAATAAATTTATTAGTGTTTCTAAATACCAGACCAACATACAAAATTAAATCATATTTCTATACACCGGCAGTAAACAAACAAAAACAAAATTTAACAATATCCCACTTAGAATTAATCAATATCAAACACTTTGGCATAAATCTAACAAAAGATGTACAGAACCTCTGTGTTTAAAAATCACAAAACATTAGTAGATGAAATTAAAGAAGACCTAACTGAATGGAAGAAAAAATACATTCACAGACTGGAAAACTATACATTTTAAGGTTGCAAATTCTCCACAAATTAATCGATAGACTCAGAATGATCTCAATCAAAATCCTAAGAGTTCTTTGGGGAAAGGGGCACAAATTCAAAAAATACAGAACAGCTTTCATCTAGGAGCAGCCACGACAATTTTGAAGAAGAAAACTGGAACATTTAAACTATGTGCCTAGAGGACTTCCCTGGCCATCCAGTGGTTAAGACTCCACACTCCCAAATGCAGGAGGTGTGGGTTCGATCCCTGGTTGGGGAACTAAGATCTCACATGCCCTGCGGTGTGGCCAAAAATAAACAAACAAAAAACAAAACAAAACAAAACCCCAAATCTATGTGCCAGGTCCTACCCACATTAATGTCTATTGTGCAAATTTGGCGCAAATACAAAGTGATCAATAGAAAGTAAGAGAGAGTCTAAGAACACACATATTGCATTAGATGATTTATGACAAAGGTGACATTGCAGTGCAGTGGGGAAAGTGTGATAATTTCAATAATTGATGATGGATTGATTTTCTAAATGTACCTTGACCCCTAATTTATACCATACATAAAAATACATTTCAGATGAGCTGAATATCCCAGTGTGCTACCGGTACTTAGTTTCATCAGAATTTTATATTTTAGACATGTAAATAGGTGTGTAATGTTATTTCATTTTAGTATTAATTCCCCTAATGATCAATAATATTTAACATCTTTTCATGTGCTTGTTTTCCATTCACATATATTCTTTGGTGAATTCTCTCATAAAACCTTCACCAATTCTTTTTGTCATTTTGAGTTGTGCTTTTTTATTACTTTTGTGATTAGAGAATGATTTATATATTCTGGACACAAGTCCTTTGTAAGATGTATACAATTTGCATATATATTCTTCCATCTGTAGTTTGACTTTTCATTCTACTGACAGTGTCTTACATGGAACAAAAATTTTAATTGTGCTAAAGTTAAATGTATAGTTTTATTTCTTTTATAGACTCTGTTACACTGTTACTATGTTACAGTGTCATATTTAAGAACTCTTTGTTTAAACCATCATCATGAAGATTCTATTCTTCTAAATATTTCATGTTTTTATATTTTGTATTTGTCTATTATTCATTTGAGTTAACTTTCATATAATATTTGAAGAATATCTTGAGGTTCATTGTTTTCCATCTGATATCCAATTTTTCCAGTACCACTTGAAAAAAAACTATCTTTTGTTTATAATATACATTTTTAAGTGGTGCTCTTCCTTTTTTTACATAGGTCCATGTTTCTGACCTACATGATTTTCCTTCTTGGTGAAAAATGTTTTTAACATTTCTTACAGGACAGGTCTTCTGGTGATTAATTCCCTCACTGTTTGTCTAGAAGACCTTTAGTTTTCCTTCACTTTTGAAGGTTAATTTCATTTGATAGGGAACTCTAAGTTGGTGTTTTTTCTTTGAACACTTATAAAATTTAACGTCACTATTTTCTTGCTTGAATTGTTTCTGCTGAGAAGTTTGCTGTAATTCTTATCCTTCTATGTGTAAGCTGTCTCCCAATCCCACAGGCTTCTTTCAAGATTTTTTTCTTTGCCTTTCCTTTTCACAGTTTTAAGTTTTATTTATTTACTTTTAAAATGTATGCTTCAGTGCAGTTTTTACAGGACTTTTTTTTTCTGCTTTGTATTCTCTGAGCTTCCCAGATCTGTGTTTCTTGTCTGTCATCAATTTTCGAACATTCTTGGCCATTATTACTTCAAATATTTCTTCTGTACCATTTGCTCTTTCTTCTCCTTCTGGGATTTAAATTACGCATACACTATATTTTTCAAAAATTGTCCCATAGTTCTCGGATGTTCTGTTCTTTTTTTAAAGCATTTTCCCCTTGCATATCAGTTTGAGGAGTTTCCATTGATCTATCATGACCTTCACTGATTCTTGCATCGGTTGTGTCGAATATACTCATGAGCCCATAGCAGGCATCCTTCATTTCTGTTACAGTACTTTTGATTTCTAGCATTTCCTTTTGATTTGTGTTTGAGTTCCCATTTCTCAGCTCACCTTACCCATTTGTTCTTGCAGCTTGTCTGTTTTTTCCGTTAGCGCCCTTACCGTATTATTCATGGTTATTTTAAATTCACTGATAATTGCAACCTCATCATCTCAAAGTCTGGTTTTGTCTCTTCAGACTTGCTTTTCTTGCCTTTGGTATGTCTTGTAAGTTTTTATGATGGTTGTTGGAAGCCATATATGTTGTACTGGGTAACAGAAGTAGAGGTAAATAAACCTCTAGTGTGAAGTTTGTGTTAATCTGGCTAGGAGTTACATTTTGTTTGGTGATGGTGCCAGAGTTGCCATATTTCTCTAGTGTTCTTGTTTTTGCCTCCCCCATTTGGGCTTTCCTAAGTAGCGCTCCTCAGAGAGAGTCTGTGTCTTGCAGCTCTTTCGTCTGCTCCTACTACTGTTATCCTGGAGCCCTGCTGCTGTGGAGGTGAGGTGTCAGGGAGCATACCAGCTGAATTCAATTACATTTCATTCTTTCAGTGGACCTCTGCCGCTGGTCTGTGAACTTCACACGAGTTTTTTCTTCGGTAGCTTCCCTCTACCTGCCTGTAAATGTGGAATGTTAGAAGGAGCTGGTGTAAGAGGAACGCCTCTCCCCCTCAGCTCTGGGTCAAGGCTCTGGAACATCTTTCTTCCTTGAAAATAGCATATTTTATGGAGCATCTGAGTGTGTTTTCACAAGGATTATTCTTCTCTTCTCCCTACCATGGCCAGGAGGACATCTTTTGGGGATCTTCATTGTGAAAACCTATCTAGGTTCCTGTAAGTTATCCCATGAATATGTGGGGTCACCCCTAAGACTGTGGGTCTCAACAGTTTCTCACTCTCATCCTAGTTCACACTCAGCCTTCAGCAGTTTGTCAAAATTACCATTTACATGATATTACCAGTTAAAGAGTCCAGCGGCTTCTGTTCCAGTTAAGCATATCTTGGCTCTTTTGGAATTTGACTCTCTTTCCAGATGCCTAATAGAAGGCTGTCCTGAAACTCAGTTGTCTGGTGGATCCAAGAAATGTCACTGACTTTCAGTTAGTCCAGATTTTTCATGTTTTCTAGGTGGGACTTACAACTTTCAAGCTCTTTACATCTCCCAGCTGAGATCTGAAGCCCCTTTGGCCTTTTGCTAAGTTGTAGTTTGTGGTAGGCTAGCCACACAGAGTCTAAGCTAATATACCAGATATTTTAGCCCATTTACAGTCTAATTTATTCAAATTGTAGCACTAAGAGTGGGCTCTTTTTACTTCAAACAAGTGGACCCCAACCAACTGGAAACTAAATGTTACAGCTTTTTCACTACGTACTATATATGACTATATTATGACTAAGAAAGAAAGCTACAGGAATTTAAATTGGGCTGAATATAGAGATCAAGATATTAACGGCACTCAGGCATTTAAAAGCTGGGAGTTGAAGGATAAAGGTAGCTGGCAATTGTTTCAATTTGTCATGAAAATCAATCACACTCTTAAAGTCAACCTAGCATTCCAAACTAACGTCAAGCTGTTTTACTTTGGAAAAGTTGCCTCACCTTACTTACAACTGACATTTACAGGCTTCAAGAAATTTAGTGAATACTCTGGTAAACAAAGAGAGAACATATTTGTTTAGAGGTCCAGTATCAACAATGAGCATGTCCTAAACATCATAACTAAAACAAGAAATATGCATTGCTGTACCAGCATCATACTGTGAGTATGATACATTTTGTCCACTGCATTAATAAATTGTCTTCATCACATAATATGATTTTATCTGAATTTGAGCCTATTTGGGGGCTCCTCATTAATCTGAGTGTCTACATGCACCACAATTATTTTTATAATTTATTATTTTTGTGACAGAGCAAATCTTACTTTATTTTTCATTTGTTTTCAGAACATTTCTTAGCCATTTTTACACATTTTTAGGGTAAATTTTAGAGCCATCCTTTCAAATTCAAAATAAAAATTTATATGGGGAGTGGATTTAATTATGGATTAATTAAAAGAGAATTGCTATTTTTACAACATTGGAACTTTCCATGCTAAAGAAACATCTCTCTCTTGACTCAAGTCTTTTTTTTAGGTTCTTTAGTGTATAGGCCTTGCCTCTGTTTATTATGTTATATGTTAGTTCTTGATCTGTTTTTTGATCAGATAAAATTTCTTCTCATGTCACTGAGTAAATGCTTTCTTTAAAACTCAGAGCAACTGCATTTAATTTATTTTTGTGGCTTTGTCCAAAGACTTCTTAAAAAGTGGTACATTTATAACCATCATTAAAATACAAATTCCTTATGATATATTTTTCCCATTAGAAGAAGCCTGTATTGGTTTTACTTCCCATTTGTTGTATAATACAGTCTATACAGCAGTTCTGTTTTGTCCTTATTGACACGTTTTGGCCCCTTCCTCCTCCTCTTCCTCCTTCTCCTTTCTTGGATATGAAATCTATCAGGAGTAGGCTGTCAATCTTGTTTCATTTGCTTTTTTCTTTCTCTATGAAGAACTCTTAATCCTCAGTTCTCGCATTGTTTCTCCTGTAGACGTAAGACAAAACCTCTCTAAATATTGCCTAAGTACTTTTTCTAGAAGATTTATCTGTTTCCTGCTGTGCTCTTTCTGATGGTAATTTTCTTTCATAGGCACACAGTCAATTTTCTTGGGAGTCAGAAATGAATTCAAATATTAGATCAATTCCTAAGGCTCTTAAACTTGGGCAAATCTCCTAATCCTCCAGTTGATGCTTTTTCTACTTTTTCTTTTCCCTGTTTCTATAGTATAGTTAGTAGGGTCATTACTTTAAATGTACATATAATTTTACCTGTTACATTTTTGTTTTGTTTTGTTTTTGGTTTTTTTTGTGGTACACGGGCCTCTAACTGTTGTGGCCTCTCCCGTTGCGGAGCACAGGCTCCGGACGCGCAGACTTAGCTGCCATGGCTCACGGGCCCAGCCGCTCCGCAGCATGTGGGATCTTCCCGGACCGGGGCACGAACCCGTGTCCCCTGCAGCGGCAGGCGGACTCTCAACCACTGCGCCACCAGGGAAGCCCCCTGTTACATTTTTATGGAAAATAAATTAGGCACCAATATTTTGTTCAGGAATATTATGCCTTATTAAAAAACCTTAGCTTTCTGAAAAAATGCTTTCATTCTTTTTTAAAAATTATAATATCCAAAATAAAACCTTTGAATTCTGTTCATACACAATGGTAACTAATAATTCACTGAGTTTCTTTGTATAAATGCTAATGTGTGCCTTTCTTTGGGAAAACTGAAGATGACACAGTGATTATTAAACTTGCGGTATAGGATAAGGTTGTGACATTAAATCACACAGTTATATGAATTCAGTTATCATTAATATATTACGGTCACTGCAATAAGTTTCATTATTTTTTTCCAAAGATGATGGGATAGTCAAATAATTCAGTCAAAGAACTGATGATTCATTAATTCTGGAAGTGTATTGTGAAAATTATATATTTTGTCCATTAAATTGAAATATTGTTTTCATCATACATTTTTACATGGACTTGAGTCTACTTCTGAGCCCCTCATTTATCTATCAGTTAGCACAACAGTTGTTTTCACAATCTATTAATTTTGTGCCCATTTTGTATTCCCCTCCACTCATCTGATATCACTGCAACAGTGGTGGTTCTGATGCCACTGCCCTGCCACAAGCAAGCTTCTGCAGCCTCATTCTGCATTTTTTGTTTGTTTGTTTGTTTGTTTTTTGACCTGAAGGCAAGGAAAGTCATCCAAGTAGCACAAAGAGGCTGCCTAAAATCTTGGACTATTAAGGCCCCCAGAGATAACAGTCAATCAAATGGGATGGGAGTTAGTGGATACATTTCTTCTTACCGTATCAGAGGAAGAAGCTGAGGTGCATCCTTCCTGGATCCTCAGAGGATCCCCCACAGGAATGAGCACCATGTTCCCACAACAGTGCAGATCAATTATGCATGCTTCCTCGTCCTTCCCCTCTTCCCATCTCACTCTCCTCAGTCTCTCCCCTAGTTCCTGAAATTACCTCCCAAATAATGTGCTTAAAACCAAACTTTTGTCTCAGGCTCTGCTTTTGGGTGCAAACAAAAATAAGGTAGATATAATGAAAGTGGCCTAAGAAAGCAGTCCCTCAAGATGGAGTTATTTTTTTGTCCGTGAAGTATGTTTTATTTATTTATTTTTTGATTTACATTTATTAGTTTCAGAAGTACAACACAGTGATTCAAAATATTTGTAGTTTATATTCCATTTATAGTTATAAAATATTGGCTTTCTTCTCTGTGCTGCACAATATATCCTTGTAGCTTATTTATTTTATACACAGTGGTTTGTACCTCTTAATCCTCTACCCCTATCTTGCCCTTCCCTCTTCCCTCAACCCACTGGTAACCACTAGTTTGTCCTCTATATCTGTGAGTCTGTTTCTTTTCTGTTACATTCACTAGTTTATTTCTTTAGATTCCACATATAAGTGATATCATACAGTATTTGTCTTTCTCTGTCTGACTTATTCCATTAAACATAATACCCTCCAGGTCCATCCAAGTTGTTGGAAATGGCAAAATTTCATTCTTTTTTTAATGGCTGAGCAATATTCCATTATATATATATGTAAATGAAGCCGTTATGAACATTGGGGTGCATGTATCTTTTTGAATTAGCGTTTTTATTTTCTTTGGATAAATACCCAGGAGTGAAATTGCTGGATCGTATGGTTCTATTTTTAGTTTTTTGCAGAGTCTCCTTACTTTTTTCCACAGTGGCTGCATCAATTTACATTCCCACCAACACTGTGCAAGGGCTCCCTAAAGTCAATGAGAATGAAAGAATTCTAAATCAGCAGAATCCAGGTGGTGACACTTACCTGTCAGGGGCATGGTTGACATAATTACTGTCGTGATCAGCAATATTGGGGTGTCAGTGAGTGTGGCCTGCAGGGATATATGGTGAGGTCTAACAGACCTTGCCTTGTGTTCCTACAGATCATGTAGATGAGAAGTCCAGTAGGATACTCCTTACCTGTACAACCAGAAAAAAATTAAGTGCAACTAAATAGAAGACTTATGTCATCTACTAAAAGGGAAAATTGTGAAGCCTTGCCCAGTTTTTTGCCTGAGCCAGATCTCAGATCTGAGACCCATTGGTTGTGGATTGGCTGGTTCCCTCTGAGAAATGACCCTGAAATATCATTACAAATAAAAACAATAAATACTCTTTCAAATCTTATCCAAATTTATCTGTGCCCATTAGTCAGCTGGATCGCACACTGGAGGAAAAGAATGCCAGACTAGGTGAGAGTAGTTGAAGATAGAAGGGGGCCCCAAATGCCAGCATGGCCAGGCAGTTAGAGTGGAGGCAGATGGCGCTCATGTGTGAATAGAGTCCTGGCTGGAGTCTCTCGCTGTGGGTCCTCTGTCATCATTGCCTTGGTCCTCAAGTACGTAATTGGAATGAATCTACTTAGCAGCTGGCAGAGCCCTTAAATTAATTTCCTTTCCTGCAGAGTAAGAGCTTCCACAATAGAAAAAGCCAGTTGGAGGTCCCAGAAACTGCCCTCCCAACCCTAACCATGATGATAAAGCATAGTGATTCCTCATAGCAGTGGAATTGTAGTTAGTGACACTATCAAAGACATTGTCCTGCCATATCTATTCTGCAGCCCCTGCAACTACCACATAGATGTTTGCATAAGAGTGGGGACTGCTATAATCTTAACCAAGAGGTTGCTCCAGCTGCAGCTGTGGTGCCAGGTATGTCTTTTCTAAATCGGATCAGCAAGTTAATGTGGCAAATGTGTTCTTTACAAAGCCTTTTAGAAAATGGAGAAAAGAGTTAATAAATAGCTTTTACGTGGGAAAATTACTGAGGCTATTTAAACTCCTCTGCTCTTAGTCACAGTATAGTCCACAGGAACCCTGGTTGTCTTGAAATTTTGAAGAGAATCGTGAAATTCAGCTAATTGTCCCTGCTGTAACAGGAAGTGGCAAGTAGTCTGGATGTCCCAGAAAGGACACGTTCTGGTGCTGGCTTCTGAGGGGAACTTAATTCGTTTTAGTTCTGAAAGTCGTAGAGAAACTTTAGTTGAACAATTGTTACCAGAAGAACTGCTGCCTGGTGTAACCAGAGCCTGTTAGGGGGGAGCCCACGGGAATGGCAGGCAAATCAGATGCCACCTGGAAGCAGAGAGAAAGGAGCTAGTGGCTTCTTTCCCCTCCAGGCCTATAGTCGCCCTTTGGCTGTCTTACTAGCAGAGCCTAACAGTAAGCAAGCTGGAAAAACAGAAATGGGGATTGCCCGGGTTACGTGTACAAGGGTGGATTTGGAGCTGAGAGACAATGGCTTAATCACTGGCACAACCATGCTGTGGCAGCTTGGTCAAGTCCACTTTGTTGGCTCTCTCTGCTTTCCTAAAACCTTGACCTCACGTCTTCACTCTGGCCTCTTAGGGTCACCTTCCGAACAAGCTACCCATATTAATGTCCTTGCTTTAGTATCTTTTTATATGGCAGAAACTGCTACAGATTGAGTGTGTCCCTTCAAAATCCACATGTTGAAACTCCCAGTGTTATGGTATTAGGAGCTTGAGTCTTTGGGAGGTGATTAGGCCATGAACGTGGAGCCCCCATGTATGGGATTAGTGTTCTGATAAGAAGGCACCTGAGAACTTGCTTACTGTCCCTCTGCTCTCCATCTTGTGAGGAATACAAAAAGACAGTCATCTGCAAACAAGGAAGCATGCTCTTACCTGACACCCCCTCCACTGGCACCTTGATCTTGGACTTTCTAGCCTCCAGAACTGAGAGAAATAAATGTTTGTTGCTTAAGCCACCCAGTCTATAGTATATTTGTTATAGCAGCCTGAACTGAGACAGAACCCAAAATAATAAAATAAAACTTAATAGTGATTCATATTTAAAGCACACAAAATTGCATCCTTCACATAAATAAAAGTCACAACAAAAAATTCAGTTTTTAGAAAATAATATTTTCCTTACATAATCTCCAACCAATCATGCCTCAAGTCAGTAGTCATCACTCAGTTCAATTAAGCTCTAGTTTACCTGAAGAGATTTACTGGAATGCAGTCTTACATGGTATTCAGACTCATCCCATTTTAATTATGATTGAATTGATCAGAGCTTTTTGTCAATTACAAGATGCACTGAAATGAGGGTAAATATTAACCTTAGCATTATTGAGTCAATACCTAACTATGAGCTCAGCAAACCTTTATAGCCAAGCAGAAAGCTACTTCTGAACTTTACCTTTTCATATTATTCATATTATAAAGAATCCATGAAAAATTTCATTTGGTGTAATATTTCTGAAGATTAAAAGTCTAGTTAAAAAGCAAAGAGTATTTCCAAGTGATACACTTAATTCTACATTTTAATTGCTTTTACTATCCACCATAAATTCCCACTTTCTTCTCTCTGAAGCTACAGTTCAATAGCTCAGAACCCTTAATGGGAAATAATCCTCTTTGAATTGACTTTAGCTTTTGAGTATCTTGGACTGACTTTTTTTTTTTTTCATGGAGTTAAACTTCTATATTCTACACATAAAATTAAATTTGCCTCTCTGAGTTTTAACAATTCAATTTAGTGAATTGATATCTTTAAAGTTTATCATAGATTTACCAGTTTGGTCTTTCCAAATGTGTATTTTGCATTTATAATTGAAAGTGGAGTGGATAAATTATTCAAACATTCAAAAAATATTTATTGATTGGCTATCTCTAAGGGCTTGTATTCTAGGTCTACCTTAATATTTTCTGCTGGCCAGTAGCAGTGATCTGATTTTTCTAAATAATTTTGTAAACAAGGAAAGATCTTAAAAATTTTTCTATTTGGGCTTCCCTGGTGGCGCAGTGGTTGAGAGTCTGCCTGCCGATGCAGGGGACACGGGTTCGTTCCCCGGTCCGGGAAGATCCCACATGCCGTGGAGCGGCTAGGCCCGTGAGCCATGGCCGCTGAGCCTGAGCGTCCGGAGCCTGTGCTCCGCAACGGGAGAGGCCACAACAGTGAGAGGCCCGCGTACCACTAAAAAAAAAAAAATTCTATTTGAATGTTCCAATAATTTTTATATAAAATATAACTTTCAAATATTATTATATTAAAACAGTATGTAAGTTCTATCAGGGAAAGTATTTTTCTTTTTTTTTTTTTCTTGCTGTACGCGGGCCTCTCACTGCTGTGGCCTCTCCCGTTGTGGAGCACAGGCTCCGGACACGCAGGCTCAGCGGCCATGGCTCATGGGCCCAGCCGCTCCGCGGCATGTGATATCTTCCCCAACCGGGGCACGAACCCGTGTCTCCTGCATCGGCAGGCGGACTCTCAACCACTGCCCCACCAGGGAAGTCCTGGGGAAAGTATTTTTGTCTGTCATTCACTGCTGCATTGCTAGCATCTAAAATGAGATACAACAGTTGCTGAGAACTTAATAAACATAGATTTAAAAAATGAATCACTGTCACCTGTATAAATGAAAAAAATGTAATAAAAAGCTCTGCAGTAAGAGATTGAGTTAAATACATTCCCAAATTTGTGGTACATTTTTATCAACCTCCAGAAAGTCTCTTTCTATTTTTATTTAATAATTTATTTGCTTTTTACCCCATGCCCCTCTCCTGTTTTCCTCTTGCCTCTACACATTTATAATCAATCTAATCAATACGTATAGTTTAATATGTATCTTTTCTTTGCATTATTCTTTCAGAAATATTTTTTAGGTAAATCATTCACACATGTACGCATATATGTATGTATGTATATACACATTCATCATCTGTTCCTTTTTTTTTACTGAGTACTATACTACATCAGATCCAAGCTTGTCGCTATGTGTATATTCAATATCCATTATTATTTCTTGCTAAATAATTTTCCATATAAAACTTATCCAATCTTCCAGATAGATGAATAGTTAGCCTCTCACCAATCACAACAACAGGTTGTGCTGCAATAAATAATGTTATTCATATTGCTTTATGGACCTGTGAGAATTTTCTTTGAGATATATATGAGTGTAATTGCTGGATCATGGCTATGTGCATACTTAATTTGAATAAATCATAGGAGAATATAAATTCCTACCAGTAGCTTTTCATCATCAAAGTTGTATATCTGTAAACAAATGTTAGTAAATTTTCAAGAATCTTTTCACTACTGTATTCACAATGTGTCTCATCCTAGTAAAACAATTTTAGCATTATTGTCTCTCATATTTATCTGATTCTGTTTCTTCAGTTTATTTAATCCTACCAATAATACATATGTCACTTCAGAAAACATAAAGAGAATTTGTTTGAAAATATACTATTAGCCTCATAAATTTTACTAACCTGAAACTAAAGTCAGTATAAAAACATCTCATATTCTTTCTTATTCTAAAGCCAGAATAATTTCCTGAGCCACAGATTTTACTACTAATCCCCAAATATTTGTATTTCTATTTTCTTTTGTGAGCAAAACAAAACATTTATTTACAATGACTTTTAATAAGCAAAACTAGGTGAAAGTATTTATTTTTAAAATACAATATCTTTATTACTGATGAATTCTAGTAATTTTCTGGAGATTACCTTAATGTGTAAATATTGCAAAACTTATATCTTCATTAATGAATGAATTAGTAATTCATTAATTCATCAAATTCTTGTATTTCTGCTTATAATTTTCGATTTACTTTCAGTTCTGAAAAACAAATTAACATTTCTCAGGTTAATCAGCAATAGTAATAGCATACACTATAAAATGCAGTATGACCATTTATTAAATTAGGTTTCAGAATAAATTTCATATTCCACTTATCCCAAGATAGCCCCTCAGGAAATGGAAAGAGTCCACATGATCTCAAGGCAGCAGTTCAAATACCTAAAAAGGAGGTGTTATAATAAATATGTGCCAAGTTCTCATTTATCTCTTACATTTCTTAGATTCCATAATCCTATTGGATTATTTGTAAATCATTGAACTGACAACAGATTGATACATGTTTTAATTGTTATATGACAAAAATAACTTTGTTTTAATACTAGTAATTAATTTTAATTAATTATAGTCATAAAACTAGGTTGAACTGAGATTAAACCCCAGGTCACCTGAATTAAAAACCCACTTGTAACTCATTTAATAAGTTTGTGAGTGTCCAATAAGCCTTAGGTTCTATGTCAGGGACTGGGGATTAAGTAAAATCTAGGTAATTCTCCTGCTTGTAGTAAAGCAGACACATCCCCACACATATGTACATCTGTATAGTAAAGTGTGTAAATACAGGGAAAACAGTACTATCTTTATTCCCGTCTTCATTCTGAAGAACAGAGCTTTCTGAGTGATGGTAATAGGAATTCTTTGAAAAATAATTTCCATAATCAAAAGGTCCTGGAGGCACTAAATGATGCAGATTAATCAAGAAGAGACAGTTTTAGGAACTTGGGAACTTGAAAGGCCATAGGATTGCTTACTTTGAAAGGTTTTCCTCTCTACTGCAGAAAGTGATTATTATCTGGCATCCTTCATTCAATACATAAATTTGTCTATAAAATAATGAAAAAAGTATTCTATGTTGATAATGATAATTTTCCATTAAGAACAAACTCACTTTATTCTTGCTTAAACATATTTAACAGATTAATAAGCAGTGCCTGAACAGCACCCAATATATCTTGTAGACATTTAAAGTATTTATTAGTATTATTTTTGAAGGCTTTTATTAAATTATAAAGACAATAACTTTTTTTTCAGGACTCATCTGTATCTGAAGGTCCTGGAAAATTTCAAGAATTTCTATGGATAGTACATAATACTCCTAGTGGATACAAAGGATTTAGAAAAGATATACAGGTTTCTTTCATATGTGACTTTTTAGAGTTTTAAATCTGCTAGTACTTTGTGAATAATCAAGCACCTCCTCAAACTTATTTTAACACAGCAATCTTTTGGAGAAAGGAGTAATTATATTGCAGAACACTCTGTAATCTGAATCAAACTTATGTGGTCTGTGCTCAAATAAAACCACTTTTTGGGGCTTCCCTGGTGGTGCAGTGGTTAAGAATCTGCCTGCCAATGCAGGGGACAGGGGTTCGGGCCCTGTCAAAGTTGTATTGTTGCCCTGTCAAAGAAGATCCCACATGCCGCGGAGCAAATAAGCCCACGCGCCACAACTACTGAAGCCCGCACTCCTAGAGCTGGTTGTTCCACAACATGAGTAGCCACTGCAATGAGAAGCCCGTGCAGCACAACAAAGAGTAGCCCCCACTCGCCGCAACTAGAGAAAGCCCGTGTGCAGCAACGAAGACCCAACCCAGCCAAAAATAAATTAAAAAAAAAAAAGTTAACATCAATGGTAATAGGACCAAATATCCTGGTACTGATGCACTGAGAACACAGCATCACTTCTGCAAAATTCCTGCCAAAAATGCACAACCTGAGTTCAATCATGAAGAAACACTGAACAAACCCAAACTGAGAAATATGCATAAAAGGTAAGTGATCTGAACTCTTCAAAAATGCTTAGGTCATGGAAGATAAGGAAATACTAACCCAACCCAGACAAAAAAAAAATAAAAAAAAAAAAAAAAAGAAATTTAAAAAAGCAAAGAAACAAACAAAACACTTTTAGGAAGCCTCCACTACAGATAATTATTTTCTGGAGCCAGTTAGGTAGGCTGCTGGAAACTTTTGCTCATGACCTAGCTTGATTTTGGGGAGAAATAAAGACAATTCCAAATCCTCATTCCTCAAACAGTTCTACAATTTGGGTGATAACAATATTTTATTCTCTCAGAGTCTTCTCCAGGTCAAATGTTTCCTATTTACAAAAATATAAATATATAAATTGGCTTCTAATTTTTCATAAATATAGTATATTAAGATAAATTATGATATACTATATATTATAATATAAAATATATTGCATAAATTTTGAAGCCAATTTGATGATATTATATGTAGTCTGGTTCAAAAATGTTAGATATGTCCTCATTCATAAAAGATACATTAAAAAATACTTTAATTCTTATCATATATTTTATGTGTTCTGCCTAAAATTTCTCTATCTACCTTTTTAATTTCGTGCCCAAGTACTGTGTGGCCAAATTATCTTCTACAAAAGCTATAATTATTAAACAGTGCATGCGTCTTACTGACATTTTCCCTAAGTTATTGTGAAACTAGAGCTTAAAGAGAAGATCACATTACTCTGAGAATTTAATTAATTTTACTTTTTTCATTTCACTTAGGTAGGTTAATTTGCTGCTGAATTTAAAGTATAGATATATGGCAATCTTAATTAAATATAGCCTTGTATTGTTTGACTTGAAAAAATAATTTGTCTATGGAAAATAAGTGCTTGGTAATAAATAATTTCTTGAAAACTAGGACACTGAAAGTTTCATTAAGAGAATCTAAGGAAGACAGATTGAAACAAATGAGTTTGAGCAAAAGATTCGTTTAATTTTGGATATGTTGGCTTTGATAGGTTGTTACATTTTAATATGTTGATCTATTCAAGAAATACTTACCGGATGACTATATTTTCTGAGAAGTTAATATGTCAGAATAACTAAAAGTAAAATAATTATTTAAAAAAGTAAAATAATTTATTAAAATCCTTATTATTGTATTGTAAATTTGGAGAGTTGGTGCGAAATTAGAAGAGGCAGATTAGTCACACTTCTTTGGATTATTAATAAAAGGGAAATGTGATAATAATTCCAGAGTTGGTAGAAATAACTATTCAACCCTCATTATTTACAGATAACAAAAGTGGATTAAGGTTTTCTTGTTTTGTTTTTAGTTTTCCATGCAATCAATCTTACTTCTCTCATTAGATTTAAGTAGGGGAAAAAAAAACCAAAATACTTTAAACAGAGAAAATCTAATCATTCATTTTCATTTTACCTGCTATATTAGCTTTCTATTACTGCTGCAACAAATTACCAAAAACACAGTGGCTTTAAACAGCATTATTTTCTTATAGTTTTGAAAGTCAGAAATCCTAAAGTCAAGATTTCTGCAGGACTGTGTTCCTTCTTCAAGCTATTGGGAAGAGTCCATTTCCTTGTCTTTTCTAGCTTCTAGAAATGGCCCACATTTCCTTAGCTTGTAGCCCAAAATGTCATATTCACAGCCAGAAGGATAGCATCTTCCATCCCTCTCTCTGACTCTGAACCTCCTGCCTCCCTTTATAATGACTCTTGTGCTTTGATTGGACTCGTCAGGATAATCCACGATATTCTCCACATCTCAAGATACTTAACTTTTATCTATACAGTCCCTTTTGCCATAGAAGGTAACCTGTTTGACAAAGATTCCAGGAATTTGGATGTGGACATCTTTAATTGGTTGTTACTCCTTCAGTCACACCTGTGATGGTTAGTTAGGGTGCTATATAATTAACAACTGTGTATTCGAAGCATATTGATTGCTCAGTTTTTAATCAAAGATTGGTTTGATCTAGTAAGATCAGAGAAAGAGCAGTTTTTTGAATAGCTGGTAATAAATATTTATGAGTCTATTATGTATAGCAATTCATTTCTTATTTACTGGCTCTTGTTGAGAAATTCCTCTAAATTATTTTTGTGTTGATTCATCTGAGCTAATTCATGAATTGAACAGTTGCTGTATGTGGTAAAGAGTCCTTATCATTATTGCAAAGTAGGAAAATACAACCAAGGGCTAATCTTCAGGTGTCCCTGAGGCTAAAGGGAAGGGCTCAAGATCAGTTTCCTCCATTCTTTATTTTTAAATAGTTACTAGAGTATAATCATGTTTGATCCTAGACAACAGAAAGTTGCCTACAGTGGGTTATTCCATTTAAACTAAATATTAAATGTCAAAATTTCCATGAGAAGATAACTGATACTTCTCACTTTTGCATGATACTTTTGTTACAGCCAGAAAGATGGTCTTCCTTTCTTACTCGGTTGACAAACCAGAGTCTCTATAAAAGTCCCCACATGATGTAGGCAATCTTTAGTCTCATCTCTCTCCACTCTACCCCATCTTGCTATTTTCCAGCCAGGCTGGCCTCCTTGCTATCCCATGGTGCCTTTAGCCAAGCTCCAGCTTCCCTGTCTGTGCTTGAGCTATGCCCTCTCCCTGGAAAGCTCATCTAACAGATACTTGCATGACTCCTAGGTGCCTCCTGTCACTTTTCAAGTCCTACACTATGGGTTATGCGTTCCCTGGCTACCCCGGATAAAATAACAGTGCCCGACCTCACAGTACCTCTGTCCTTGCCCATAACTTCATTGCTTTTTATTTAATATCTATATCCATGCATCTACTATCATAGTTTATTAATTTACTGTCTCTCTGACTTTGTTTTATTCACTGTTTTAACTCCAGTGCCTAGATAAATGTTCCATTAACGTTGGTTGAATTCAGTTACGTATTTGTCTAGCCCTTATATTAATAGTAATACTGCTTAAAATACTTTAGAATATTAACTCATCCATTCTCAAAACACTCTTAGTTTCTCCATTTTATCAGTGAGAAAATGAGTGAAGTGTCATTGAGGTACAGTAGCATAAAATGTGAGTATAAAAATGATTTTCTGTAAGGGCTCTTTGGTTTAAAAGTGTATCTTGATTTGCTTCTGTTGCCATTTATATAATGTTTATTATTACATAAAGAGCTTTTCGAAGAGCTTATTTTTTATATGTTTCTCAAGATCTCTTCCTGTGCTTTTATAAAGCTTTTGGGATGGTGCCATCTTTAAAACCATCAGGTGATAAACCTTGGGATGTTGAGCATTTAGCCCATTAATTAAAACTTAAGTTTTAAATAGATTACTTTGAAAAGTTAAAATTGTCTTCTGTAACACAATACTTCTTTTTAATTAGAGGTCCTCGATCAAGTGTCTTTGATCTTTAAAACAGCTTTTTGTAAGGGGCAGAGCCTCATTAGTGTTGGCTAATAGAGGGATTTCTCTTAATTTTTACTCAGTTGCTGTTTCCATTTTAATTGAATCCCCAGGTGTTTTTTTTCTGTAGCAATTCAATTTTATAAATTGCTTAAAAATAAATAGCAACTATTTTAAACAGAATTTTACCAGAAATTAGTGTAATGAAATGTTCCAATTATCATGACTGTGATATTTGATAGTTAAAAATAGCTTCTATCTTTCTTTTTTCACGGGGTAGTATTAAAAAACAAAGCAAAATAAAACCAAACAAAAAAGCCAAGTGGCTGCATTTAATGGTGTCCTTAATGATGTTGTAATAGTTACTTTCTATTGCACACTCTGCATCAAGGATCGGAAATGTGAATGTCCAGAGATTTCAAAAAGGTATCGTAAATACATGAGTCAGTTTATAAATGCAGTAGAAATTGGTAAGATTTGTGGCAAAATGTAGAGTGATAGCCAGATCTCAACAATGGCGAATTACTAGAATATTGAGGTAAGATCAGGATTATCAGATCTCTGTCTTTTCAAATTAAACTCAAAATCTGGATTTTGATGAGAAATAGTTTGTAAATCTAACAGATACCTATATCAAATGTTAATTCATTTAATTAAAAAATAAAAATCATTCTGTAGAGTGAAAAAGTCTTGATAATTTCATGTTAAACATGGAATTATTTGTAAAAGTATAATCTGTCTCACATTTAATAAGTACATATTTAGATTTATAATGTTTACAACTCTTGATTTGAGATAAACCAAGTGTGACAAAGAAAAATAAATTAAGATATTTTGGTATACTCTAACTGAATTGCAGGAAAGAACTGTATGAATTCTATCACTTTTTGCAATAAATTTTTCAAGGCTAATTGAGTTGTTTCCTCAATTTTCACAAAAACTTCTAAATAAAAATAAAAAGCAGTAAAATACCTAATACTGCTTTTAAAGTGGATAATTAACTCTCACTTACATAGAGTCAACATTAGATGAATTGATTTGTATTTATATAGTTCAAAATATATCCTTAACGTGTGATTTTACACCAATGAATTCCATTCCGTAACAGATTGTTACCTAATTTTTCTTCTGTGACCCACTTCAAAAGTTTGAGGAACAAGATATTTACATAACTTTGAAATATTTATTAGTTACTAAGGGAAAATAGTTACTTTACAGTGGAGACACTACGCAGACACCACTGTAAGCAAATGATCAAGATGAGCATCAGTAATAATGGCAGATTGGCATCATGTACCACCAGATAGGGTGTGCTGAGCAGGGCATACTAACTCTGTGGTAGTCTTCTCCCAAATTCCTACCTCAATCGAATAATGAGAACATATCAGACAAACTCAAGCTGAGAGAGATAAACAAAACATCTGCCCAGCATTCTTTAGAGATGCCAAGGTCATGAAAGACATGGGAAGAATGAAGGTTGGAGGGGACTGGAGGAGATTGAGGAGAAGTGATAACTAAATGCAATGTGGGATCTTGGCTTGGATCCTAGAACAGAAAAGGCAAAAAAGTAGAAAAACTGCAAAAATCCTACTGAAGTCTGTAATTTAGTTAACAGTACTGTACCAGTGTTTATTCTTTAGAGTTTTGACCATCGTACCATGGTTTTACAAGTGGCAAACCTTACAGGAAGGAGAGTGAGTGGTATATAGAAAATCTCTGTAGTATTTTTGCAGGTCTGCCATGTCTAAAATTTCAAAATAAAAAGTTAGATTAACTTATACAGGTCTATAAGTAGATATTAATAAATTTCTTTTCTAAAAACAAAGCTGAAATCTCTATCGAACTTGAAATTGGTTTTGAAAGATTTCTCCTACTGTTCACTTGGAGCACGATCATTACCTAAATTAAATCTAAAAAAAGCCTAGGTTAATCGGGTTTGCTTTTGATGGGAGGAAACACACTAAATGCAGGATAAACCACCAAGGTGTAAATGTTTCATGTCCATTGCTCTTTCTTTTCCTACTCTGTGCTTTCCAAATCAGTCTATGATGCCAATTGCCTGCCTCAGTCTGAGATGATCTTTTTTTTTTTAACTTTGGCTCTAGAAAACCATTTCCCTTTTGTATGCAGAAAGAAAAGAAATAATCTTTGAATCAGTTCACTAGAGTTTAAGAGTAGCTTTTCTCATTGGTACACGTAGTTTAATGTTAACTTCCTGTTGGACAGCGGTACTTCATCTGCTTTATCAGCTCTTATATAAGTCATTGTAACAGATGGAAAATGTGGCCAAATTCAATTCATTTTTCCTTGGTTAAAAATGTCTGTTAACAGCTCATTACATTTCTTTCCAATTCCACACATCATAGCTACAACCAGTTTGTGGCAAATACATTTTTTGTCAAGATTTCTACTGAATGTTTTACATTTGTCTAAAGCTGTAGCTGTTATACTTAATTAGGTTGCACTTTTATTGGAAGAGCTGGAGCTTAAAATCAATTTATTCTGCTCATTTAAACCTTGACCTCCTTTGCTTATAGAACCAAAGACCAAAAAAAAAAAAGAAATCCCTCATTGTATTTGATAACTTTGTAGTTGTCATGTTAAGTATTAATAATGTGAACTGTTGTGGCTCACAGTACTGAATGCACTTACAATTGGTTATAATTAATCAAATTTTCATAGTTAATGGAAGGTTTTTAAAAGTACTGTACCTTTTCTCTTAAATTTTTTTTTTTGCTCTTATTTATATTTACAAAAATTGGATCATAGCATATTGTCTATAGCACATTTTTATTTTTAACTTAATATAACAATAATTGTGGTTCTCTTTCTATGTATTCCATATTATGTATATGTAGGATTTTATATGTCTTGTCCTCAATGTATTTAATCAATTTCAGCATATTTTTCTTTTAGAGACGCTGATGAAATGAACATTCTTATATCTTTACATGTCCACGGGATTATTTCTTTAGGAAAAAAGCCCTAGAAGTAGAATTACTGTGTTAGAGAGAATGTAAAACAGAGCTTTTAAATTTGCATTTCTTTAATTAGTGAGGGTTAGTATTTAATTTTATTTCTTTTGTGAATTTTCTTCTATTCATGTCCTTTGGGCTGTGTTTCTTATATATTGACTAGGAGTTCTTTTTTTAATGGTTATTAAACTTTTTTCTGTAATATAATGCAAATATTTTTTCGCAATTTAAGTTCTCTTTAGCCACATAAAGGTTTTTAAAAATTTGATGTTATTAAATATGTCAATCTTTTTCTTTACGGTTTACAGAACTCTTGTTTTTATGTTTAGATCTTTATCAATGTGGAATTTATTTTTGTTTTATGATGAGAGTTAAATGTCTAACTTTTTTCCACAAAGTGTATAGTAATTTGATTGAATGGCATTCGTTCAATAATACAAATCATCATTTTTCCACCTTTACCAAATACTAAATCTCCTTATGTACCCGAGTCTCTTTTTGGATTCTGTTTTGTTCCATCATGCCATTTGTTTGTTCCTGCATTATTACTCACAGCTTTAACTCAAATTACAATGGATTTATAGATAAATTGGGAAGGATTGACATCTTTACAATATTGATCCTTAGTTCCAGAAGCATTGTATATCTCTTAAATTATTTAGATCATCTTTGTAGCATTTTCTTTATTTAGGTCTCACACATGCCTCATTTAGTTTATTTTCACATGTTTAATTGATTTTTTTTCTTTTAAAGATATGTTCCTCCCACCGAATTTTCCAGTTGATTATTACTGGGATATATAAGAAAGATATTCTATCTGGCCATCTTTCTAAACTTTCTTAGTTATAATAGTTTTTTGTTTGATTCTTTACAATTTTCTAGGTTGATAAGTATTCCTCACCAACATTTATACCTATTTCTAGGATTGGCTAGGACTCCATGGTTTTGCTGAGGATTAGTGGTGAGAGTTGGCATCCTCATTTTGTTACTGACTTTCATGAGAAACTTCTTGTTTTTTCCTTTAATTTTGATATGTGATATTGGTTTCTGCTAATGCTCTTTTATAAATTAAGGAGGCAGATTTTTATTTCTAGTTTACTATAAGTTTACATCAGAAATGATTGTTGAGCTTTATCAAATACATCTATCAAGATAATAGTATTCTAATGTTGAGCTATCCTGGAAAAAACCCTATTTGTTCATGGTGTGTAATTCTTCTAATATACTATGGGATTCAACTGGTAATGTTTTATTGCTAGGTTTTACATATGCATTGATAAGTCAAGTTGGTTTATAGTAATGTTTTATCCTTTTCTTTGTGGTGTCATATATCTTTATAGCTGAGTTATGCTACTTTTTTTTTTTAAAACAAATCTTACGTATGATTATAGAAACAGTAAAATGCCAGGCAAAATAGAAAAGACCAATTGAGAAAAGATAATTACAACATACATACAAGAGAGGGATTACTTATACCACCATATGAACAAATCTTTTTTTTTTATACAGCAGGTTCTTATTAATCATCAATTTTATACACATCAGTGTATACATGTCAATCCCAATCTCCCAATTCATCACACCACCACCACGCCCCCCCCTCCACCATGGCTTTCTCCCTTTGCTGTCCTTACGTTTGTTCTCTACATAGGTGTCTCAATTCCTGCCCTGCAAACTGGTTCATCTGTACCATTTTTCTATGTTCCACATATATGCGTTAACACACGATATTTTTTTTTCTCTTTCTGACTTACTTCACTCTACATGACAGCCTCTAGATCCATCCACGTCTCAACAAATTACCCAATTTCATTCCTTTTTATGGCTGAGTAATATTCCATTGTATATATGTACCACAACTTCTTTATCCATTCATCTGTCGATGGGCATTTAGGTTGCTTCCATGACCTGGCTATTGTAAATAGTGCTGCAATGAACATTGGGGTGCATTTGTCTTTTTGAATTGTGGTTTTCTCTGGGTATATGCCCAGTAGTGGGATTGCTGAGTCATATGGTAATTCTATTTTCAGTTTTTTAGGGAACCTCTGTACTGTTCTCCATAGTGACTCTATCAGTTCACATTCCCACCAACAGCACAAGAGGGTTCCCTTTTCTCCACACCCTCTCCAGCATTTGATGTTTGTAGATTTTCTGATGATGCCCACTCTAACTTGTGTGAGGTGATACCTCATTGTAGTTTTGATTTTCATTTCTCTAATAATTAGTGATGTTGAGCAGCTTTTCATGTGCTTCTTGGCCATCTGTATGTCGTCTTTGGAGAAATGTCTATTTATGTCTTCTGCCCATTTTTGGATTGGGTTGTTTTTTTAATATTGATCTTCATGAGCTGTTTATATATTTTGGAGATTAATCCTTTGTCCGTTGATTCATTTGCAAATGTTCTCTCCCAATCTGAAGGTTGTCTTTTCTTCTTGTTTATGGTTTCCTTTGCTGTGAAAGGCTTAGAAGTTTCATTAGGTCCCATTTGTTTATTTTTATTTATTTATTTATTTTTTTTGCGGTACGCGGGCCTCTCACTGCTGTGGCCTCTCCCGTTGCGGAACACAGGCTCCGGACGCGCAGGCTCAGCAGCCATGGCTCACGGGCCCAGCCGCTCCGCGGCACGTGGGATCTTCCCCGACCAGGGCACGAACCCGTGTCCCCTGCATCGGCAGGTGGACTCAACCACTGCGCCACCAGGGAAGCCCCCATTTGTTTATTTTTGTTTTTATTTCCATTACTCTAGAAGGTGGATCAAAAAAGATCTTACTGTGATTTATGTCAAAGAGTGTTCTTCCTGTGTTTTCCTCTAACAGTTTTATAGTGTTCAGTCTTACATTTAGATCTCTAATCCATTTTGAGTTTATTTTTGTGTATGGTGTTATGGAGTGTTCTAATTTCATTCTTTTACATGTAGCTGTCCAGTTTTCCCAGCACAACTTATTGAAAAGACTGTCTTTTGCCATTGTATAGCCTTGCCTCCTTTGTCATAGATTAGTTGACCGTAGGTGTATGGGTTTATCTTTGGGCATTCTATCTTGTTCCATTAATCTATGTTTCTGTTTTTGTGCCAGTACCATATTGTCTTGATTACTGTAGCTTTGTAGTATAGTCTGAAGTCAGCGAATCTGATTCCTCCAGCTCCATATTTTCCCTCAAGACTGCTTTGGCTATTCAGGGTCTTTTGTAGGGTGTAAGGTTAGATTGTCTATTTGAGAATTTTCTTGTTTCCTGAGGTAGGCCTGTATAGCTATAAACTTCCCTCTTAGAACTGGTTTGGCTGCATCCCATAGGTTTTGGATCATGGTTCTTTCATTGTCATTTGTCTCTAGGTATTTTTTGATTTCCTCTTTGATTTCTTCAGTGACCTCTTAGGGTTTAATGTGGCCCCAGCAGTCTCTTAGGCTGTCTGCATTTCTTTTCATTCCTTTTTCTTTATTCTGTTCCTCAGCAGTGAATTCCACCATTCTGTCTTCCAGGTCACTTATCCATTTTTCTGTCTCAGTTATCCTGCTATTGATTCCTTTTAGTGTAGTTTTCATTTCAGTTATTGTATTGTTCATCTCTGTTTCTTTGTTCTTTAATTCTTCTAGGTGTTTGTTAAACATTTCTTGTATTTTCTCGATCTTTGCCTCCATTCTTTTTCCGAGGTCCTATATCATCTTCACTATCATTATTCTGAATTCTTTTTCTGGAAGATTGCCTATCTCCACTTCATTTAGTTGTTTTTCTGTGGTTTTATCTTGTTCCTTCGTCTGGTACATAGCCCTCTGCCTTTTCATCTTGTCTATCTTTCTGTGAATGCGGTTTTTGTTCCACAGGCTACAGGATTGTAGTTCTTCTTGCTTGTGCTTTCTTCCCTCTGGTGGATGAGGCTATCTAAGAGGCTTGTGCAAGTTTCCTGATGGGAGGGACTGGTGGTGGGTAGAGCTGACTGTTGCTCCGGTGAGCAGAGCTCAGTAAAACTTTAATCTGTTTGACTGCTGACGGTTAGGGCTGGGTTCCCTCCCTGTTGGTTGTTTTGCTTGAAGCAACCCAGCACTGGAGCCTACCTGGGCTCTTTGGTGGGGCTAATGGCAGACTCTGGGAGGGTTCACGCCAAGGAGTACTTCCCAGAACCTTGCTGCCAGTGTCCTTGTCCCCACAGTGAGCCACATCCTGCCCCCCACCTCTGCAGGAGACCCTCCAACACTAGCAGGTCGGTCTGGTCCAATCTCCCCTGGGGTCAGTGCTCCTTCCCCTACGTCCCGATGCGCCCAGTACTTTGTGTGTGTCCTCCAAGAGTGGAGTCTCTGTTTCCCCCGGTCCTGTTGAAGTCCTGCAGTCAAATTCCAGTACCCTTCAAAGTCTGATTCTCTAGGAATTCCTCCTCCCTTTGCCGGACCCGCATGTTGGGCAGCCTGACGTGGGGCTCAGAACCTTCACTGCAGTGGGTGGCCTTCTGTGGTATAAGTGTGTTCTCCAGTGTGTGAGTCACCCACCCAGCAGTTATGGGATTTGATTTTACTGTGATTGCGCCCCTCCTACTGTTTCATTGTGGCCTCTCCTTTGTGTTTGGATGTGGGGTATCTTTTTTGGTGAGTTCCAGTGTCTTCCTGTCAATGATTGTCCAGCAGCTAGTTGTGATTCTGGTGTTCTCACAAGAGGGAGTGAGAGCACATCCTTCTACCCCGCTGTCTTGGTTCTCAAGCTATCTCTTTTAAATTATTGATGTAATTTTATTTTACTTAAGAATCTAGAAATAATTGTATTAAAATATGTTTCCTATTGATGAGTCACAGTTAGCTAATTGGTTTAACGTAAACTGGGAAGAAAATCTTTCATGATAGGAACTGCCAGTGGCACCCAAGGAGCCCTACATGCTTCCCAGTGACTCAACACCAGGATCTTAAAACTAGTAGTATGACCCCAGGGAAGATTCTTCAAGCTTTATGAATTACTGGTAAGATTCTTCCCTCTCTCTACCAGACCACCCCACCCCACAGTTTTAGCTTCACCGTCATAATTTGGCCACAAGATCCTTCTAATTTATCCTCATATTCCCTAGAATCCAAAAAACCCTAGACTCCCAAGTAATCCCTAATCCCGACAGACATTCATCCCCATATATCTCTGTGCCCCATCCAGTATGAGCCACCTTCACAAACAAACCCTAAATTCACAAACAATCCAGAGAGTCTGCAGGAAACTCAAACACTTCTTTGCTTTCTTCTCTTCCTTTCCTAGCTACTACCTGACTATCCTCAATGACAAGGGTATCCCCATAAATATCTCTGGTGACACTGTTTTCTTTCCCACAACTCAGATTCAAATACCTGCAGGTGAGAATAATGGTTTTCTTGCTGCTGGCTGCCAATTTAATATTATTTTCCTTCTCTCCTTCCTATTGTATGGCTTCTCTAATTTTCTAACATTCCACAGCCAAATGATTCACAACTCTTGTTGGCCTTTTTTTAAAATATCCATAAGCTTACAGTTTCTCACAACTTCTACCATGCTACTTTATCTAAAACACCATCATTCCTCACCTAAAATTATGATACGGTCTCCTAATTGGCTTCCCTACTTCTTTATTTGATCCCACAGTTTATTTCCTCCACATGATCTAGTCCAGTGGTTCTCAACCAGGTGTGGGGGTAGGGGAAGAGAGGCAGGGGACATTTGTCCTTGTTTAGAGACAAGTTTTGGCAGTTACATTGGGAACAGAGAGTGCCGCAGGCTTCTGTAGTGGGTACAGGCCAGAGGATTCATTTGTACCTATCATGGAGTTATGGAACTTTCAGTTTTATGAGGAAGTATAAGTATGTTTCTGAAGGAATTCAGAACATGTTACCCTTTAGGATATATTGATTATTTTTAGTGAAAGGCATTTCAGAAACAGTAGGTGCAAGAAGAGCACTCTGACCTTCTTTTTTTATTCTCAAAAGCAGGAGATAAAACACCCCTTGCGAAAAGTACCTTGCATGTACCAGGAGAAGGAAGACATTTTTATCATGAGAGGCGGGGAACAGAGCCTGAGAAGAGGCTGTACAAACCTTGTTAAAGTAACCCTTATCTTCCTAGTCCCTTCTGCACAATTTACTACTCATAGCTCAAACCCCTCTATGTTATCAATCCTTCATAAATTTATTGTTTGTTTTTCTAAAATGTATAAAAGCTTTCTTCTCTAGTCACTTCACATCTTCATTCTCTTGTGAAGGCATGTAAAAATTTTAATAAGCATTGTATGCTTTTCTCCCCTCAATCTGTTTTATGTTAGTTTTGATTCTTAGGCCCAACCAGAGACTCTAAAAGGGTAAAGATGAATTTTTCCTCCCTTACACTGCTGAGATTTCTAATTGACCCCAACATCAAAATGACCCTCTTCTTTAATAATTGATCTTATATTTAGCTGGACCTTTCCCCCAGCTTTTCTTTACACTTGATGTGACCAAGTGACTCAGTCATGGCCAACGTTCTATAAATAGAAAGAGATTTTGCAACTTCTTGGAAATATTCTTAAAAAGATCATTGGTGCATTTCTTAATCCATTTTTTATCCCCCTGCTGGCTGAAATGTGGACATAATACCTCCACTCAACTGGACATCTTGGACAATGAGTCTGTCTTAGGAAGACAGGCAAATAACACAGAAAAACACAATATAGGATGCTTGAATCCATGATACAATGGAGTACCACACTAGCTTTGGCTTCCCATGTTTAGACTTCCATATGAGAAATAATTGCACTTCTCTTTTATTCAAACAACCGATATTTTGGATTTCCTATCAATTGCAGCTAGCCTTACCAGTAAGGTAAGGGAGAGAGTGAGAGAAAGCTGCTCATATGAACCTGAAGGCAGATATGACGTCATATATATGTGGAGTACAATTAATGGATAGGGAAAAGTTACTATTGTATATTCTTGAATTTTACTTGTACTTTCAACGATTTTAGAGCTACAGAATTACCAAGAACAAACCGAAGAAAAATAAATGAGAAATGATTTTTATAGTAAATTATGTATAAACTGATAAAGGTATTAAGTTGGTGATATTAAGGAGTTGGGACAATTCTATGAGTTTTGATGAATTTTTAAAAAAGAGAAGAGGGGAAAAGAGAGAACATAAAAATGCCAGTATTTTGAACATTTTCTAACATGATTATGTTTGAAAAATGACTATTATTTTTATGCAATAAATCAACAGAATGAACAATTTTTTTTTCTTTTTTTTTTTTTGCGGTACGCAGACCTCTCACTGTTGTGGCCTCTCCCGTTGTGGAGCACAGGCTCCGGACGCACAGGCTCAGCGGCCATGGCTCACGGGCCCAGCCACTCCATGGCATGTGGGATCCTCCTGGACCGGGGCACGAACCCGTGTCCCCTGCCTCGGCAGGCGGACTCTCAACCACTGTGCCACCAGGGAAGCCCAGAATGA
>NW_020174135.1:8683519-8782470 GCF_003031525.2 Neophocaena asiaeorientalis asiaeorientalis
ACAATTTTTAAGTAATGAGAGTAGGGAAAGTAATTTTCCAACTTAAATGAATTTTTATTTTCTAACTTTTCCATTATATTTATTATATACTATATGTTGATTTGTTTTGTCATAGGCTAGCACTGTCAGACACATGTGGATAGTTTCCAAAAGTTGTGTAAGATAATTAAGATCATATTTTGAAAGTGTAAAAATGATTACCATTGTACTAGGTTAGAAGTGGAACACCATTATATAAATGTTATAGAGCTAGTGTTCCACAAGAGAAGAATTTGAAAATCAACTTTTAAAATATTTAATTATGTAGCCAGGTATTAGAGTTGCACTCTGAGCCTTCTGGCTATAATTTGGGTTAGATACTATGAGATGGTATTGTTGTTTGTTAGACATGGTGGACAGTAGATTTATTCCTGCAGTCATCCAACACCGTTTCCTGAGTGCTTACATTGTTGGCCATAATGGGATAGACTGAGATAGATTCTGGGGATTCACCCTCTTTAAATCTTACCCTTTGATCTCAAAGTACTCAACAGTGTTTTATGAGATTCATTAACTGATAATCCAAGAAAAGGTGTTTTGAAATATATAGCTCTTTATTATTAACAGAATGAATATATCAAGCAGGATATAGACAGAGAGTTATACAAATTAAAAGTCATATCATTTGAACATTTATTTATTATAAATTTATTTGCCATAATTTTACAAACTGATATAGTATTTGCAAGATTCTGTGATGAGCTCTATGGCAGATGCAAAATATAAAGCTCTCAAAGATATCTCAGATTTAAGAAAACATGATACAATTTCCTTAAAGTTAGTAAGACTTGACCACAAATTAGTAAATGCCATAAAAATGTTACCTCCGTAAATCATTGTATATTTTATGGAGAATGTGGTTTTCAGATGGCACTTGAAGGGTGAGTGGGAATTGGACATAATAAAATGATCAGTGAGAACAGTGCGGGTTTAGCATGAGTTGAAAAAGCTAAAATTAGTAAGAGAAGGCTTAGGAATTTGCATTGACTTGAGTATAAAGTCTGAAAAAATGAATAAAAGAGGAATCTGTGATAAATTAGATAGGGACAGGTCATGGAGGACCTTAAATATCAGTCACTGAAGAGCCACAAAAATATTTCAGTGGAAAAAGTGATTTAAAAAGTACTATTCTTTGGAAAATTAATCTGACAACATTTTCGAAAATAAATTAGTTTTGTAAGAACCTGGAATTGAGATATGCAGGTAGAATGATACATGCTGCTGAGGTAAACTCAGCAGAATTTGGCAAGATCTATAAATATAAAAGATACATTAAAACTTAATTTACATATAGAAGGTGTTAGGTTTAGCTGGCTCATCTCCTGCTTTTAATAGCAGTTTGACCAAAACTTAGCTTTCCTATTTTTCTACGGAAAATTTTAGCAACTAGAAAACCAAATTCCTAGCTCAGGGTTAGCTCCATGGCTTTTCAACTTAAACATTCACTCAACATCTTTTCTCCTCATCTGTTCAAAACTGAGGTTTTTCTATCTAAAAGAGTAAACTACAATGAATGACGCCCCCCCTGCCCCCATTCTGTCTGTACATTAACCTTATAAACTGTGGGAGAAACTGGTCCCTTAACCTGGCAGGATTTTCCAGGTTTCTGGGTGTTTTCCAGCTTTGACTTGGACATTGCACTTCCAAGAAGCCAGTCAGAGGGAAACACTGTGACTCCTCATTTCCTGATCACAGTCCTGATGTCTTTATGTTCCTTACACTCTGTGCTTGGAGAGCTGCTGATATGTCTCCAGCCTTCTGCTTCTTGTTAGGAAAACTTGCCTCTTGACCTTATTTTCTCATAGAATTTTGTCTCCCAAGATCTGTGCCCTATGAATACTCAACATTTTGCTCTCCTTGACTGACATTTTGCTCCTTCCCTCCACTTCCTGACCCTTGACAGGACAAGTCTCCTACAAAAACTGTCTGAGAGCTCCTAAGAGTTTCTTCAAGCTTGAAATACCCTCTTTTTAAATCTTATTATATATGCTCAGCTGTGAGTTTTTTTTAACAATGATTCAGGACAGCTGTTGACATTTACGCAGCCTGGCTTTCTAACACATCCTATTACTAATGATGATTTCCCAAAGTACGTTTTAAATAATTTAGTCAACAAATATAAAGTAAGTATCATCAAGGCACATTTGGGCACTCCTGAGTGCTAAATGGGATATAAACGATGATTAATATATAATCAAATATCTCAAGAACAATAATAATGAAGAATTTCAAAGTTTAAAGAAATCTCACCACTGAGATTTTCTTGGTTTTCTAAGAACCAAGCACTCATTTCCCCAGCAGCTGGGAATATAGGCTGCTGACAGCTCACAACCAATTTCTTATCTGCGAATGGCCTTGAGCAAAAGGAACATGCTTTGCCCAAGTGTTAAGTTGAATGTAACAACTCACATCTCATGACTGGTTGCTGTGAGGGTACAAAGGCCTGACCTCTGTGCCTCAATACAGGGCACCTCCAAAGGGCCCTATCAGATCTAGTGCTTTCCATGGATTCAGAAGAAGTCTGTGTCACACTGGATTGGAGATTCTCTAATAAGCTTCTTGTGTACAAATAAGATGTCCCATCTGAGGCAAGAGCTATGGGTTATAAACCTAAGGATTTTGTAATTTACAAGGTGTAACGTGACTTGACTTTATGTTAGTTGGATATGCATATCTATTTTTAAACAGCTTTTGTGGTGTAATTGACATACAAGAAAGTGTACATATTTAACAATTACAATTGTTAAATGTCTAATTACCCATGAAACCATCACAAATTAATGATGATGAGGGTACCCATCTGCCCACATGTTTGTAATCCCTCTGTAATCACTTCCTCTCCTACATCCCTATCTGTATCCCCAGGCAACCACTAACTGATTTGTGTCTCTGAAGATTGGCTTGTATTTACTAGAGTTTATATAAATGAAATCATAAGGTATGCACTATCTTTTGTCTGGCTTCTTCCATCCATCATAACTATTTTGATTTTCATCTGTGTTGTATCCATCAAAAGTTTAGAGTTTATGTAGAATTATTATTATTTCTTCTTTAAATATTTTATAAAATGCACCACTGAAGCCATCTGGGCTTAGGTTTTTGTTTGGGTTTTTTTCTTTTACAAATGCTTCTAACTACAAATTTAATTTTCATATTATCTATAATGTTATGCAGGATATTTGTTTCTACTTGATAAGCTTTTGTATTTTATGTCTTCTAAGGAATTTGTCCATTTTACATAAATCAAACTGAGATTCCCAACTCCTCTAAACTGTGAAATAATAAATGTTTGTCTTTTTAATCTGCTAAATTTTGGGATAATTTGTTGAATAGCAATATCTAACTAATGCAGTTCATCTGAAAATTGTCACTTTCCATTCTTTTCATTGTTTTTGCAATAAATTGATGTCATCATTAGGGTAAATTTTAAATGATTGAGAGAAAAATATTTTGATATATGTCCAATGTACTTAAGAAAAGAATTACTCTGAGCACAGCAGGACAGTGTTTAATAATAGATGGAACACTGATCGTTAACTCCAATTACTCTCTTCTAGTTTCACTCTTAACAGCCAAGACCTCAGTCCTTTGCTCAGCCTCTCAGTCCATACCTGGCCTTAAAATGAACACTTTAGAAGCAATTCACATTTCACTGTCTCTAAGATACCATTAACTGTAAAAGGCATCAAAATTTTTAGAAATATACAATGTGAAAGAATTATCTTATAAATGATTAAATATGATTATAGATAGGCATGGGGGAGTCCAATTTAAATGCTTTGAGAATTTAGAAAAATATTTAACTGACAAATTTATAAATTTCAGGGATCTAATGTTATAATGCCAAATGAAGGCTATATTTAAAAAAATAACTTATTTTGTATGTAGTTCAATTCAATCTTACTTTCAATATCAAAAATACAAATATCATTTTACTGAAACAGCAGATTCATTTCTAAAAATCAGTGTATAATGTAAGGCACTTAGATTGTATTTTGTCTTTTGAGGGTGTTCTATTATGGATAATGATGCTGTAAACATTTTCATATAAGCCTTTGACTAGTACTTAATAATTGGATTGTTGGATCATAGTATAAGTTTATGTTTAAATTTATAAGAAATGACCAAACTGGATTTTAATTTTGCTTGGGAAAATAGCCTGCACAGTATCCATAGACTGAAAACTTCAAAATATCTCTGATAGAAATTTACCATGCTCATAGATCAGAAGGTTCAATATTGTTTGGATGTCAATTTTGCAAAATTCAGCTAATGAAAAATAGACTCAATAGAAGGCAATTATAATCCAGTCAGGCTTTTTCTCCATGGATTCAAAATCATGTAACTAGAAAGCACTTTATAGTTGTGGCCTTGAGCTATACTGGTCATTAAAGGAATGGCAGTCTTCTTATATACTCTTCCAGAGGACCTGCTTTTTTACCGTCCCAGTTGAAGGTAACTTAAGCACACTGAGGCGAATGCAGAAAATCAGGCAAGAAAATCCCTATTCTTGCTATAACCTCTAACTACCCCCAACACTTGGCCCGCAGGTGGGAGGAGGGGCTTTAGAAACATCAGGTATGGAGGAGCTGTAGAAAATGTAGTAGAGTGCCATGCTCCCCTTAACATACCAGGAAAAACAAAAATGAGGTCCCCTTTCCAGAATCTGTGGAAATGATGTTACTGAGTTGTTGGCAGAAACTGAATAGAATAAACTTTGTGGCATTGCCTGGTTCCCTGTAGCCAATACTTGTATAAAATGTAACAAGTCTGTGCACTGAAGCATTTGATGCTGAGAGGGCTGGCCTTCTGGTAGAGTCATGGAGTTGGAGGGAAGGCTCTATACTGTTTGGAGTCTTCAAGATCAGTAGCAAAAGATGAGATCATAGACTCTAGCAGAGAAATGTCATCAGATAGTGTTTCCTTGCCCCCCAAAGCCAGCTATAACCAGCCAGACCTTGTGGTCGCCAGGCCATGGAGCTGGCTAGTGAAGAGCTGGTGATAAAGGTGAGCTGAGGATCCATTCTCCCTTCACCATGAGGTCAGACCATGTACTGCAACACCACCCTGAAGACAGACACTCAGCCATAGGGAACCCTGAAAAAGTGAGAAAGGATGCAAGCGTTTCCAACAATGAGATCACTTCAGACACTGTTAAAAATATTGGCTGTGACTGAGACCAACTGGTTGGAATGAATTATTTTTTCCTTTTCTTTCCTCACTTTCTAGTGATATTGAGATTAACAAGGAAATCAGATCACTAGAGAATAAAAGATGAAGATGAAGTCCTCAGGAAATAAAGGATCTATGAGTTCTTAACACAATTGAAAATACTATGAAATTATTTTGACCTTTGAAATAAAGTTAAGTCTTAACTATTATGCATTTTTTCTCCTATGGAGGTAATCTTGAGAGCGCTTTTCTTACCAATGCTTGAAGCTCGCATCGATCAAAAGAATAGGTAACAAGCATGAAATAAACTCTGTTTTCATGAGGCTTGGGTAGCAGGGAAATGGTATAAAATTTACTTCAACCTCACTTCCTTTTAATAAATTAATCTGTAAAGAAAGCCAATGCTACCTAATAGCCAATGCTACATTCTTTATGTTCCAAGCTGGGATTTTTTTTTTTTTTTTTTTTTTTTTTTTTGCGGTTGTGGCCTCTCCCGTTGCGGAGCACAGGCTCCGGACACGCAGGCTCATCGGCCATGGCTCACGGGCCTAGCCGCTCTGCGGCATGTGGGATCTTCCCGGACCGGGGCATGAACCCGTGTCCCCTGCCTCAGCAGGCGGACTCTCAACCACTGCGCCACCAGGGAAGCCCAAGCTGGGATTTTTTTAACTGAATATTTTTATTTCATTTGGGATAAAACACAGTAATTTTTTTTTTTTTTTGAAGCATTTCTAGTTGTAAGCATTTTGAATTAGCATACTGTCTTGAGCAAAGGTTATATTTGGAGTCTGCAGGGGAAAGCAGAGTTTTCCTAGTACAAAGACATTGATATACAGTAATGTATTTACACTGTCAAAGAGACTATGCCAATTATGCTGATTATAAAGGTCACTTAGATGGTTCCCTAGTCAGTTCAGGAAGCATACGATTTCCCAACACCATTCTGTTTAACATTGTTAGTCTCTGAAGTATTATTAATTTTATTTTATTTAAAGTAGAACAGTATATTGAGAGAGCCTTTGAACACAGAGGATGTGCACTTTTGAAATGCACATTGAGGTATATGATAGAAATTACACCAAATATTCATGGACATTAAGTTAATATAAGTTGAAAACAAATTACTATTCCATTACAATATAGGTATTCGTGTTAATTTTTCATTTCATATTGAATTTTATCATCACTATATCCAGTAAATTGTTTGAGGAACCTAAAGAAATATTTTGGATGTATATTGATTAGAGCAATTAAACTAATTTTAATAAAACCTTACCTCTTGATTATTTCAGGCAGGTTTAGCACGGAACATAGCATTGAATACAGCAATATGCGCCAAAGATGTTATAAAGGGTTTTAACAGTTAGCATCAAACTTTAAATTGCAATTTTTCCCCCTTAGTGCTTAACTTTTACAGCACATTACCTCATTTTACAGAAACTGATGAAATTAAATAAGTGCTATTTCCATTAAGTGAGACAATGTGCCTTAACATAATACGTCGAATAGTTTTTCATAGCATAATTTTTTTTCCTGCCTTTTGTTTGCAGTCCCCTTTTAAGACTTTAAATGGGATTTGGTTCCCTACTAATTTTTATCCTTTTCAATCGGAATACAGTAGCTTTTCCCCACCCTGTGTTTCTAATGGAGCTTGAAATTAACATTGTGCTTTTGTTGTAATTTACGTTTTATTATTATGTTGCTGAAAATTGGAAAATGTTCATAGGGTTTTTAGAAAACATTGCTTAGTGTTAAAGTATGTCAAACAAAAAGAGAATTTTTTTGAAACGCTAAACACTGAACAGATTGTGACTTTGATTTTATCAAATTACTTTAATTGACTTCTTCAGAAATGAAATGTAAATGACAGCCAAAAAAGCCATGAATAGGTCGGCCACTTTAACTAAAATTTGGGTAAATTCCTCTTCATTAAAACGAAGGACATAGACTCCCTTAAATTAAAAGGGAAAGGATCCCATTCCCATTCCTCTATTCAGTCACTCTGCCCGTATCTGGCAGAATCTGAACATTCACCTTCAGAAACTAATATTCTACACTGGCTGTGTTGAGGCAGCTGTTCATAGGATTTTTTTTTAACATCTTTATTGGAGTATAATTGCTTTACAACGGTGTGTTAGTTTCTGCTTTATAACAAAGTGAATCAGCTATACGTATACATATATCCCCATATCTCCTCACTCTTGTGTCTCCCTCCCAGCCCTCCTATCCCACCCCTCTAGGTGGTCACAAAGCACCGAGCTGATCTCCCTGTGCTATGTGGCTGCTTCCCACTAGCTATCTACCTTACATTTGGTAGTGTATATTGGTCCATGCCACTCTGTCACTTCATCCCAGCTTACCCTTCCCCCTCCCCATATCCTCAAGTCCATTCTCTAGTAGATCTGCATCTTTATTTCTGTCCTGCCCCTAGGTTCTTCATGACCTTTTTGTTTGTTTGTTTTTAGATTCCATATATATGTGTTAGCATATATATGGAATCTCCATAGTGGCTGTATCAATTTACATTCCCACCAACAGTGCAAGAGGGTTCCCTAGGACTTTGATTAGTATGTACTTAGTCTATGCAGAGGAGAGGAGACCAGATATTACCGAGTTGCATTTTCGATGCTAAATCTACTGCCCCTTCATTTTCTTTCACCTGTATTGAAACCCCTAATTTCTCAACCTGTTCAACTGGCTGGAAAATGAAATAAAGCTCACTCTCTAGTACAGAGATTCTGGGTTAATCCTGATAATGTATTACTATGCTGTAACATTAAATACTCAATGAATAGAAAGTAAATGGTTGTAATGTCAATGGGGTATTTATTCTGACTTCTATCAAGAAATGTATTGGGGCCTCTGATTTTAGCCAAAGGTTGTTAAGAATAGTTTTAATCAATCTAAAGAAGTATTTTGTAAAGAAGATGTGGCACATATATACAATGGAATATTACTCAGCCATAAAAAGAAACGAAATTGAGCTATTTGTAATGAGGTGGATAGACCTAGAGTCTGTCATACAGAGTGAAGTAAGTCAGAAAGAGAAAGACAAATACCGTATGCTAACACATATATATGGAATTTAAGAAAAAAAAATGTCATGAAGAACCTAGGGGTAAGACAGGAATAAAGACACAGACCTACTAGAGAATGGACTTGATATGGGGAGGGGGAAGGGTGAGCTGTGACAGGGCGAGAGAGAGGCATGGACATGTATACACTAACAAACGTAAGGTAGATAGCTGGTGGGAAGCAGCCGCATGTCACAGGGATATCGACTCGGTGCTTTGTGACTGCCTGGAGGGGTGGGATAGGGAGGGTGGGAGGGAGAGAGACGCAAGAGGGTAGAGATATGGGAACATATGTATATGTATAACTGATTCACTTTGTTATAAAGCAGAAACTAACACACCATTGTAAAGCAATTATACCCCAATAAAGATGTTAAAAAAAAATACAGAGAAAAAAAAAAAAAGAAGTATTGTGTCCTTGGTGCACAGTAAAGTCACCTGGAACTTCAGTAATTACTCATACGCAGATCCTACTAGCTGAAAATCCAATATAATTGCTTTAAGATAGAGTGAGCCATGGCCTGCATATCTATATGTACATATATTCAGGTATTATTACTATCATGAAGAAAGTTTTGAGATTCTCTGTATAAAATATTAATAACCTTAGTACCTAACGGAAACTTACTGAATGCTTGGCTAAATATTTGTGGATCTTGGTGGTGTAAGTGCAGAGCCCTCCATCTCGCCCATATTGGAAAAAATCTTGTCTATTGTTCTGGCCTTTTTAAACTTGGAGTGGCCACATCTGTCCTTGACTTGAAATGGGTACAAGATTTCTAGCAAACGGTGGTTAGATCCATGATACTTTGCGGACTTACCAGTTGTCCACTGAGAAGTGTTCAACAGTTCCTGTTACACTTACAACATTCCCAGCAAGGCTGAGGACATGACGTTTGTCGTTTTAATTTATTTTGAACATTTACCCAGAGAGGATCTTTATCTTAGGCACTTTGTACACTTTAATAGAATTTGTACATAATGTTCTTTAAAACATTAAATAAGGCCAATTTTTCAAGTAAATTTTGCCTAATGGCTTTAACAACTGTCCATTCATTGCCGACATGGTGTATGGATACAGGGAGGTGATGATCAATGAGGTAATTACAGTGAAGGTGCAGCAGTTTTAAAGTAGGTATCTTGGCAGAATTTAATTACTGCTACCCATCTTCATATGCTAAGTAGGTGAAAACTGATCCAAGTGTCCTTGCCTGTGCTGTATTGGTGGAGTGATTGTGAGGAAGAGCTTCTGATGTCTGAAGGTGAAGAGCAGCCAGGCCATTAGATGGAACATGAATATGCATACTATGATAAGACTCTTTCACACTTTGTTTCTTCTTCATTAGGAATATCCCCCTTTCCCTTTTCCACCAAACTTATCATTTTATTTTTTCATAGCTATGTTAACGGCTCTTCACTTCTAGATACGTTTTGCTAACTCTTCCTAGCTATATCCTTTACTTCTTATTATTCTGTTAATTTTAGAATATTATCATACAGAATACAGCTATGTAATTCAAATATGAAGTACAATAGTTTTACATTTTTTATTTGCAAATTTCTCTCCTGTTGGATGTAATACCCTTAAAAAGAAAGTGTTTTCCATTGCTGAGACATAGCATGTTGTCTGTACTTCATATACAGTGCAAGTTTAATAGGAGTGTCAAGGGAATATTATAGAAAGAATGTATAAATTTGAGGTTTAAGTATTTCTAAGTGGTTTTGTGAGCTTTATCGTAGCAAACTAATGTCCTCAGAAATCAGTTTTCTCATTTGTAAAATAAGCTTCTTAAACTCATAATACTCTATTGTGTGTTAGGAACCATTCCTCTGTGATTAGTTCTAGAATGTTATCTATCAGATCTTATACATTAATACATGTGGGCATATACATCACACATTATACCACAGTGCCCATCAGGGAATAGGCAGACTTATTTCTGAATCTCTAACACTAACATGGTGCTCAAATCAAACTTGAAGCTCAAAATATTATTGACAAAGAAAGTATGCACTTTTCATGATTCTGTAGTTCACAGGTTTGCTGACAATAAAAGGGCACTTGAAATTTTCAAATCTTTCTTAATTTGTTTCTGGTTTATGATGCCAAACCACACCTTTTAAAATACATGTGCATGCCAATATCTTGTTAGGACTGAAGCCATAAAGTAGACTTGAACCTTTTTGACTGAGGTCTTCAAAACCTACAGGTGCTGGAGCATTCCCTGCCCCTTCTCTAGTCACTGGCAGGCTATGAGTTAAATTGTAAGAGTTCTTTGGAAACTCTAAATCCATTACTTGATTCCATCGCAGCAGGTCCATCCTATAAATCATGACTCCACACGGGTCCCACTTCCTTCTCTTTGTTAAACTCACCAGCTCTCCATGTAATATAAGTGCTATCTGTTTAAGTGAAGTCCTTAAAGCCTTGCTTCTCTGAGTCACTGGCTCCTCTTTCAAAGTCTGGCAGGTTGGGGGGTACTAGGAAAAAGAATATGTAGTACTTATGCTTATAAATGAAAGACTGAATGAGCCCCATGAGTCTGGAGATTGTCTGCTCACAGGTGGGGACTCAGATACTGGATGGCCATACTGTCCACACTGTTTCCTGTCACCCTAAACTTTCTGTCAGAAGAAAAAGTAATGGTTTCAACTGGATGGAAATTATTATGTAAAAATGAAACAGAAATTATTATTTATGAATTCGTTTGTAATTACATTAACAAAATTCTACCTACTAAGCTGTTCTACTACTTATTTTGATAACTGCAGACACCTTAGGAAAGACCATGGATATTGAAAGCAATGGATGATTTAAATTTAATTAGATGGGGCACTCTAACTTGGATCGTATTACCAAAAACAAAAAATGTTTGTACAAATTTATCTTAAGGAGAATAACGCATTTGTCTCTTTTTGGCTTTAGAATTCGTTCTAGGACATTTAGCTTTACTTTTCCTCAAGAATGTTGCCATGCTTTAAACATTAGGAATGTATGGCCACCAATGATGTTTCTCACTGAGACAAATAAAAATTATGTATCAACATATCTTAATTTTTTTCAAACAATTCTACACTTCTGCTTGATTTTGCCATATAACATGTGGAAAATATAAATATGCAATACTTCATCAAACATGAAGAGAGAATACCTTTAATACTTGAAGTTATATGACATCTTTTGCCCCCCTGATATGGCAAGGCAGTTTATATTTTCTCCAATTGATCTTGAGACACCCAAAGATACTTTGAACATTTTTCAGCGAAAATCATATCTAAACCAATGTATTTTTATGTAATTGTATTTTGTTTGATTTTATCTATCTATCTATCTATGAAACAAATGCTCACAATAAAAATACACAAATAACCCTGGAAAGAACCTGTTTTTTAATGAGGTTACTTTCCCAGATATTGGGGGTTAAGACTTCAACATATCTTCTTGAGGACACAATTAAACCTATAACATTATTTTTCTGTACTCTCCTGTATTTTTATAATGAAAAAAGTTTAAAAGTATAGGTTTATTAAGATGTATTATTTTTAATTGAAATAAATTTGAATTTTTAAATCAAAGCTTATAATGATAGAGATTTGCATATATAATGTTAAATAGTTATTAGCATTATGGGGTTGATAACTTTTGTTTTTATTATTCTTAGTCAGGAAAACCATTCTCATATTTATAAAGCAACTCAAATTTCTAAAATATGTGTTAATTTTCATGATATTTTCTGATTGACATAGAAGTTTGACCTAGAATGAATGTACAGCCAGTTAAGAAATATTACTAATTTTTATTTTGGAAAATTAATACTTTTCCATTTTCGGTAAATGACATTACATGAGAAAATCATTGAAAGGATACTTAATGAGTAATTGACTTGGTTTAAAACCTTTTTAAAAAACATTCAACCGTGTATTGAAAATGATACATAAATCAGAATGATTTTTTCTAACTACAAGTTTAAAAGTATGTGTCTATTTATGGAATTTTTTTTTTTTTAGTTTTATGGAATATATTTTAGTTTTTTTTTTTAACATCTTTATTAGAGTATACTTGCTTTACAATGGTGTGTTAGTTTTTGCTTTATAGCAAAGTGAATCAGTTATACATATACATATATCCCCATATCTCTTCCCTCTTGTGTTTCCCACCCTCCCTATCCCACCCCTCCAGGTGGTCACAAAGCACCAAGCTGATCGCCCTGTGCTATGCGGCTGCTTCCCACTAGCTATCTATTTTACATTTGGTAAATCTATCTCAAGATTGCTTTGTCTATTTGGGGTCTTTAGTGTTTCCATACAAATTGTGAAATTTTTTGTTCTAGTTCTGTGAAAAATGCCATTGGTAGTTTTATAGGGATTGCATTGAATCTGTAGAGTGCTTTGGGTAGTATAGTCATTTTCACAATGTTGATTCTTCCAATTCAAGAATATGGTATATCTCTCCATCTGTTTGTATCATCTTTAATTCCTTTCTTAAGTGTCTTATAGTTTTCTGCATACATGTCTTTTGTCTCCTTAGGTAGGTTTGTTCCTAGGTATTTTATTTTTTTTGTTGCAGTGGTAAGTGCAAGTGTTTCCTTAATTTCTCTTTCAGATTTTTCCTCATTGGTGTATAGGAGTGCAAGAGATTTCTGTGCATTAAGTTTGTATCCTGCTACTTTACCAGATTCATTGATTCTCTCTAGTAGTATTCTGGTAGCATCTTTAGGATTCTCAATGTATGCTATCATGTCATCTGGAAACAGTGACAGTTTTACCTCTTCTTTTCTGATTTGGATTCCTTTTAATTTTTTTTTCTTCTCTGATTGCTGTGGCTATAACTTCCAAAACTATGTTGAATAATAGTTGTGAGAGTGGGCACCTTGTCTTGTTCCTGATCTTAGAGGAAATGGTTTCAGTTTTTCACCAATGAGAACGATGTTGGCTGTGGGTTTGCTATATATGGCCTTTATTATGTTGAGGTAGGTTCCTTCTATGCCTACTTTTGTTTTTGTCATAAATGGGTGTTGAATTTTGTGGAAAGTTTTTCTGCATCTATTGGGATGATCATATGGTTTTTATCATTCAGTATGTTAATATGGTGTATCACATTGATTGATTTGCATATATTGAAGAATCCTTGTATTCATGGAATAAATCCCACTTGATCATGGTGTATGATCCTTTTAATATACTGTTGGATTCTGTTTGCTAGTATTTTGTTGAGGATTTTTGCATCTATGTTCATCAGTGTTATTGGCCTGTAGCTTTCTTTCTTTGTGACATCTTTGTCTGGTTTTGGTATCAGGGTGATGGTGGCCTTGTAGAATGAGTCTGGAAGTGCTCCTCCCTCTGCTATGCTTTGGAAGAGTTTGAGAAGGATAGGTGTTAGCTCTTCTCTAAATGTTTGATAGAATTCGCCTGTGAAGGCATCTGGTTCTGGGCTTTTGTTTGTTGGAAGATTTTTAGTCACAGTCTCAATTTCAGTGCTTGTGATTGGTCTGTTTATATTTTCTGTTTCTTCCTGGTTCAGTCTCAGAAGGTTGTGCTGTTCTAAGAATTTGTCCATTTCTTCCATTTTGTCCATTTTATTGGCATAGAGTTGCTTGTAGTAATCTCTTATGATCCTTTGTATTTCTGCACTGTCATTTGCTACTTCTCCTTTTTCATTTCTAATTCTGTTGATTTGAGTCTTCTCCCTGTTTTTTTTGATGAGTCTGGCTAATGGTTTATCAATTTTGTTTATCTTCTGAAATACCAACTTTTAGTTTTATTGATCTTTGCCATTGTTTCCTTCATTTATTTTTCATTTATTTCTGATTTGATCATTATGATTTCTTTCCTTTTGCTACTTTGGGGTTTTTTTGGTTCTTCTTTCTCGAATTGCTTTAGGTGTAAGGTTAGGTTTTTTATTTGAGATTTTTCTTGGTTCCTTAGGTAGGATAGTATTGCTATAAACTTCCCTCTTAGAACTGCTTTTGCTGCAGCCCATAGGTTTTGTGTCATAGTGTTTTCATTGTCATTTGTTTCTGGATAGTTTTTGATTTCCTCTTTGATTCCCTCTGTGATCTCTTGGTTATTTAATAGTGTATTGTTTAGCCTCCATATGTTTGTATTTTTTCCTGTAATTGATATCTAGTCTCATAGCATTGTGGTCTAAAAAGATGTTTGATACGATTTCAATTTTCTTAAATTCACCAAGGCTTGATTTGTGACCGAAGATATGATCTATCCTGGAGAATGTTCCATGAACACTTGAGAAGAAAGTGTATTCTGTTGTTTCGGGATGGAATGTCCTGTAAATATCAGTTAAGTCCATCTTGTCTAATGTGTCATTTAAAGCTTGTGTTTTCCAATTTATTTTCATTTTGGATCATCTGGCCATTGGTGAAAGTGGAATGTTAAAGTCCCCAACTATTATTGTGTTACTGTTGATTTCCCCTTTTATGGCTGTTAGCATTTGCCTTAAGTATTGAGGTGTTCCTGTGTTGGGGGCATAAATATTTACCATTGTTATATCTTCTTCTTGGATTGATCCCTTGATCATTATGTAGTGCCCTTCTTTGTCTCTTGTAATAGTCTTTATTTTAAAGTCTATTTTGTCTTATATGAGAATTGCTACTCCAGCTTTGTTTTGATGTCCATTTGCATGGAATATCTTTTTCCATCCCCTGACTTTCAGTGTGTATGTGTCCCTAGGTCTGAAGTGGGTCTCTTGTAGACAGCATATATATGGGTCTTGTTTTTGTATCCATTCAGTTAGTCTATGTCTTTTGGTTGGAGCATTCACTCCATTTACATTTAATGTAATTATCAATATATATGTTCCTATTACCATTTTATCAATTGTTTTGGGTTTGTTTTTGTAGGTCTTTTCCTTCTCTTGTGTTTCCTGCCTAGTATAATTTTAGGCAGCCTCTCTGCTAATATGTTCCTGTCTTGCTAGTTGTTTGGCATGAGGTGTCCAGCAGTGGAGCTTGCTGGCCATTGGGTGGAGCTGGATCTTAGCATTGAGATGTATATCCCTGAAAGAGCTCTCGCCAATTGATATTATGTGGGGCCAGGAGGTCTCTGGTGTCCATGTCCTGAATTCAGCTCTCCCACCTCAGATGCTCAGGCCTGACACAGGTCGGAGGACCAGGACCCTCTCAGCCACATGGTGAAATTCACAAAGCTGAGTAGGAGAAATGCCGGAAGTAACTCCTATGCCTGTGGCAATGCTTATCCATGTTAATACATCCTGAATGGGGGCTGTTCTCCAAAAGCAGTGGAGAACTCAGAAGAGTAAAGTCACTCGCTCAACTAATAATAAGTCCGGAATACATATGCTTTTGTCTACATGTACCACCCTTTCTCTTTTCAACCTCTGCTGTGTTCTCCCCTTCGTTGAGGACAGTTAAATTGACTGGTGGTTTTAGTAAATTAACTTCGTTTCCTTACTACAGGGTTTTTGAGAGCCTTTGATCTATTACTGTACAAAAGGGAAAGACTGTGTACTGTGACATTTCCAGACATCTTAGAAGAATAGCTCTTTTCTGAGAGAAGTAGGTCAGGAGTAAGTGTTCACCAAATTACCCTGTGAGAAGAATCTTCCTGGAGTAGTCCTTCTAAAGCCAATATTTACCTATTTGCTGAAGTCTAAAAAATATGATCCCTTAGAAAGCTTCTTCTATTTTGAGGTAAACTTTTAATAGCTCTGTTTTCATTCTTTCTTCATTATTGTGCTTTCTAAATTTCCTGTGAAGAGTTTGCATTAATTTTATAATCATAAAAAGTAAATTTACTCTAAGAACCAAAAAAAAATGCTCTAAGGGAATCTTTTACTTTTTGATGTTTTTTGTTGGATTGTTTTTTCTTTCCCCTTTGGAGAACTTGATTCTTTCCACTAAACCTGAGTCTGGCAATGCATTCCTAAGTGATAGCCCTCCTTCTACCAGAAGGAGAAACTGGCATTTAAAAGATATATAATAGCTGTGAACTTATTTCCACAATCTATGAACTCAACTATACATAATATAAGTTTTAAAATGTATTTAATAGATCTTACTTATTTCAAAGGACTCATTTGTCCCAGAAAGTAGAAAATGAATCTAGAGACTTCAGGGTAAAATCCAGTCAATTCCTGCTTCATCCTTTTTTTCTTTTTCTAAAGTTACCGAAAGTTTAATTCAATCAATTAGGATTTTCTCCACACGATTCCCTTCTCTGAATTGATTCCAAGCTGAACAATCTTGCAATGTCTGTAAGTATCTGCTGAGGTATAAATATGTGTCTTCGGAGATCTTCTCTGGGTCTGAAGCCCTCTGGTCCCTGCCACCAGGTTTAGGTCAATCCTTTTTTGCAAACTTTGTCGTATTATACAAGTTAGGGTCTATCTCCAATCTTTTGATTTTTAGGCTTCCATAGGTCAGTGCTTTAGCAAGAATATAATCTTGAGAGCTCACACTCTGTTCTTAAAACTAGATCTTAAATATTCTTACCACAAAAATTAAATGGTAATTATGTGACAGGATCAAGGTTTTAAAGCTAGGGTGGTAATCATATTGCAACATGTACATTTATCACATCAACTCATTGTACACACATTTACACAATGCTATATGTCAATTAAAACTCAATAAAAAGTGAAGAAATATAGTTGTTTCTTCACATTTTTGGGGGGACTAGTTCCATTTCTTCTTCCCACAGTCCTTTCTCTGGGCTCCATAACTTCTGGGCATTGTGTTCTGTTCCTTATCATTGCTCCTAGGAATGAGAGTGCTTGGTTATTGTTTAGGAACTCCCAGATTGCCATTCATTGTGTGCCAAGACTTTTCCCTGTGACAGAGGTATAACCCATTTGTTATATTTTTTCTCCTTTCTTTTGCCTATCTTATATTTAAAGCCATTAACTCACTAAGAGACAGACTATAGAAACAGACAGTGGCCAGAACCTGTATTACAACTGAATTCTGACCCACAACCTCTGAGCAACTACCCCGGGAAGCCAAATCACAACTTCTGTAGCAATCCATCCCAAATTAGCAGGACCTGATTAGAAACTGCTGGCTGCCCTAAATTTTGCCCCCACTTTCAATTTATGATTAAGCAGAGAAAATAAAATATGTACCCCTAAACAGTCTCATAAGATGTCCCATTTCTATGTAATCCATTTTCAGTTTCCCCATTTAGGAAATTGGAATTTTTCAGTCCAATTAGGGTAGAACTGACACTTTCCTTTTTTTTTTTTAACTTTAAAACTTTCCTGCTGCCTTTGGGACTTTGTCAAACACAAATGATTGTGGCTGACCCCCTTGCCAGAGCAAGCTCCTAATAAATAGTCTCTGTTCTCATTTGGGTGGTCTTTATTCATTCCCACATCACAGTTATGATTCCAGCCTATGATGCCAACAGTGGGGAACAACACAGGTCTACGCAGCAGTGACTGCAAATGAGCCCCACTCTATTTTCCTAATGTAGTGATTTGGTTCTTGCCATAATTCCCTATGCCCAAACACTTGCTTTGTAACAGTTTTAGAAAATGTATCTTGGTCTGAATAGGTTTATGTCTGACTCTCTTTTTTGTCCTTGTTACTTCAGGACTGGGATTATGTTTTTCTTCCTTATGACAGGGACGGGACTGGCATTCAGTCTCTGGGTTCCACCTCCCATGACCATATTCCACTTTCAGACCTCCCTGAAACTAACTTCCTGATTCTGTTGGATTTGGGAAATTCCTTTCTTTCTGGAACTTTCCAATACTTAACTCCCTTCTTATTTTGGAGGTTTGGCTGCACTGTGGACTTTGAGAACACCTACTTTCCCTTTAGAGGTCTATATAATTTTGCTCTTTAGAGTTTGCTGTTTAATCATTTCCATTTCCACTTATATCTTCTGATTCAGGTTCTTTAGGCTACTCTAAATATCTGTTAGCTAAGCAATAATATTTTCTGGTCATTCCTCACTCCACAAATATTTTTCCGTCTACTATATGGTTTTAACTTGGCTCTAAATTTCCTAAGGTGCATTATTTTTTTTTCTTCTGAGAATTCATCTGTTACTTCTCTCTTTGACTGTTTTGTCACTCCTGTACTCTTGCTTCCTGTTTAACTCTTTATAAGACATATCATCAGCCCTTTATTCAGTTGCTACTATAGTAACACAAGCATTCTGTGCATTGAAAACACGTTTCAACCTCAGAATGAAGTCACACTCTCCATGCTAGGTGTTGATGACATTCCTTATCACTAAACTTAACTAAGTTTCAGGCTATCAGCCTTTTTCTAATTGAATTTGTCACAGGCAGGCAATCTCTTCTTGAGAATCTATAAAGTAAATACCAAAGGTTGTGGTTTTAACAGAAAAGTTAATCAAACTCAGTAGAAACAACATTATCTCTGCCATTTTTCTTGCCAGGTGCTAAATATGCATCTCTATGTCAGAATCTAAATGTTTATAGAGGTAAGTCTGATTCTTTTCAATTCTGAATGTTGACTTTCATAAACCCCCCCTCTCCACATCTGACTCTCCAAATGGCTTCTCTTGGCTGCAGCGCACAGTTTATTAGTGCATGATACAAGGTTTCTGATGAATCATTTTTCTCTTGAACCAGTTTGTAAAGCATGCATAAATCCAACTTGGGGTTTTGATATATGTTAATAGGCAAGTGACGTTTATCATCTTAACTAACTACAGACATGAAACAATAATAAAAATAGTAATTATTGTAATATTATTATTGCAAATAGTGAGATGACTCAACCCTTTGAGAATTGTGTCAATCAAGATAATTTTTTAGTGCCTACAACATCAGGAAGGGAAATTCTGTGAAAACAATCACCTCTCTGATTCAGTCTTCCTATCTTTTCTCAAAGATTCTCATGTTCAGAAATTAGTCATTACTGTTTTTTCCTTATTTTTCTCCTATATTCTAGGCATCCCACTGTTACTAACCCAAGCCAAGACTAATTGAAGAGAGGACTTTATGTATAGTTACTTCTTGATAGATTGGCTACTTATAACTAATTATTGCTGATGAAATGATGATAAGGTGTATTCAAAAGATTTCTTTAGTAAGTAGGAAGCTTCCACAGAACTTCCTGTGGATGTGGGTGATGTGAATAACTCTAGGAGTTTTCTCATAGCTGTAAACATTATGAATGTGGCTTTCAAAGATAATTTTAATTTGTAAATCAGTTATTGTTTAATGTAAATTAAAAATCAGATTTTTGATAGTAAATTATAAAGCAGATATGCATATGAATGATAATATAGTGTTTTTTAAAGAGTTGGCATTTAGATGAAATGGGACTTGTGTAATTTAATATCTTTAGATATCTATGCACATTTTTATTGTAGATCAGTTCAAAATGTCTTAACACATGAATCTCTATAATTATAAATCTTGTTAAAATTCATCACCAAGTGATTCTGATATAGTCTTCATTGATTCTTTTTGAACAAACAATTCTTCTCTGATGGCAAAATAAGTGATTTACATGTAAAAGTTTTCTTAAGTAATATGCATTATCCTCAACAATAGGAAATCATAGATGCCAATAAATTGCTGTCTGAAATTTCCTATTCTTTTGTTTTTATAAGAAAATTTCAGACTTTAAAACTAGCATAATTTGAAGTGTCTGTACTCTTTTTCTGGGGTCACACAGGTTTCCAGCTGATGCTCACCTAGCTTCAAATCTCAAAAGTTTTCCTGGAATTAATCATGGTGAAACGCAATCGCACACATATTGACCTGTTGTGTTTTTTTTTTTCCTCTAAAAACAAATGAGGAACCATCTTCTGACCGGAGCCCAGAGCCTGACACGTTAAGTTCTAAATGAATGTCTGTGGGATAGAATAAGCAGCATATACTCTAAAAATAATACTTCCAGCGAGATGTTTTCTATTAATTTTATTAGTTGTAAGTGGTGAAATGTTTCCCCATATTAACAAAAACTAAATGTATTTTTTATTGATTTATATCTGTTGACATGTATAATTATGTGCCTGATAGGTACACATTAATCATTTGCCAAGAGTATACCAGGAGAGGTCTCACTCGGGAAGTACCTGTTAACTTTGACTGTAATTTGGCAATTGCATAGTAGGTTTTGCTAACAACAATATTTTAAACAGAGCCTGGTTTAAGAATATATACAAAGCAGGGAGTATTCTATTGTGGAAGCCAGCATAGACAGGTATCAACTTAAAAAGAACCCACCTTCTCCAGCCGGGAACAGGAGAACTGCAAGGGGAAGAAAGAGAGACAGAGACAGAGATAGACAGAGACAGAGATAGAGATAGACAGAGACAGACAGAGACAGAGATAGACAGAGGCAGAGACAGAGATAGAGACAGAGAGAGACAGAGGCAGAGATAGAGATAGAGACAGAGAGACAGAGACAGAGATAGAGGCAGAGACAGAGATAGACAGAGGCAGAGATAGAGATAGAAACAGAGATAGACAGAGGCAGAGACAGAGATAGACAGAGGCAGAGATAGAGACAGACATAGGCAGAGACAGAGATAGACAGAGGCAGAGATAGAGATAGACAGAGGCAGAGACAGAGGTAGATGGAAGCAGAAATAGAGATAGACAGAGGCAGAGACAGAGATAGACAGAGGCAGAGATAGACAGAGGCAGAGACAGAGATAGACAGAGGCAGAGATAGAGATAGAGGCAGAGACAGAGATAGACAGAGGCAGAGACAGAGATAGACAGAGACAGAGTCAGAGATAGACAGAGACAGAGATAGACAGAGGCAGAGACAGAGGTAGACAGAGGCAGAGATAGAGATAGAGACAGAGAGAGATAGAGGCAGAAACAGAGATAGACAGAGGCAGAGATAGAGATAGAGGCAGAGATAGAGACAGAGATAGAGACAGACAGAGGCAGAGAGAGAGATAGAGATAGAGATAGAGATAGACAGAGACAGACAGAGACAGAGATAGACAGAGGCAGAGATAGAGGCAGAGACAGAGATAGAGGCAGAAATAGAGATAGACAGAGGCAGAGACAGAGATAGACAGAGGCAGAGACAGAGATAGACAGAGGCAGAGATAGAGATAGAGGCAGAGATAGAGGCAGAGACAGAGATAGAGACAGAGATAGAGATAGACAGAGGCAGAGATAGAGGCAGAGACAGAGATAGAGGCAGAGATAGAGACAGACAGAGGCAGAGAGAGAGATAGAGATAGACAGAGATAGAGATAGACAGAGACAGACAGAGACAGAGATAGACAGAGGCAGAGACAGAGATAGACGGTGGCAGGGATAGAGATAGACAGAGGCAGAGACAGAGATAGACAAGGCAGAGATAGAGATAGACAGAGGCAGAGACACAGACAGGCAGAGATAGAGACAGACAGAGGCAGAGATAGTGATAGACAGAGACAGAGACAGAGATAGACGGAGGCAGAGACAGAGATAGACAGAGACAGAGATAGGCAGAGACAGAGATAGACAGAGACAGAGATAGGCAGAGACAGAGACAGACAGAGAGTGAAAGAGAGTAAACTCCGTAGGAGGATTATCATATAAGAATCTGCTTGAAATTTGATTCAGGTTTGCCCAAAATTTACACAGCTCTTCTTTTTTTTTGGAGATATATATATATGGTAGATTTTAAAGAGTGATATAAGATCAATAATAACCTTTACTTTACTTTTATTTTGCCAGACTCAAACACCTCTAGGAAAGTAGAAACAAAAGGAAAACATGCTTTGAGCCTTAATTTCTTAAAGATTTGTAAAGACACAGTTTTGGAAGTGGGCACAGATTGCAAACAGTATGAAATGACAATAACTAGATGTGGGAGGGATTCAAAATGTACAGAGTATGGAGACAGGAATAAAAAGGTTTATGTAGGAAGAAAACACAACTCAGATTGCGAGATACTAAAGAAAGTATCATTATGGAGCAAAACATCCAAACTCCTTATGTTTGATGATAAAATTGACTGGAAAATTACCAATGCTCTCCTCATTTTGTGGTGGATATACACAAATTAAGTCACTATGGGTGAACAGATCTTTCCTAAAAATAACTAGTTTCTCAGGCTTAATTTAGTCCTTGGTAGAATATTCTACGTGAACCTCATCAAGTAGTAAAATGTCTTATTTAATTGGGCAGAAGTCAGGTGGAAAAGCCTTTCCTTCCTGCCTCCCTCCCTCCCTCCGCTCCTTCCTTCCTCCCCTCTTTTTTCCCTCTTTCCCTGTGCTTGATTGGATAAAACTAGTTTTGGTTGAAGTGTACACTTTGGATCACCGAACATGGAATATAGAGCAGTTGAAATTTATAAGAGGCATATGGAGATGTTCAGAGCACCAGAGAATCCCAACCTGGGATGTTCGGCTGAGGAGTTTCACTTTTTAATGAGTGCCTTGAGGTGCTGATTTCTTTTTCTTTTAACAAGGCATTGATTTTTTATTTTTTTGGTAAAAATCATAGATGTCTCCTAAGAGTATAAAAACAAATGTAAAAATCAAATGCAGGAACAAAATTGAACCAAACAAATTGAAAATTATTTGTTTTATAACTTGGTTGCTTCCTGCTTTCAGTGATCGTTCTATACATGAAATTTCTTTCTGAATCACTGGCAGATTCCAGAGATTTTTCAGTTGTGTCCATAACACATCAGAGTTTTTAGGGACTCCTGTGTGCAAAACATTTTCCAAGGTTTCATGAGGAATATAAAGAAGAAGGTGAAATTCTTGCTTTGAACTGTTTAGAATTTAGCAACGAAGACAGAAATGACTCATGAAACAGCGGGAGGGGAAATCTTGGAAATTCAATAAGTCTCTTTTTTCTCAAGTACTCCAAGAGTCCTCATTGTATTACAGAAAGACCTATAAGAGCCAACATTACTGTGCTGTGTATTTATAAAAATTATGGAATTAACTGCCAACATCAATCTCTGTGTCAGAAAGCTTTTTGCAAAGAGCCAATTTAAGGAAAGTACTTTAACTTTGATCCCAATGCAGTACATTATGGGGCTAAGTTCCTTCCTTGTATTCTGTGGATCCATACCCTGAGATCTGAGAGGCAGAAAAGTACTACTTGCACCTGTAATTGCTTTTCAGAAAACAAAGAATTCATTTAAAAACATATGTCAAGAGCTAGAGCTAAATGATTTTTTTTATGTTCAGCTCAGATTAAAATGGCTTTTACTGTAACAAAACCCCCTTTAATACCATGTATTTCTATGCGTGACTTTAAAGCCATATTCAAAGTGATGAATAAACATTGCAGAATATAGACAATAAAGGAATGTAGACTGGAACAGTAGCAATATCATTATGCTTCAGCTTCAATCTTTTAGAAAACATAAAATAGAAAATATAGGTATAAGTTATTTAGAGGATCTAAATAGATGTTCCATAACTTTCCATCAGAATTTAAAAATTGAATCTCCAATATTTTGATCATTCTAAACACCATATATATATGTAAATCTATTTGTAATGAAATAATATAAATTAGGTAAAAATAAAGAGGGATATTGAAGAATGGTACCAGTAAATCAGTAAATTTAGAATTTTTATTTGGCTGAATAATAAAATTACTTAAGGCAGTCAGATGTCCAGAATATACACATTTATATTTATTTTTCTTTCATCACTGGGTGCATTATATCTCAGATTTATGGTTCAACTTTTACATTAATTTTTTTCCATAAGACTAGCATCTAAAAAGAAATACAGGAAAGACAAAGTCAATGATTTATAGAGAAATTAAAAAAAAAACACAAGGTTTATATTTGGCATTCCTTTTCCTTTGAAGTTTTAGGTTTGGAGCTTAAGATCTTTATTTTTATGCCATGTGAGATGGTTACTCTTTGAAATATTCTGAATGGATCAAATAGTTCATCTTGTGAGAGCTTTCAGAAGTGGGGTTAGACACCTGATATTTCAGAGAATCTAAGTTCACATTACTTTTTTATATTTTAAAGGTTATCTCAGCTCTACCCTTATATCCATTCACTCAATACATATTTATTGAGTATGGAATTGGTAGTAGGAGCATGTCAGTGGTAGGTTCTATGTTTACCTTGCTTATGTCTCATAAGAAAGAAAATGTGCAACAGTAAATATAATAAAGGGATAAGGACCAGAAATAGAAGAAACCCCTTTCTAAACGTATCCATCATGGCTCTGATTGCTAGACTACTTCTTTCAAGGCAATAGGTCATTGTATAAACTAGACAAACTCATTCTTGTTGATATGCTATTAGGAAAAAAAAAATCTCTTCTCCTTCCACACTAAATCTGTCCCACTTTTCATATGAATACATAATATCTGGGATATTTGGCACATCAGAAAACCCAGCTCAAACTAGCTGAAACAAATGGTGTGTGTGTGTGTATGTTTAAATAACTGATAAAGACCTTGCGGGATCCATGAACTCCTATTATAATGTTCATTGTATTCTTTTCTCTTTCTCTCTCGTGCTCTGGCTCTCTCTTTGGCTCTCAGTCTTGCTCTCCAACCCCAAACCAGAATCTGTCCCTGTTTCTTTCTGCAAAATGGTTTTATCTTCTCTTTCTGCAGATAGACCTTCTCCAGCTGTCAACACTGTGATTGCAGGTTGATGTTATCTTAGGCCTCAGTAAAGAGAGTTTATTTCTTCCACTAAATAGATCCAAAACAAAATTCCAGGGCAAGTCTTGCTGTTGACCTAGATTGAGTTATACCAATCCTTGAGCAATCATTTTGGTCAGTTACCTAGGATCCTCAACTTGGTTAGCCATGGCCTGAGCACCCATTCCTGCGGCCAAAGAGAATGGGAGAAGTGTGATTAGCAACCACGCATGGAATAAGTGGAGAATAGTTGCTCAGATGAGGTGGGCAGTTTGGTTACCAGGATAAAAGTGTTCTGTCTTAAGTTGGATCCATCAAGCATTATGTCATTTATTTGGGAAGGTGTTTTCACCTGCAAAGGCAGATGGGCCATAACAAATTGGCTTTGTGATTAGGATGTCAAGACAATGACCACCATCACCATGGGTCTTTCTTCTCTGGTTTGCTTTGCTTATCTGCTTGATAGCAAGCATGCACTTTGCACTGCTGTCCGCTTTGTGTTGCATTGTTGAGTCCTACCAAGCCTGTTATAGATTTAGCCAGACTAAGTCTGATAATTACTTGGCATTTAGGTATGGGAGTATGGGATTGGAGACTTCCTTAAAGTGACCCTCCCTGGGTCATATGCGTCAGCCAAAACCTACCTCCTGTGTTTTAGAATAAACCTGTGGCTGATGCTAGGCTCAAGGGGAAACTGTACCCTGTGACAGATTGGTTATGCAATTCCATCAGGTGTTGGCCCCTGATCTGTAGATTGTTCAGAGGGAAAAATGCTCTGTGGGAGATGTGGGCCCATTGGGTGATCATTCACAAGGAGCAGTTTTTTTGTTTGTTTGTTTTGTTTTCTGCGGTACACGGGCCTCTCACTGTTGTGGCCTCTCCTGTTGCGGAGCACAGGCTCCGGACGCGCAGGCTCAGCGGCCATGTCTCACGGGTGCAGCCGCTCCGCGGCATATGGGATCTTCCTGGGCCGGGGCACAAACCCGTGTCCCCTGCATCGGCAGGCGGACTCTCAACCACTGTGCCACCAGAGAAGCCCAAGGAGCAGTGTTTAGGGTGGAGAAAGAGAGAGAGATCCATACTCTTAATCATGGATGGTTCACCAGGACTCTTAAATATTTCTGCTGCTGCTGCTGCTGTTGCTGTCTATAATTCTGTCATGAAAAAGATCCTCACCCTCTGGGTTATGCAGAAATACATACTTGGCACACCCGTGGCATAGCAAAGAGGCCGATTCAAACCTACTTAGGCCTGGGGGCTTTAAACCCTATAAAGCACCCATTGCCGTGAGGGAGGCCCCTAAACCTGACAATACTGATATGTGGCTTCTTGGAAGAAAAAAATTATAAAGGCAAACAGGGTAAGGAGGCTTACCCTGAAATATATCTAGTGATTTATAAAAACATCGAAAGATAGAAATGAATGAAAAACAGAAAGAGACCTGGATACAGGGGAAGGAGACATGAAAGCAGCAACAAAACTGAAATGAAGGTCCACAATTTGATCTAATTGGAAATCCAAAATTTTAAAAATGATACAATATAAAGATAAAAGAGTGTCGAATGGCTTCTGCACCTCTGTAATACAGGTTTTGAATTAACTTTAACATCTACAGAAAATAAACCAACGGAAAACTTTCTGGTCCTTAATACTGGGACTTAAATTTGGATGAGGAGATTCCACTAAATTTAAACATGGTGCCCCTATTAACTTAGAGGAGTTACTGGGTATAAAATAGAGTACACACAGGTATGCCTCTTCAGAACTATTGCCTTGCTTAAATTGCCCATAGTCCTAGCATCCATTCCCCTAAAATATAGAGGGCATGGATGCTCTGACCTAATGAATAATATTTTAAAATTAAATTACATCTCTGGCACTTACAAATTGGCTTGATAAAATGTAATGCCATGGACCTTAATAGCGAATATGGTCTAATATAAATTAAACAGGTCCTTCAAGGTTTGAAACTTATTATGCAAGACCTAACTAGTGAAGGTGTAAATATCTCCACTGCTTCTTTGCAGCCCAACTTAGCCTATTTTTTAAACCCTGAAAAAAGTAAATGGTACGTCGAAGTGCAGTATCGCAACTTTAACCTTATGGATTCCATTATGGTTGCCACACCCAATATTATTGAAATTATCGACTCCTTCCAATTAGCAACCAGTGAATATTTTTGCTGGTTATATATCTGGCCAATGTATTCTCTCCGTGCCTATTTCAATAGCCTCTTAGCTGCAGTCGCTTTCATCTCCAAAGGGACAAAATACATATTTCCTAGACTACCACTGGGGTACCTCCATAGCCTTGCCATGATACACAAACTCTGCAGGAAAGATTTTGCTTCAGTCTTTCTCCAGGAGTACAGATAGGACATGATATTGATGATATCGTCCTCTAAGGAGATTCATTTGACACACTAATTAAGGACATACAGATACTCACAAAAGAGTCTACAAAAAGGGATAAACAATTGCCCCACACATAGTGCAAGCACACCTCCCACCAATTCAGTTAAATTCCTGAAAATGTTTCGGTCAGTTGAAAGCTGCTTCATCCCTGACACTAACAAGAAACAGCTACTGACCATCTCAGTACCCATACAGTGTCAAGGCACGCACGCAAGAGAGCTTTCATCTCCCTTCCTGGCCTCAGGCCTCAATCACAGAGCGCCACAATGACGCACACCAGTAAGCTCAAATGCAATTAAATAAAAATTATTACATTTCAGTCATCAGTCAAACATTGGTGTGAATTGTAATAAAGAGTCTGACCCCATTTTTGAGGTCTGAATGCTGACAACTTCTATGCCTCATCCCCCTCTCTTTCAGCCTCATATATGTGGGAGGTGATGAGAAAGACCCCGTGCTCCCCTTTTGGCACTGCAGGAAGGTTCAAACCACGCGGGTGTTGCAAGCCTCTGTTGGGTGGGATTGCTCACCTTGGCCCCGCCCTTAAACACAATACAAATCCAGGCTACTTTCCTTTCCTTGTTTTTTCAAGCAATCTCAGACCTGCTTGAGAGGCCTGCTCTGCTCTCCCCCACGGACCTCAATTATGTAAATGTTAATCTTTTCGGTGAGACATCATTTGCATTGACCCCTGAACAAAACTTTGGATAGGGGTCCACCTACCTCCTGGGATGATCATAGCAGAGGGGATCCCAGAAAGCAAAGCTATCGCAGCAGGAAAGAGAGACTGGAAGGGAATCTAGGAAAGCACTATGTCCCAATGAGCAGGTTAACACTGGTCACCTGGAGCTCTCTCACTGGGGCCTGTGCACTGCCACGTAGAGTATGCCTTAGAGGTGTCCTGACCAAGGGCACAAGATTCATGAGCCTTACCTACTAATTCCACTGTTCCATTAGGGCTGTTCACCTAGTACTTCCTACTTTCCTTCCACACTGGATGGAGCACACTGTCATGGCCAGAGAATGCCTTCATGTAGACAGTTGCAGATACTTGAGTAAAAGTTGTCCAGTGAGATAAAAGGTGAGTACTCAGGAGATAGAAAGTGGGATGCAAACAGCATTCGTTACAGGGAGTGATGCTCGTCAAAATGTACATATTTCACCACTTTCAGACCACTCTGGCCAATTTAAAGAAGGAACTCTTAGGAGAGAAATTTCAAATACTCTGCCTTTTAGATATGCATATATTCATAAAGCTCACTTCATTCACGAAACTCCTTCCATTTAAGCTTTGCCAGTGAAATTGGTCCCAGTGGGTTGAACATTTTAGTATCTATGAGACACAGGTGTTAAGGAGTTGCGTCCTTCTTTACCAAGTATGCATCCCACTCAGAATCTTTCCTTAGGCCCCTGTTTCCCCCATGTTAAACTGAGTGTGAGGTTATTAGTGACTCGGCTGGCCTACATACTTCGTAAAGCTTACATCCTTCATAAAGAGATTCATTTGCATTGCAGAATTTAACAAAAAGACTCCAAAACACTTTACTATCCCTAACAGCCATACCATTGATACACAGTCCCAAGAGCAGCCCTATACCCACATCAAAAGTGGAGAGTATTATGTCCTCTTATATTCACCCAAATTATCAGGGTTAGTGGAGTGACCCACAAATTATTTTCAAGAAATTTGGATATCCAGAATTTAACATTTTATTTTGGAACTAAAACTTTTACTTTGGATTTTTTCATAGAATTAACCACGTTACCTCTTCGGAGATCAACATCCTTTTAGACATGAAAAGTTTGTTAATGATTTCCTCAACAGAAATGTTGATTACAGGACCTGGCCAGCAAGCAGTCAATAAATGTGTTTATAAATTTGGGGTATCTTCTGGGTGAATCCTAAACCAGGGATAAATGCAATTAACCCAGGGTAGTAGTTCTGAAAAATCACTTTGAGTAGATTTATATGATTTTAGTGGAAAACCTGTGGTCTGAGAGGTACTTCTTGGAGTATACTTGTAAATACCTGTGAGGGAGACCTACAAAATATTCTATGAAGGAACTCAGATGTGATTTCTCCCATTCCTCTATTTTTACCAAGTTAGGTAGAGAAACTAACACTGTATGTACTGGGAAAGGAGGAAGGAAGGAGGGAATTTTTACTTAGCACACGTCTCAGTGATAATAAAACCTGGCATGAAACACACTTCCCCTATAAAAGAGAATGTACTGGGCTGAGGCCTGTGTTAGGATTCTCACCTAACTAGAAGAGTTTCAAGATCCTGAAAATGCCCCTGATTATGCAGAAGTTAAGGAGACTACGAAGGCATTCTTTCCCTGTGGTGGATGTGAAGTCTGAGATAATACGTGTGAAAGGAAACTTCCTTTCTTCCTTTTTACTGTGCTTCATTGCAAGGGTGTGTTGTGTGCATGTGTATGTGTGTGTGTGTTTGAACCAAAGTCACATTAAAGTGTATGAAACATATAGATCATGGCTTATATCAACATACAGATCAATGGAATAGATTGAGAATCTAGCATGAAGGACTAACACATGCTTCAACGTGGATGGACATGAAACATTATGCTAAGTGCAAAATGCCAGACACCAAAGATCACCTGTTTTATGATCCTCTTTATATGAAGTGTTCAGAATAGGTAAATCCACAGAGACAGAAATCAAATTAGTGGTTGCCAGGGGCTGGGAAGAGGGAGGAATGGAAAGTGACTGCTTGAAGGATATGGTGTTTCCTTTTGGGGTGATGAAAATGTTTTGGAACTACATAGATGTGATGATTGCACCATATTGTGAATGCACTGAATGCCACTGAGTCGTACATTTTCAAATGGCTGATTTTATGTTATGTGAATTTTACCTCAATTAAAATAAAACCTAAAAAATAAAATAGAAGAGAGCCAATGTTTAGTGGGAAGGTCACCTTGAATTAGATAGACCTGGGTATGAATGGGCAGCTGTCATCAAACATTGTAAATATTCGTTACACATAAAGTGATGAACAAAGTACTTCGATTATAATAAGTATTCAACAAATGTTGAATTACTACTGTCATTAAAACTTTTGAATAAAATGCATTAATAGTGAGCAAATAATAGGTTATCTCTGATAGGATTTTCTAAACACTAAAAATAGAAAACTTTTATCTGTTCTTTAAAACGATGTGGGACTCTAGTATACTACAGTAGAATTATGCCCAGATTTAGCATTCAGATGTCTGTGTTTCACCATGGAAATCACAGCTAAGTTAATTCTAGGCCTTCATTTCCCCTTCTATAAAATTAATATTGCATCAGAGGAACAGTTAATTTTCTTCCAAGTTTAATAGAATATGACTCAATTATATAAAATGTACAGGGACAAATTAAGGAGCAATTCCTGTGATTTGGAATCTGATTTCCTAAAAGGATAAAGATGGTGGGGGAGGAGTAGCACCTTACATGTGAGAGATAATCTGGGTGATTTAATGAAGGTACAAAATAAGTCTTGTCTCTTGTGCCAGCTCATGTTGATGAAAGTAGCTAATTGTTCTGGAGGACGTGCTGGGAAGGACTTTATGATACATTCAGCAGGAAATGGTTCTGTGAGAACCAGTGGTGTCAGCCACTGTTGATTAAGCCTGGGAAATTGGGGGGGCGGGTAGCAGGCTGGGAGGGGCTGCTGTACAGATATCATTTATTTGGTTTCCTTGACTGAAAATGAAAAATAAACCCATCAAGGACAGAAAAAACACATATGGTACATTAAGGGAAAAATAGATGGGGGGGCATTATTTTAGCTACTCCCACTGATCAAGTATAGTAAGTTGTACTTTACGCCCCAATTTCACATTAACTAGTGTCTGAGTGTGAAAATTCTGAGAAAGTAAATAGATCTGCTCGTTTCTTTATAGAAATACTAAAAATTTCTCCAGTTATGGTTTTACTCTTGTCTCTAAAGAACAGGTAATTTCACACTCATCAAAATTTCTCTCATTTCTTGCAAGCTTATTATTTGAATGTGTGTGTGTGTGTGTGTGTGTGTGTGTGTGTGTGTGTGTCCATAAGATTTGAATTTGATTTCTGATTTTCTTAACTCCTGTGAGCACAGCTTAAATCCAATAAGACTCAGCAGGCATGCCAAGCTATCTCTAATTTTTCTTGCAGTTTGGTGTTTAATGAAAAGATCCAATGGCATTATGCAGATAAAAAACAATTTTGAAAATGCCATATGGCAACCCCTGCTAACCAAGTTTCTGAACCACTGGTGGGTAATAAGATCTCCTCCCTCAGAAAGGAAAGAAATGTTAATCATGTTTGGAATGATGTGAAAACTGGGGAGCACCGAGGTGAGAAAACAAAAGGGTGAAGAGGTTGGCAAGAAGGATACTGTAATGGAGGAATGTTCCTTCTGAGCGGACTTTTCTGATGTTCAAAATGTCACAAATGTCAAAGAGCTACTGTTGTTGTCAGAGTTGGATGAGGATTTATTCATCTTTCGGGCTATTTTTCACATCATAATTTATAAAAAAAGCTACTTTTATCGTAGCCAATGTTTACTAAATTCAGCTTCTTTCAGGAGCCTAATTTCTTAAGGTAAAAATATACATGATATATTTAAGTTAACAGAACATAGAATTTAAAAGTCCTGTGGGAGAGTTGTAAATGAAGCTGTATCTGTGCTGAAGGAGCAATGTTCTCCTAGCCCACATCTGGAACTTTAGCCACAGTCAAGGCTGGATGGTCCTCAAGAGAGAAACGCACGCTCCGGATTTCTAATTAGAACAGTTAGAAAGCCATAGCAAAGTAGTTTTTTGATCATCACCCTCAGGTTTCACAATGACTTAGGAACTCTTGTAGAACCTTTATTGGAAGGCTTTGAGTACAGTTTTGTGGTGGTGGCTTGACTCTTTGGAATATTTCCCTTGCAATTCTGAGTTTTTGGCAATTATACGGCTCCAGATGGCACACGCTTGCCTAGAGGCGCGAGGCTCTTTCAACGGAGTGAATGCCTAAGTGATACATATTCATGGATATTTTGAGTCTTTTCACACCACCTTGTAAGCTGTTTAAAATCATCAAAACCCGTAAGCAGTTAACTTTTTCAAAAAAAATAATAAATGGGAGTCAATCGAAGTAAATGATCTCTTTTATATAATAAAAGAAGCTCTATTAAACTGCATTCCAATCGGGGGAAGAAATACTACAGTTCTGTTGACTCACCACCTGGTCTTGCCCACTCCGCTTGGAGAGAAGCCCTGTGCATGGTGGCTGGGGAGGTGTGGTCTACTGTTTCAGCGTGGGTGTGTGGGCCGAGTCTCCCCACTCTGGCAATTTCAATGTCTTGGAACTCACTAGTGTTTTTGACAGCTTTCCTGTGGTATTCTTTCTTGTTTTACACATTTTCAACTCAGAAATGTCAATAAAAACAACAGACTTAAAGAAATAAGAGTTATATCCCTTTGACACAAAAATAAGTACCCTTTGGAGTAATCTTATAAATAATGGACATTTTTATTGTGTTACCCCAGCTTATACAGCCCACTCAAATACACGATTTCACTGATTGTCAAAACAACCTGTAACGTGTGTGGTTTATGCCATCACTTACCACATGTCATAATGCATATGGTTTCGGACCTTGGTGGAGGGTAGAGGAAATAAATCAGAACTAAAGTCACCAGTCCAGCTATAGGCTTGGTTCCCCAGATAAATTGGTAACCCTTGGTCTAAGTCAGAGTATCTGAATGGACACTAGCTTTTATCTAGACCAGTGTCATGATCCAATAACTTCAGATTCAGTAGTTGGGGTTTTGTAGAAATCTCTGAAAAATGATAATACTCAAAATCAGATGGGGGGGGCATTAAATGTATCTAAGGTGTCTGTTAATTGTGACAAAAATAGTCAAAGATAAAAGGCACCTTACCAAATCATCAGGGAGAGTGGTTCTTTAGAACTAAGTGGGCAGGTTTTAGCAATATGTATAGGTATCTCCAATCAAGCAAATGGAATATTGATTAAAAATTAAGGCTGAGATTGAGTTATGTGGATTTGACAAGGATTTAAATCTAGACTTAATAGTAAGTAGAAAATAATTCAAATTAGGTATCCTCTGTACCAGCATGAAACCCTCAAACTAAAAAGGGTTAGCTTTCTATTCTATAATATATGTTGATGGCCTTAAATAGGAATGGCGTAGCAACATGATAAATTACAGCTTTCAAATGGAAGGGATCAGTGTTTACAGTCAAGAGGAGGGGAGAAAAGCAGATTAATTCTGCACAGGGCACATGATACTTTACAGCAGCCAATATCATGTACATAGTATGACACAGATGTTTGGAAAATGAAATATTTGACAGAATATAAAAGACCCTTAAGATGAGCTTCTCTTAAATTATAAAGTTATACATTTTTGTTATTTTCCTAAGCTTCATTTCTTCCCTGCGAGCAGCTCCTTTAAAATCTCTATGCTTGTTGAAAGCTTTGTATATTGTGTGATGTTTTTTCTCCTTGTGATAAGCGATACTCTTATTTAAAAATCTCAAGTCAATGGATATTAATTGTATAGTCACAATCTACATTGATTTAAATTTTATTTTTGTCTTTTAAATAATTGTGAAAATTACACATATTACATAGAATCACAACTGTGCTACTCTTGTGCTCAGGACTTTCTATAATTATACTTCATGATTTTCTTAAAAATGTGTTCATTTATGATTGACAATAACTTTTATAGAATATGAAACCTTGTATCCAAGTAAGAAGGGTAGAATGGCTTTTATATCATAACAAATATTGTTAAGTATTCCCTTTGTGAGAAAATGCCATATATAGTTAAAATATTGAGAATATTTTTATTTATCTTCTTAATTTTGTAATATTGGAGTTAACTGGTAGCTAGGCAAGAAGACACCACTGTCTATTGGAAGTCAATAGTTTGAAAAACTGGGTTAAAATCTGTTTTACTGTTGAACTTGGATAGTGTGTTAATTTGAAAAAGAACAGCTATGGAAGCAAAACAAGACTATTTCATATCTTGAGAATTTTAACAAATTAGCAATAGAAAATTGACTCAATCTCAAGTTATGAACTTATTTTAAAATGGTGCCATATTGTTAGAGCCTTCAGCAACTGGAAGCACCAAATCAAAATCCTCTCTGTATCAAGGCACCTTTATTCCAAGTCTGAAACAAACTCCACCAATGGTTTTTCTAGGACAATGGGCATCAATATTTCTTTGCATTTACCCACAGAATTCCCCTCATCCCATTGCTATTCATTCCTTTCTTATCTTCCAGCTTCCACCTGAGGTGATTTTCTTTATGCTGAAGAAAACCTTTTAGTATTTCTTTTAGTAAAGGTCTGTTTGCTTATGTTGCTGTGTGAGTCTCCTACTCAAGAGGAAAATTTTGGTTTGGTGATAACAGGTGAGAGCTACTACTAAGAAGGTCTAACATATGTGTAATTGGATTTTCAGACAGAAAGGAGAGGTAGAAGAAAAGTATTATTTGAAAAGATAAAAACTAATAATTCACTAAAATGCATGAAAGATACCAATTTACATATTTACAAAGATCTACACACCCTTTAGCAAGATAAATAAAAATAAATTTTTACCTAGGCACAACGTAGAATACAATTAAGATGCAAAGAAGGCAATTGCATTTTGCAATTTCTAGCCAGAGGAGTGAAATTCATGTGTATTGTTATGCCTGATCAGAGCGTTGCAATAAGTTCCCTCCTTGCTGGTTCTGAGTCGGCTCTTCGCTGTTGGACCAGTAAGGCTCTTTCTGAAATTGTTCTGTTTTCCATAACCCAACCACACTATACACTCTTCTCTTCACCTCCTAAAAATCTTTTCTCCGTAGATTCTTATATCAGTATTTGGTAGATTAAGATGACTTTCCCAGTGATGTTTAATCACTAAATTTATTTTTCTCTTTGAAGTGTAAATGATTTTTCTCAGTTGTAGGAATATCAGAGACTAACAAGGCTTAAATTCATATGGTACCCCAATTGGTAATCCTTTTCTCATCCTGCTTGTGCAGCCTCTTTCAAAAGGATAGAGAGGAGCTCTTGAGAAAGTAGCACTCATCGGGATCATATAAAATGTATTATAAACAAAGTCCCCAGAAGAATAACACCTGGAAATCTTTTATGGACACATATATATCTTACAAGTGCTCTAACCTTCTCATTTGTCTCAATTTAACTTTAACCTTACCCCACTGCTCCTTCAGTATCTGAATAGTGAAAGCACGTGTTATTCCAAAGACCTTTGAACTGGATGATGGTAGGTGTGAGTTACAGTAGTGCAGGTAATAACGAGATTATAAAGTTGTGAAAAACATCAATCCTTAGCAAATTACATATTTGAGTGTACAAAAACTGCTAATTAAGTTGTTTTGAAATGCTTCTTTTATGAAAGAAAATAGAGGTACTCATATGAAGGTGTCCACACCAATATACTGTTATATAGTATACATACAGGACATGGCCACTAACACAAATTTAGTTCATTCTGAACATACTTTTCTGCATAGTTTTAATATTACATCATTCGTATTCACTTGCCATCCCTGTCAAAATCTTATTACATTTGGTTGATTGATTGATTTACATTTTTATTGCTAAATATTAATAATCAATAACCACATCAGTGACCAGAGCTTAGCACAAAATTTGGTTTCAGACTACATTGGATTCTGAACGTATTTGCAAGTTTAATCAAGTAATATAAAAATAAATGCACAGAGTAAGAATAGTCTAGCATGTGGAAGAATAGTCTAGCATAGTGGAAGAGTCACTACAACTGACTCTTAACTCGAAACTAAATAACAACCAGGGTTGAAAAGTGGCAAGTACTGATAAGGAATTTCAAGTTTGTGCCAATCAAACCAGTATCAACATTGGTAAAATGCTGATATATTTTCAGACAATTTGGTCACTGCTCCAAGCTTTCAAGGTGCCCTTCCTCCACAGCCCTGTCGAGGACTTCACCATCTTCTCCACAGTTGGTTACCACATAGGACTTCCTATAAAGGAGGGTGACATATGGAAACTTTGAGGCAGTTCAATGATGGAGGAACCCTAGGATATATGGAGGTGTTTTTTATCATCTGTTCAATTTCACCTCCATTTTACACTAACAATTTATCAAAACTCACAGATTAGGTGATTATAAACAACAATGAAAATTGATTAATTTTACTTACAAACACAATTAATTTTATTTATAAAAATAAGACCTAAATATTTATGTTGTGCTAAGCAACTTTTAAATTATATGTAAATTTATACAAGTAAAGCTGGGACTTACAAGATGACAAAGAGGATGCATTTCAGCAACATACTTTGTTGTCTTATTTCAGAAATGTGATTAATATCTGTAGCATAGAAACCTGAAGGGAATCATAAAATGTATACTAGCTGTGCTTGAAACACTTGCAAGTCTCCCAAAACCTATTAATACACCTAATGTCTATTGATTAAGTAGCTATGAACCCAGCTCAGTGAGGTTTATTGGATAATAAATAAATCAAATTATTTTGGGAATTTAATTTGTGCATGAATGGAAAACAGCTACAAATGACGTATAGGATAACACACTTGATATCTCCAGTAGCATCTCCCTAAGGAAGTAATGACATAGTTGACTATATGTAGCTGTAGTATTATTTCTGTCCTGATAATATCCATATTCTCTTTTTTTTATTGGTCTTCATTATTCATTTATCTTCTTCTGCCTCATCTGTATATGTGAGAAGAGTTAGTTAATTGTTTCAGGGCATTTTTAGTAGCTGCAGAACTTTTAGAATTTGTCTGCAGTTGTACAAAAAGAAACTAAGTTCATAGCCTTTATCGACTCATTATATAGCTTAAGCTAATGTTGTTTCTAACTGCATACTTTTACAGAATGTAATACAAGAGCTTATGGTGGTTTACTCCCTTCCATTTTATTCTATAAGCAATTCTCACTACAACTGACTCTTAACTAGGAATGCCACTGAAGTAATTAAAAAAGATTATACATACTTCTGAATAGTTTTTTAACTCTAACTTGAAAGTATCTCTCCCTATTCAAAGTCTTTTCCTGTGTATCACCTTATGTTATACTATCAACCTTCTTAACTGCCTGCCACTACTTGTTCATGACCACTTAACATATCAATTCCACATTCTTAAACTCAGTAGAACCAAAATAAAACCTTAAATTCCTTCATGTTTTACCAGTAATCACAGTTTTTAATCCAGTGGCAAGTCCTGAAAACTTTACATATCCTTCTACCTTTCCTCACACTGTACTAGATCCCCACCCCATCTCCTACACAGGGAATTCTAGCATCCCTCTGACCAGCTCTCACTGTCTCTAGATATAAGGTAACACCTTTGTGATATCTATCAGATCACAGTATTACCATCTTAAAGTCTTCAAGTGACTTCCTATTGCAATTATTTATATCATGATAGATGAGTTGGTTCGTGCTCACCTTTCTGTTGTCTTCTCTAATGGGATTCTTTCTCTCCCTTACACAAGCCGTGCTGTTCCAATTCTCAGAGCCTTGCAAAGACTCATCCCACCCTTGGGAATTCTTTTACCACAGCTCTCATACATGGCTCATTTTCATTATTCAAGTCACAAACCAAATGATACCTTCTCATGATGCCTTCCCTAACACATAGAAATGAATTTCACTCATATGACCTTTAATCCTCTTTCCTTTGACCCCATTTTATTTTTCTTCATAGAGTTTATCATGACTAAAAGTAATCTTATTTATATGTTTATTGGCTACCTATTTCAATTGGAGAATAAGTATGGTCGTTGATCTTTTCTGACTAATCTAATCATCCAAAATCATACAAGAGAGCTCATCATACAGTAAGAATTCAATAAATACTTGAATGAATGGATAGATGACCAGTGCATTTGGACTTTGTGATTCAGAAACAAAGTAATTTTAAACAAACTTGAAATCATAAACATTTCCTTTATAATAAATTTCTGTATTTTTTGCTCTTTTACAACTAAATAGAGGATGCATGCCAGATACGATAATGCCATCATTAATATAAGATTTGAAAGTGTTATAATCACCTTAAGCTCAAAAAATTTATTATTCATCTAAATATAATTAAAGTGGTAATAATGTGTATTGAATGCTTTCATGGTAAGTCTATGCTACCAGTTTCCTTTTACATGACAGGTACTGGAACTTTATAATTACATGTGCCTTACTGCAACAGAGACTGTAGGTTTGTAGGCATGTGTGTGTGTTCATGTATGTGTACATTTTTTGCCCTGTTATGGCAGTGACGAAGTACTAGGATTATTTCCAAATAGATATCTTTGAGTTATAAAGCACTGTAAAATCTATTTTGAAAAATAACACTTAAATATTTATGAAACCACACAGGATTTTAAAAAGCTGTGGTTAAGAATTTTAAACTATTCTTTTTACTATGAAATATTTCAGACATAAAGGGTATGATGCATAGCATAATAAATACCCATACATTTAGCTCCCAACTTCAGGGAAAAAAACTATAAATAGAAGCCTCTGTGTACCCCTCTGCAATCACAACCTTTCTTTAACCCTGAAAAAAGTAAGCTTTATTCTGAATTTGGTATATTTGATTCCCATGCTAGTCTTAAAAGTTTAAGACCTTTTTTTATCTCTAGACTACATATATTGTTTTGCATGCTTTTAGATTCTTTAATGTATACTTCAATTTGCTTTTATTCTTTGCTCAAAATTTTCAAAGATTCATACATATTGATTGTTCGGAGTTGTGATCCATTTGTTCTCACTACAACTTAGTGTTCTGTGTGATGCCTTTAGTAAACCTTATCTAATTTCATAACTAAATCTTAATGAACATCGAGGTTGTTTCCACACTTAAAACAGTGCTATTAGCATTCTTGTTCACTTCAATCACATTCCCAAGACTTTCTCTAGGATACAGTTAGCAATGGGATCTTCACTTACTTGATATTGCTGAGTTGTTCTCCAAAGTGATAGTCCAATTTACACCTTCATCAAAAATGTAGTAGATTTCCTGTTTCTCCACACTCTTGAGAAAAGTGTTACTTTAAAGCTTCCTCATTTTTGCCTATCTAAGGAGTTTTAAATGTATCTCTGTGGTTTTAATTCCCATTATCCTGAATACCAGTGAAGTCGAGTATTTTTTCATGTTTACAGGCATCATTTCTTCCTCTACACATTGCATATTTGTACATTGTCCTTAATCCTATATTGAATTATAAATCTTGTATATTAGCTTAGAGAAGTTTCATATTTTTGAATAGAAACATTTTACTCTGTAGTATTTCAGTTATCATCTAGTCTATGATTTGCCTTTTTTTAAAGTTGTGAATTGAATCAAAGTTTTTTTAATATAATGATGTTAAATTTAACAATTTTTTCTTTATTTTGCATGTACTCATTAAGAAGCTCTTCTCTGTCTTGTTGCTGTAAAGACAAGCATACAAGAATGTAATTGAAATTGATTTTGTGTGTAGAGTGAGATGGTAATCCAATGTTTCTCCATATGGCTGGCAAACTGTCCCTGAATTATTTGTTCACCCATCTGCAATGACTCTTTTCTCATATTTCAGATATCTATACATATATATATATATATGATGGTCTATTTTGGTTTTTTATTGTTTCTATCTGTTTATTTATCCTTGCACCAACCAGTGCTTTTATTAGTATAGTTTTACAATTAGTTTTGATATCAGAAAGGATATATCACTTAGCATTAAATTCTCTTCAAAACTGTCTTTGGTATTTTTATATGTTTGCTCTCCCATATGAATTTAAAAATCAGTTTATCAAATTCCACTTAAACAAAACAAAACTCTCTAATGGGTTTTTTTGTTGTTGTTGTTTTATTTTTTTTTTTGCGGTACGTGGGCCTCTCACTGTTGTGGCCTCTCCCGTTGCGGAGCACAGGCTCTGGACGCGCAGGCTCAGCGGCCATGGCTCACGGGCCCAGCCGCTCTGCGGCATGTGAGATCTTCCCGGACTGGGGCATGAACCCGTGTCCCCTGCATCGGCAGGCGGACTCTCAACCACTGCGCCACCAGGGAAGCCCTCTAATGGGGTTTTGATTGAAATTTTATTAACCAAGAACTAATGAAGTTTTTGTGCTTGTGTTAAGCTTTCCTCTGCATTTATTTAAATTTAAAAAATGTGTTTAGTAGCTTTATATCTTTTTCTGTACACTTGTGACTCATTTTGTTATATTTTTACATATGAACTTTATCAATTTTAATTAGTTGTATTTTCTTTTTATATTCATTTGTATAGTTTTTTGATTATGAATGTATACAGAATCTTTGCTGCACTATCTTAATATTTTCAAATATTTGTATATTCTCTTCTGTTTCCTGTCAATTATATTTTATGTCACTAATTGTCACTTGTTTGTAATTTTCTACTCTTGACATCTAACATTTATTGTTTATTCTCACTGCGCTCCCTTGTGACATTAGTGCACTTTTGCAAAGTAATTGTGATACTAAGTATTCAGGAGTGATTACTGACTTTTAGGTCAGCTTCTAACACAACACAACAAGCTACAGTACAGTGCAATTAAATACAACATTCTTATATGATTTGGTAGGTTCTCTGTAACAATTAAATAATTTCTTTATGTGACTAGTTTGCTAAGAATGCTTTACTTTTCTTTTTATCATCATGAGTTGAAATGGAATGTTTTTCAATTACTTTCCCTGCATTTGTTCCTATGGTTACAGGGATTTTCCTCCTTTACCTTGTTACTGTGCTGAATAATGTTACTAGATTTTCTATTAATGAACCACCTTTATTTTGTGTAATTTTTCTCCATTTTTATTTTTATAGATGTTTCTTTTTCTTTTTTTTTTTTTTTGCAGTCCGCGGGCCTCTCACTGTTGTGGCCTCTCCCATTGCGGAGCACAGGCTCTGGACGCACAGGCTCAGTGGCCATGGATGGCTCACGGGCCTAGCCGCTCCACGGCATGTGGGACCTTCCCGGACCGGGGCACTAACCCGTGTCCCCTGCATCGGCGGGCGGACTCTCAACCACTGCGCCACCAGGGAAGCCCTATAGATTTTTAAAACGCAAATTATAAGATTCAGTTTACTACCATTGTATTTAGAATTATTGCCCCTGAGTTACTGATTGGAATTAGCCTGTAATTTTCTTTTATTAGAGTCTCCTTATATGGTTTTCATATTAGTATTTTATGAGGCAGAGAGAGTAAGTTGGGAAGTGTTCCCTCTTTATATTCAATTGTAGAATCTATAATAGCTTGGATTTGTCTCTTCCTCAGATGGTTAGTACAATTTTATTTTTTTATTTTATTTATTTATTTTTGTGTGTGGTATGTGTGCCTCTCACTTTTGTGGCCTCTCCCGTTGCGGAGCACAGGCTCAGTGGCCATGGCTCACGGGCCCAGCCGCTCCGCGGCATGTGGGACCTTCCCGGACCGGGACACGAACCCGTGTCCCCTGCATCGGCAGGCGGACTCTCAACTACTGCGCCACCAGGGAAACCCTACAATTTTCTTTTTTTATTATGCAGACCTGATACGTGTACATGTTTGCTTTAATCTTGCTAGGTTTTTAAACTTCTGATTTAATTTATTTCTTCTTGAGTCATTTTTATTGAGCAAGCTTTTCCTATGAAATCGTTCATGCCGTCATAGGATACACAGTTGCTGACATAAATTTGATCACAGTAGTATTGCTGTTTTCATCTTCATTATAATTGTACCTGTATCCATTTTCTTCCTAGTGCTCTTTTGCCCTCTTTTCTAAAGATAAATCTTAGGTGGTGCTTCAGTTATATATTCTCACAGAATCTCACTTTGACTTTATGAATGCTGGTTTTATTAGATTGTAAAATAATTGAGTTGACTATTTGTGGGAATATTCTGAGGCCTCTTTTAAGGTTGCATTCTTCCAAAACAGTATCTATCTATTAATCTATGTGATAGATAGATAATAAATAAGTGTATATATGAATAAATGTATATATTCAACTTTGGGTTTCTTGGCCAGACCCTCCCGTGTGTGTGTGTGTGTGTGTGTGTGTGGTCTTTATTTTTAAACCTACGTGCTTGAGGGCAGACCTAGACTTTATTTTTTTCCTTCACATTAGAGCATAGACCTCATCAGAGTAATTTCCTTTTTGCTGATTATACTTAGCCTATCCTTTCCCTGGAAAGAGAGCCCTCAAAGGTTTCTGGCTTACCTGGAGCATTGATTATATTGTATTGTGGGGACCTAAAGCCTTATCTCCTGTCTTCTGGCAGACATTAAAACCTCAAATTGTAAATTATGGAGATCAAGAAATTCCCAAGGAGTAGCTAGAGAGTGAAAACATTCTCTATAACATGGTTTTTGACTCTCATTGTTTTTGGACTTGAGTAATTTCTCATACTTTTATTGCAATGTCTCCTGTTCATTTAAAAGACGTGTTTTTATATCTTCTCCCACATTTGTGTGTCTTGTAGAAGAGTATTTAGATTTAATTGTTGACCACAATGCTAAAAATTGCACTCAACCTACACTTACATATTAAGTTTCCTTTCTTAGGTTAATAAATATAAAATGCAAACATCAGTAACTCTCAACATTTATACTTTAACTAGTGACTTTTAAAATAATGGACATTATTCCCCAGTGTCCATAATTTTTAAATTTCATTTGTTCCTACAATATTTGCCTTCAGATAATGTTCTAATTTGGTTCATTTTATATCATCTAAGATATTCCTGCCTTTTTAGCCATGGGATATAAAACCAAAAATAACAACAAAAAAAGACAATCTCTTTTATGAAACAATCTCATGTGGGGATCCTTATTTGAGGCAAAGGATGAGTTCTAACAACGCTCCATCCGTAAGTTGTTACTTCCAAAATGGCTTTATAGACTTTCCCAAACTTCTTGTTTACTCTTCCTAAATAGCCTATGAGAATTTGGAAAGAAATCACTTTACTTAGCTTATGTTGTAATACTTCTAAAGATGCTACTATAGACTGAATATTTGTGTCCCTCCAAAATTCATATGTTGAAACCTAATCCCCAAGGTGATAGTATTTAGAGGTGAGGCCTTTGGGTGGTGATTAAGTCATGAGGGTGGAGCCTTCATGTATGGGATTGGTGTCCTTATGAAAGTGACCCCAGAGAACTCCCTTACCCCTTCCACCATGTGAGGAGACAGCAGATATTCCCAGATTTTCTCACATATTTATGATAAAATAAAATCATTATTCTTCTATAAGTGATGTTTAGTTTATTGGCTCATTTAAAAAATCCTACACTTCCATTCCTGTTATTTATATAAAACTTCATAATTTTATTTGTTTTCCTAAAATGATGCAAGCAAGCATTGCAAGTAATATACTATAGTTAATAAGTTATCTAAATTATATTAAATCATTTAACTTGCAAAACAACTTTGTGATTATTATAAATTATTATTATAAATATGTTAGAGGTAAATAAACTGAGATTAGAGGAATTAAATGTCATACTCCAGGATAAGCCTAGTCTTCATTTAATAGATAGATAGATAGATTTAATAGATAGGGAAAAAGAAGCTCTAAGAAGTTAAGTGACATAGTCAAATACAAATAGCAGGTTGAGGTAGAACCAGAACTGGAATCCAAACTCAGTGCTAGTTCCACTAAAATGCATAACCTTTTACACTAAATAGATGTGAACCTGTCAAACTACTCTACCCGATTTCACTGTAGCCTGAGTGTGAAGGTCTGTAGGTCCCATGATATTTTAGCTGATAAACAAACAAACAAAAACAACCAATAAAACAAAGAAACATTTCTCTTGCTTTTTATAACTGCACTTGTTTCATTATGTTTTAAAATCGATCTTAAATGCAAGTAAAGTCATGGATCCAAACAATTATAACGTGCACCTAAAATATAATGAAAATGTGTTTTTGTCAAGAGAAATGCATTATTTCACATTGTATAGCACTGAACCTAGAAGCAGTTGCCATCTGTAACTTTTAAGTCCCGCTTTGGGTTCATAAATTATGGTGAAAGGTATTTTAGGACGATAAATTAATAGACTGTAATGGCCCTCAGGATGTGCTTGCAGTACTCTTGTGTAATTGAGGTAAACCAAATTCAAGGTCAGAAAATAATGTGTATATATTCCTGATCTTCCTGGCGCTCTCTGCCTGCCCTGCTAGACTTAATTCTGCCCTGTCAGACTTAATTCTTTTCGATCATCCCCCCCACTCACCTTATGTCTCAGAAAAAAAAAAAAAAAGTGTAACAGGTAGCATTTTACTGGTGTTGGGGGGGGGGGGGGAGAGAGAGCCCTGCAATGATAATACCATCATGTACAGCTCCTTTCTTATATGTTCAACATCCTCTGTTGGCATTGATAATAGAGGTCAGTGTTGGAAAGAATAGATTTCAAATCTCTGTGAATTAATCTCTGTGGAATATTCCAGGTTCTGCACTCCTGGATTTGAAACATAAGTCTGGCAGTTGTATTTCTCCCTAGGTTTGTAAAACTTAACATTAATTCAAACCGTGAAAAGACCTCAACTGGTAACATCTACATGTTTTGCCGTCCAAAGCTCCTATTTGCCAGTTCTCTGTGAAAGCGTACTTTTCCCTTCATAAGAGAATACATTCTTCTGCTAGCGCAGCGTGTCGGCTTCCGTACCTAGAAGCAGCCTCTGCTGCAGATGTTTACAGTACACATATTTCGATTTAATAGGACAAAACCTTACATCTTACATATATCATGTTAAATTGGGGGGTACATAGCTACGTTGGCGCCTACTTGAATATCTCTTAAATACTCATGAAAATCTTAGTAGTAAGGTTATAAGAATAATAGAACTACAAAGCCATACCACTTAAAATAAAGTTCAGTTTCATTATATTTTTACAGTTATATTGTAACTGTTATTTTTAAGACTGTATTTCCTGAAAAATATAGAATATCGCTTTTAACTATAACGTTAACTTAGGCTGCAAAAGTAGCTTTTTATTTCACCAGGAAAAATAATTTGTAAAATTAGTTTATCCTATATGTTTATTAGAGTTCAAATCCCATGATCTTTGACTTTGCAGCACTCTTTCCTTGACTTCACTCTTACCCACCCTTTTCCCCTCAAATCAAGAGGATTTCATCCTTCAAGTAGAGTCATTTGCTTCTTTAGCCAGATGGGAGACTTGGGAAGATTATGAAGTAAACATTCCTTTCCTGATACTCACTATATTATAATCCTACTTAGGCAATTAGCTAGAATTTGCACAAAATGTAGTGGTGTGTCATAGCATATGCCTGTTCTATTACTTTTATTATAAATTTATTCTTATAGAATAACAAACATTAGCAATAAACTATTTTTAGTTGATGGAAATATAATAATTTTCTTCAGGCAATCTTTTTTTGCTCTTTACTCTTGCATTCAAAACAAAACCCCCCAAACTACAGAAAATGCATTTTAGGGATCAAAGCTGTGTCATCCTTAATGTAAATTAGTTTAGTCATTATAATGAGGTAGATAAAACATTCTTTTTAAGAAAGGATTGTAGCTGGAGCCTTAATATTAAATATTAGAAGTGAGAAAAATACATGATATACTTCTTAGTACACAATAGTTGAATCAGTCCTTCTGCCTTAGTAAACAGTTGTGTCCCATATCAGTATCCTTGAAAACTTTATTTGGGAGAATGCTTTTAGCTTTCGTGATTATAAAAGCATTATCTTGAGTTTAAAAACACTTTTTATTTATTGAATTTATCATTGAAAGTTTAAACATAAGAAACCTTACCCGCTTTCTATTTCATACTTTTATATCAGAGCTAACAACAAAGGGATAGATTTTTTTTTTAACATCTTTATTGGGGTATAATTGCTTTACAATGGTGTGTTAGTTTCTGCTTTATAACAAAGTGAATCAGTTATACATATACATATGTTCCCATATGTCTTCCCTCTTGCGTCAAAGGGATAGATTTTTAAGTTTCCCAGGCAAGGAGATCATCAGGCTGCAGGAAGAACAATGCTGCTAAGAAACAGTACAAAATGCTATCACTTCTGATTATATTATACTAAAAAAGCAGATACATATTTTTTATAAATATAAATGACTCTGTCCTCAGAAATGCAGAAGCAGTCAAAGCATTAACAAATTTCTAGGTAAAAAGAGAGAGGAATGGAAGTGGGACATGTAAACAGATGAATTACAGAACACAACTCATTCTGTAATGGAAATGCAAAGATGAGGTGTTTTTGAAGTGACCCTTGAAAGTTGAGTTAGAATTTATCTGGTGAAAGATTATGGAGCACCGAGTATGTGGGTGAAGAGGTTTAGAAAAGCTTGTCATGTTCAAGAACAGTAAGAATTTCAATGTCTATGATGCTGTCAAAAATCTAGAAATAGCAAAATTAAAACCACCAAATCAATAAATAGTATTTAGAAAGAGACTATCGTATAAGAACAATTCGTAAAGTGGGAAGCTTTAAATTCACAGACTGATATGAAGCTCTGGGGCATGAAGTTACTGGATGGCTTATAATGTGAAAATGAGGAACTTATTAACCCTTTACAGTAATTGCTTACAGTGGAGGTTTCCAGATGGCAGGGGATTGGTTAAAAGGGATTATCTCATCCTACTTTTGGAAGTTGACTTAAGCTTCTATTATGATTGTCAGAAGCATTTACAAGAAGTAACCTAAGTGAAGTTTCACTTATGTTTATGAAATAAGAGATTTAGTTTCGCTTATGTGGCTTAAACGGTTTTGTCTGCTCAGGAAATTCTCCATTTTGTATTTCATTTTAACGATGCTTAGGCTTAAGCTGAGAGCTATTAGCAGCCATCACTGGCAAGAGGTTGAGAATGATGCGCTCGTCAGGTAAAATGGATCTAGTAGGGCAGCAGCAGTGACTACCTCTGTGAATAATTTAACTGTGATTTATGGTACCATTTATTATTTTTAAGACTCTCTGTCCCTATGAATATTTTTGGGATAACAAGAATTCTTGACCTTCAAGGTATGATATGACTTTATTTTAAAATAAAATATAGGAGAAGAAATAGGTAACTCTAATTTAAGGTTAAATATAGAATAAACATGGGCTAGTAGCTGGATGGCCTTTATGAAGTGATACTACCTTGTAGTCAGTTTTCCTAAAAGTATTTAAGAAGATAAGCATATCAGAAGAAATTTTGTTGATTCTAATCTTTTCATTGTCTGATATTATAATTTTTCCCCTCCATATAAAAATTAAATGTGTTACAGTTTTATGCCGTGCTTCCCTGTTTATCAGTAATGTTTGATTATGTCTTTTGACTATATTTCTATTAGATTGTTTATTATTTTCTTATGAATTTTTGAATTTTTTTACTGTATTCTAGCTACTAATTCTTACTTATAGGTGCTGCAAATATCATATTTCAGTACCTGGTTACCTTTAATCATCTTATGGTAAACTTCGATGAACAAAAGCTCATATATTTAAATTTATTTTTAATTTAATTTTAACCATTTTTATTGAAGTATAATTAATTTACAATATTGTGTTAGCTTCAGGTGTACAGCAAAGTGATTCAGTTATACATATATATTATATTCTATAATTTCTTTAATTTTTTCTTTTATAGTTTTGGTTTTCTGTCTTAAGAAATCTCTCCCTATTCAAAGTTGAGAACTTTAAGTCTCCTGTATGTATTTCTAAATGTTTTAAAATTTTGCTTTCATATTTATTGACCTAGAATATTTTTTTAGGTATGGTATAAAGTGGGAACAAAATGAAAATTATTTTTTCATAGAGAAATTAGCTATTCCACTATCCTATATTAAGTGGTCCCCTGCTTCGTATATCAATTTTCTATTCATGTATTGGTCTGTTTCTCTACTCTCTGAACTGTTCCAAAATTCAATTTGTTTATCTTCTCATCATGCTCTTCTCTCATGTGGCAACACTAAGATTATAGAATCTCAGTGTCTGGTAGAAAATGAAACATTTGCGTGAAGGTCCTGTAGATAGTAAGAACCAAAATTGTTGTTAAGGAGAACTAGAAGCGAGGCTCAGGATTAATTTGTCTGACCTCCAAATTCATTGAAACAACCCTCCTTTCTTTCAAGCAGTACACTTTTACCAAAGCTTGGTACAAGAGAGAATGTTTCCATACAGAGAACTCTAGTCAGGAAAGCAAAGACCAACTATTTTCTAGGAGAGTCAAGACCCTTCTTGGGAAGAAACTCTTCAGCTCTGACTTGCCCTTCAGGAGCAGGTTAGGTCAGAAGCAATACAGGACCATGTAGGAGTTTAGAGAGAGTACATGCTGTGTCGACTTTAGCTCCTGGTCCAAGAACAGGAGAGGCAACTTACACCATTCTAGTAAGTAAAGTTTTCATACCAGGCAAAGTATGCAGGAGGCAGTACTTGCCCTCTCTACTTTCTAAAATGGCACCTTGCCTGATGCTGAATGCCTTTTACTCTCTAAAGGTTAGGAAAGGTAGGCACATTGAAAAATAGTTGGAAAATTCTCATTTGAAATGTGGCTATATCTGCTCCTTTAAATTATATTGTAAGTTGGATTATTCTTTTCAACATGCTCTAATATCTCCCAAATACAAATAAACACAAAACCATAAAAAAAAAAAATCAGTGAGCCAACCGAACACACAAATAAATAGGCAATAATTTAAAACAAAAACAAAAAAACTTCTCTTGACCATGTCAACTATAAGTTGATGAAGTTAATCACCCCTGCTTCTTGGAATATTTTCTTTACTACCCTTCTATGATACCACATTCTGTTGATTCTACTTTCCTTGCTTCTCCCTTTTTATCAATCCTCACTATAAGATCTTCCACTTTTCAAAAGTTTTTCCTTTTTTTCCTCCCATATTATTTGCTACTGATTATACCAGACAGTCCTATGATCTTGAAAGGGGTCATTCCAGATGGAAAAGGTGATAGGTGCTCAGAATCTATCTGAGCCTAATGCCGGAATCCTTATTCGTATATCCAGAATTTCTTTTTTCTTCTTTACCTTGTTCCTTCCCATTTACTAAAGCCCTTTAAACGTTTCTGTTCAATGTTCACTAAAGTATAGACTTAGCTTGTTGTTAATTAATCCTGTATTCATTTAATTTCAATGAGGTAATTTATTACTTATTGTAAAATTAGATTTCGGGAAGTATATATATGTATATATTTACACATATGCTTATGATGGGTATTATGCAGATACAGTTAAGTTCAAATTTTGACAAAAGATTTGTTAAATTAAACTATTTTTAATAATCATATTGCTCTGAATATGAAAAGAAAACTTTAAAAAAACATTCTTCAACCATATGGTGAACTCAGTTTATGATAAATATTCACCATAAATGTGTAGTAATTTCATATGTAAAATTTATAGATGCAAGCATAGCATTTCCATTATCCATGACTCATTTTTGAGGCTAATGTCCAGTGATTCCTGAATAGCATTCTAAATTACTCAGCAAATCACCAATAAAAGGATAGAAGATAACTTCATAGACATAAATTATAAATTTATGATATTTAAAAAATATGCAGTGGTTACCTTATATAGGAAACTTTAATGTTAGTACATTTAAACAAAAATAGAGTTATTTCCATGCATATAAACTACAAATTACTTTTTGACACTTCCAATTTACAGCAGTGCTGGTATAAAAGTAAGAAATGTGAATGTCTCTTTTCTTCCTACTCTTGAATCTACATAAAGATTAATCTCCCTGCTAAGTAAAGTGGAGTTATCAATCTTTCATGCCTCTTAATGTCAGATGCTAAGAACACACTATGCAATAAGATTTTACTCTTTTGTTTGAAATAAAATGAATTTCATCTCTGTGGAGAAAGAATAAAAACAAAACATTTTAAAATATCATTTATCATTTTAAAAAGCCTTAAGAATAGAATAATTCCTAACACAATAAGGCAATTCTTTCTCCAAAAATTGAGAAATAGATATAGAAAAATGTAGACATTGATTAACTCATTTAGATGATGTTTTGTTATGTAAAATAAAGTTTGAATTTTGATGGTGAGATTATGTGTACATCTTGGTTGATCATCCTCTTTGATCTTTTCTTTACTTGTGTTTACATTATAATAATATTTATATATTTAGCTCTCTGTTGTTTCCTGTGAATAGGATTTGGTAAATATATTATTGCTTCTATAACTAATGATGCTGGCTAGTTCTATTTGGGTGTTGTAAGTAACTAAATCGGAGCTCACGAGGGATTTATCATTTTACTGATGTGTCAGTTCAAAAGACTGCCCTTTTCCTGTCCTTATAGAGTTCTCTTAATGGGGAACTAGACTTTGATGAGACAAAAATGTCAAGATCTTGATTATTTTTGGCTATTAAAGAAACCACGGCACTTTTCACTAGAAAACAATAGTTTGCTAATTTGACAGCTTAACTTGAAAATGAGTAATTGTATTCACTCTTAGTATTATTTATCAGCCTTAGTATTTTATCATTTATTTACCACCAGTTTTCACATAGTGTTAACCTCATATAACTTATGCCTATAATGTTTTCTATATTTCAGTTATCTAAAATAGATTGATAAGATTATATATTTTAAGACTATCTGGATTGAAAAATGGAGTTCAGTCATATTATAACCTTATTTTTATTATTTTTATATTTCTTGGTAAATAGAAAATGCCTGGGTAAAACATAATCTTGTATATCTAGATGGTTCAGGTATACCAAGGTAGATGCCATCTAAAACAGAAAAATCAGAAAATCTTGATTGACAGTTTGGAAACCTTCTGATTCACAATAGAATAAGCAAAGGTCCAATGTAGATATTTTGCTTGTAGGTTGACACTCTGACATCAAACATGAATATGATACAAGAGCAATAAACACTTAACTTCTACAGGGAGGGGCAGCTGGTGTGGCAAAATAATATGAATAAGTTATTAATCGAGAAAAAATGGAATGAGAAGGAATGCATTTATCTGATAATAATGGTCTACTCTTCAAGCTTAGCTAATACAGTCATGCAAATAGAATCTGATTGTCAGTCCTGCAGAAAATAAAATATACCTCTATATTTCATCCATTATTTTCTTACCAGTGCAATTATATTACCTAGTTGATTGTCTCCATAGAGTTCTTGGGTTAAGATCCTGAAATTATTGGAGTAATATTTTAAAAGCAGGGAAGCTATTTGTAATAATGCCTACAGTTGAAGGTTATACTTTGGTTTTGTCACTGGTTGCTTGGCAATAATTTACTGAAATCTGCCTCAGTGAGTATTCCCCTAAATCTTCTCATCTATGATCTCTCTTCAACCTCATTATAACCCATCAAGACACTGTGATATTTACATTTTTCAGATCAGGGACTGTGTGTTGTTAAGTTAAATAACTTACCCTCTAAATTTGAAAATTCCTGAAACAATATCACTCCAAATGGTTAACAGCTATGTTATTATTAATATTACTTTGATTATAATATAGCAAATATCAGGGCAGAGGCTGCACCCAGTTCTCCTTACTACTTCTGCTGAAGGGGCACCAAGCTTGACACTGGCTGCCTGTTCTATGTCTCTGCAGGACCAATATCGCCTATGCCCCAGGCTTTTCAGTCAGCCTAAAGGTTTTGGATTCCAAACCACCCCTCTCTGTCCAGTGACATGATTCCAGACTTCTCACACCTTTCTGTTCATTTGAACTCCTTACTCAGGCTTCTTGTCACCATCAAGCAGGAAAAAGAATCCAGAACAGATGTAGACCCACTTTGGGCTCTATTTCTCAATGGTTTTAATCCATGCTTAACTACTTAAGAAGACTTTTTTGATCTTTGGTCTGTGTATTCAATTACACGAGCAGTTACTGGGCATATGTTATGCATAAGGCACTGTGCTATACTGTGACTAAACAAAATAGATATGTACCCTTCCTTATGAAGCTTATAATTTAGTCGGGAAGAAAGTATTTTTATAGCGAATATCACTTTTCATTATAAAATAGTAGCTCCAAGTGTAAAAGCAATTCAGAATGTTATACACTTCTCAGATGCAAAAAAAACCTGTCATAATATTGAATAGGAAGCTTTGTTTTTGCTTATTTTCATGCACAGACCTTTGTGCCCTTTCCTGCTCCCTTTATGAAACAACACTGACACTCACTTTGAGTATCACAACAATTATACTGTGAGTGTCTTTCAGGCAAGAGGCTAAGTGTAACCAATCGTGAATACATGGTTCCTTAGTTGAAAAATTGTCAAAATTTCTTCCCAATTTTAAGTGTTTACAACTGTACAGAAGCACCTTGTATTCCTGACTGTGATAAAATTTGTGATATGTAACTCAGTCATTAATGGATTTAGTTTTAACAGATAGACTTTTTGTTGACACTCTATTTATTTCACCATTTCATACATGACTCCCAAGTAGGTATTTATTGCTGATCTACATATTCCATGGCAGATCGTGGTGAAAGGTAAAGATGAGATGTTATTTCTAGTCTCTAAATTAGCATTTATTCTTTTTCTAATCATCTCATCACATGTTCTGTATTTATTAAGGGCATGGAATCAATACATATTATTTATGGACCCAAATCAAGATATATGAAAGAAAGACACTTTCATTGAGTTAATTGTACACAGAAAATGTTGAAGTGAAATTATATTAAAGGTTTTTTTAAGCTAAAAACTAATTGATATCATGTATAAATAAGTCTCAAACCTGTTAAGTGAAACATAGACCAAATACTGATGATCAGTGGTAAATTCTAATCATGGATAGGATTCGGGTAATAAGAAGTTGATTTTTGGAAAATCAGCTTTTAGGTACTCCAAACTGCTTAGATATACATTATAAAGTTTACAGAACAATTATGCATTGCATAATACTCAAAATTTCTGTTTCTAATACAGTAGGGCCTAAAAATTGTATTTAGATATTCAAATTCTGGCTCTACCTCTTAATCATTATGTGACCTTAATACAATAAATTCTAATACATTTAAAATTTGACTAAGTATATAAAAATATACATTGTGGGAGAAAACATATACAACTTGAGGAAGTATACAAGAGACACAACTAAACCAAATTGATATAGAAAGGGTAGAGTTAAATGATTGAGACCTTTTAGTATTCATGTCATTGCAGTCCCAGAAAGATAGGGAAGGGCTGAAAAGTTGCTTGAAGAAATAATGGCTGAAAAGAAAGCCCTAACTCTGGTAAGAGGCATAGAACTACAGATTCAAGAGGCTGAGTGTATCCCAAGACAAATCCAAACAAATTCATGTCAAGTCATATCATATTAAAATTTTTGAAAACTAAAGACCAATAAAAAACCTTGAAAGCAGCCAGTGAAAAGTGACACCTTGCCTATTGGAGTGTTAAATAAAATGTGAGTGACAGAGGATTTTTCATGGAGGAAGGGAGGAAGTAGCACAATATTTTTTTTAGTGAGGCAATAAAAGAAATGTCAACCCCAAATCTTACATAGAGTAAAAATATTATTCATGAGGGGGAGATCAAATATTCTCAGATAAAGAAAAACTAGAGAATTTGTAACCAGAAGCTTTAACCCTAAAAGAATGGGCAAAAACAGAAAGGAAACTACATATATATTTTAAAAAAGGAATTTTAGAATAGTAAGAAGGGAGAAAGAACTAGGTAACCAAAAATATGGATAAATACAAAAGGCATTCCTTTTCCTAATGAGATTTCTAAATTTTATTTTGATGGTTGAAGCAAAATTATAACATTTTTTGATAGGGTTCTAATTGTATATAGAGGAGGTATTTCTGACAACTATATTATAAATGGAGATAGAGTAAGGGAAATAAAGAGACTTACGTTTTCTAGGCTTCATTCAACTGCTAAAATATGACATCAGTAGACTGTCCTAAGTTATGTACATATAATAGAGAAATCAGTGAAAGAAAAGTTATACAAATAGAGACACTCAAAACCCTAATGAAAGCAAAATGGGATCCTAAAAAACATTCAAGTAACTCACCAAATGACAGAAAAAAAAAAAGAAAAACAAAATGCATAAATTAAGCATTAACTTATTTCAAAGTAATCCACTGATTAAGGGAGAAGTCATGATGAAAATTAGAAAAACTTTTGTTTTAAATAACATTGAAAACGTAACATAGCACAACTCATGAGAAGCATTAAAGTCATGCTTAGAGGTAAGTTAATAGCATTAAATGCATATACTGCAAAAGAAGAAATGCTAAAAATCAACTAGCTAGATCTATCCCCATAAATTAGTATGCATAAGCAAACAAACCCAAAGAAAATACCGGTAAGGAAATAATGAAGATGAGAACAGAAATCAATGATATAGTAACCAAAACAAAGAGAAGAACAATAAATCTAAAAGTTTGTTGCTTGAAAATTTTAACTGGCATTAATTATGAAAGATAATTTCATAAAATTGCTATTATACTGGAAAGATTGGTCAAGAAAGAAGACAAAGTGCACAAATAATAAATGTCAAGAATGTTGACAATACGGAATGTTTTAGTCTGTGTAGGCTGCTATAAAAAAAATACCATAGACTAGATGGCTTATAAACAAGAGAAATTTATTTCTCACTGTTTTGGAGGTTGGAAAGTCCAAGATCAAAGTGCCAACAGATTTGATATCTGGTGAGAGCCAGCTTCCTGGCTCATAGGTGGCCATCTTCTCACTGTGTTCTCTCATGGCAGAAGGGGCTCTCTGTGGTCTCTTTCATAAGAGCACTACTCCTGCCCTCATGACCACCACCCCTCCAAATACTATCACGTTGGGGAATAGGTTTCAACATATGAATTTTTGGCGGGACACAAAAGTCTATAGCACATATCCTATGTACAAATTTTTTAAAATAGGGAATTATTACTCAATGTGTATAAAGTTTCAGTTATGCAAGATGAATAAGTTCTAAAGATCTGCTGTACAACATAGTACATTTAGGTATCAATAGAGTACTATACTCTTTAAAATACGTTGAAGACAGTTCTCATGTTAAGTGTTCTTACTATATACACACACACATAAAATACACACACAAAAGAACACAAGGAATTTTTAGAGGTGATGGATATGTTTAGTATCTTGATTGTAGTGATGTTAACATGGGTATATGCAGATGTTCAGACTCATCTAAATGTATGCATTAGATGTGTGCATGTGCAATTTTTTGTATATCAAATATACCTCAATAAATCTTAGAAAAAAAGAAAGAAAAGAGAAAGCAGATTAACCCTTGAACACCCATAAAAAAAGATAAAATAATTTTATGTCAATAAATTTAAAATTAGAAGAAACAGCCAAATTCATAGAAAGACACTAACTACCACACTCTCCCAAAAGGAAACTCTGAGTAATCATAAAATTATTAAATACAAAATATTAAATTGAATCTGTAATTCAAAATATTCCCAGAAAGTCATCTTCATGTCAATGCTGACTTCTATCAGATATTTAAGAAAGATTTTACATCTGTGTTACATAAAATTCGTCCAGAGAAAACAGAAAGTGTGAATTATTCTTAATTCAGTTTATGAGACTATCATATTCTTTGTGAAAAACTGACAAGATTTTACATTAACAATATAAGCTAATAAGCTCGGTCCTGGGGAGTGACCCTGAACAAAGATGGCGGAGTAGAAGGACGTGCTCTCACTCCCTCTTGCGAACCACCAGAATCACAACCAGCTGCTGGACAATCACCGACAGGAAGACACTGGAACTCACCAAAAAAGATACCCCACATCCAAAGACAAAGGAGAAGCCACAATGAGACGGTAGGAGGGATGCAATCACAGTAAAATCAAATCCCATAACTGATGGGTGGGTGACTCACAGACTGGAGAACACATACCACAGAAGTCCACCCACTGGAGTGAAGGTTCTGAGCCCCACGTAAGGCTTCCCAACCTGGGGGTCCGGCAACGGGAGGAGGAATTCCTAGAGAATCAGACTTTGAAGGCTAGTGAGATTGATTGCAGGACTGGGGGAAACAGAGACTGCACTCTTGGAGGGCACACATAAAGTAGTGTGCATGCATCAGGACCCAGGGGAAGGAGCAGTGACCCCAGGGGAGACTGAACTAGACCGACCTGCTAGTGTTGGAGAGTCTCCTGCAGAGGTGGGGGGTGGCTGTGGCTCACCGTGGGAACAAGGACACTGGCAGCAGAAGTTCTGGGAAGTACTCCTTGGAGTGAGCCCTCTCAGAGTCTGCCAGTAGCCCCACCAAAGAGCCCAGGTAGGCTCCAGTGTTGGGGTGCCATAGGCCAAACAACCAACAGGGAAGGAACCCAGCCCCACCCATTAGCAGTAAAACGGATTAAAGTTTTACTGAGCAACAGTCAGCTTTCTTTTACCCACCATCAGTCCCTCCCATCAGGAAACTTGCACAAGCCTCTTAGATAGCCTCATCCACCAGAGGGCACACAGGAGAAGCAAGAAGAACTACAGTCCTGCAGCCTGTAGAACAAAAACCACATTCACAGAAAGATAGACAAGATGAAAAGGCAGAGGGCTATGTACCAGATGAAGGAACAAGAAAAAAACCCAGAAAAGCAACTAAATGAAGTGGAGATAGGCAACTTTCCAGAAAAAGAATTCAGAATAATGATAGTGAAGATGATCCAGGACCTCAGAAAAAGAATGGAGGCAAAGATCAAGAAGATGCAAGAAATGTTTAACAAACACCTAGAAAATTAAAGAACAAACAAACAGAGATGAACAATACAATAACTGAAATGAAAACTACACTAGAAGGAATCAATACAGAATAACTGAGACAGAAGAATGGATAAGTGACCTGGAAGACAGAATGGTGGAATTCACTGCTGTGGAATGGAATAAAGAGAAAAGAATGAAAAGAAATGCAGACAGCCTAAGAGACCTCTGGGACAATATTAACCCCAACAACATTCGCATTATAGGGGTCTCAGAAGGAGAAGAGAGACAGAAAGGACCAGAGAAAATATTTGAAGAGATTATAGTCCAAAACTTCCCTAACATGGGAAAGGAAATAGCTACCCATGTTCAGGAAGTGCAGAGAGTCCCATACAGGATAAACCCAAGGAGAAACACACCGAGACACATAGTAATCAAATTGGCAAAAATTAAAGACAAAGAAAAATTACTGAAAGCAGCAAGGGAAAAGGGAAAAGAACTCCCATAAGGTTAACAGCTGATTTCTCAGCAGAAACTCTACAAGCCAGAAGGGAGTGGCATGATATACTTAAAGTGATGAAAGGGAAGAACCTACAAACAAGATTACTCTACCCGGCAAGGCTCTTATTCAGATTCGATGGAGAAATCAAAAGCTTTACAGACAAGCAAAAGCTAAGAGAATTCAGCACCATAAAACCAGCTGTAAAACAAATGCTACAGAAACTTCTCTAAGTGGGAAACACAAGAGAAGAAAAGGATCTACAAAAACAATCCCAAAACAATTAAGAAAATGGCCATAGGAACATACATATCGAGTTATAAAGCAGTTATAGTCCAATAAGGTTGTTAAATATATATATAAGCTAATAAACTAATAAAAACATTTAAAAATCTTAAAGAAATCATTAGCTTATCTAGTCAGTAAATACATTAAATGGATAAAGCTTGATGGTTAATTTGTGTTACAAAAATAGTATGACATTTGAAAATTAATAAAATTGACAGAATAGAAGGAAGAGTTTGAGCATTACAATAGATGTAAAAAACGTATTTGATAGAATTAAATGTTTATTCTCAATAAAGATTTGTTTATTTAGCAGTGTCTACAGAATTAATGCATAGCAAAAAAAGTAATCTTTAAAGATGAAGTGTGAAAGTCTTTCTTCTAAACTCAGTGACAAGAAAAAAGTGTTTATGTCTTTTTTTTTTCAATTTTGTATTGGAGATTCTAGCAAGTGCAATAAGGCAAGAAAATCCAATAATAAGAAATTCTGATTTTATTGGTTAGGGATATGCCTTGGATATTGATATTTATAAGGGCTCCTCCAGATGATTCTACTGTGTATCCATGATCTATATTCCCCGTATTATAATCTGCCATTCCTGGGATTTGCAGGAGCAGTTGGAAAGTGACTGACTGGGGTCTTTATTTTCCTTAACATATCCTGTAGGATGTCTGCCACTACTTCTTTGATTTTACTACTAAGGACACCCACCCTAATATTCTAATCAACATGGCTTTGACAAAGGCTGGAGGAAAGCAGAATTCATACCATCATGCCAGTTCACATGTCTTAGTCTCCCTGAGAGTTATACACAATTTTCTCTTTATCTTTATATTTTCCTTCCCTTGTCCTTGAGACTGATGATGTGGAAGAAGTAAGCACCATCAGTCAGTACTAATTCCATCATCTTGGAAGGAACCTGAATGTCTAATTCCAGCCTAAGGTATAGGAATTATAAATTGTCATAGAGATGTCCCAATATTCCGTCATCACCATAGACAATCACTAATGTATCTTTTCTTTCTGTGGAATTTCCCTATTTTTAATTTTTACTTTCTCATCTTTTCCTCCACCCATGTATCTTTCTATGTGCTGTATTTTGTAGTAAAGGAATGTGAAGGCATCTGATTTCGTCAGAAAAATAGGTATTTAAGATTAGAAATTTCTATATTAGCAAATATTTCTTCAAAAACTGGATGTTAATTGGTTGAAAAACTACAGATAAAAGGCATCCTTTATCACTTTTATTCTAGAAAATTTAATTGAACTATATATATGGAATTTCAAAATTAAATTACATAGTTATTTCAATTCTAGTGATACATATATGCCATTCTCCACAAATGTGTTAAATTACAATTAGTAAATAAAATATTGCAAGTGACATATGCAGCATTTACCAAATTAAGTAAACCAGAGACAATAATTTTCAATCCAAGTGGATTATTATGGATCAAAATGATTGACATTTAAAGATTAAAAAGTCCAATTAAAGATAATTGAACTTGTAATGGCCTAACATTTGAGAAGAAAACTAATTAAAATAAGAAATATTAGCATTAAGATGCTTTTGTAGAAGATTGATTTGTTCTAGTTATTTTGACTCTGTTTATTTTAACCTTGCTTGAGATTATTTAAAAAGAGCAGTTATCTTCAAGCTGTTTGATAATAACAGATTTTTAAGTGTTTAAACCTTCAGAGAAAAAGTACCAGATGATTAAATGTCATAATAAATTTATTGCAAATGAATGAATTTTAGTTCCGTAGCTAAAAAAAATCATTTAAGGTGATTCAAATAATTGTTATGCTTTCATTCTGGATTAGCTAAGAATAACCTTTGCAGTTTTAAAATGGACATTCACAATAAATCTTATAGAAGCTTATTTTCTCTGTACTTCACTGGAAGGAAGAGGGCATCTTTGCTAAAGAATAAGGGCTCACCCTTACATGGCACCTCTTGGACCCTATTGTTTTTGAATTGTTAGAGTTTCAGAGACTTGGTTAATATTGGAAGGTAATTTTCCTATCTAGAAATGGTACATTAAAAAAGTAGTAAGTTAACTGTTCTATGAAACAACTAAATTGGTTGAATCTTAGAAATCTCTGATTTCATTACACATGGTACTAAGTGTACCCTGCTAGGTAATCATCTCCTGCCTGGAGTAAGACTCATGAAGGGTCACATGGAGTTCTGGAGAAGATTTCCTCTCTGTTCATTGGGTCTCAAAGTTGATGTAAACAGATATCATTAATACTCTTTACGTGTTGAGAGAAGCTTGTGCCATGGTACTTAGAGTTTAAGGACTAATTAGTTAAATTTGTTTTAAAGAATGCTTTTCACTTATCTATTGGAAAATGAGTGGATTACAAAATAAAAGGAAAGAGCCTAATCAAGATACAAGTGTAATTATTACAATTCATTGTCAGGTAATGACTTAACAAATAATTATTGACAATATAAGCCAGACCCAGGGCTACATGCCTATTTCTTATGAAATGTCCTATGTGCCATAAAGTCTGGAGTTTCAAAAATATATTAGTAATAGATATTGACAAGAAAAAGAAGCCAACAAAAATGCTTAAGCTTAGATGCATAAAATCATCTGTATTTGTATCATTGCTATTAATTTTAATATTTTTATATATTTAAAAAAAATTTTATTGACATATAGTTGATTTATAATGCTGTGCCAATCTCTGCTGTACAGCAAAGTGACTCAGTTATACACATATATTCTTTTTTTATATTCTTTCCCACTATGGTTTATCACAGGATATTGAACATAGTTCCCTGTGCTATACAGTAGGACCTTGTTTATCCATTCTAAATGTAATAGTTTGCATCTACCAACCCCAAATGCCCACTCCATCCCTCTCCCTTCCCCCTCCCCCTCGGCAACCACAAGTCTGTTCTCTATGTCTGTGAGTCTGTTTCTGTTTTGTAGACAGGTTCATTTGTGCCATATTTTAGATTCCACATATAAGTGATATCATATGGTATTTGTCTTTCTCTTTCTGACTTACTTCACTTAGTATGATAATCTCTATTTGCATCCATGTTGCAAATGACAGTATTTCATTCTTTTTTATGGCTGAGTAGAATTCCTTTGTATATATGTACCATATCTTCTCTATCCATTCATCCATTTTTAAAATTTATTTTAGGTACCTGGATGGCTTTGTACTGCTTTCCTTATAATTGAGTTAGCAGTATTTCTTGTGGGAAGTTTATTAAGTTCAAGTGTGCCTGGAATGATGTCATGTATAGGCCAGCAAAAAGGATTAAATAACTCATTTGATTCAATCGCAAGCCTGATAGTGGAACTAAATCTCATCTACTAAGCATTTAATCAGCAGTCAGCATATCCTTAGTATTGATGCATTGTTTCTAGGCATACTATGTAACACCTTGGTCCCTAGTGTCCTGCTAAGGTACCATCAGAACCTACACTGTCACTGGTTTTGACACAGAGGTAGATTCGAATCAGAGGTCAGAGGCACCAGGGAACTGAACTCCTGGACCATTTCTCTACACTCTACCTATGTCTTCCACATCTCTTCTCTCTTCCCCAAGCATCGGATATTCATTTTATAGTTCTCTATTCCCCTTAGAACATGTAAATTTTGGAAAACAAATATCAGTAATACATAGCTCTTTTTCTCTCTATTCTGTTACATTCTTCCACCATTTAAAATAAAATTAAAGAAAACCAAAATAATGAAGTCTTTCTCTGATTCACTGAATGTGTTCCCAAGAAAGAAATATTACTAAATTAGTAAAATATTAAATAATTTAACCTCTGAGGAGGTTCTAAATGACCTAGAGAACTATATGTGATGGGGATCTCACAGGCCATTTTTAAATTTCTCTGTGTTGGTCAGCTGTGAGAGAAATCCCTCTATTCCAGAAAGCTTATTCTCTCTAAGCTGGCTTATTACCTCTATCAACAACTGATTTAAAAGGCAAAGAATAGGACTATCAGCACAGTTGCCCTTTCAACATTACATGTGACTTTTATTTTAAGAATGAATCCTGATTTTTAACTGATATGTTCTATTCGTTCAGGTCTGTTAACTTGAAACTATTCTAATTTTCGTGGCCACTATAAAATGACCTCCTAAAGATGAGACAAATTTCATGAATTCATGCAGTATATGGAAGCAAAATTGTCACAACTGTAGTTGATCACAGTGAAAAGAAATAATCCAGAGTGGCAAAATAATACATGCTTCCTTTTATGGGAACTGTATAAACAAATTACTATAACTTTCAAGATTTCAAATACCTATGTGTAGTATATATGAAAATGTACATATTTGTGTGTTTTTACAATAATGTAAAATTTGGGGAGAACTTGATAATGCTATAACTCTAATGGATAAAAATTATTAAGTGAAAATTCTTAACTTCTAATATATGTTTCCACTTAAGTATTTTGTTCTCTTTTCTTTTTTATTTTAAAAGTTATTTTAAATTCTGCCCCCTGTGTATTTGACTTCCACATGAATGGATAATGCTGAGAGAATATTCTAACTGGTGTATTTAGCGTCCAGCGCGCCATGTACTGCAATAGAACGCTTCTTTCACTTAGTCCCCTGAGTCACACATTGTCCCCTTGAGTGCACGGAATAAAAAGTCAACACTTTAATGTCTTTATTAAAAGATTCTCTGGGGTTAGAGAAGTGTACTAAAAATTACTTTATTAAAGATGTTTTTAGTCTGCCTAATGTGTTTTGCCAATCTAAAATGCAAAGAAAAAAAATTTTTAAACACTTTATACATTGTTGGATGTATTAAAAGAACAATAAAATGTAATTCAATTAATATTTATTGAGCAACTATTATACACAAGAGACTCTTTAGGCACTGTATAGGCTTTTAAAACAATATTTTGTTTCTCATCTTGAAAGCCTTATAATGTAATAGTGAAAGAAGACAAATATATGCTTACAGGAATATAAACATGCTACAATCTAGGTAATATCAAAAAGCCATGGAGACACAGAAAAATAAGATATTTTCACACAGGGTGCACAAGAAAGCCTTTCTGCTTTAAAATGTGTTCTTTTCATGCAGTTGATGTTTTTTTTGCTTTTCTAACTTCTAGGAGTTATTTGTAACTCACAGAAACTTTATAAGAAATCATTATTATGTTGTTAAAATATATAAAAAGATAATAGAGCTCTCTACTTTCTTAGAAAATTAACACTGCATGTTCTTGGAGGGTTTACAAATATGTGTGATCAGGTCAGCCTATAGTAGCAGAATTGTGTCCGCCATGCCACGTGTCATAGCAATGCTATGAAAGTGGGAAGGAAGATACAAGGATTGAATATTATATACACATGCACATTAGTGTTTATGAATGGATGTTGTATAATTCTGAAACATATAATTTCCAAGATGGTAAAATCTTAATGTCTTCCACTTATTTTGCTAGCCTTAAATGTGCTATTATTATACATGCAAAATAATTCCAATATTATGTGTGGGTATGAATGTGTGTGAATAAATCATGGAATCTTCTACAGCATCACCAGATACAAACTAGATACAACATTTTTTGAAAAAGGAATGGATATTTTAACTTGACTGTTATTAAGACCTACTATTTTTAAGTACAAAACATTCAACTTCTTAATACACTTCTTATTTCAATGTATAATTAATACTTTTTAAATAATAACTTTCAAATTTTGGATTCTGTTTGCTAGTATTTTGTTGAGGATTTTTGCATCTATGTTCATCAGTGATATTGGCATGTAGTTTTCTTTCTTTGTGACACCTTTGTCTGGTTTTGGTATCAGGGTGACAGTAGCCTCGTAGAATGAATTTGGGAATGTTCCTCCCCTGCTATATTTTGGAAGAGTTTGAAAAGGATATGTGTTAGCCCTTCTCTAAATGTTTGATAGAACTCGCCTGTGAAGCCATCTGGTCCTGGGCTTTTGTTTGTTGGAAGATTTTTAATCACAGTTTCAATTTCAGTGCTTGTGATTGTTCTGTTCATATTTTCTGTTTCTTCCTGATTCAGTCTTGGCAGGTTGTGCATTTCTAAGAATTTGTCCATTTCTTCCAGGTTGTCCATTTTATTGGCATAGAGTTGCTTGTAGTAATCTCTCATGATCCTTTGTATTTCTGCAGTGTCAGTTACTTCTCCTTTTTCATTTCTAATTCTATTGATTTGAGTCTTCTCCCTTTTTTTCTTGATGAGTCTGGCTAATGGTTTATCAATTTTGTTTATCTTCTCAAAGAACCAGCTTTTACTTTTATTGATCTTTGCTATCGTTTCCTTCATTTCTTTTTCATTTATTTCTGTTCTGGTCTTTATGATTTCTTTCCTTCTGCTAACTTTGAGGGTTTTTATTCTTCTTTCTCTAATTGCTTTCGGTGCAAGATTAGGTTGTTTATTCGAGATGTTTCCTGTTTCTTAGTGTAGGATTGTATTGCTATAAACTTCCCTCTTAGAACTACTCAAATTTTACTTAATTCTGGAGCATTTTGAAATAAATAGGTTTAAATTCACACTATGTATAAGTTAGTCATGTATAATTATATATAAGTTAAACAGTCAGAAAAAGCAGCACAGTTCTCAGAGAGGTGGACATAGACTCAGCAAAATTTCCAGATATGGAAGAATATTCTCTGAATCAGTATACAAATGATGATATAGAAACTCTATTTGAATATGTGAATAGAAAGAAAATAAATTACTAATGTAGGATATACAGCTTTACATACTTATAACAGTGCTAATTTATAATGGTGTTCAGCACTTCATAAGATGTTATTGCCATCATTTGTCTTCACTAAAACTTCTTGACTTATGGTATTTGGGGTAATTATACCAGTACCATATAACAACCAGTATAAAATGTAAATCAGTGACACAATAAGTTTCGCCTTTTAGAAAACGATTTGACACATAATTATTCCAAAAATGTAGGTCTATAAAAAGGAGATATTTTTATAGTCACTGACTCACACAATCTTAGTACTGGGAAAAAAATGAAGCATTTATATTAGACCAAACACTGTCAAAGTGTGTATCACATCATGGCTAATGAACTGATCAGCTTATTCTTATGTAACCTTATTCACTGTCCTCCCTCCCGGTTTCCCTTTCACTGCCTATTCTATCTTGGGCAGCTTTGACAAGATGTTTTGTCATCTTTGCATTGAATGAATACTGGTCTCCCTGTAATTTCCATGCATGGGTCTTTATCATTACTTTGTTTTGTTTGCTAATAATTCTAAAATCAACATGGCAAAAATATAATTCAGTTCCTATTTAATACCTCTTTGTGAACACCTTGTTGATTTTTTTGTATGCTAAATTTATCCTCAGTTTCTTATACTTTCTTATCAGAAGTCTGGGGCAAAACAGTATTTTTATTCTAGGATCATGGAAAGAAATATCTTAGGAAGTTGCTTTAATAAAATGCAAAAAGATGATTGTATCATTATTTTAGAAAATCAACAAATAAAACTGTAAATTATTAATCAACATGTGAAATACCTTTGTGTTTATAATTTTAATGCATATAAGATAACAGATACACAGGAACAAATTGTTGCTCTGATGGAAAGGAGAAATGCCACCAAGTACCCGTCGTGGTATCATGGGCATGGTGGCTGCATAGACATAATCTATGCAGCGATTTGTGTCAGCATATCTAAAATATGCCAAGAACTCATACATCTCAGCATCAAAAAAACCATCTGATTAAAAATGAGCAGAGAACTTGAATATATATTTTTCTGAATAAGACATACAGATGGTCAACAAACGTGAAAATATGCTCAATATTACTAATTATGAAGGAAATGTAAATCAAAGCCACAATAGGTATCACCTCACAGCTGTCAGAATGGCTATTATCAAAAAGACTACAAATAACAAGTGTTGGAGAGGTTATGGAGAAAAGGAACCCTAGTACACTGTTGATGGAAATGTGAAATATACTGCAGCCAATATGGAAAACAGTGTGGAGGGTCCTCAAAAAATTAAAAATAGAACTACCGTAAGATGTAGCAGTTCCATCTGATTTGAAGACAGATATGCACTCCTATGTTTATCGCAGCATTATTTACAATAGCCAAGATATGTAATCAACCTATGGGTTCATCACTAGGTGAATGGATAAAGAAAATGTGATATATCATATATATATATGTATATATAATGGGATATTAGATATATTACTTTGCCATAAAAAATCATGAAATTTTGCCATTTACGACAACATGAATGGACCTAGAGGATATTATGTTAAGCAAAGTAAGTTGGTCAAAGAAAGACAAATACTGTATGATATCACTTACCTGTGGAATCTAAAGAGCAAAACAAATGATCAACCAAAACGGAAACAGACTCATACATACAGAGAACAAACTGGTGGTTGCCAGAGGAGAGGAGTGTGGGGGAATGGGATTAAGAGGTACAAACTTCCAGTCATAAAATAAATACATCATGGAGATGTAATATATAGCATAGGGAATATAGTCAACAATATTGTAATAAATTTGTATGGTGACACATTGTTGCTAGACTTATTGTGATCATTTCATAATGTGTATAAACGTCTAATCACTATGTTGTACACCTGATACTAATATAGTATTATAAGTCGACTATAGTTCCGTTATTTAAAAAAATTTAAAGTTTTAATCTTGAAAAAATTAAAAAAAAATAACAAAGCCACCTTTAAATTTTCTGATACACAGTTTGTATTCGGCTTAAATAATTAAAATTAGGAGAAGCAGTGTGATATTCTAGAAAGTCTATTTAAAGTGAACACGAGGTCTGACTTTTCTTCACACTGTGGATTTGTAAATGTTTATGTATAAAACATTATAGAGGTGAGATGCTGGCACAGTGCCTGATCCATGATTAGTGTTCAATGAGAAGAAGCTGTCAGGCAGATTGAAGCCTTTGGCAGAACTCTGGCCGCCTTGTTGATGGCTGGTCAATCTTAACTATTATTCTTCCCCCAAGAGTTTCAATCCACATCCTGATGTGGGTATGTGGCCCTATATCGTTTTTTATTAATTGAGACAGAAAAAGATTGATGATAGCGATCACTAACCTGCTCATTTTTCATCTAAGTATAATGTATAGTAAATATAGAATATTTTTGAATAATTGATTTAACATATAATTTACATTTTGAGAGAAGGAAGTGTCCCTGATATATTTAGATGATTAAATTACTTGCCTTTATTTGCTGATATAATACTAATTGATAATATAAGGATTTTCTCAACTAGTGTGCAAAGAATAGGTGAAAAAATTGTTATTCAATAAAATACATTTCATATGAGAGAACTTTTTGAATTCCGTATTTTAACAATGAATGTGCCTTGCTCACTTGTGATTTCCTGTTGGTATCACAGTGTTATCTCAAAGATAGAAAGTTATGAAACTTCATGTTTCTATTTGTCCTACAGAGCTACCCCTTTTTAGGATACAAAGATGGAGCAACTCCTGTGACCTAAATTAATTATGAGCTATAAAAGTCAACAGGTCTCCTTAAACAGCAAATTTTTCTTCTTGTCAGTCCACAAAACCGTGAAAGTTTGCAGTTAAACATCGTTCTCGGTCATCTTAAGAGAAGTCGTAGTGTCTTGCATTATATATCATTCTAGTCAATTGGTTGCAGTCATATTTGTCACTACAAAGCTCACCCTTGCAAAAGAAAAATGTAGGTCAATCCTGCTTGTGTTATATATACACAGTTGGTTTCTTTCAATGTATATTGCATAGAAGTAAAGAGACACCAGTCCTGTGAAACATGCAGTGACAAACGTGCCTCAGTTTCTCAATGTATCTCTTTGATATGGGAGATCACTTATGAGGATGAACACAGATTAGACCATTTGAAGGCAAATTGGCAGTACTGTTTGTCTCTTTAACACAATTCCAAGGAAAATATAAAATGTCAATGCTGAATCTCTTAAGCATGTGATTCTTGACATTTTCCTTTTATAGATTAACATCAACAGATGGCTTACAATAGTCCAGTGAGACAAGTGTGTGTTTTCCTTCTGATGTTATTTCTATTATATGATTATATTTTTTTCAAGAGAGTAGGCACCAAATACAATCAGACATAAAGCATAAGGCTTAAGTTATGTAAACCCATAATAAAGAAAATGTATGATTGGTCTCACTAAAAAATCTGATTCTTTTTTTAGTCTATTTTCAGCATTATGGGAATAAAAGTGATAAATGTACTTTCTCATGTGCTCCTAGAACTTAGAAAATAACTATAAACACCTAATTACTTCATAAACAATATTTCTATTCCAAATGTTTACTGTCTACAAATTTAAATTTTCATAAAACTTGATTATGCTATTTTGAATATATATATATGAATTTGCACCTTGACAGAATTTTTATAGATCATTTTCAACGCAAGAGGTCAGATTCTATGTCTATTTTAATCCCTGCTCTGCACTGGTTACCTAACACGGTCTCTTCCATGTATTTAACCAAGATACCTATATTTGAATGTGTGTTTTTAATACTTTCCTAAGAAAAAATGTATTTTAGCTTACTCAATAATTTAGATTCTGAAAAATGCAGATTGCTTTGGTCACAGAAAGTAGAGCACGCTGCATTTTCTCATCAAATCAGGTGTGTGGGCACGCATATAATAACATTTCTAAATAGCCATTAAGATTTCAGTGTGGTTAAAATGAAAAAAAACACAGTGGTATTATTTTCCTTAATGCATATTCAGTGAGTGGTCTAGAAAAATATTTATGTTTCAAAGCATATAGATGGAGGACCTCTGAGCTGCTGATAATATTCTATTCTTGACGTGGGCTATGTTCATTTCATGATATTTCATTGAGGTGTGCATTGAAGATTTGTGCGCATTTCTGTTTGTTATACTTTAATAAGTTGGTTAAAAAATGAAAACTGGGAAGATGGAATCTTATTTGTGGGATCAAACTATGAAAAAACCTTCATGTTTTAGGAAATTGAATCTGCTTGTTTACTTTCTCATTTTTACTCATCTCCTAAGTATTTTGAGCTTAGCTGATCTATTTCCACCAAAACTCTATTCTCAGTTGAATCCCTGATTTCATAATTTGCATAACTATTAAAGGACAGTGATCGTTCTTCTTTATAGGGGCCTATGCAGACTTCCCAGGGATTTAAATAAACTATAATACTTTCCTCAATACTTTGAGACCTGTGATGACTTTCTGGTTTCTTCCTCTTGTCAAGGTCAGAGCTGCATCTCTACCCCAGATTGTTCTCTTCCAGCATTAACAAAAGGTATATACCACAACACGCACCAAAAAAGAAACACGAGGAAAATTTTCAAGGTGATAGATGTGTCTGTTACATTGATATTGTGGTGATGGTTTCACCGGTGTTTGCATATGTCCTCTCCTAACCCTTCCGCCCCTTCCTTCCCTGGCCCCCCAGGTCTATAAATTGCAGGAGCCTTTTGCTTGGAGACTCTGTGGCAGTGAGACAGTCCATGTTACCTGTGCTGTTTCACCTGATCCTCCGTCTCCTGAGAGGAACATTGCAAAAACATTGTAGGAGCCAAAATTCCCTTTCCTGCAAAGTCCTTTTCTTATACTAGTGCAGTTAGTTAATAAAAGATTGATAGTTATTTTCAGTTTGGCTCATTGTTTAAATTGACCAGCTTAACACCTGGATGCTCAGCTCTTTTGACGAATAACTATTTAAAGTGATAATAGTAACAATGTATTGAGTGACTATAGCATATGGATAAGTGAAACAAATGAAAGGATATCCCAACAGACAAGAAGGAGGAATTGGGAATTCTCTGTTACAAGTGACCTTAACTACATGTGGACCAGTATACTGATATTCGAAGGTGGGTTTAGATTGATTTAAAAGTATACTGTAAACTCTAGGGCAACCACTAATTTTTTTAAAGAAGTATCATTGACACCTAAGAGAAGAGACAAAATGAAATTATATAACGTTCAATAAAAACCACAGGAGGCGGGCTTCCATGGTGGTGCAGTGGTTGAGAGTCTGCCTGCCGATGCAGGGGACACGGGTTTGTGCCCCGGTGCGGGAAGATCCCACGTGCCGCGGAGCTGCTGGGCCCGTGAGACAGGGCCGCTGAGCCTGCACGTCTGGAGCCTGTGCTCCGCCACGGGAGAGGCCACAACAGTGAGAGACCCGCGTAACGCAAAAAAAAACAGAGGAGGCTAGAAAAGAAGAGAAAAAAATGAAAGAAGTAGAAAACTGTTACAAATATGGTAGATATTTATCAGACTGTATTGCTAACCACTTTAAACATGGATGATCCTCGTGCACCAAAATATAAGACAGATTGTCAAAGTGGGAGGAAAAAGACATCACCCAATTCTGTGCAGGCTACAAAATTTTTAAATATGAAGACCCAGACGGACTCAAAGTGAAGGGATGGAGAAAGAAATGTCTTGTTTACACAAAAGAAAGGAAAGATTGAGTAGCAATATTAACTTCAGATAAAGCAGTCCTCAGAACAGTGAAAATTATCAGAGGTAGTAAGGGGCATTACATGATGATAACATGAACCTAATTAATATCAACAGAAAAAAATGAACGTCAAAATAATTCAAAATAAATGAGGAAAAATATATAACTGAAAGAAGGAATAGACAAATCCACTATTACAGTTTGAGAGTTTCATATCCCTGTGTCAGCTATAAATCAAACAGGCAGAAAATCAGAAAGGATATAGTTGACAATATCAATCAACTTAATTTAACTGGCATTTATAGATTACTCCATCTGACACCAGCCAAATACACATTTTATTACCAAGTTCACATGGAACACTTACCAAGTATAATGGGTGGAGACTTTGGGGATATTGGGAAATAAATGCATTTTGCATGTGGAACTGACATGAATTTTTGGAGGCCAGAGGGCACACTGTGGTAGGCAGAATAATGAGTCCTGTAAGAGGTCTATAACCTAATGCTTGCAACCTGTGAATATGTTACCTTACATTGCAAAAGGTACTTTGTAGGTGTGGTTAAATTAAGGATCTTGAGATGGAAAGATTATCCTGGGTTACCTGAAGACACAAAATACTGAAATTCATACAAGGAGACATACATAACCTGAATAGTCTTATATTTCTTTTTAAAAATGAATGAATAATTAATAACCTGCCACAAGAAAGTTCAAAGGGTGAGAAACCAAGCACTTATCCTCTAAGATAGGGAATAAAACAAGGATATCCTCTCTCTCTACAACTATTGAGTAACATACAAGAAGTCCTAGTTATTTCAATTAAATAAGAAAAGAAAATGTGTACACTTTTGGAAGGAAGAAATAAAATTGTCTTTGTTCATAGATGATAAGACTGCTTATGTAGAACATCACAAAGAATTTTTTTTTTTTTTTTTGAGGTACACGGGACTCTCACTGCTGTGACCTCTCCCGTTGCAGAGCACAGTCTCCGGACGCGCAGGCTCAGCAGCCATAGGCTCACGGGCCCAGCCGCTCTGCGGCATGTGGGATCTTCCCGGACCGGGGCACGAACCCGTGTCCCCTGCATCGGCAGGCGGACTCTCAACCACTGCGCCACCTGGGAAGCCCCAAGAATTTTTAAAAATTAGAACAAATGAGTGTGAATGGAAAGGTGGATACAAGGTGTTTTAGCTGTCATAGCAAAATATCAAATGCTGGGTGGCTTAAAACAACAGAAATTTATTGGTTCATAATTCTGGAGGTGTCAGTAGGACCAGACTCTTTCTGATAGCTCTAGGGGAGAATCCGTCCTTGCCTATTCTAGCTTCTGGTTCTTGTGGACAATCCTTGGTCTTCCCTGGCTTGTGGTTGCCTCATTTCAGTTATATTACTGTCTTCTCCTTGTGTGTGTTCACATCATCTTCACATGTGTGACTGCTTCCTTGACCAGAATTTCTCCTTTTTGTAAGGACATCAATCACATAGGGTTAGGGCTCACCCTAGTGATCTCATTTTAATTTAATTACCTCTATAAAGACGCTGTTTCCAAATAAGGTCACATTCTGAGGTACCAGGGAACAAGACATCAATATACATTTTGGGGGGGTGGGCACTAAATTCAACCCATAACACAAGGTTAATATTCAAATTTATCTATATGTTAGCAAGGACAAATTGGAATTTGAAATTAAAAATACCACTTACAATAGCATCAAAAATGAATTAAAGATTTAAATATTAGAAAAAGATATAGAGAATCTATAAGCAGAAGCCTAAGTAACTTTGAAATAAGTTGAGTCAGTAAGACTAAAGGCAAAACAAAACAAACACCCCAAAACTGTACATTAACACTGTACTCTAGTTTATAAAATTGTTTTCTAAGAGAGTACAGGTTAACAATTCTGATTGGTAATAATATTCATGCATATTGGAATTCAAGGGTTGTGTAAATGGAGAGACGATGGCAAGAGCCCGATTTCTCACTGTTGGAGTGAGAGTTTACAGATAAGCCTGGGGAGGAGGCTGAAATAATCCATGTGGTGGTGGAATAGAGTTAAGAGACTTCAGTTTGAGTGTATGATTAGCTTATGTCCTTATAGAAACACATTTCCATTTATGCATGGGATGGTATATGTACATATATTTCCTTGCTCTAGCATCTGAGAGGGCCCAGAAATAATGACACCTCAAGAACCACCAATACTCCTAGCCCATCTTGGTTTCTAATATGCTATAATAAAGGAACTAAGTCTTCTTGGAAAGATGCCCAAGTCTCTTGGAAAAATGGGTCAGGAGGATGTATCCAAGATGAGTCTGAAGTATCTTATAGTGCCAGAGAATAAGGAAGTGCTTTAAAGAAAAGCTCACAATGATGAGCTGTCAACAGCCGTGGGAGCCAAATCTGAGACGGTTTAAGTAACGAAGTAACTAAAGCAGTATTTTACTATAACCCAAAGTATACAGTAAATATTTGTCTGTTTATACTGACATAAATTAAAAATAACTGAATAAATAAATATCTGTGCTCATGTATATGCTGCTATGGCATGAACGTATGTGTCCTCCCCACCTTCGTATGTTGAAGTTCTAATGCCCAGTGTGACGGGGCCTTCGGGAGGTGCTTGGGTCATGAGGTGGAGCCGTCATGAATGAAATTAGTGCTCCCGTAAAAGAGACCCAGAGAGCTGCTGCATCCCTTCCACCATGTGAGGACCCAGTGAGAAGTTGCTAATATGCAACCAGAAGAAGGCCTTCAGCAGAAATAGGCCACATTAGCATGCTGATCTTGGAAATACAGCCTCCAGCACTGGGAAAAATAAATTACTGTTTTTAAGCTACCCAGTCTGTGATATTTTGTTATAGCCGGCCAAATAGACTAGGACAGATTGAAAAATTATTTTTAAAAATTCCACACATTTGCAATTTGTTTTGAGGAGAACTTGCACAGAAATGTGCAGATGAGTGAAATATGTGAATAAATCTGAGTTACCGTTTTTAATACAGCCACACTTTTGTTTCCCACTATGACTGGTGTTCAAGATGCCCTTAAATGTCCTTTTATCTGGACTAAACTTCATACAGGCTTCTTCCTGACTCTAGGCCCCTGATCTTTCTTTTCTTAGGTACTTTACTTTAGAAAACTTATAAGTGTAAATCCTCTATCTGCACCTTTGTGATGTAAATTTTCTTGGTGAATTCCCTGGTGGTCCAGTGGTTCAGACGTGGTGCTTTCACTGCCATGGCCCAGGTTCAGTCCCTGGTGGGGGAACTAAGATCCCACAAGCCAAGAGGCCAGATAAATCAGTAGATAAATTTTCTTAAGGCTCTTGATAGTTTTACAACCTAGGGTTGTCTTTCTCAAAAACCTGGGAATCATCTCTTTGAAATATAATCTAGGAAAAGAATACCCCATTTCCTGGTCCCTGTACAAGGGTAGGAGCTTGCCTCAATGGGTACCTTGCTTCAAGTTGTAAAGCCAAGTAACAGAAATAGCCTACCATCTCCCCTTTACCCTGATTCTTGAAAACCTACCTCCTCTTATTTCATCAGAGTCCAGCTCAGACTCAGTTCTGGCCTCTGCCAACTGTAATAGCTTTAAATAAAGTCTTTCTTGCCTGTTTAATTTTGTCCAGTGTAATTATTTCTTTGGCACTGGGAATATTTTGATTATGGACAAAACGAATGGCATCATATGGCATTGTTGAATGTACATTGGAATAGAAATCAAAAGTCCTGAATTCTATGAAATTTTGCCATTTGCAGCAACTTGGATGGATCTAGAGAATATTATACTTGGTGAAGTAAGTCAGACAGAGAAAGACAAATATAACATGATATCACTTATGTGTGAAATATAAAAAATAATGCTAAGGAATCTATATACAAAACACAAACAGACTCACAGACATAGAAAACAAACTCATTACCCAAGGGGAAAGGGAGGGGGGAGTGATTAATTAGGAGTATGGGATTAACAGATCCAAGTTAACTATACATAAAATAGATAAGTAACGAGGATTTACTGTATAGCACAGGGAACGCTATTCAATATTTTGTAATAACCTATAATGGAAAATAAGTTGAAAAAATATATAATTGAATCACTTTGCTTTGACACAATATTGTAAATCAAATATACTTCAGCTGTTTTTTTTAATCTATATTCTAGTTCCAAGTATAACATTTTATAGTTATTTGGGCTATGGCAAGTGACTTGTACTCTCTGAGCATCAGATTTTTTTGTGTAAAATAGATCATGGGTTAATAAGTTATATTGCCGCCTTATAATTTATTAATGACTTTTCCTCCTTGGGAAAGACACTGGATATGTGGTTTGAGCATATTGTATATTTTTTTTTCATCCATTACTGTTTTGGGGAGGGCAGGAATTGTTTCTAATTATTTCAATTCTCCTATTATAGAAGGTATAATTAATTTACCATAAGAAGAATTCTTCCTTGCTCTTTGACTATTAAATTCATGAGTTAATATTTAACAGACATTTGTAGGGTGTGTTTGCTTTTTACTAAAGGATGATTCTGAATTTGCTTTAACTTGTTTCTTTGCAGGACTGCCCTTAAAGGCAAATTTGGACTGAGATTGTTCAGTCTGTTGCCAAAAGGCTGTCTTTGGCCTCAGAGCAGATTTCTCTTATGTTACAGCCATGCAAATCAAAGAAATTAATTTCTAAACAAGGGAATGTCGCCGTTGTTTCTATTGCACAGACTAGATTAGAAAAGTCTCAGGGTAGAAATGAGAGATTCTTGGTGTCGGGAGAAAGAAACTTTTTTCTACCATTCTAATTTATTCTGCCTGGTCTAAGAATTAAATTAACATGAGACAGATTAACAGGAGAAAAAAAAACACAAAAGTTTAATAACATGTATACATGGGAGAAACACAGGAAAACGCAGTAACTCCCAAAAAGTGTCAAAAACCCTCATCTTAAATACCATCTTCAGCTAAGGACAAAAGAGGATGTTGGAGGGCTTCCCTGGTGGCGCAGTGGTTGAGAGTCCGCCTGCCGATGCAGGGGACGCGGGTTCGTGCCCCGGTCCGGCTGGGCCCGTGAGCCATGGCCGCTGAGCCTGCGCGTCCGGAGCCTGTGCCCCGCGACGGGAGAGGCCACAGCAATGAGAGGCCCGCGTACCGCAGGAAAAAAAAAAAAAAAGAGTATGTTGGAGGTAGTGGTTTGGGACTTCAAAGGGGAGAAAGGCAATTCACATGGAGATCAAAAAGCAAATTTTTGTTAAACAAATGCTTGCTGGGTCTGGCAGAGACAATGGGGCACAGAGCGGACTCTGATCTCCAGGCCCTGCTGAGATTCCCCTACCACACATAGCCAATGTTCTTTGCAGATGTCTCTGGTATTAGCTCTATTCCAGGCATAGGCCCTCTATCTACATTCTTTTAGGCCTTTAAGGGAGAGAGAACAAGAAAAACTTCCTGAGTCTTCTGTTTCTTAAAAATAATTAGCCTAAATTAGTCCTCATGCCAAAGAGACACTCTTGGGATGACAAATTTTGCTCCCTTACTTTGGTATAGGTTGTATAATGTGAGATCCTTTGTGCTTGTTACTCCCAAGATATAAGTAACCTTGTTTTCATAGCAATGTCCAATATTTGTGGGGAAAATTTCTTTGCAATAGAGTTGGTGAAAAATGAGGAGAGAGAGAAAAAGAAGACAAAAGAAAGGAAGGGTGGGAGGAAGGAAAAAGGAAGAAAGAGAAGGGAGAAAGAGAAAAATAAGAAAACAACACTGTGATCAAGTATGGGTAAAAAAAGATTTTTTTTTTGTTTGTTTAAGCAGGGTATTTCCTCATTAATGAATTATTAGAGCACGCGTATCGAGGTGTATCCATGCACAACACAAAGACCATTAATTAGAAATAGAGTACCGATTACTTTTGGTATAGTCTTAAAAATAATATGTGGTAGCCTGAAATAAGAGATTTACTGAGGTGGAAAAGGAAATTCGCAGCCCTGCAAGTGTTGATTAGCAAGTGAATTCTCTGCTGGCACAGAGTTGGTCATCTATGTAACACCTCTGGGCACCTTAGCACAACGCTTGAACTCTTCCAAAATATAGCTTTCCTTCATTTTGTACTTTCTATTACTATTTATATTTTACTACAGGGTATTTGTGTGCTTTTTAAGGAATGAAATTTAAATTAAAGGAGACACTAGAGAAGCAATTGCATCATTCTCTCTGCTAATAAAATGCTTTAAGTTCCTTTCTTTTCTTTCTCTCAGCCAGCTTTAGAGCCAGCTTTAGAGCACCCAGTCTTATTATCAGGAACCTACGATAATATCAAAAGTAAGAGGGTAATCATGAAAAATGCTTCTATTTCAGTTTCCATGCTCACTTTTAGTAAATGTAGGAAAAAAGAGAAGAAAAAGTCAGTATTGTCATTCACTTGGCCTCTTCCTTCAGAAACATTTTTGTATGTTTGCTGTATTTTGAACCCAATATTTTTCTAGGAGACAGTTCTTCTGCAATAGGTTGTTATTTCAAAATAATAAATTGATTTATTATTATTTTTGAATAGAATGACTATTTCATTATATGTGATTGTCAATAATACTAGGAACTCTGGTCTTGTGATAATAAAGAATATTTTCTGGTAGGGATTTAAATTGTCTTCTGTTAAATTATCTACCTGCAATTTCATATTGTAAATTCATTTTGAAGCTTTTCTCAGCTTGGAATTTAGATAATGACTTTATTTTGAGGATGCCTTATACACTATCCCAGAAATACGTAAAACATTAATGTAACTTGCCAAGAAGGATGGAATGATGGTGAAAATTCCCCAAATTAGCTTTTTTTTCTCATTAGCACCATGATAACATTTTTCTTTGAACTTAAGAAAACTTATATGAGCCAATTAAAAATTAGTAATAATTTGGGATAAATAAACATACCAAATCCATTTTATTTACATTGTGTGCTATGTGTTGCTGATTTAAGACTAAAGATGGTTTGGGAGGCAAAGAGGGTAGCTAAAAGATACTAAACTGGGTTGGAGAAACTTGTTTGTGTTGGAGAGGATGCAATTTGCCCCTCAACTCCCCTTGAATTGTTGTGGCTGGACTAATAATACAATTGACACAAGACAGATTAGCAGGAGAAAAAAGAATTTAATTGGTGTCCGCAGAGGTCTCATATAAATAGGACCTAAGAAGTGGCCAAAGCAGGCAGCTTTTATGCATTTTAGACAAAGAAACAATAAATCTGTGAGAAATTGACAGGTCAAAGAAACTTAGGCTTTGGGTGTTTAATTAGTGAGGAATCTAAACATATTTTGGGCTTGGGGCAATAAATTAAAAGAGTAATAAGGTGTGTTTATATAGGCTTCTCTGCCCCCAAGTTCCCTATCTCTGGCAATAAGACCTTTTACAGGAGAGATTTATTTCCAGATTTCAGTGAGACAGAGCACAGTGTCAGAGTGTCCCTCTCTCATTTACTGTTTCTTATGTAACTTTAATTCAAAATAATCAATATGCCATTGAGTCATATTTTGGGGAAGTTGGTCTGCCCTGGGCCCTAACATTGGGGAGCACCAAACAATTCAGAATTTTCCAAGAAGATATGCAACATTCTCACTACTTCTGAGTAATTCCATTTTGGCTTTCTAAGCTACCACAGTGGCTACCTATTGGGATTCTGGGAAGGTATATATTTTCAAGGAGTGGTTACTTTCTATAACCTGCCATACCCAAATTCTAAGAAGCTGGGAAGGATTTTGTATAGTAAGAGTTTGTATTTCATTATAGCTATTTTTCTACAATATTGAAATCATTTTTCTGTAATGAAAAATAAGATACATATATGAGAAAAACAATTATTTCATTAGAGTTTAATATAATTTCTATTAATATTTTCCATGTCATTTAAACACATAACAATGTTTGTTTTAAAGGTGAATTAGGGAATATATAATTATAGCTGAGATTTAAAGCAACACCCGCTAAACTTGATCATTTCCAGTGTCATGAAAATCAAACTTCCACCAGCCAGGCTTTTCCTATTTTAGTAAAATTTGACCACTAGCAAGTTCTGCTTTGTACCCATTTTTCAGTTCTGAACTTTGCTACCTCCCAAAATCTAATTTCCCTTTCACATTAAATTCTTTCAAATATTTGGAGATGTTTGTACTTTCTTCTCCTTATTAAATGTTCCTAGTTTATCAACCAGTCCTTTTAATTTTGAATTAAAAAAATAAACTTGATTGCTTTTCTCTTAATTCATTTTTAATGTGTTATAAAAAACGGTGAGTAGTTTTTCTTACATCGTGTGTGTTTGCTTGTGCTCTTTCCTCAAGGCTGAATGTCTCACTCAGAAACTCCTATCTTCAAACATCTAATGCAACTATTACCTTTACTGAAAATCCTGTCATTTCCCCAGTGATATTCGGTTGCTAGCTCTGTTTTCCCATTATTCTATTTACATAAGTTTAATGACCTTCATCAAATTATATGTAATTAACTTTGACATATTTTCCTCCTGTTTATAATGAAGTCTACAGTGCCTTGCAAATATTAGGTACTCAAATAAATATTTGTTTATGACTACCATAATGATAGATGTTTATAAAGCAGACTCTTTTCTCAATGCATATGTAGAATAGTAACCATGGATTCAAACAATGATATCATAAGAATTTAAAGCTTATGGTTACATTTCAAGTGATGCCCATTATAACAACCCCTATAGCTGAGTCATTTACTTTGTTCTTTCTGAGTTACTGTTACCATAGTCACTGAGAACAGTATATTAAATTCTAATGAAAGTGAATTAAAAACTATAGCTTTTAGTTTTTAATACTTTATTGAACTAATGTAGCCACTTTTTAAATAAATTAAGACATTTAAAAAATCCTTTCTGATTATCAATTAATTTGTTCAGCTGGTAGACTCATTCAGTAACTGTTGTTATATTAATTTTATCTCGAAATTGAGAAAATTTTAACCATTTATGTGGGAACTGCCATATAGGAGCCTTTTAAAACTGACTTTGCATTTTTATGAGATTTTTATATGGAAAGAAACAAAGAAAAAAAATATATCCATAACAACAACTTGGAAAAAGCTGAAACAATAGGAGCATTTGGATAAATGCCAAACTCCCCGGAAGTAAGTAAATTATGAAGTTCTGCTTTTCTATTTCTACTCTCAAACATATGTATCCATACAGAATAAAAACTAGGGGCAGAAAAATTTACTTGATTGTAAATTACTTGATTTACAAGTAAATCAAGTAATTCACTTGATTTACAAGTGAATCAAGTAAAAAAAAATTACTTGATTCACTAATTGTAATGACATCACCTCTGTTACAAATGCTATGGCATTCTTTAGTATTGCTAACCTGTGTTTTTGTTTTTCTTCTTGAGATTCTTATTTTGTTTTAAAATTCATCATAAGTGGGCTTCCCTGGTGGCGCAGTGGTTGGGAGTCTGCCTGCCGATGCAGGGGACACGGGTTCGTGCCCTGGTCCGGGAGGATCCCACATGCCGCGGAGCGGCTTGATTTGTGAGCCATGGCCGCTGAGCCTGCGCGTCCCAAGCCTGCGCGTCCGGAGCCTGTGCTCTGCAACAGGAGAGGCCGCGGCAGTGAGAGGCCCGCGTACCGCAAAAAAAAAAAAAAATTCATCATAAGTGAAACCAAGTAACTAGCTAATAAACCCTATAATTGTTTTTTAATATTTTGCTAAACTTATGTCTTGAAATTTTTATTAAATTGCAATATTGTTAAAAGAATGTATAAACAATGAATGGTTGAATAGGAAAGAAGAAACAAAAATGAGTGTTTACTTTTCAGAAAATAAGTTAAAAATTAGATAATTTTTTAAAACCTTGGCAACATAATTAAATTATATGTAAATCATCTGCTTGTATTATTAGCACAAATTAATCCAAATGTTGCCAGATTCATTATTATGTATATTTCCCTGGTTTACACTCTCTCACACTTAAGCTTATCCACCAAAACAATAAAGCCTAGTTTTGTGACAGTTATGTTCAGGGTTATAGTATTTGATGACATTCTTTTTTTTTAACCAGAAAATATAAAGAAAACAGTCATTAAATATGACTATTTGTACCTAAAATAAGATAAAGCTATCTAATGTTTACAAGTTTAAATAATTTTTTGATATAATTTGTTTTATAGAGGGACATTTTTCTGTTGAAGAGGGGCCTCCCAATTTATATATATTTGGAAAAACTATTCATTTCATGGTCTTTTTCAGAAATTTCACTTATCTAATACCTTTATCTAATTTCCCTAAAAATTCTTAATTTTAAACTGTTGCACTTGAATTATTTAATCATGCTTTCTTTAAACATCACATCACAGGTAAGGATTTTGGTATCACTACCCTGTTCTACTCATGCAAATAATCATTTTAGCTTGGAAATTTAAAAGAATTATAGGTATTTATTAAAATAATGGTAGTAATTTGTGGTAATAGCTAGCAATTAAAAGATAATTTAGCATAGAGTGGAGCTACCCAAGTTCCTTATTATTTCTCTGAAAATAAATGCCTTCTCTTGAATTAAAGCCAATCTGTATCTTGAAATATCTGGACCTGAACTAAGCCTTCAAAATATGGAATAATGTATAGAAAGGGACCAGATTTTTTAGGAGTAATGAAATGCTTATATTCATCCGTAAGAAAACTTCCTCTAACTGGCACAACCTATCTCGACCTATATTAGCTAAACATAAGATTATATCATTTAGTGGATTTAAACTAAAATACCAAAAAAAAAAAAACAGTTTATACATTTATTATCAATATTGCATTATATAAGGTAATACAGAGTGATGTAAATAATAAGTAAAAGAAAACAAATAAGAGATCAGTCTGTGGAGAGTGCCCTAAGGTTGAATGCCATATGTTCAGTGCTAACCCTCAGCAAAGGGCATCAATTAACTGTTTAGGTGATATAAATATTCATGTGTCTATCTGTATTCAGTGATTTATTTTTAGTGGAATTAAAAGAGAGGACCAAACATTTAGATGATTAACATAAAATCAATAGAACTTGTCATAAAAAGAACAAGTTTGGATGAAGTGTTAAAAATTGGGCCCATCTAGAAAAAATATCTGAAGCGGCTAAGGATTAAATTATAAGAAAATAAAAATCACAGTGTCTAAATGTGAGAATGCAGCATACTAAAAAATGAGCATTATTAAAACAGATTGGATTTGAAAAAATTAAGTGTAGTAAATTTTAACAATTCAAAGTGAATAATGGATATCAGTCTTTTTTTCCTCAGTAAATCCTAGCAAAATGGTAGAAAATAAAAAAGAGTCAGGAAACCAGAAAATAAGAGAATGGAAGAGAAAACAAAGGAAGCCAAGTAGTTTGAACAGAATTTCAAGCTAGGAAGTATGCATATATGATAACTGAAGTATGTGTAGTAATCTGATTTAAAAGAAGGGAGGGAGATAAATATCGAAGCCTATAGGAAGATGTTTTAAAAAGGAAGTCACTTCTCTTTTCAGATCCCTCAAAAATCTCAGGTATAAGCAACAGACATCTCTAATTTCAGAATATGATAAGCTAAGACAAACAAACGAAAGAATGGTTTGAAAACTGCTAAACACAAACAGTCTGATCTACGTCACTTCCCCTCTATTGCACAGCCAACAAAATATGCATTCCTTTTTAGCAGAAAAGAAGGTTAAATTCACTCTTTGGATAGGTAGAGCCAAAAGCTTGGAATTTAGGAAACCAGCTGAGGGTCAGATGAGGTGCCTACTAAAAACAGGAATATTAATTAAAACTTTGCAGACTCACTGATGAGCTTCTTCACCTTCTGCCTTTCCTTGCTCTCAGAATGTTGCCATCTCGGTTTAAAATATCCACATTGGCATTCCAGACAGAAATATGGATGATTCCTTTCTAGAGAAACTCACAAGCCCCAAAGGAAAGTACTAAGAGACAAACAATTGGGATTTCGACAATGAAAACATAAGATCTCAACAACAACCTTTTTCTGAGACATGAAATGAAAACTCAAATACATAAATGCAAAATTTGTAGCTTTCCTCACTTTAGTATTAATCATTTATTTGTTTCTTTATAATTTTTACCGTAAATAATACATCTAACTTCTTGCCCGTTTTTGAACTTTTAAAAAAGTGGAGTGATTTTTTTTTTTTTTTTTTTTTTTTCTACAGTTGCATTGCAGGGTCCACTTGCTTGCTTCATGGGTATCTTGGGGCAAGTTAGTGATAGCAGCAGCTTCTAAATCCTTGGATGTAAATGATTCCAGAGAATCTCTTGATTCTTCAACTTCCCAATTGTGATGCTGATTTTAAGTCCATAGGCAAAGTTGGCTGTTTTATTAATTAGAGTTATTCAATTATTGTAACAAACCCTAAAATGTCACTGCTTTGACACTTTATTTTTTATGTTTTTAAAAAATTTTATTATTTTTAAAAATTTTTAATTGAAGTTTAGTTAGCTTTAAAAAAATGTGAGTGTTTTTTTTTTTTTTTTTTTTGCGGTGCGCGGGCCTCATCGCTGTTGTGGCCTCTCCCGTTGCGGAGCACAGGCTCCGGACGCGCAGGCTCAGCGGCCATGACTCACGGGTCTAGCCGCTCCACCGCATGTGGGATCTTCTCACACCGGGGCACGAACCCGTGTCCCCTGCATCGGCAGGCGGACTCTCAGCCACTGTGCCACCAGGGAAGCCCTCACTTTGTTTTTTTAACTTGCATATTTCTGATTATTTCTGAATTAGCGCTTCATACTCGATTCATCTTTGTACCCTTCTATCAGCCTCTCCCTATTTTCCTCAACCTTTAGCCCCTGACAACCACCACTTCACTCTCTGTTTCTATGCATTCCTGGTTTTTTAGATTCTACATATAAGTGGTAACATGCAGTATTTGTTTATCTTTGTCTGGCTTATTTCACCTAGCATTATGCTTTCCAAATTTGTCCATGTCACCATAAATTGCAGGATTTCCTTCCTTTTGGGGGGCTAAATAATATTCCATTGTATATATGTGGGAGGGGGTTTTGCTGGGTTTGGTTTGGTTTGGTTTGGTTTTTTTCTCCATGCCCTGTTATTTTTTATGGAGAGCCTGGCACGTTGTACTGGGTAATGGTGACTGATGTGAATAGGATGCTATTTAGTATGATAATTTATGTTATTGTGGCTGTTTAGTTGTGTTTAATATTTGCTATAGGTATTGGAGCCAGAGACTTCAAATTCCTCTAGTGTCCTTGGTTGTACCTCCCCTCATGGTTTTCTGCTTTTCTAACTCTTCCTCTTGTGATGGATAATTTTAGGTATAGTCTTGGCTGGGCCACGGTACCTACACATGTAGTCAAACATTACTCTGGATGTATCTGTGAGGGTATTTTTGGATGAGATTAGCATTTAAATCAGTGGACTTGAAGTAAAACAAATTGCTGTCTGTAATGTTGCTGGTTGCCTTCAATCGGTTGAACACCTGAATAGAACAAAAGACTGACATCCACCAAGCAAGAGGGAATTCTGTCAGCAGATGGTCATTGGACTTGAACTGTAACATTGGTTCTTCCCTGAGTCTCCAACTTACCAGTACACCCTGCAGATTTTAGACTTGCCCACCTCCATAATTACGAGTCAATTCCTTACAATATTACAAAAAAATCTCTTTGTGTGGACATACACATGCACACACAAACACTCACACATATACACACACACCTCCTACCAGTTTATGGCTCCATGGAATTCTGCTTGAGGTTAGTTGCAGCAAGACTTAAGTGCATGAGATAATAAGCAATTCAAGAGAATAAAATAATGAAATTATGATTCCTTAATGATCAATTAATTCCATTAATGTGATCAATTTGAAATATTTTATGGTTCTGCTAGAGAGTTTGACAATGAAATACTAATACTTACATGGAAAGGTAAGCAATTAAAGAGCCAAATAAGATTAAGGGAACCACATGATTTTATAAGAAAACAAATAATTAAAGCATACTCTCTGCCTGTATTGTGACTGGTAATATACATTCAGAATATTGTTTTAAATTTTAATGCAAATATATTGTGATAACACAGTGAGTATAGAAAAATGTAAAATCTCATCTTTTATATTATAAATCCACGTATAATTTCTAAATTGAAAAATCAAAGAATTGAATTTTGAGATTTTATTTGATGATATTAATATGACTAACTGAATAAATATAAAATGCTCGAGACTACTAGATTTGAACAATAAACATTTGAGGTAGAGAGCAATTTTAGGATGACACTCATTCATAATTATAAAACATAGTTATACATTATTTAATGAAGAAAAAACATGCATGCAGCATAATAAATCTCAAAAACTTGATATTTGACTATGCATAAATTCCTGAAGTATTCCCTATTTTAGTAGAATGTAAAAATGTAAAACATATCACTCTACATGAATTTTACCCAGCAAATATTAGCAAAGACTGAAAATAATAGTAACAATATTGTAGAAATAAAAGCCGCATTTTAAACAGAAAAACATGGAAAATATACCACTGTCCCTATAATTAGAGAAAACTGAGAAATATTAAATGCACAAAGACAAAGAATCAAAAATGTTATTGTAAATGCAATATGACACTTCCATTTTGGAAATAAATTTGGCAATATATATATCAAATACATGCATATTTATGTGATATGGAAAAGCAATTCCCCTTATTGGCATTCATTCTAAGAAGATAAATTAATAATGTGAACAGAGAGGTACTTGGAGATGTTCACCATGGTGTTCTTATGCTAGTGGACCAGGAATGTGAAATATAGAACACAAATAAAAATGGCATATAATTTCTAAACTTTAAAAATATAATTTAAATGTATGGCATAGAATGATGTCTAAACATATTGCATAATATATCTCCATTTGCACAATTGTATATTTTAATATATGTTTACCTATCTATGAAGTCATGCTAGAAGTATGTGTACCAAAATGTTATTTGTGGCTATTTTTTCTTGGTCCATTTTTAGGAGAATTTATTTCATCATTATGTTTTTCTGGTGTACTGGAATTTTTTTAACAAAGGAACGTTCTCATTTTACAAAAACTAACGGAGATTTTTGAAATTGTGCTATCTATGAAAGAAGAACAGGGTGATATTTACGTCAAAGTCTGAACATGAGGTTATAGCATGCTAAAAAAACACCAAAAGTTCTCTGATATGAGTTCCCCAAAACGAACGATGCATGTGGTGATTTTTACAGTTTGAAAGTGGATACCAATCTGCTCATCTCAAAGAGTGAAATCTATTTTCCATTGAGTAGTTTCTCTCTCAGTAGTTGGAAGCATCATTCTCTAATTTATTCAGGTTAGAAACTTGGCAGTCAACTTTGAAACCTGCCTGTCACTGATCTTCTTCATCCACTCAGTAAGTTATGCCAACTGTTCTTCCTGGGAATTTCTAAAAGTAGTTCGTCTTTACCCTTGCTTTAATTTGCCATTATGATCACTCACCCAGGATACCACAATAATGACTTTAAGGCTCCCCAGTCCCTGTCTTAGACCCTTTAATTCCACCCTCTAGGCAGGGTGCATAAGTATTCTGAATAAATTGTAAGTCTGACCATGCTGTGCTCCTGCTTATATATTTGTATAAGAAAAACCAAACCGCATTGCAGAGCGTGCATGCTCTGGTCTAGCCCTTGTCCACTTGTCCAAACACAACTCTGCAGTACATGTGTTCTGGCACCACCTGACTCCTTGAATACAATTCACATAGCTCAATCCTCGTTCTCAGTTCTCTGGCTTTGCTAGTTACCTAGGAGGCTGGGGATGCTTGACTCCTATACCTTCTCCTGTAATTTGCCAATCTTCTAGTCATTCTTTAGAATTCAATCACATACTAACACCTCCAGGAAAGTTAACATGACTCCTTTTTGCTTGACTGCATGCCCCACCATATATTATCATATCTGTGTGTATCTGATGCATTCTTTCTTCCACATACATTGTGAATACTGTGTGGCCAGATCAATCTAATACATAGCTATCTTTGCAGGGCCCATTATAGTCTCTTAGACATAGTAAAGCTGAAAAACTATTTATTGAAATAAATATTCAATAACTAATGACCTGGATCGAGCCTAAAATTATCAGTTAAAATGATCCATAGATTCAGTTTCAACCTGAACATTACAAAATAGGTCTACTTTTAAATTTCTTCACTATAAAACAGATTTCAGCCATGACTCACATTATAAGAGACTTCTTGTTTCTACAGGGATTTCTCTAGTTCTCAGATCTCCCACTATATTTTTTCCTTATTGAATAAAAGAGAATGTTTTCCTCTCCTTAGGTCATATAGGTTAAAGAACTGGAGACCTCAGTTCAACCACTAGCTTTTTCTAATGGAAACTAAGTTATTCAATGCATCTTACTCCCACCTTTTCTATCAAAGTGCTTCTAGATACTTTGCAAAACTTTGCAATACTTTCTCAGCAATAAACTTTGCCTATAAAGGGGTACCGACAGAAGTCCTATCCAAGTCACAGTAGTTTCTGTTAAAAAAATAAAACCCTTCCCATTTGATGTTGATTATTTGATCAATTAAATTTAAAAATCATTTGATATTGATTCCTACCTATCTACATATTCAGAAGAGGAGCTAGACAATGGCATAAAACCAAAATTGTACCAAGGTGATTTGTTAGGTCCAGAAAACAAATAGTTAGTTAGCTAGAAGACATCTAACTAAATGCTTTAAATTGAAACTTCCCTTATAAATGTGTTATCATAAAATTTCCAAACAATATGATGTTTACTTTATTATAATGTGAGTCCTTTTTGTTTGCTCCTTCAATTATTTACTATTTATTATCACCAACATTAATATTATAAAAATTATAGCCATAAAAGCTAATATTCATTTAGCATTTCCTCAAGTAATGTACTTGATGTATGTTTATTATCACCAACATTAATATTATAAAAATTATAGCCATAAAAGCTAATATTCATTTAGCATTTCCTCAAGTAATGTACTTGATGTATGTTTATTATCACCAACATTAATATTATAAAAATTATAGCCATAAAAGCTAATATTCATTTAGCATTTCCTCAAGTAATGTACTTGATGTATGTTAACCTATTGAATCATCATTAAAATCAAAGAAAATTAATGTTGTTATTATCCTGGCTTTAAAGAACAAGAAGGCTTACGCAGATACAATAGATTTCTCAAGATTTCAATAGCTGGTAGGAAGTCTTAACTATATTCTTCTGCACAAAAAAGTGGTGTCTTCTGGAAAAATACAGACTGCAGCGACCTCTCTAACTTGTTTATTATTTTATTCTCAAGAACTAACAGAATACTAGGCATGCAGTCATTGCTAAATAAATATTTGTTCAATGTATCTAACATTTGAAATTCTTTTTTGGATGGGCCTTAGGCTTTAAGAGTTAGTTTAATGTGATGAATATGTTTGGAGTTAGGGCTAGGACAAAAAGTAATGCACTTTTTAAAAAGTTTAAAAGGACTCTGGAAAACACAGTGGATGGATCAAGTATTTCAGCAGTGTTAGACACGTGATAAGAAATTCTATTAAGTTCAACAAACATTTAATAAATACCTGTTACATATCTGGCATTGTGCTTGGTACTTTGGACTAGGAGAAAGAAAGGTCCATCAAGGCTTACTTTCTATTAGGGAAAACAAACACGCAAATACAAGAGTATGATACAACCTCACCTCTGCTTTAATAGTGACTTTAAAATTGCTACATATTTACAAATAATGTACCAATCCATTTGGTCAGAATAGGTAAAATGATGTGCAGAGCTACAGAATGGAGGGACCATTAAATAGAAGGTCATCAAATAGACAAGAGGATTTGGAATAATATTCCACTTAAAAAGAACAGCATGAGTTAGTTTCCAAAAGTTTCAAAAATGCATGGTTTAGCTGTGGAACAGAGAAGAGTGTGACAAGAGCAGGGAGTAAATAAAGTATCTGATTTTGCATTGACAATGGCATCCTGTGAGCACGCTGGAGGTAGCTCAAGAAGTAAACACTATGATTTGTGTGTTAGAAAGTCAACCATGGCAGCGATGTGGAAGTCCTATGGGGAAAGGGTTGTTGGAGACAAAAGACCACTTATAATCAACAATTGTGTGGTAAGATCTGAGAGGTCTTGAACAGATAAATAAAAATCAACAAGTCTTTAGTTAGACCAGGAAAAAAAGCTAAAATAAAATTAGAAGTGAAAGAGGAAACATTACAAGTGGTACCCAGAAATACAAAGGATCATAAGAGAATACTGTTATGCTCCAACAAAATAGGTGACCTAGAAGACGTGTTAATTCATTTATATTAATTTATAGATTATTTATGACTGCTTACATACTACAGTGACAGAGTTAAGTAGTTACAGCAGACACCATATGGCCCAAAATGCTTAAAATATGTGCCCTCTAAAGAAAAAAAATAGTTGCCAACCTTTCTTGGTTGCTATAGGTATTTATTGTAACTGAGGGACAAAATGCTGTAATTAATAAAGGCTTACTTCATTCAGTCTTTATTTTTGTTCTTCGGAAGTTATTTTCTAGGACCTTCTAAATTGCTTCCCAATGTACACAAGCTTTACTGCTCCAAATCCTAAAGTTGTCAGTTGTGAGAAACTCTGAAGGGTCTCAGATTTTTTTTTTTGCCCTATTTACAAACTATAAAGTTAGTCTGCCACAGTTTCATAGATGCTGGCAGAAAACATTGAGATTCTTGGGTCAGAGACAAAGAACTTCATGGCACAGCAGGTGTTTGTGCTGACTCTCTTTGCCCCTCAAACTCCATGAGGCAATGCGGATTACCCAGGTGGATACTGTGTACAAAGTGGGTTTGTATTACAGCTAAAGAATCCCATGCTTAGGGGATCATTTTTATCATGCTGCAACAAACTCACCCAGACCCTCACCAAGATGGGAGAAATTGTCTTTATTATGCTTAAAAGCACAGTGACTCATCCTGTGCCCTGGAAGGAGACACTATTTCTTTCCAGGCTGATTACTATATAAACATTATGGGGAGGGATGAATTGGGAGATTGGGATTGACGTATATACACTGCTAGATATAAAATAGATAACTAATAAAGCCCTATTGTATAGCACAGGGGATTCTACTCGATACGCTATAATGACCTACATGGGAAAAGAATCTAAAAAGGAGTGGATATATGTATATGTATAACTAATTCACTTTGCTGTACCCCTGAAACTAACACAACATTTTAAATCAACTATACTCCAATAAAAATTTTTTTAAAAAAAAGATTGGGAGAACATTCTTATTCACACCACTTGCTGAAGGCAGATCATCCAATAATAAACAAATATCATAAATCTTTTAAAAAATTAAACATCATGGAAAGATAGGCTAGAACAAAAGCTGTAAGTGCCTCTGCTCTTAAGGCAGGTAGAAACACAAGGGACCCATCTATGGAGACCTGTCCCCTGACAGTACTCAAATAAAAAATATTTTTAATCTGCATCTCTAAACAAACTTTTTAGTATGCAAATAACCACTTTTTGTACTTTTCTCACAAAGTTTTATATTTTCTCTGTGCTGGTGAGTGGGCTTACCTGCTTATACAGCTTCACACAAGCACTGACACATTTGTCTAAAGTATTTTTCTTTGATAGTACTTTGAGGAAAGAACTCCCAAGAAGGTTTTTGAGTGCAAATATAGATAAATGGACATATCACAAAAGACAAGCTTATTGAAATAAAAGATGCATTTTTATTTTATTGAAACAATTTAAGAAATTTTCAGCAGTGAGAAAATGTAACTGCTTCACTAGCTAAAATATGTTGCTATCAGTTGGATGACAAATTTTTCCAGACCAAACCACCTATATTGGCATCACAATTGCCCTGCTGAAGGCATCTTAGCTAACTCTCCAACACAACCTGCTTATTATTGCAACTGTTTGCTTTTATATGTGCAATTGTCAGCTGTAGATGCTCGAGAAAATATGAGCTGTGACATCATGCCATTCTTCCTGATAAAAACATTACTTTTGAAACATAGATTTTGACATCTCTAATAATCTTGCTTACAATAAATGTTGCTTACAAGGCCTTAATAACAAGTTATGACAGTCAAGACACTTAATGCCCATTCAGGGAAGATTTCCATTTTAGTTGCCATAGCAAATAGAGGCTTTGATATTTATGGCTAAGCTGTGAATTTGTCATGCTTTTGATTCTTTTTTATTTTAGGCAATGCTTGTTATGTTTCAAGCATTCTACAGAAGATACACAATTATCTTTAACTGTCTGTAGGAGACAATAAAAATGAAAACATAATCAAGTGACAAATACATTCATCTGACTCTAATAATTAATTGTGCTCTACCTATACAAGCAAATATCAAAGTAAAAGAACCATTTCAGCTGAGAAGAAACAAATTAATCAATTTATGGGAAAAGCTTACTTGGAGTTATACCTGAGAGTAATGTAAGAATGAAGATTCTTTTAAATCTGTTTCATCCTCTATCCCAATGACGAGAAAAATGCCTGTCATTTAGTAGACAATCAGTAAACATTTTTTTTAAATTAATGAATACAAAGAGGAGTGCTATCTAAGGTCTAGGACCCAGACATAAATAGCAACAATTATTTACATTTTTTTCTCTCTGAATACTTTCCCAGTAAGGCAATTGGATGCTTTGTTATATGAGATAAAGAAAACATATACAAATGGATTTATTCAGTGAAGGCCAAATAATCTGCTTTTAAAAAATAATTTCTCGCGCCACCAGGGAAGGCCAAATAATCTGCTTCTAAAAAATAATTTCTCGCGCCACCAGGGAAGACCAAATAATCTGCTTTTAAAAAATAATTTCTCGGGCTTCCGTGGTGGCGCAGTGGTTGAGAGTCCGCCTGCCGATGCAGGGGACACGGGTTCGTGCCCTGGTCCGGAGCCTGTGCTCCGCAACGGGAGAGGCCGCAACAGTGAGAGGCCCGCGTACCGCAAAAAAAAAAAAAGCAGATTATTTTAGTAAGTGTTAGTAATGTTGAAAGTAATACTGCATTAGCTAATCCACATAGAATTAAGCAATGTTCCTCAAAATTATTTGTGTTTCTCAAAATACTAATAAACAGCAGAACCAGATGGAAAGAACTAGGGAGAAACTATGGCTAAGGGCTGGAAAAAAATCAATACAGAGAGACCATATAGTCTGGTGAATATTATATTGAACTACCAAAGCTACTCCGTAGCAACTGAAAAAAAAAAAAATCACTGCTCAAACAGAAGCTAGTAGGTGGCTTGAAAAATGAAAACTATGGCTTCAGTTTAACATTTTAACATTATTTTAGATGTTAAATATATGTCTTCAAATTATTTTCCAAACTGATATATTTGGGTAGTTTGCATATTCCGGCCAAATAAAGCTGAAGTTATAGACTTGTGGACAAAAATTTGATGGAAATAATGAAAGAAGCAGCCCACAGAATGAGAGGATTAGTTATGCCTAAATCTATGATCTAACAAATTAATTGAGGATATGTCCCAAGAGCAAAGATAAAATATTAGATGTGTATAAGAAGCACTTCACGATCACACTCTATTATTTACCACATAGTTGTTAGCAATTACAGATGGCTTAGAAGTTGATGTTTGTTATGATTTATGTATTAAAAACAAGTTGAAATGATGCACTGCCCTATTGCAAGTGGGCCACAACAGATGATATTGGGTTTATATGTTGATATTGTTTCCCAGTCTTTACCCAAGAGAGAATTTAGCAACTGTTTTAAGGTATAGTTAGGGACCAAGAATCATCAAGGCTGACCAGATAAACCTGTTGTAGGGACAAAATAGATCTAATTATTTTAACAACTCCCTAGAGTTTATGAACAATTTTCAGCAGTGATCTGAAGAATGTGGGAATGGGATTCCTCCAAAAATAAATGTGGTTATGGAGAGATTACTTGGAAAAGTAAAAGATATAGGATTATATTTGCACACTGTGTTTGTAGGTTGATTTTATACTATGAATACTTCTACTCAATAAAGCAAGATTCTGAATTCACCAGAAAGACCCATATAAGAATAGAAAATGATTTATGGCAAAAAAATATTACTTTTAGTATGCTGCTGAAGTACATAATGAAAGTATGAAAGGAATATATTTTTTCTTATAGAAGCAGATTCTGATGCTCATGTTATTTTCAAGCAAATAAAAATGAAATTACCTAGAAAATGTTGCTGAATGATAATAATAATAAATATTCTCTTATCAGGCATTGTGCAATGCCTTCAAAATATTGTTTCATTCACAACATCTCAGTGGAGAAGGTACTATAATCATGCCTAATTTCCACTTTAGGGAAAGAGCCTTAAATAGTCTCATGATTTGTTTGTGGTTATGAAACTATGAAGTGTCAGATCTTTGATCTAAACTTGAGTTGACCGATTGCAAAACAAATGACTTTGAACACATGTAGGGGTTGGCAAATGTCTAATATAATGGAACAGATAGCAAATCTCTTAGGATTTTCTGGCCATATGGTCTATGTCACAAATACTCTGCAGTTGTAGTGAGAAAGCAGCCATAGACAATACACAAAGGGATGAACTTATTTCTTCAGTATCCTAAATGCAAAAGTGTTACATTGGGAGAAAGGGCAAATTTGACCTCATGGCCATAGTTTGCCGACTTCTGCTATATGGTATCATTATTCTTTTTCTGGTTCTAATTTATATCTGAACATAATGAAATATTTTTATACTGTCTCTACATAGAAAAGTGAAATTAAATATTATCTAGTGACATCAAAATATGTAGAAAAGCAAACATTAATTTGAGACAGAAGAAAATTGATTTTAGAATTTAAAACAAATACATAAGCAAACTCAAAAATTTAGATTCAATCCTAGCTCTATAGTTCCTTTCATGTTACTTCAATTCTCCAAGCCTGAACTACCCTATAAATTGGAGGTAACTTGCTTACGTTGGGGGATTGTTGTAAATATTAAATAATTCTGTGAAATTCATTGTTTGTATTAGTCATTCAATAAATATAAAACATAGACCCACATAATGGGTTGATAGAATATATTATCACTATATTTGTTTCAAATATGTTTTCTAATTATCAACATAGTAATTTTTCATATTAAAAGATTTTCCATATTTTAGTAATACTAAAATTTATTCTCCCACCTAGAATAAAATGACAAAATAGTGTATTTCAGATCTTACAAATCAGTTGTTTGTAAAGAAATGTCTGTGATCAATAGTGGAATTGTAAATGTTCATACAGTATGCAAATGTTTGATTCATATTCAAATATCAGAATTCAGAAACCAAATCATAAAATTCCATTATTGTATTGTTTTCATCACATATGAATAATAATATTCTTTACATAGGAATGCATCATTTCTACTGTAGAAGCAATATGAATACATTGTAGATAACAGAAAATTCCAAAAATATATAAAGGAAAATAATTCTATAAAGGCTATATCTATCTAGAATAACATTAGTTTAATTTTTCATAAATATGTTTTCTAAAATGCTATATATATAGCTGTGTATGTGCATGTGTGTGTGTTTGTATGGGATCTATGAATATGTGTGTGTATTTGTATATAGCCAAGCATATAGTTATAGTTTACATTTTTTGTATATTTTATGTATTTTCATACAAATTTTTAAGAGTTATAATTTTTTTCTCTTAACATCAACAGAGTTAATATTTGACATCTAAGTAACATGTAAACTAAAGAAAAGTTGAAAGACAACAGATAAATTTTCCCTCAAGGATCAAGGCTGCAGAATAATTAAACCCAGAGATAAGTAAGAAAAAGTTTTAAAAATAAGTGACCAAAAACACCAGCTGTATATGTTAAAGGTTCTCACCCTGGGTGTCCTGAGAAGAACATGTACATCTCTGACCAGGAAATGGAAAGTCACTGGGTTTCACTAACGTTGGTAATGTTTTGACTCAGTTGGAAATGAGATTAATGACTTTGTGAAATCAAAGCATGCAAGAGACTCCAGCTGGGGACTGACTCAGCTGATTAACCGGCACAGCCTAAGAAGTGGCATGCAGTTGAATTATGATTGCTTGCCTTCACAGCCATGAAAAACAGCAAGAAATGTTCAAACCCACACACTGATGAAGGGATTAGAGATAAAAAAAAAAAAAAGTGAATGCCCATATAAATCAAGCTTAGAAAATGTTAAACATTCATTTGTAAGACTGTATGTGTGTGAGCATGTGTGTGCACACGTGTGTGTGTTTGGACTTATGTATGTTTGAGTGTTGGAATATGGGTCGTGTACATAGAAATCAATTTTTTTTTCTTTGAAACAGGTTTTCCTCAATATACATATATTTTGCCCTAATCTATGACTGAATGTTAAAACACACACAGAGAAAAGATTTCCGAAAAATCTATCACTCAGGGAGCATACATTGGAGCTTACATTCTTTCAAAATCATATCACTTCTAATATTACCGAATTGGAACTACAGAAGAATAAAAAGGTTCAGGGAATTCTTCATTCAGTGAATAGAATACTCATTATTTGACATGTTGAATGATCTTTAATAGCTATTCCTATTCTCTTCTGCAAATAACAGAATTGGCAGTGCAACTATAAACTTCACTAGGACATTTGGGAAAGAAGGAGTGACCTAGTCAAATTATCTTATTTACATTCTTGTAACCAGGCCTTTTGGTAAACACACACATGCTATTTGCTCCCAGAATGGTAATGGAGACTCTTTATCAGTGAAATGCTTTAGCGGTATATATGGATTTTTGCAGGCATAGCTAGATGAAGAGAGTTCAGTAATCTCTGTAACTAATGACATATAAAATGGAGATGTTCTATAAAATGGTTCTTTGTCATATATCCTCATGCACTGCTAAAAATAAACTCACATATTTAATCCTAACATGAGAGAAGGCAGATTGTGGAGAGCTGCGTTGATAATCTCAGATCACTCCAAGAGAAAAATGCTGAGTTTCTGCCATACAATTTCTTGTACCCTTTAAATCATTAGTAAAATTTGTTACTAAATGGAATTTCCTGTTAGTGTGAGTCCTATTTGATAATTGAATATTTATTGTTACCATAAATTGGCACTATGCGAATGATTGATTGTTTTTTCAACTCCCAGTGCTGTTCATTAAGGGTCACTTTGTCACTTTTTGACAAAGAAATAAAGATGGAAAAATGTGGATGAGGAACTGATGCCAGAATGGTATCTTACCCATCCTTGGTGTGAAGTGGTGAAAGCAGACAAATCTTAACAAAAGAATTTAAAGAAAATTAAGTTTGATCCTGAGAATTTGTAATGTGGATAGAAACAGGGTGTGAGCATCATGGCAATGAGCAACTAATCTCATCTCTGGTCTATTGCTGGCAGCCCACGTAAAAGCTTGAAGCTTGATCTCTAAAGATGAAGCTGGGGTAACGAGAGACAAAGAAGTAAGAAATGTTCTTCTAGTTAATGATAAGGATTCTCATGCATCCTTAGCCACCTTGGAGGACAATATATTCAGTCACCATATAGGTCAATTCAGATCATTGATTACCTGAAAAATTATGCACCTAAGGGCCTTGGCTAGTTAACTAAATTATAATACAATAAACACAAACAAACCCCACAAATTATTCTGTTAAATAGCTAGAACACTTTACAGAGAAATGACATGAGAAGTTTGGTGATGATTTGCTACCAAGGATTGATCAAATATACCCCAATGTCAAATCTGAATCAGGAAATTCACATATAAATATCTGGGGGAAAAAAACCAAACAAACATGTGAAGAGGCTGTCTTTATCCTCCAGACTTTTTCAACTGAAGGGAAAAATTCAAATTCTGTTTTTATCATGATAAACAAGTTGATGGGAAGTGTTGCAAGTAAGTGTCTTGGGAATGATGCTGAACATTAAGTTCAACTTCAGTTTATTTACAGAACCTCAGTACTTTCCCAGAAGAGGGGAGGGGAGGATACCCTCCAGAAAGATCAAGTTCAGACTCTAGGTACTTAGGGGTAAAAGGCTAAGTGATAAGGCTGGAAATACTCTGTGAGCTGAAGACATGAAAAGCCATAAAACTTAGTAACTTCTACGATAATTTTGAAAATGATTTTATGGATAAGGGGAAGGTGGTTTTTTGAGTTTTGTTTGGTTTTTTTTTTTTTTTTTTTTACTTTTTTTGTGTAAATGTTGAAATAGGTGATTACTATGGACAGAGGGTTTTTTAAATTTTGTTTTGTTTTCTTTTTTTGTTTTCTTTAAGGAATTAATATTACATTTTTTCTCAGCATCTCTTAACTGTGGGGACTATACATAAGATAGGTTTTCTCCTTGTTCTCTATTGCCCCTTCCAAACCATCTCCACCTCCCACAGACACCCTCTACATCTCTCCTCTAAAATCATCAATATTTGAACCTCATGTTATCAGGTTATCTCAGTTGCCACCCCTCCTCATTCAAGTCATAATCCACTGACCCCCTCATTTCTCAAAGAATTTGGCTTTTGGCTCATGGTTACTCTCTTCCATATTACTTCCTTCTCAATGCTTCTTAACTTCAACATTTACGTAATGTTTTTTCAAAAACTTGCATTTTTTTCCCTTCAATTCTTCTTCTCTAATAATTGTGTCCTTCTCCTCCACCCAGCTAATTGCTTTTACAGTAAATATCCTGGCCCTGCTTGTAACTACCATGCACACCTTCTCACTACCACCTATCTTAACAGCTTGCTCTCTCTAGCACACTGACTCCAAAATTTTTCATCCCCACTGGGAAAGACACTGCCATCTTTTCACTGCCCATTTCCTCTTTGGTAGAATCTTTTTACTCAATCACACAAATATTTACCTCTGTTTTTTTCAACATTTTATTGCTTGGGGGGCAAAAAAACAAACAACAGCAAAAACTAAAACCAATAATTGGTTAAACTACATACTTTGCATCTGCAATTCTGTGGTTTCCTGTGATAGGAGGTAAACTCACAACTGCACTAATTGATTCTATTTAAAATTCAAGGACTCTGGGAGGGCTCACGCCAAGGAGTACATCCCAGAAATTGTGCTGCCAGTGTCCTTGTCCACGAGGTGAGTCACAGCCACCCACTGCCTCTACAGGAGACCATCCAACACTAGCAGCTCTGTGGCTGACAGGGTCCTGGTGCTCTGGCCGGGTGTCAGGCCTGAGCCTCTGAGTTGGGAAAGCCAAGTTGAGGATATTGGTCCACCAGAGACATCCCGGCCCCATGTAATATCAAATGGCAAGAGCTCTCCCAGAGATCTCCATCGCAACACTAAGACCCAGCTCCACTCAATGACCAGCAAGCTGCAGTGATGGACACCCTATGCCAAACAACTAGGAAGACAGGAACACAACCCCACCCATTAGCAGAGAGGCTGCCTAGAATCATAATAAGTTCACAGACACCCCAAAACACACCACCAGACATGGTCCTGCCTACCAGAAAGACAAGATCCAGCCTCATCCACCAGAACACAGGCACCAGTCCCCGCCACACCATCCAACACTAGCAGCTCTGTGGCTGACAGGGTCCTGGTGCTCTGGCCGGGTGTCAGGCCTGAGCCTCTGAGTTGGGAAAGCCAAGTTGAGGATATTGGTCCACCAGAGACATCCCGGCCCCATGTAATATCAAATGGCAAGAGCTCTCCCAGAGATCTCCATCGCAACACTAAGACCCAGCTCCACTCAATGACCAGCAAGCTGCAGTGATGGACACCCTATGCCAAACAACTAGGAAGACAGGAACACAACCCCACCCATTAGCAGAGAGGCTGCCTAGAATCATAATAAGTTCACAGACACCCCAAAACACACCACCAGACATGGTCCTGCCTACCAGAAAGACAAGATCCAGCCTCATCCACCAGAACACAGGCACCAGTCCCCGCCACTAGGAAGCCTACAGAAGCCATTGAACCAACCTTACCCACTGGGGACAGACATCAAAAACAACAGGAACTATGAACGTGCAGCCTGCGAAAAGGAGACCGCAAATGCAGTAAGTTAAGCAAGATGAAAAGATAGGGAAATACACAGCACATGAAGGAGCAACGTAAAACCCCACCAGGACAAAGAACTGAACAGGAAATAGGCAGTCTATATGAAAAAGAATTCAGAATAATGATAGTAAAGAAGATCCAAAATCTTGGAAATAGAATGGAGGAAATACAAGAAACATTTAACAAGGACCTAGAAGAACTAAAGAGGAAACAAACAATGATGAACAACACAATAAATGAAATTTAAAATTCTCCAGAAGGAATCAATAGCATAATAACAGAGGCAGAAGAACGGATAAGTGACCTGGAAAATAAAATAGTGGAAATAACAACTGAAGGGTAGAATAAAGAAAAAAGAATGAAAAGAATTGAGGACAGTCTCAGAGACCTGTGGGACAACATTAAACGCACCAACTTTCGAATTATAGGGGTCCCAGAAGAAGAAGAAAAAAACAAAGGGTCGGAAACAGATATTTGAAGAAATTATAGTTGAAAACATCCTGAATATGGGAAAGGAAATAATCAAGTCCAGGAAGAGCAGAGAGTCCCATACAGGATAAATCCAAGGTGAAACATGCCAAGACACATTAATCAAACTATCAAAAATTACATACAAAGAAAAAATATTAAAAGCAGCAAAGGAGGGCTTCCCTGGTGGCGCAGTGGTTGAGAGTCCGCCTGCCGATGCAGGGGAC
>NW_020174135.1:8782529-8847481 GCF_003031525.2 Neophocaena asiaeorientalis asiaeorientalis
CCGCGCACCAAAAAAAAAAAAAAAAAAAAAAAGCAGCAAAGGAAAAGCAACAAACAACATACAAGGGAATCCCCATAAGGTTAACAGCTGATTTTTCAGAAGAAACTCTGCAAGCCAGGAGGGACTGGCAGGACATATTTGAAGAGATAAAAGGGAAGAAGCAACAACAAAGATTACCCTACCCAGCAAGGATCTCATTCAGATTCAACAGAGAAATTAAAACCTTTACAAACAAGCAAAAGCTAAGAGAATTTAGCAACATCAAACCAGGTTTACAACAAACGCTAAAGGAACTTCTCTAGGCAGGAAACACAAGAGAAGGAAAAGACCTACAATAACAAACCCAAAACAATTAAGTAAATAGTAACAGGACCATACATATCGAAAATTACCTTAAGCCTGAATGGAGTAAATGCTCCAACCAAAAGACATAGACTGGCTGAATGGATACAAAAATAAGACCCATATATATGCTGTCTACAAGAGACCCACTTCAGACCTAGTGACACGTACAGACTGAAAGTGAGGGGATGGAAAAAGATATTCCATGCAAATAGAAATCAAGAGAAAGCTGGAGTAGCAATTCTCATATCAGAAAAAATAGACTTTAAAATAAAGACTATTACAAGAGACAAAGAAGGACACTACATAATGATCAAGGAATCAATCCAAGAAGAAGATATAACAATTGTAAATATTTATGCACCCAACATAAAAGAACCTCAATGCGTAAGGCAAATGCTAACAACCATATAAAGAGAACATGACAGTTACACAATCATAGTAGGGGATTTTAACACCCCACTTTCACTAATGGAGAAATCATCCAAAATGAAAATATATAAGGAAACACAAGCTTTAAATGATACATTAAACAAGATGGACTTAATTGATATTTATAGGACATTCCATCCAAAAACAACAGAATACACTTTCTTGTCAAGTGCTCATGGAACATTCTACAGGATAGACCATACCTTGGGTCACAAATCAGGCACTGGTAAATTTAAGAGAATTGAAATCATATCAAGTATCTTTCCAACCACAATGCTATGAGACTAGATATAAATTACAGGAAAAAACTAAAAAATACAAAAGCACGGAGGCTAAACAATACACTACTAAATAGCCAAAAGATCACTGAAGAAATCAAAGAGGAAATCAACAAACACCTAGAAACAAATGACAATGAAAACACTATGACACAAAACCTATGGGATGCAGCAAAAGCAGTTCTAAGAGGGAAGTTCATAGCAATACAATCCTACCTCAAGAAACAAGAAACACCTCAAATAAACAACCTAACCTCACACCTAAAGCAATTGGCGAAAGAAGAACAAAAAAACCTCACAGCAGAAGGAAAGAAATCATAAAGATCATATCAGAAATAAATGAAAAAGAAATGAAGGAAACAATAGCAAAGATCAGTAAAACTAAAAGCTGGTTCTTTGAGAAGATAAACAAAATTGATAAACCATTAGCCAGACTCATCAAGAAAAAGGAGGGAGAAGACTCAAATCAATAGAACTACAAATGAAAAAGAAGTAACAACTGGCACTGCAGAAATACAAAGGATCATGAGAAATTACTACAAGCAACTCTTTGCCAATAAAATGGACAAACTGGAAGAAATGGAAAATTTCTTAGAAAACCACAACCTTCTGAGACTGAACCAGGAAGAAATAGAAAATATAAACAGACCAATCACAAGCACTGAAATTGAAACTGTGATTAAAAATCTTCCAACACACAGAAGACCAGGACCAGATGGCTTCAAAGGCGAAATCTATCAAACATTTAGAGAAGAGCTAATACCTATCCTCAAACTCTTCCAAAATATAGCAGAGTGAGGAACACTCCCAAACTCACTCTGCGAGGCCACCATCAGCCTGATACCAAAACCAGACAAACATGTCACAAAAAAAGAAAACTACAGGGCAATATCACTGATGAACATAGATGCAAAAATCCTCAACAAAATGCTAGCAAACAGAATCCAAGAACACATAAAAAGGATCATACACCATGATCAAGTGGGGGTTATTCCAGCAATGCAAGGATTCTTCAATATACACAAATCAATCAATGTGATAAACCATGTTAAAAAGTGAAGGATAAAAACCATATGATCACCTTAATAGATGCAGAAGACCTCAATAGACATTTCTCCAACGAAGATATACAGATTGCCAACAAACACATGAAAGGATGATCAACATCACTAATCATTAGAGAAATGCAAATCAGAACTACAATTGGGTATCACCTCACACCAGTCAGAATGGCCATCATCAAAAAATCTACAAACAATAAATTCTGGAGAGGGTGTGGAGCAAAGGGAACCCTCTTGCACTGTGAGTGGGCATGTAAATTGATACAGCCACTATGGAGAACAGCATGGAGGTTCCTTAGAAAACTAAAAATAGAACTACCGTGCAAGCCAGCAATCCCACTACTGGGCATATACCCCGAGAAAGCCATAATTCAAAAAGAGTCCTGTGGGACTTCCCTGGTGGCACAGTGGTTGAGAGTCCGCCTGCCTATGCAGGGGACGCTGGTTCGTTACCCGCTTTGGGAGGATCCCACATGCCGCCTAGTGGCTGGGCCCGTGAGCCATGGCCCCTGAGCCTGCGCGTCCGGAGCCTGTGCTCCGCAGCGGGAGAGGCCACAACAGTGAGAGGCCCATGTACCGCAAAAAAAAAAAAAAAAAGTCATGTGCCCAAATGTTCATTGCAGCTCTTTTTACAATAGCCAGGACATGGAAGCCACCTAAGTGTCCATTGACACATGAATAGATAAAGAAGATGACACATATATACAATGGAAGATTACTCACCCATAAAACAAAATGAAATTCAGTTATTTGTAGTGAGGTGGATGGACTTAGAGACTGTCATACTGAGTGAAGTAATTCAGAAAGAGAAAAACAAATACCATATGCTAACACATGTATATGGAATCAAAAAAAAAAAAGTGGTTCTGAAGAACCTACGGGCAGGAGAGGAATAAAGTCACAAACATATAGAATGGACTTGAGGACACGGGGTGGGGGGAAAGGTAAGCTGGGATAAAGTGACAGAGTGGCATGGACATATATACACTACCAAATGTAAAATAGATAGCGAATGGAAGCAGCCACATAGATCAGCTCGGTGCTTTGTGTCCACCAGAGTGGTGGGATAGGGAAGGTGGAGAGAGACACAAGAGAGAGGAGATATGAGGATATACGTATATGTATAGCTGATTCACTTTGTTATACAGCAGAAACTAACACAACATTGTAAGGCAATTATACTCCAATAAAGATGTTAAATAAATAAATAAATAAAATAAAATTCAGTGCAAAAACACTTCAGGGAAATCTTCAATCATAATGTAGTTGCCTGGAATGTTCTTTACTCTTCATCATTAGAATGTAAGCTTATTAGCATATTATAAGCACTTCCTATATCACATTGAATTTGCCATATTAATTGCTGTTTTATTAAATGTGGATCTACTTTTCATAGACAGAATGTACAAATAAAAACCAATATATTATAACCTGGTGCTTTTGCATAATTTGTATTTATTAGGTTTAATCTACTTAGAAATTATCTAGGTGACCAAAATTGCCATTTATTCACCCAATATTATATTAGTCCATAAAATGTCTTATAAATGCCATTTACTTTACATTACAGAGCATCATAATTTTTGTTGATATTAGAATTTTATCATAGAAATGACATACAATAATTTACATAGAAAATTTATGTTTGTACTAAGTAAAAATGATTTGCAGCATTACCGTAGTCCCATAGAACGTATCGTTTCTTGTAATAAAATATTGTTGAACACGTAAGTTTATATTACTGTAACCTGGATATTTTGGAAAAAATGATGACTTATCTGATCCCAGTATACGGACTGTTTTCTTTATTATACAAATGAAAAAACAGTGTTCAGAAGTAAGTATCTTGCCAGAACTGGCCCCGGTAGTAGGTAATAGGTGCCAGAGTTGGGATTCAAACCCCAACTTAATGGCCCCAGAGCTGGAGTTTCTTGCACTACACTATCAGGCCCCTACCATGTCCCTCCTCTGGTCATCTCTGTATGACAGGTACCAGATCAGCTACAGGAAGGCAGAGCATTACCTGTTCAGCTTTCCTGGGAAGGTACACATTGAGCACCTCAAATTTTTCGCTGCTCTGTGCAGATCCAGGAATATCTGTGGAGGGCACTCTGAGTATTGATTTGGGGTTACAAATGAATTTTAGCAAGTAGGCATATTCAAAAATATGGAGTCTGTGAATAATGAGAATGAATAATATAGGTAGATAAATACATATAGATACATAGACATAGGAATTAGACAAAATATTTATTACCATCTCTTTTCAAACAATATTACATCACTTTGTGTATAAGTTAAACCAGTTACAACAGTGTGATAATTTCCATTGCCTTCAATACACATTTTATCCTATTTTCACTATATATCCTACTTTTATGCTTAGCTGATTGTATTTCTTCTCTTTTCCTAAATTATTGTGTAATTGCTTATAGATCACGTTGAGTTGGAGGAGATCAATCAAGTAATGATAGTAGTGGCTGAGCACTTGCTATTTCCCAGGACTTGTTGGAAGTGGTTTACATGCGTTTCAGGTGTACAGCACAGTGATTCAGTTATATACCTTTCTGTTGTTTGTTTCTATTCTTTTATATCTATTTCATAACCATATGCAATGAATAAGAAAATCTGGATTGTTGAACTTCCCTGTGGCGCAGTGGCTAAGAACCTGCCTGCCAATGCAGGGGACACAGGTTCGAGCCCTGGTCTGGGAAAATCACACATGCCGCAGAGCAACTAAGCCCGCGAGACACAGCTGTTGAGCCCACGTGCCACAACTACTGAAGCCCACATGCCTCGAGCCCATGCTCTGCAACAAGAGAAGCCACCGCAATGAGAACCCTGTGCACCGCAAGGAAGAGTAGCCTTCGCTTGCTGCAACTAGAGAAAACCTGCGCGCAGCAACGAAGATTCAACACAGCCAAAAATAAAATAAATAAAATTTTAATCACAAAATAAATAATATGGATTATCAGTGCTACTTCCCATTTAGTTTGTGAAACTAAATATGAGAAGAAATAAATAAGTATTGAGTACTAGGAATTTTCATTAAACAGCTATGTATAATGACTAAGGGTACTTGCAGGATTTTAAAGCTCTTTGTCAGCCACAAAAATGTCCCTGAGCTGTTAATTACTGAAGACAGTTATTTCACTAGCCAGAGTTACCTCATTAGCATGACAAGAGATGGATGTCCTCATTAGACACTTCCTTGTTTTGAGAGCTACCTGCCAAATTTGTCTCCTGTCACAGAAAAATTAATGGCAAGTAGAAATTTTGCACATTGATTGCAGTTGATTGAGTACTCTCTGTTATTTTATTTAAAATTTGTGAAATCACAATTTAGAAATCAAAACTTTATATTGAAAGAATGTTTATTTGAAAATTCACATTGAAAAGAAAAACACATATTATGGAAAACTTTTTAAAAAATACTGCCTACATATAATTTTGCTGTTGTTAACATGGTCAACAAAATGGTTGGAGTTTTCTTTGCCCTCTTCTCTTGCTTTATTAAAAAAGTTTTATTATTGCCAGTGTCTTGTTCTAGAGTCTTCCAGTTTCTCAGGGAAACTAGGATTCCTTCTGGAAATCTGATAATATAAATATTATAATCTCTTGTAATTTCTCACAGATCTCTAAGATTTTCTCCATTTTTTAAAAAAAAAAATTCTATTTTTCTCCTGTTCAGATTGGGTAGATTCTACTGAACTATCTTCAATTTTACTGCTTCTAACCTCTATCACTTCTGCTCTACTTCTGAGCCTATCCAGTGAGTTTTTTATTCCTATTACTGTATTGTTGAGTTCCACCATCTCCATTAAGTTCTTTTTCTTTTTTCTTTTTTAAACATCTTTATTGGAGTATAATTGCTTTACAATGGTGTGTTAGTTTCTGCTTTATAACAAAGTGAATCAGCTATACATATACATATTTCACCATATCTACTCCCTCTTGCGTCTCCCTCCAACCCTCCCTATCCCACCCCTCTAGGTGGTCACAAAGCACCGAGCTGATCTCCCTGTGCTATGTGGCTGCTTCCCACTAGCTATTTTACATTTGTTAGTGTATATATGTCAATGCCACTCTCTTACTTCATCCCAACTTACCCTTTGACATCCCCGTGTCCTCAAGTCCATTCTCTACATCTGCGTCTTTATTGCTATCCTGCCCCTAGGTTTGTCAGAACCATTTTTTTAAAAATTCCATATATATGTGTTAGCATATGGTATTTGTTTTTTTCTTTCTGACTTACTTCACTCTGTATGACAGACTCTAAGTGCACCCACCTCACTACAAATAACTCACTTTTGTTTCTTCTAACGCCTGAGTAATATTCCATTGTATATATCTGCCACATCTTCTTTATCCGTTCATCTGTCGTTGGATACTTAGGTTGTTTCAATGTCCTGGCTACTGTAAAAAAGATGAAATGAACATTGTGGTACACGACTCTTTTTGAATTATGGTTTTCTCAGGGTATATGCCCAGTATATACTGGGCATATGGGATTGCTGGGTCAAATGGTAGTTCTATTCTTAGTTTTATAAGGAACCTCTGTACTGTTCTTATAGTAACTGTATCAATTTACATTCCCACCAACAGTACAAGAGGTTTCCCTTTTCTCCACACCCTCTCCAGCATTTATTGTTTGTAAATTTTTTGATGATGGCCATTCTTACTGATGTGAGGTGATACCTCATTGAAGTTTGGATTTGAATTTCTCTAATAATTACTGATATTGAGCATTCTTTCATGTGTTTGTTGGCAATCTGTATAGCCTCTTTGGAGAAATGTCTATTTAGGCCTTCTGCCCATTTGTGGATTGGGTTGTTTATTTTTTTGATATTGAGATGCATGAGCTGCTTGTAAATTTTGGAGATTAACCCTTTGTCAGTTGCTTCATTTGCAAATATTTTCTCCCACTCTGAGGGTTGTCTTTTCATCTTGTTTATGGTTTCCTTTGCTGTGCAAGAGCTTTTAAGTTTCATTAGGTCCCTTTTGTTTATTTTTATTTCTATTTCTTGAGGACGTGGGTCAAAAAGGATTGTTGTGTGATGTATATCATAGAGTGTTCTGCCTATGCTTTCCTCTAAGAGTTTTATAGTGTCTGGCCTTACATTTACGTCTTTATTCCATTTTGAGTTTATTTTTGTGTTTTTGTGGTGTTACTGAGTGTTCTAATTTCATTCTTTTACATGTAGCTGTCCAGTTTTCCCAGCACCACTTATTGAAGAGGCTGTCTTTTCTCCATTGTATATTCTTCCCTCCTTTATCAAAAATAAAGGTGACCATATGTGCGTGGGTTTATCTCTGCGCTTTCTATACTGGTCCATTGATCTATATTTCTGTTTTTGTGCCAGTACCATGCTGTCTTGTTTACTGTAGCTTTGTAGTATAGTCTGAAGTCAGGCAGCCTGATTCCTCCAGCTCTGTTTTTCTTTCTCAAGATTGCGTCCGCTCTTCGGGGTCTTTTGTGTTTCCATACAAATTGTGAAATTTTTTGTTATAGTTCTGTGAAAAATGACAGTGGTAGTTTGATAGGGATGGGATTGCATTGAATCTGTAGATTGCTTTGGGTAGTATAGTCACTTTCACAATGTTGATTCTTCCAATCCAGGAACATGGTATATATCTCCATCTATGTGTATTGTCTTTAATTTCTTTCATCAGCATCTTATAGTTTTCTGTAACATGTCTTTTGTCTCCTTAGGTAGGTTTCTTCCTGGGTATTTCATTGTTTTTGTTGCAATGGTAAATGGGAGTGTTTCCTTAATTTTTCTTTTAGACTTTCATCATTAGTGTTTAGGAATGCAAGAGATTTCTATGCATTAATTTTGTATCCTGCTACTTTACCAAATTAATTGATTAGCTCTAGTAGTTTTCTGGTGGCATCTTTAGGATGCTCTATGTATAGTAACATGTCATCTGCAAACAGTGACAGCTTTACTTCTTCTTTTCCAACTTGGATTACTTTTATTTTTTTCTTCTCTGATTGTTGTGTCTAAAACTTCCAAAACTGTGTTGAATAATAGTGGTGAGAGTGGACAACCTTGTCTTGTTCCTGATCTTAGTGGAAATAGTTTCAGTTTTTCACCATTGAGAACAATGTTGGGTGTGGGTTTGTCATATATGGCCTTTATTATGTTGAGGTAAGTTCCCTCTATGCCTACTTTCTGGAGGGTTTTTATCATAAATGGGTGTTGAATTTTGTTGAAAGCTTTTTCTGCATCTATTAAGATGATCATTTGGTTTTTATCCTTCAATTTGTTAATATGGTTTATCACATTGATTGATTTGTGTATATTGAAGAATCCTTGCATTCCTGGGATAAACCCCACTTGGTCATGGTGTATGATCCTTTTAATGTGCTGTTGGATTCTGTTTGCTCGTATTTTGTTGAGGATTTTTGCATCTATGTTCATCAGTGATATTGGCCTGTAGTTTTCTCTTTTTGTGGCATCTTTGTTTGGTTTTGGTATCAGGGAGATGGTGGCCTTGCAGAATGAGTTTTGGAGTGTTCCTCCCTCTGCTATATTTTGGAAAAGTTTGAGAAAGATAGGTGTTAGCTCCTCTCCAAATGATTGATAGAATTCTCCTGTGAAGTCATCTGGTCCTGGGCTTTTGTTTGTTGGAAGATTTTAATCACAGTCTCAATTTCAGTGCTTGTGATTGGCCTGTTTATATTTTCTATTTCTTCCTGGTTCAGTCTCAGAATGTTGTGCTTTTCTGAGAATTTGTCCATTTCTTCCAGGTTGTCCATTTTATTGGCATAGAGTTGCTTATAATAATCTCTCATGATCCTTTGTATTTCTTCAGTGTCAGTTGTTACTTCTTTTTCATTTCTAATTCTATTGATTTGAGCCTTCTCCCTTTTTTTGTGGATGAGTCTGGCTAATGGTTTATCAATTTTGTTTATCTTCTCAAAAAACCAGCTTTTAGTTTTATTGATCTTTGCTCTTGTTTCTTTTATTTCTTTTCTATTTATGTCTGATCTGATCTTTATGATTTCTTTCCTTCTGCTACATTAGGGTTTTTTTTGTTCTTCTTTCTCTAATTGTTTTAGGTGTAAGGTTAACTTGTTTATTTGAGATGTTTCTTATTTCTTGAGGTCAGATTGTATTTCTATAAACTTCCCTCTTCGAACTGCTTTTGCTGCATCCCATAGGTTTTGTGTCATAGTGTTTTCATTGTCATTTGTTTCTAGGTGTTTGTTGATTTCCTCTTTGATTTCTTCAGTGATCTTCTGGTTATTAAGTAGTGTATTGTTTAGCCTCCATGTGTTTGTATTTTTTACAGATTGTTTCCTGTAATTGATATCTAGTCTCAAAGCATTGTGACTGGAAAAGATACTTGATATGATTTCAGTTTTGTTAAATTTACCATGGCTTGATTTGTGACCCAAGATATGATCTATCCTGGAGAATATTTCATGAGCACGTGACAAGAAAGTGTATTCTGTTGTTTTTGGATGGAATGTCCTATAAATATCAATTAAGTCCTTCTTGTTTAATGTGTCATTTAAAGCTTGTGTTTCCTTATTTATTTTCACTTTGGATGATCTGTCCATTGGTGAAAGTGGGTTGTTAAAGTGCCCTACTATGATTGTGTTACTGTTGTGTTTCCTTTCTATGGCTGTTAGTATTTGCCTTGTGCATTGAGTGCTCCTATGTTGGGTGCATAAATATTTATGATTATTATCTCTTCTTCTTGGATTGTACCCTTGATCACTATGTAGTGATCACTTTGTAGATCACTTTGTCTCTTGTAATAGTGTTTATTTTATAGTCTATTTAAGAGTCTCATGTGAGAATTGCTACTCCAGCTTTCTTTTGACTTCCATTTGCATGGAATATCTTTTTTCATCCCCTCACTTTCAGTCTGTATGTATCCCTAGGTCTGAAGTGGGTCTCTTGTAGACAGCATATATACAGGTCTTGTTTTTGTATCCATTTAGCTAGTCTGTGTCTTTTGGTTGGAGCATTTAATCCATTTATATTTAAGATCATTTTTGATATGTATATTCCTATTACCATTTTCTTAATTGTTTTGGGTTTGTTTCTGTAGGTCTTTTCCTTCTCTTCTGTTTCCTGCCTATAGAAGTTCCTTTAGCATTTGTTGTAAAGCTGAGTTGGTGGTGCTGAATTTCTTAGCTTTTGCTTGACTGAACAGGTTTTAATTTCTCTGTTGAATCTGAATGAGATCCTTGCTGGGTAGAGTAATCTTTGTTATAGGTTTTTCCCTTTCATCCCTTTAAATATGTCCTGCCACTCCCTTCTGGCTTGCAGTGTTTCTGCTGAAAGTTCAGCTGTTAACCTTATGGGGATTCCCTTTTATGTTATTGTTTTCCCCTTGCTGTTTTTAATATTTTTTCTTTGTATTTAATTTTTGTTAGATTGATTAATATGTGTCTTGGCCTGTTTATCCTTGGATTTATGCTGTATGCGGCTCTCTGTGCTCCCTGGACTTGATTAACTATTTCCTTTCCCATATTAGGGAAGTTTTCAACTATAATCTCTTCAAATATTTTCTGTCTCTTTGTTTTTCACTTCTTCTTCTGGGACCCCTTTAATTCGAATGTTGGTGCGTTTACTGTTGTCCCAGAAGTCTCTGAGACTGTCCTCAATTCTTTTCATTATTTTTTCTTTATTCTGCTCTGCATTAGTTATTTCCACTATTTTATGTTTCACGTCACTTATCCGTTCTTCTGCCTCAGTTATTCTTGTAGTGATTCCTTCTAGAGCATTTTAAATTTCATTTATTGTGTTGTTCATCATTGTTTGTTTGCTCTTTAGTTCTTCTAGGTCCTTGTTAAACGTTTCTTGTATTTCCTCCTTTCTATTTCCAAGGTATTGGATAATCTTTACTATCATTATTCTGAATTCTTCTGCAGGTAGACTACTTATTTCCTCTTAATTTGTTTGGTCTCGTGGGTTTTTATCTTGCTCCTTCATCTGCTCTGTGTTTCTCTGTCTTCTAATTTTGCCTAACTTACTCTGTTTGGGGTCTCCTTTTCGCAGGCTGCACGTTCATAGTTCCCGTTGTTTTTGGTGTCTGCCCCCAGTGCTAAAGTTGTTTCAGTGGGTTGTGTAGGCTTCCTGGTGGAGGGGACTGGTGCCTGTGTATTAATGGATGATGAGACTGGATCTTGTCTTTCTGGTGGGTAGGACCATGTATAGTGATGTGTTTTGGGGTGTGTGTGACCTTATTATGATTTTAGGCAGCCTCTCTGCTAATGGGTGGGGTTGTGTTCCTGTCTTGCTAGTTGTTTGGCATAGGGTGTCCCTCACTGCAGCTTGCTGGTCTTTGAGTGGAGCTGGGTCTTAGTGTTGAGATGGAGATATCTGGGAGAGCTTTTGCCATTTGATATTACATGGGGCCGAGAGGTCTCTGGTGGACTAATGTCCTGAACTCAGCTCTCCCACCTCAGAGGCACAGGCCTGACACCAGCCAGATCACGAAGACCCTCTCAGCCACATGGCTCCAGGCCCCGGCTCCAACGTTCAGACTCCCATCTGCCAGGCACCGACTTGAGGGATCTGTGCCCTGCGCTGTGGCTGCTTCCGGTCTCTGTCTCAATAAAATTGTTTCTTATAACTTTGATTTCTTTGCTGAAAATCTTATACTTTCATTTTTAATAGACATTATTTTGATGGTTCTTTAAGATCCTTTTCAGATGATTCCACCATCTGATTCATCTCAGTGTTGGTATCAGTTGATTGTCTTTTCGCGGGTAATGTCATTGGTTCTTCATGTGGTATTTGAATCTGGTATTTTTGCAGAGTCACACTGTGTAGACTTGGTGTGCACGTCCTGACCTATACTTTTGGGCTATGGTTCCAATGACTATTTATTAATTTTTTTTTTTACAGCATTTGTGGTGGTATTTTTGTCTATTTGATTTTTCTCTTGGCACCTGGGCTCCCTGTTTCGTCCTGGTGATGCTGGAACAAACACAAGAAGCTTCCCCAGTCTGGACCACCTGGTGCCTACAAACGTGGGGAGGAGCTCTGGCCGGTGGAGAGGCAGCATGATTCCTGGGCTGGTTTCTGCTTGTGGTGGGACTCAGTTTGCCATTGCCATCCACTTTGTATATGTATAGTGGTACGAATGTCCAATGTGCCACCTCCACTTAATCTTCAATACTGTATTGCTTTTATCTACATATGTTCTTGCTGGAGGTTATGTTTTCATGGAGTTCTTTTTTCCCTTGTAATAATTCAATGCACTGTATGAGAACTTCTGATCCTATATCTACCTGTTAGTTGTAGAGAGTTACGCTGTACTAATAGCAATTATTTCCTAGATTTGTGAGGATTATTGCCATTCTTTCTGTTTGTATTTGTGTCCATACATAGTTTCTGACACAGCTTTTTGATATTGCTAGGCTTTATGTGGCAGCCAGTTATCTTTGTGTGAAACAGTCCTCAGTAAACCTAGGTGATTTAGTCATTTTAATTTTGAATATCTAATTTTGTGTTCTAGCATCTCATTGATAGTACAAAGTAGTCTTTCCTTGTATTTTAAATAAGGGAAAGATTACATAAATCTTTTCACACATAAGAACTGAAATAATCAAGTTTTATATAACCAGGTTGACCATCATATAAAGAGACTCTTGGGTTTTTGTTTTTTTTTTTTGCGGTACACGGGCCTCTCACTGTTGTGGCCTCTCCCGTTGCAGAGCACAGCTCCCGACGCGCAGGCTCAGTGGCCATGGCTCACGGGCCCAGCCGCTCCGCGGTATGTGGGATCCTCCCGGACCAGGGCACGAACCCGTGTCCCCTGCATCGGCAGCGGACTCTCAACCACTGTGCCACCAGGGAAGCCCCTTGGGTATTTTTTATGTCATACATTGAAGACAAAGTGAAGTGTGGCATGGGAAACTTTCCATGATTTGTCCATTTTACTCTTTCCTATTTTACCTTCTTACTCTCTGTTTGTTCTCATTTCACTCATGACTAAGACCAGTAAGTTTCTTGGTTGCATTATTCTATTTATACTCTTTTTAACTTTCTCTTGTTATTTCCTGTTCCTTGAATATCTCTTCCAACTTTTTTTAGGTAAATAACTCAGACTTCAATACTCATATCCAGCTCTGTCTTGTCTAGAAGCCTTTTATGTCCTTTCTCTTTGAACTGTATGGAACTTTGCAATTCAGCTACAGTTCCCTGAGGATACCTTTTGGGTTCTTACATATTCACATGGCCTGATCACTTTGTTTGAAAAAAGTCCACAATCCCTCTCAATTTAACCCTACCTCCTCTCATTTATCTTCTGTCCCTGCCAATTTGTCTTAGAAATATCTTTTTGAACTTGAAGCATGTATAGAATAATGAAAAGGAAATTCAAGGGTTTAGAGGATGTAGTGATTTTTTTCATTAGGTATTCTTATTTAAATACAGCTTCACTATAGCTTTGTGGTAAATTACAAATTGTTTCATCTGCTCTAAGAAACAAAAAGCATTGTTCAAAGCTTTACCAATTTTGTTCTTGCATGTGATGTTGACGTTGAGTTCTCAAGTCAATGCAAAGATTTTTATTTATTTATATTTTTAGTTTAATTTATTTATATTTATATTTTTTCCACAATTTCATTTTATTTTATTGCAAGAGGAAATTAAGCACTCAGGTTTTGCCACACTAAATGACTTCAGACTTTATTCTTCAATATAGAAACAGTATAGAAAAGATATTTGAGAAACTGGAAAAGCAACTGTTATACTTTCAAAGACAGTCAGCTTTCATCTCATTTAATGGTGTTCAAAGGATTAGTTTCTCATATAAATGGTTTTAAAATGGTATTCCCTTTGAAATACAAGACTACAATTTATGGGAACCATATTTTTCTGGGAAATCAAACACTCTAGTCATTATTTCTTTATTAATTTGCATCAGTCTTTTTTTTTTTCTGTTAACTGATAGAAAATCAGAAAGTAATCTTATGTTGAAAAAAGAGAATTAGATATCTCTTCTCTTTAAGAAACAAAGACTATTAAGATGTTTCTCTATTTTTGTAAAGGATTGAAAGAATACATTAGCATTAGTGTGAAGAGCTGAAGGAGAATGATGTCTGACGCTGGCAGCTTCAACCACAAATGAGGAATGTTGTGTTTCCCATATACAGAAGCTGCAGGATTACAGGAGGTCTGGTGGGGATGTTTGTTGCAATCCTAGGAAAACATAATTTAAAAGAAACAATTTGTAGGTGGACATGAAGCCAGAAGGATTTTTAATTGTTAACAATAACTCAAACATTATCAGAGTTAGGTCTGGGTACACATTACAATCCAATTTGGCTGACATTTTCATTTATGACATTGGTGATGATTTAGGTTTATACAGTTGAGAGACAATTTAGTAATTGCAGAGCTTTGTCTTTGCAGCTGGGTTATTTTATTTTCAATTTTACCTTTGAAATTAGAATAAAACTTCTAAATCTTATCTTGATCTAATACCGGAAGAGCTTGAGAAGAAAACTCCTCATTTCCTGCCCTCTGCCCTCCACCAGGGATCATGCTGGTTCACCAAAATACAGATACAATACACTTTAGCACTTCCATTCCGGCATGAAGGCTTAGCTCTACCACCTGCTGGACTGTTTGCTCTTAAAAATAAATAAATAAATTATTACTTATAGAAAATAGCGTGCTTATTCCACGCAACTTTCCTTTGGGGAATCATCATTTAGCATTCACTAACAACGAGAATCTCTTCCATTAGGATGTAATATTTGAGCCATTATTAGTGCCAGAGAGGCAAGAGCATATTTTCAGTTTACTTCTTTGAGATCAATAATCATATGGAATTTCTCTTAAAATATACAAAGCTGTTTCATTAAGCGTTCATGGTTTTATTCTTTTTTTCTCATTATATCTGTTTACTCTCTCATTTGCTTCCTCGAACGCGGACTTTTCTTGTTAAATATCATGTGTTTTAGCATCATTTGCTTTCAAGGAGGATTAAAAAGTTAAATGAATACTACAGAGTTCTTTGGCAGTGGAGACCATAAAGATGTATAGAACTGTGAAGGTAATTTCTGCTTAGTGTCACATCATGGCCAGATAGAGATATTTTTTCTGAGCAAATGTAGCAAAGAAATAGGAAAAAAAGAGAAAATTTCATCATCATTAAGGAAAAATAGTACAGATTCCTGTCTTCTCTCTGACTCATTAAGAATGCCCTCCTCCCATTCATTTTTAATTCCTCCTAGTTTAAATCCCTAAAGGCTTTACTAGGTGCATGAAGAAAAACTAATATATCCAGGTTAGTTATTTAGTCAAGCTTAAGGGGATAACAGGGATTGCGTTCTTCAAGTCTATACTATATACCACTGAGAATTATTTGTTATGAGAGTGTATGTTTAGATCTAGGACATAGTCTCAACGGGTAGGTACATTTAAACAAGAGGAGAAGATAGATTTTTGTTTCAAAGATGAAGTAGATTATTTTCAAAGCTAGCTTTAATCTGTGCTATAACTTGAGCTAAAAATCAACAGTTTGATTAAAATAGAATATTCTATTATTTTAAATTATTTACTTCATTGTTTGCATGACTTTATATAATTCACAAAATTATTTTAAATTAAACATTACACACACTGGCATATTCCTATTCTAAATATTTTGAATAATCTCATTTATTTTCAAATAATATAATGATATGTCGAAACATCTTAAAATAAAGTTTATGCTAATCCAATCTAGTAAGGTAAACAGAATAACGAATGATGAACTGTAGAAGGCCCCACTAATTCCCATATTTTATGTTCAATATTAATTTTTATCCAGCTCGCTAGCTGAAAAGTATTCATGTTTGATAGTAGCATTATGTAGAAAGAGTTCTCTCTACAAGAGACTGCAAGAGTTCTCTCTGCTTTTGCCTCAGTCACTTATAGACACCAAAATGATGATCAACTAAAGAATGAGAGAATTGGATACTTAACAAAATTAAATATACCTTACTACAAATAGTCCTCAATTGTTAGGAACTTTTTCTTGGGCTTTTTATTTTTATTTATTTTTTTATTTTTTTAACATCTTTATTGGGGTATAATTGCTTTACAATGGTGTGTTAGTTTCTGCTTTATAACAAAGTGAATCAGCTATACATATACATATGCTCCCATGTGTCCTCCCTCTTGCGTCTCCCTCCCTCCCACTCTCCCCATCCCACCCCTCCAGGCTGTCCCAAAGCCCCGAGCTAATATCCCTGTGCCTTGCGGCTGCTTCCCCCTAGCTATCTACCTTACTACGTTTGTTAGTGTGTATATGTCCATGACTCTCTCTCGCCCTGTCAAAACTCACCCTTCCCCCTCCCCATATCCTCAAGTCCAACCATTTATTGAAGAGGTCTTGGGCTTTTTAGATTCTTATTTTTAAACAGTGTCATAAATGAGACCTTACTCAACTAGCAGTACATAAAATGTGATATTGAGTACTGGCGATTGAATACATCAATGATGAATATTAAGAAAATAAATTTTAAAAATATATTCAGAAGTTAAAGTATTTGAAAGTGAAACTTTTCCATCATAGTGATATTATATGTAGGTGAAATATAAAGTAAATCAATTGAATTTGTGTATTTAGTTAAGGAATTTGGATAGGGTTTTCTAACAAACAGCTTTTAATTTAAATACAGAGATATTTTTCCCTGATATCAGTAGAGTCATTTAGCATGTATTCATTAAATAATCACAAACAAAGCATGCACAATTTTCAAGTCATGCCCATGACTACAGATCCTGATACTTTAATAATATATGATTTGTCTATAAGATGTAACAGTCTACTGAGAAATTTGGGTATAAAATGATTATGACATTAATTAAACTAAACTATTATTACTAAATTACTAATTTAGTAATGTAATTAGTAATTATTACATTAATTACTCAACCGTTATTACATGAATAAGATAAAACATGAAGCACACAGAAAGGTATGTAAAAAGGATCACAGACCAAAGAGAGACTAAGTCAGGGAAATAACAAAAGTTTCCAGAAATGAAGTGATTTGATTGAGTCCTGGGGGACAAATAGGAGTTTACCAGGCAGAAAGGCATTCCACAGGGGATTTATTTTCTATAGTCACATAACGGATTATCACAAATACAGCTGCTGAAACAACACTTAGCATTATATCACAGCTCTGAAGAACAGAAGTCTGGGCAGGCTCTGATGGATTCTTTTGCTTAAGGTCACATAAGACCTTGACAAGACTGTCAAGTGTCAGCCAGACTGGTCTCTTCTCTTGAAGCTTTGGAAAAGAATCTGCATCCAGGCTTTTTTGGTTGTTGGTGGTACCTGACACATATGAGAAAACTGTTTGCCTTGCCATTGTTTAATTTCTTTAAAGCAACTGGTTGCTTCAGTTATTTAAAACCAGTGTTTGTTGTACTAATTCAGTCTTTTAAAATTTTATTAGAAGGGATCAGAAAAACAGAAGTTGAGTGGCTGCTCTTTGATATCCTTAAGCTTGACATTATTCACCTTCAAAAAGAGAGTTCTTTAGTTTGTTGGTGATTCATAGTCTCAGTCATCTGTGCTTACAGTTGAAATCCATCTGCAGATTAATGTGAAGTTCTGAATGAAGTTTGGAGAACCTTCAACAATTATCCTTTTACTTCTTTTCAGGCTTAGATTTTTTTTTTTTTTTCATCTCTGTACACCCCGATCAACCCTGCCTAACAAACTCTGAAGGAAGCTTTAAAAAACTTATTCATGGTTATCCAAAGAGACTTACAATGTTAATTTTTTTGTTTTTTTTTTTTCGGTACGCGGGCCTCTCACTGCTGTGGCCTCTCCCGTTGCGGAGCACAGGCTCCGGACACGCAGGTTCAGTGGCCATGGCTCACGGGCCCAGCCGCTCCGCGGCATGTGGCATCTTCCCGGACCGGGGCACGAACCCGTGTCCCCTGCATGGGCAGGCGGACTCTCAACCACTACGCCGCCAGGGAAGGCCACAATGTTAGAATTTTTATCTTTGTCCTTTCTGTGCTTTTCATGTGTGTTAGGCAGAATGTTAAGATGGTCCGCATGACTTTGCTCCTACGTGTTGTGCCTGTGATTATGTAACATGGCTAAAGGGATTTTTGCAGATGTAATGAAGGTTATTAGTCAGTTGACACTGAAATAGCAAAGAAGGATTCTCTATGTGGCTATTTAGGGATAGCCAGGTAGATTATCCCATTTAATTGAATATGTTCGTTAAAAGTGGAGTTTTCCTTGATAATTTAAAAAATTTTGCCATGGAAATACTTAAAAGATTCATAGAAGGGCTATGGAATCACTATGTTTTCTTATTTCCTTAAAATTCTTGACTGGTAAAGAAATATCTGATGCTTAGTTTTATACATTGATAAAGTATGTTTATAGATTTTCATATTGTCACTGACAGTTCTTTATTTTAAACAAAAAGGCATGACAAAATGCTTCTCGTTTTTTAACCACTGGCTCGTATCAGCCCTAGGCTAACATAGGTTTTAATTTTTTTAAACCAGCTTGATGTGTAATAGGTAAAAGTGATTTCTGATGATACATGGCAGTATTTACTGTCTCCTTATTATCCAAACACTTCATTGGGGTTATTTCCTTTCAGTTTTCTAGCATGTCTTCTCAGTGTTCGTTGCCCAGACTTCTATATTTGCTTCCTCAGAATTTGTCTTCTCACTTTACATTATCCTATGAAATCTCTCTTTTAGCCACAAATACATTTAGTATCTATACACTGATGACCCTCAAAAATGCACCTGACTCAGCACTTTCTTCTGAGACCTAGCCTTTATATCTCTCTTTTCACAGCTGAACATAGGTGAGAGTCAGTTGGGTCTAACTGAATGTGCCCACAAGAGTATGACCTTTGCACTTAATGGCAAAGATCTTTACTCCACCTGTGGTTTCCCACCTTAACAAAGAACATCAGTGTCCTTGTGATTCAATTTAGGAAACTGAGAAACTGACCATAGTAGGAGAAGTCTGAGATTTTCAAAACACAAGGGAAATCAGTACAGCACTGCTTGCCTGCAAACTGGAGGGATTATGAACAAGGAGATTGGCCTCTAGGAGTTGTGAGCAATTCCTGGCTAACAGCTGCCAAGGGAATGGAGAGCTCAGCCCTGAATCACGAGGAGCTAGGTACTGCCAGCAACCAAAAGAGTTTGGGTGCAGATTCTCCTCCAAAGCCAGAGTAGAAAGAGCAAATTGATTGCTTTGAAAGTGGGAGAGCTTAGGCATCTCAATTTATGTATTTGAGCTTGATATTAATGTGCAAACAAAACTCATTGGTAAAGAAATACATTTATTGTTTTTGGATACTTATGTATATTCTGACCACTAAAACCAGTGAAAATTAATAGATTATGACACCTGACTTACCTTTTTTTTCTGAATATAATCCCTGGACTGTTGGATATGTGTAAATGCTGAAATTGTGAATTGATCTAAACATTTGCAAAACTCACTCATGACATTCTCGTGAGAAATTAAAGATATGTTTATTGAATGAAAATATAATTGGTATGTGGAAATAGATAGCTAAAACAAAGGATGATAATCATTAGATTATTTAAACATAGATAATAAGCTGAAAAAGAAACTCTCTTATAGCATTATAAAGTGTAATAGTTTACCCTCAACTTTACAGAATTAATAGTATTGATTTTATTAGAATATATATGGTTTCTATTATGCAGTGTCTTGATATAATTGTGTTATAGACAATTATATACAGAGTCTATATAATTATATAGCAAATTAGAATTATGGTCTTAATACACCAAACACATTAATGGGAATAGATATAAATTCCTGTACTGTGGCTTAGAAAATAGTAATTTCACAATAAGAGTATAAAAGAACATGTGCAAATCGAATCATTTGTTGAAAATTATGAAAGAATTTGCTAGGTTCATCAAATTTGGTTTGATCCCTTCATCTCCTTCAAATTTTTCTAAATGACACTCAGGTCGTTACTAGGCCACCTTTTGTAAAACTGCAAATATTCCCTCTTCCCCATTCCAGTACAACTTTCCATCCATATTCTCTGGATGATATTTTTTTCCTAACACTTATAACCTTTTAACAAATTATAAAATTTATATATGAATCATTTTTATCACCCATCCCCATCCAAATAAACACACCAAAACATGATTCAGGAGTGCAGAAATGTGTGTATCTGTTTACATGGACAGGAACATAGTGGATGCTAAATAAATATTGAGTGATAAAGAATAGACTCATAAAAAAGTATTTGGTTGCATTTGCCATATTTAAAGTAAGATATTAAAAACTTGATATAAGCCAGAAAAAAAGTGAACTATCTGGAAATATTACATGATGAACAACGAAAAGAAGTATTTCTGTTTATATTTGAAATCTGGTTTGGCAGAAGACATGTACTATATCTTGTTTTAAGTGCTTATTTGAATTGAAATAAAGAAGAACCATTAAATTACTATAGTTGGTTGGAAGTTCAAAGTTATGAAAATTAGGTAGAAATATTCACAAGACATGTTTTGTCCTAATACAAAGAGGAATTTGCCAGAAATTAGAGCTTTTCAGAAATGGAAAGAATTGCTTTAGGGGGCTTTCTATTCCTTTTCATTGGGATTGTTTGGAGAACCATTTGTCTGAGATATTTCAATGGGCTTCAGGCAGAGGTCTACCTGAATTTTCAAACCTTGAGATTCTCTAGGATGCAAAGCCTTGTGGATCCGAATAAAGTATAAAAATTGTGACTGAGTCTCAGAATATATAGTAAAAATGTCTGGTTAAACATTACAGTGGAATTGTTGTAATAACACTGAATTTGATCATAATTTTAAAGTGTGAGAAAATAATATTTAACAGTATAATAAAAATGAATAGCCACTCACCATGGATATTTTCTAAACCAGCTATTCAGGCACTCTCGGAAACATGTTATTAAAAAAAAAAAAAAAATGAGCAGTGTACATACTGGTATCCAATGATCCAAAAGCAAACTAACAGCGCCAGTTTCTTTTCTTGCTAAAATGGCTTCCATCTTAGTTTCTCGAGTATATGTGCTTTATTATATTTTGCTAAAGTTGTTGTAAAATTATACTACATTCAGTGAAATTGTTGTGGAACCTAAGTCCACTTACCTGATGAACTGTGAGGCCAACCAAACTGAAACGTCAGAGTTTGGAGCAGAGAAAGGTTTACTGATGGAGAGAACGCCAACCGAGAAGATGGGAGACCCAGGTTTGTCTCAGATCCATCTTGCCGGCTAGTTGGGATGTAGGACTTTTAAGGCAAAAAGGGCAAAGGAGAGGCGGTCTTTGTGACTTCAGCTTCCATATAAGATCTCAGTTGCAGACTTCCCGGCACCGTCTTGTGACTCAGTGTGTCACTGATGATTGTGATTGATCTACCTGTTCCTGCAAAGCAGACTGATAAGTCATGGTCTTTTAATCTTTCTAGGAGAGAACAAAACAATGGCTGAGGCATTTTATTATTTACTTGGAGCCTATGTGATGAGTTAAGAATTTCAGTTCCTGGTTGGTCCCTGTGCTTTTTTCTTCAAGACGACTTGAGCCTGCTCTTTCAAAACCACATTATCTCAATAATCTGGGGTTATAAATCAGGATTTTGCTCAAGCTAGCAATTTCATGGCGGAAGGCTCAGGCTGAACTTAGGCAAATAGGAATGTCTAAAGGCCTTGTAAGCAAGTGAATAAGGTAGAAAAGTAAGACAGTCTTTGTTGTAGAGTCAGTAACAACAATGAGAATACAGTAGAAAGAGACATAAAAACAGAAATCAAGACAGCTGGATCCTAGCTGCTCTTAATATAAGACCAAGGGAAATTAAACCATGGAATTTACGGTTTTCCATTGTAAAGTGAAAAGTTTAGGTTACATACTTCTCGGAATCCCCCCACCTCTAAGAGTCTATGTGTCTTGTAAGCTTTAGATAATAAACACACTAAATTAAACATGCAGCTGCAATATTGTGATTTATAAGAAACATATATTTGGTCATTCAGATGACCAAAATATACTTCCATATACATTTCATGTTCGTCCATGGTTCCTGGCTCACAGCTCCCAAAACCCTCTGGATTTCCTGAGTGACAAGAGCAATGGACGCATCTTTTGTTAGAGTATTTGCTCTCTTGTCCTCAGTTCCTAAAATCACTTCAGAGCCATTAAGCTGAAATGGGTGTCTTGTCATTCATATCAAGCCCCTTTCCACCACAGCTGGGTTTATTAATAGGTGACTTTTAGAAAGAACCTAAGATTTGGGGCTGATTGACAGGGAAACCAACTAGGAATAGAGCATTGGAACTTTTAGATGCCACTCCCTGAGAGAGGGTCTGGAGAGTAAATCAATCACTGATGGCAAACGATTTCAGGAATCACACCTATGAAATGAAGCCCCCATAAAACCCCAAAATAATGGGTTTCAGAGAGTCTTCAGGTTGGGGAACCAGAATGTTTCCATATCCCTTCGTTCTGGGCCCCAAATTTTAAGAAGACAGAAGCTCCTTTCTTTGGCATCTTGTCCTAAGTATCTCTTCATCTGGCTGTTGCTTTGTATCCTTTAATATCCTTTGTAATAAAACATCTAGTGAGTAATCAAAAACCCAAAGAGGAGAGCATGGGAACTTGACTTACAGATGGTTGGCCAGCAGTACCTGTAACAACCAGGGCTTGCAATTGACCTGTGAAGTAGATGGTGATCTTATGGGACCGAACCCTTTACCTGTGGAATCTGGTGTTATCTCTGGGTAGATAGAGAACTGAACTGACTCATAGGACACGCAGCAGATGTCCCTAGCATTGTTTGGTGGTGTGTGTGGGAATCCCCCTCCCCACATTGGAATTGGGCACAGAACTCAAAATAAAAGCCAATTTTTCTGAACCTCATTTTATAAATCTGTCAATTTATGGAATTGGGCTAAAACAATTCCTGATCTGTATCAGTTCTAACATTGATAAAGCTCTTGTTTCTTTCCAATATTGAAACACTTAGGTTTTGACAGTAGATTATTAATCATTTTGAAAGTTTTGGTTTATAATTTGATTCTTTTTTTTGACTAATCAATGCACTCATTCTATTTATAAGTTTCAAAAGTTAAGTTTCAGAATAAACAACTTTTTAAAAATGTTTTTATACAGTTATTTTTTTAACACCTTTATTGGAGTATAATTGCTTTACAATGGTGTGTTATTTTCTGCTGTATAACAAAGTGAATCAGCTATATCTATACATATATCCCCATATCCCCTCCCCCTTAAGCCTCCCTCCCACCCTCCCTATCCCACCCCTATAGGTGGTCACAAAGCACTGAGTTGACCGAGCTTTTTTATAATTTGATTCTTATAAAATGACACAATTTTGGACTGTAATGCATGCACATAACTTCAAACAGTATTATTTAATGCATATAATGTATAAAAAGTAGTCTTAATAGATGTGGTCATTTTATAATAAATCATGCAAAATTAGGGAAATAATTTGTATTCATCGTCTCTTGCAGATAAAATTCTGTGCTGAGCACTTTGTAAAGTTGGTATAATCTTCAGTACAACACAGTAAAATGGTAGTTCATATGGTATATTAATTTGAAATATTTTGTAGATGAGGAAACCTAGAGATTTAATGCATTGATCTTCCAGGAAATGTGAGCATATTGTAAATGGAAACTAAATCTGAGTTTTTAGACTCCAAAACCTATTGAATATAATAGATCTAATCTAATATAATTAATAATAGAATAGACTAGAATAGATCTAATCTTTATTCAAGTGGAGGTAAAAGCTGATTTTAAAGATGTCTAATTATTTCCACTAGGAAACCATATTATTTTTAAAAATAAGTTAAATCTATCATTAAAAAATAATTAAAAACATATGGAGATGATTATATTTGGAGGATGGGGAAATAGCATCAAAAGTAAGTCCTAGGTAGTGTGTGGAATATGTTCAAGTGGATGGTAACTTTGGAGTTAATTTTCCAGTGAAATTTATAATGAGTTTAGTTAGAAAAAATATGTAGAACATATTATAAACCTGTCTATAAGGTACATATTTTTGTTTTTTTAACAGAAAGTATTCAGTAATATAATATAAAACATAATTCAGGACTAAGCAAAATTGAACTAAACTAACTTTCACTCATTTCATTCAAAACTAATAACAAATACACCTACTCTCAAAATATTTATTGGGTATTAGTCTATTGTTCATTGACAGCAAGAGAGAGAGCTGGGTGTACAAACATGTTTCACATCTCTGCTTGTGTCACATTTACTATGTTCCCAATGACCAACGCAATGTACATGGCAGAGTCTGTAATCAGTGTGTGTGGTAGCCTCCTAAAGGCGTAGATAAAGGGAAGAAATTATGGCAAGCAGTTTGCTGTTGGCCTTTCACAGTTGCCTACAAAGCCTAAAGTGAGCTACAGAACTCTGCTTCTTTATAAATTGTGGAAGATGCAAGGTGTTTTTATGTGGGCGTTAAAAAATGTCACTGATGTTGCAGGCTCAGGAATCATTAGGAGTTTATCTTTGCATTTATACGTTTTCCTGGGTGATTGGGATACTTACCATTTTCTGTTCACCAGGTCAGATTAGCATAGAATCAATATGATGGAGAAGTTCGATGTTTTGTAAAATGGAAATATACTATAATAGAGAGCAGAAGAGTCAGCATTGCCTTGAGGTAAGATAGTGCTATTGCTGTCCTTACCATCAAGTGGCAAAATTATATTAATCCTCTTGCCTGATGAAAGAAAACATTCACCAAATCATTGCCACATACTAAGGATATATTTTTCTGCTCCAATAGAGATACTAGGTTCGGTCCAACATTTGCCATGACCCATTTGTTTTCTGCAGAGATACATGGATGGACCAGCTGTTCCTGGCATGTGTGGCCTCTTCATGCCATTTCCATACTTGGGTGAAACCTAGGAGAGGCTAAACAGTGCAGCATGAAGTACATGGGTGTTAACTCTCCGTGGACTGAATTTTTACCAGTGAGAAGTAAAAGGTGGTAGGGAGCTCAGCAGAGAAATTCCACCTCCTTTCTCCTTCCAGTAGCCTCTTCTGAGAGGTTATGTAGCAGTAGAGCCTGTCTGGAGACACCCTTTGAGGCAAGTAGACACATCTGCAGCATTTGTTCACATCTTGTAAGCAGTGGGCATGTTGGTTACAAATCACCTTGCATTTCTTCTGTCATTCCCTGCCTCATTTTTCTTTGTCCTCACTCTCATTGACCTGGATTTTCATCTCCCAGATACAGCATCAGCAATTTATCTTTGCTTTAGGCTGTGTTTTCTAGGATCCTTGGGATGCTGTCAGTTTAAAAAATGTCAAAGCTGAGAAGAGACCAAAGGTAGCCCAATAATTATGTCTATATGTCACAGTCATGGCATGTTTTTGGTGCAAAATGGATTTCCTTCTTGTCTTTCACAGAGCTTGTTAAAAATTGACCATCTGTTCTGTGAGACACACTTTATTTCCCAAATACATTACTAATACTTAACTCCTTAAGCCCATTTCTCTTACTCCTGCTGTCATCATCATTCCCAACTTTACTCTTTTTTTTATACAACAGGTTCTTATTAGTCATCAATTTTATACAAATCAGTGTATACGTGTCAATCCCAAACGCCCAATTCATCACACCACCACCACCACCACCGCAGCTTTCCCCCCTTGGTGTTCATACGTTTGTTCTCTACATCTGTGTCTCAATTTCTGCCCGGCAAAACGGTTCATCTGTACCATTTTTCTAGGCTCCACATATATGCGTTAATATACGATATTTGTTTTTCTCTTTCCGACTTACCTCACTCTATATGACAGTATCTAGATCCATCGATGTCTCAACAAATGACCCAATTTCATTCCTTTCTATGGCTGAGGAATATTCCATTGTATATATGTACCACATCTTCTTTATCCATTCGTCTGTCAATGGGCATTTAGGTTGCTTCCATGACCAGCTATTGTACAGAGTGCTGAATCGAACATTGGGGTGCATGTGTCTTTGTGAACTGTGGTTTTCTCTGGGTACACGCCCAGTGGTGGCATTGCTGGATCTTATGGTAATTCTATTTTTAGTTTTTTAAGGAACCTCCATACTGTTCTCCATAGTGGCTGTATCAGTTTACATTCCCACCAACAGTGCAAGAGGGTTCCCATTTCTCCACACCCTCTCTAGCATTTCTTCTTTGTAGATTTTCTGATGATGCCCGTTCTAACTGGGGTGAGGTGATACCTCATTGTAGTTTTGATTTGCATTTCTCTAATAATTAGTGATGTTGAGCAGCTTTTCACGTGCTTCTTGGCCATCTGTATGTCTTTGGAGAAATGTCTATTTAGGTCTTCTGCCCATTTTTGGATTGGGTTGTTTGTTTTTTAATACTGAGCTGCATGAGCTGTTTATATATTTTGGAGATTAATCCTGTGTCAGTTGCTTCGTTTGCAAAAATTTTCTCCCATTCTGAGGGTTGTCTTTTCATATTGTTTATGGTTTCGTTTGCTGTGCAAAAGCTTTGAAGTTTCATTAGGTCCCATTTGTTTATTTTTGTTTTTATTTCCATTACTCTAGGAGGTGGATCAAAAATGATCTTGCTGTGATTTATGTAAAAGAGTGCTCTTCATATGTTTTCCTCTAAGAGGTTTATAGTGTCTGGTCTTACATTTAGATCTCTAATCCATTTTGAGTTTATTTTTGCGTATGGTGTTAGGGAGTGTTCAAATTTAATTCTGTTACATGTAGGTATCCAGTTTTCCCAGCGCCACTTGTTGAAGAGGCTGTCTTTTCTCCATTGTATATCCTTACCTCCTTTGTCATAGATTAGTTGACCATAGGTGCGTGGGTTTGTTTACCTCTAGGCTTTCAATCTTGTTCCGTTCATCTATGTTTCTATTTTTGTGCCAGTACCATATTGTCTTGATTACTGTAGCTCTGTAGTATAGTCTGAAGTCAGGGAGTCTGATTCCTCTAGCTCCATTTTTTTCCCCTCAAGACTGCTTTGGCTATTCGGGGTCTTTTGTGTCTCCATACAAATTTTCAGATTTTTAGTTCTAGTTCCGTAAAAAATGCCATTGGTAATTTGATAGGGATTGCTTTGAATCTGTTGATTGCTTTGGGTAGTATAGTCATTTTCACAATATTGATTCTTCTAATCCAAGAGCATGGTATATCTCTCCATCTGTTGGTATCATCTTTAATTTCTTTCATCAGTTTCTTATAGTTTTCTACATACAGCTCTTTTGTCTCTGTAAGTAGGTTTATTCCTATGTATTTTATTCTTTTTGTTGCAATGGTAAATGGGAGTGTTTCCTTAATCTCTTTTTATTGATGAGTCTTGCTAATGGTTTATCAATTTTATTTATCTACTGAAAGAACCAGCTTTTAGTTTTATTGATCTTTGCTATTGTTTTCTTTGTTTCTATTTCATTTATTTCTGCTCTGGTCTTTATGATTTCTTTCCTTCTGCTAACTTTGGGTTCTGTTTTTTCTTCTTCCTCTAGTTCCTTTAGGTATAAGATTAGATTGTTTTTTTAAAATTTTTCCTGTTTCTTGAGCTTGACTTGTATAGCTGTAAACTTCCCTCTTAGAACTGCTTTTGCTGCATCCCATAGGTTTTGGGTCGTCGTGTTTTCATTGTCATTTGTCTCTAGGTATTTTTTGATTTCCTCTTTGATTTCTTCAGTGATCTCTTGGTTATTTAGTAACGTATTGTTTAGCCTCCATGTGTTTGTGTTTCTTACATTTTTTCCCTATAATTCATTTCTAATCTCATAGTGTTGTGGTCAGAAAAGATGTTTGATATGATTTCAATTTTCTTAAATTTACTGAGGCTTGATTTGTGACCCAAGATGTGATCTATCCTGGAGAATGTTCCATGTGCACTTGAGAAGAAAGTGTAATCTGCTGTTTTTGGATGGAATGTTCTATAAATACCAATTAAACCTATCTGGTCTTTTGTGTCATTTAAAGCTTCTGTTTCCTTATTTATTTTCATTTTGGATGATCTGTCCATTGGTGTAAGTGAGGTGTTAAAGTTCCCCACTATTATTGTGTTACTGTCGATTTCCTCTTGTATAGCTCTTAGCAGTTGCCTTATGTATTGAGGTGCTCCTATGTTAGGTGCATATATATTTATAATTGTTATATCTTCTTCTTGGATTGACCCCTTGATCATTATGTAGTGTCCTTCCTTGTCTCTTGTAACATTCTTTAATTTAAAGTCTATTTTATCTGATATGAGTATTGCTACTCCAGCTTTCTTTTGATTTCCATTTGCATGGAATATCTTTTTCCATCCTCTCACTTTCAGTCTATATGTGTCTCTAGGTCTGAAGTGGGCCTCTTGTAGACAGCATATATATGGGTCTTGTTTTTGTATCCATTCAGCAAGCCTGTGTCTTTTGGCTGGAACATTTATTCCATTCACATTTAAGGTAATTATCGCTGTGTATGTTCCTATGACCATTTTTGTAATTGTTTTGGGTTTGTTTCTGTAGGTCGTTTTCTTCTCTTGTGTTTCCCACTTAGAGAAGTTCCTTTAGCATTTGTAGTAGAGCTGGTTTGGTGGTGCTGAATTCTCTTAGCTTTTGCTTGTCTGTAAAACTTTTGATTTTTCCATCGACTGTGAATGAGATCCTTGCCGGGTAGAGTAATCTTGGTTGTAGTTCTTCCCTTTCATTGTTTTAAGTATATCATGCCACTCCCTTCTGGCTTGTAGAGTTTCTGCTGAGAAATCAGCTATTAACCTTATGAGAGTTCCCTTGTATGTTGTCATTTTTCCCTTGCTGCTTTCAGTAATTTTTCTTTGTCTTTAATTTTTGCCAATTTGATTACTATGTTTCTCGGTGTGTTTCTCCTTGGGTTTATCCTGTATGGGACTTGCTGTGCTTCCTGGACCTGGGTGGCTATTTCCTTTCCCATGTTAGGGAAGTTTTTGACTATAATCTCTTCAAATATTTTCTCTGGTCCTTTTTCTCTCTCTTCTCCTTCTGGGACCCTGATAATGTGAATGTTGTTGGGTTTATTGTTGTCTCAGAGATCTCTTAGGCTGTCTTCATTTCTTTTCATTCTTTTTTCTTTATTCTGTTCTGTAGCAGTGAATTCCACCATTCTGTCTTCCAGGTCACTTATCTGTTCTTCTGTCTCAGTTATTCTGCTATTGTCCTTCTAGTGTATTTTTCATTTCAGTTATTACATTGTTCATCTCTTTGTTTGTTCTTTAATTCTTCTAGGTGTTTGTTCTTTAATTTTTCTAGTTCTTTGTTAAACATTTCTTGCATATTCTTGATCTTTGCCTCCATTCTTTTTCCGAGGTCCTGGATCATCTTCACTATCATTATTCTGAATTCTTTTTGTGGAAGGTTGCCTATCTCCACTTCATTTAGTTGTTTTTCTGGTGTTTTATCTTGTTCCTTCATCTGGTACATAGCCCTCTGCCTTTTCATCTTGTCTGTCTTTCTGTGAATGTGGTTTTTGTTCCACAGGCTGCAGGATTGTAGTTCTTCTTGCTTCTGCTGTCTGCCGTCTGGTGGATGAGGGTATCTAAGAGCAACTTTCCTCTTTCTAATCCAGAAAGGTGTTAAATGCTTCAAAAAAAAATTCCAAGTTAGTGGAAGCAACAATTACTTGTATTAGCTGCACAGATTAAGCAAGAATGATATAAAAATGGGTTCAAAATCTAACAGGCAGTTGGAGGTTGTTGCTTATTATACCAATATTTATTAATCACCAATGTCTATATATTATTGGATTAGTTGATAATTATTTTTTAATTTTTAGTGATCCAGAACTGAACTTTTGATTTTCTGACTTAGGCAGTGTTTAATAGGATAGTGAACATCTATCATTAACCATATGACTGGCCAAAAGGAGAAAAGCAAAAGTAGGTTATTCAACTATATGATGTTTTATTGGATCTGATTTTGATCAACGTCAATGTGCTGAACAGTAGTGGTATACATTACCCAGACTATCTCTTAGTTATAAATTATTAAACTACATCCTTATATATAATTTAAAATCTTCCCTCCATTAATCTCATCCTTTGGAGTATAAATATTTCCCTCAGTTACAATCCAGATAAAACACAAGATGGACCATGTGTTCCTGTGACTCTGCCTGCTATTTAATTAATTTGTATGAGACTTTTAAATGCAATATCATTTTATGGGAATGCATCCCCTCTGCCAGTACAACCAATGCAAGTTTTCTAGATTGAGGCTAGCAGTAGGCAGAAGAAAACCTCAGGAAAACTTTATTTAGAGAAATAAAATGTTATATCCATGAAATAAAGGAAAGATGCTACACAAACAAGATTATCAGTTGAAAGTTCTTTTATTGAATAAATGAAAAATATTATAAATAAAATTTTAATTAAGGACATTGGTTTTCTGACAAGAAGAAATACTAGATTTGGTATTAATCCCATGCCTAGGACAATTTAAAAACATGAAAATGTATGTGAAAGAGTCTCTTAGGCGATCAGACATCACATATTAAAGGACATAGGTAATTGTAGGGGAGAAATAAACGAGGTGAACCCTACAGTTGCACCAGCTGACTTCCTATAATGAACTTTGAAAACAAAATATAGAGAAGGGAACCCAGGCATAACCTGGCAGTCTCTTTGAATTGGACATACAAAGTTGGGGCCTGCAGATGCCAAGGCAGGTAGACAGTGCAGGGCAGGGTAGTGGAGAGGAGAGAGTTGCCCAGGAAGAGTGCTACATAGGTCTGCAAAGGGTCTTTCTCATGCCTCCATCTGGGTAATGATCAGGAGGTGTATGTAAGGAAAATAACCTAGGCTCACAGCAGAACCAGCTCAGAGGAGCAGAGGAAGCAGTGCTGGAAATCACTCAGGGTCATGTTTAGTTCATGTTACCACCAGCCAAAGTATAAAACCTTAAAATTTAAGTATAAAAGGTAGAGTATTAAAATTTTCATTGCTTCAATAGTGGGACAAAAATAGACCCTATAATACCTGCTGCACTCTTTATACCTAGCATCATACACAAAATCGACTCAATATGGATGTAAATATAAACCCTAAATCTTATAAATCTTTTAGAAGAAAATACATCCTTGCATTAGGCCAAGATTTTTTAGATTTACAAATAAAGGATATCTATAAAAAAGCACATTGATAAATTTAAAGCTTCTATTCTTTGAAAAGAACTTAGGTAATGAAAAGAAATGCCACATACTGGAGATAATGTTTCAAATTTTATATCTGTTGGAGCACTTGTACCTAGAATATATAAAGAACTCTCAAAATTCAATAGTAAGAAAGTAGATACCCATTTAAAAATGGGCATAAGATTTGAGCAGATACTGCTCCCCCCAAAAGATATGTGTGGATAGCACATAAGCACATGGACAAATGGCCATCATTACTTATTAAGGATGTGGAAGTTAAAATCACAATATGTCATGATACACCTATCAGAAATGCTAAAACGCAAATCCTCACCATAGCAAGTGTTAGCACGAATGTGGAAGAACTGGAACTCTTATACTCTACTGCAGAAATTTAAATTGTTATACCATCCATTTTGAAAAACACATTTTGTTTCTTAATAATAAAAGGATGACCTGCCATATAATCTGGCAATTCCCCTCCTGCCAAAGATAAATAAAAACATATGTCCATACAAAAACATGCAAACGAGTGTTCATAGCAACTTTATTTGTTACAGGACAAAGATGGAGTTACCCTGAAATTCTATCAACCAATGAATGGATTAAAAATGTATGGCATATCCATTCAATGGGATGCCACTCAGATTTTTAAAAATGAACTCTTGGCACAGCAACAAAATGGATAAATCTCGAAATAATTTTACTCAGTGAAGAAAGCTAGGCAAAAAGCATATTGTCTGTTATTCCATTTATAGAAAATTCTATAAATTATGAACAAATCTAGTTAAAATGTGAATCAGTGGTTTCCCCTGATTGAATTATGATTGTCCGGCAGGAATGCAAAGTGACATCAGGAAACTTTTGGCGTTGAGTAATTTCACTGTCTTGAGCAGGGTGATGGTTTTTCAGATATATACATATGTAAAATTTATCAAAATGTACACTTTTAGTATATGTACTTTATGACATGCCAATTAGGTTTCAAAAAAATGGTAGCATGTATAACAGAGTGATTTGACAGTTTGGTTAACCAGCCTTTCTTTGTATTTCAGTTACCTCTGTGACATACATTTGCAACATCCCATTTGGATGATACTTTTTTTTTCTTTTTAAAGAAGGAGGAAGGACTTTACCTCTAACTCGTATACAGAGCATAAGTGCTTGTTATGTCCCAATGGAGAGAAGGTTATCCTGTTATGAGTGAAGCCTTTCTGGATGCTCTTGTCTGATTCTTCATCTCCCCTCTGGGTAAATCCATAACTCTCTGGCAAAAGTAAGCAGAAGGAAGAACAATTTAGGCAGCAATTCGGTGGGATTTCTCATTCACTGAGGTGATTCACAAGAGGACAAGATCATAACCACCCCCAATAGCCAGCCCTTCCCAGTCTCCCCTTGGACAACAACGCCAAAGAATATGAGAGGAAACAGATGAAAAGCCACAGGCTTTATTACATACACTGATCTCAAAAAGCATCATTGGGAAAAATAATAGGTATGTGCTCTTTAAAATCCCCTGCAGCACGTAACCTCCAGTTCATCCTTTCTTTACATTTTTCAATTTTTCCCTATTGATTTGGATGTTTGGGGACAAATTATCCTAATTTCCTTCTGCATTCTTCACCCAATTTTGGCCTCGTTAGATATGAATAGCTCTGCTCTTAATAATAGTTTACTTGATTTGGTATTCTCTCCTTATTCTGTGGGGTTCTTTGCCAGAGAATGCAGGAGAGTTTCATGTGCAATTTCAACTTTCTTTAAAATCAGAAAATCATCTTGGTTAGGCAACTACTGGATTTTGCTTATCTCCTTTTTGTAGAAGACAGAATACAATGCTATTTGTTTTCCCCTATTTTAGACACACTAAGAAAAATGAGAATAAGTGAATACCACTGGTTCCTCTGTGCTCTTCATTTTACAATTATATTCCATATCTCAATGTACAAAGTCACATTGAGTATGCTTGAAGAGTATTCTGTTAAATCTGACCAAACAAAAATGCTGCTGCCCTAGTAAAGAACAGGTTAGGAAGAATTTATATAACAGAAATTTTGGCAAAAACATGTGGAACAATTCTTTTCTTTCTAAGGCTGCATATCACGTGGGCCTCTATGTCCTTCTCACTTAAGGCCCTCCTCTAGAGCATTATTCATTCTGACAAGGTTTGGGTTTTTTTTTTTTTTTTCTATCTCACTAGAGACAGAAACAAACCTTAGGAAAGGCATTTATATATATATGTATATATAGATTCTGTTCACAGAGAAGAAAAAATATTTTTTATCAAAAATCAGTTTTATGAAACTTGATTTCTACTGTTAATAGACATTACAAGCAGCAAAACCCTGCTATGTATTTGCTTTCCTTTAATGAAAGTCATCTGGCTAGGTGGAGCTCTGAGTGGATGCTGAAATAACAGATTTGTACACCGCCTGTTAAGGACTCTTACAGATGTATGACCTTGAAGACCTTGAGAACCTCATGGTCATGGACTATGTGTCACCTATCTCTAGCTGCCTGCCAGCCAGCCATGCACGGTGTCAGGGATCCTCATTCCTCACAGCTTAAATACCATTCTGTACTTCTTAAATCACTTAGACATCCAGTATAAAGTGCACTTAGAACAAATTTTTGCTGTTTTTTTTTTCTTCTGGACTCTTCCCTCCAAAGTGTTGCTGGTTCTTTGCTCTTGCAACACAAACTATGTTTTATGAAACCTCAAAAATCAACATTTGGACCTCTTAAAAGTCAGCTGTGCCACGCTGAAGGAAACACATTCTTAGTTACTTTATTCTGTTGCTTATATTGAGCTGAAGGTGGGTGGCTGTGAGCAGGGAAGACGAAGGGGTATCAAGAGGGCAGCGGTAGGAGAAAGAAGATAATTTGTAGAAACAAATGGTGTTTATTGAACAACTTTGAAATAATTCGAGTTGTTTATTCCCACTGTGCATTTCATTTAATCTATCCAGCCACTCGTGAGCACCGTAGATGTTTGATACCACATAATATAAACAAGAAAAGGGAAGTTCAGTGAAGTTAGGGAAGGGCCCCAAAGCCATACAACCGGTTGACAGCAGACATAGATTTTACACATTAGTTTTATTTGTCCGAACAACATTCCACTAAGCTCCACTGTACCAAGTGTTGCCTACATTTCCCCAAGATCTACATGAATTACCTTCTGTTTTCAAAAGATGTGGGTGCCTGGAACTCTGATGAGGAAAGTGAGAATAAAGCTACAGAAGAACCAGTGTCTAGCCAAAGATTTATCCTAGTACCAGCAACTCCAAGAATGTTTGAAAAGTTCTTGTTTAGTTCATAGTCTGGTTTCTGGATGAAACTGTAAGGGCAGCATTTACCTGGGAACAGAATGAATTTTCTGTGCTGGATAGATATTGGATGAGAGTTTCCTAAATTCCTCACTTTGCAGAGAGGGTTTGGTCCTAGGTCCAGCTGTTCTTCACCCACCTAGCCTGGAATTAGAATCAGATCTGTAGACTGTCCTTGTTTGAATCCCTCCTGGCTATAGTATTTGGAGAATTAAGCCCAAGTTTAAAACTTTGGCTTTCCAAGTTTACGGAATTCATAATGATTCACTGTAAATTATTTCAAACTAAATATTATAACTTAGAAAACCTCTGATCTCAGGTGCATTTCTGATCTTTTATATGGAAGTGCCTCTTTCTTGTTTTCTACTCTTTAGTATTAAAATTCAAGCACAACAGTTTCTTTCAAATGTCTCTTAGGGATGCAGTATGATATTCTTGGCCAGCAGCAGGAATGAGAAGTAGAGTATTAATTTTATGAAGTACTTGACAATCCTTGCATGACACTTTGGAGGAGAATTATAAATATCATTGGGACTATTAAATTAGATGCTTCAATTTACAGTTGTAGTTAATTACTTTACATATTTACAAAATTGTCACAGCTGGGTATTTTAAACATCGCCCTGGTACAGTATATATAATTTTATGTAACATATTAGCCTTTCAAAATAGTTTTCCCCTTATTAACATTACTAATATTAGTTATATATAATAGCAAACATTTTTTTTTACTTTTATAGCATTATGCTGTTAAAGAAAAAACAATTACAATATTTGGGAAGGATCCTGTAAATTTCGGTTCATGTTGCTTTGGTTGCTCAAATACACAGAGATAAAACTTTCTGAGAGTGAAAGTAACAATTCTAGAAATTCTTTGTCTTGAAAAATCTTCAAGTATATCAAATATAACAATAAAGGGGTGTGTGTGTGTGTGCATGCACTCTTCTCCTGAATATGGCTAATAGTTCATTAGTTATTTGCCACAGTTATAAATATGACTGATTTTTTTTCTGCTTGTATAAACAGTTTAATGACTATCTGTTCCTATTAAACAAGCAAGATATCTGATGTATTAAAGAACTCAGAAGCTGAGTCACTTCACTTTTTAAATTCAATATGACAAGATTATTGCAAGGCCTTTCTGATATTCTCATTGAGAATGCTATATACATATGTGTGGAAATGTCATGATTTTATTACATCTACGTGAATTGGGAACTAAATGTAGTTCATTGTTAAAGTGTGAGTAGTAGTGGTTTAAAAAAAAGGTAAACTTTCTGAGAATGCAGTGTATCAAATGATTGGGGCACTCTCTCAACAGGGTATTAGTATAAAGACATCTGTTCATGGGGACCAAAAGAAAAACAAGCAAAAGCAATTATGGAAAATTCTAATGATGAATGTTTGTATTGTTGGGGAGGAAAATTTTTCCTCTATCCTTCTCGGTTTTTCTGACTGGCCTAATAATTAAATTGACATGAGACAGTAACAGAAGAAAAAAGAAATTTAATTACATATGTACCGGGACTCCATAAGAACCAAATGGCAGTCAGGCAATTTAGGTTTATATGCTGTTCTGAGATGAAGAGAAGAGGGTAGGCATCTGGGACTTGAAAAGGGAGGAAGATCATTCACATTCACAGTTGGCTGAGAAGAACAAATGTCTGTTTTTGCTGGGCGTATGGAAACAATGAGACACAGAGAGAAAATTTTAAAAAAATAGACTTTGGTAGGTTCCTCCCTGTCTACACACTCCCAGTTCTTACTGTAGTTATTTATCTATGGTGAAAGCTCCCTGCCTGGAGCAGGTCCTCTATCTAAATTCTTTTAGGCAGTTGAGGGGAAGATAAAAGTTTCTTCCTGAATCATTTGGGCCTTGATTGCTTTCAACTCAAAATAATCTGCATGCCCAAGTGGCATATCTTGAGGCAGCCTGCCCTGAACCCCATCAGTTTAAAGGGTGTGCTATATGAGATGTGTAAGTATTAAGATTCAGCTGAATGTTAGGAGGAATCTAAAGTATAGTCAATTCGCATTTTGTACCTAGATTTTTTAGCAAGTTTATTGAGCTCAGCGCTCTGAACAACGGGGTCCTCAGGGGGCTGAGTTAACCACAAAACAACTTTAGGTCTCTCTTCGATCTGAATAGCTCTAAGAACAAATTAACCATTTGTGTGTAAAATTACTGAAAACCAATTTTAAAATAGGGAACGGGGAGAGGTGGCAAGTTGGCTACCAAATGTTCAAACAGTTGTCCATTAAATTAAATTGGTTGTTAATTATTAAAGGGGATTCTCTAGAATTCTAAAGGAGTCTCTTCTTTCAACTGGGGCCTGATGTCTGGGTGGAGCTGGGCTGTGGGGTGTAAAGCCAGATGCTGGAATTACTTTGGAAACTTGAAATTCTGTCTGGCTGAGTGCCAAACGTAATGAAAATACAAATGCCCTTCATAAACAAGCATTATTGTTCCAAATTTCACACATTTCTTAGGTCACCACACAAGTCCATTCACTGAGATCAATGCTTGGCATAATCAGGAAAAGATCCCTCGTAATTCGAAGTTCTGCCTCATAGCTTACACTTCACTTTAACTCAGTGACATGTTTTTGGTTCACTTTAGTCCAAAGATAACTTTACTAAAATCTCCTGTTTTTACTGAAATCATTTGTTTTTCCTACACTTTTTTTTTTTTTAATGGATTCTTTGTAGTTAGCCTTTATTGTTCCTTGTGTTCTTTCTTGTAATACAAGGTTGTGTTCTGAGTTTCTTTAGCATCTGACTCTGGGAAGCCAGCTCAGCTCAGCCCTGCCCAGCGGAGGTGGATGTCAAGGCTTGTCTTCCAGGTCTAAGTGGTTGACTGATTCCTCATTTAGCCCAACTCTTTTGATTACTCCTTGAAACCAACCGGGGCTCAGGCTTGCTCCAGCTAGATGCCTCAACTCTGAGTTTCTTTTGTGGGAAACAAATAACTAGCATTTTTCACATTAAAACAGCCCACTTATTTAGGGGATGAGGGTCTAGTTTGGGATTTGTCTGAGATCTGCAGCCATGAATGTTACACCTAACATTCTCTTGTATCTTTTTTTTTTTTTAATAGATTTATTTATTTATTTTTGGCTGTGTTGGGTCTTCGTTGCTGCACGTGGGCTTCCTCTAGTTGCAGCGAGCAGGGGCTACTCTTCTTTGCGGTATGCGGGCTTCTCATTGCGGTGGCCTCTCTTGTTGCAGAGCACAGGCTCTAGGCGCGGGGCTTCAATAGTTGTGGCACGCGGGCTCAGTAGTTGTGGCTCGAGGGCTCTAGAGCGCAGGCTCAGTAGTCGTGGCACACGGGCTTGGTTGCTCCGTGGCATGTGGGATCTTCCCAGACCAGGGCTGGAACCCATGTCCCCTGCACTGGCAGACAGATTCTTAACCACTGTGCCACCAGGGAAACCCTCTCTTGTATCTTTGTTTTATCTTAATTGTTGTTCAGAGGCCTCATATTTTGGATTCTGGATTTCTAATAACCACTTCTTCGATTTTAACTGTGGCTAGGAATTTGTGCAGCTCATTTTTAGTTCTACTTCAGGATGATTTAACAGAAAAAAAAGAGAAATAATCAATTTACTTATCCAGAATTCTTCACCAGTGCTTTAAAAAAAACAAAACAAGTGTTTTTTCTTTGCTTCATATCCTACTAAATACCCTTCTCAGCGGAGGTGTTGCTCCTCTCCCTCCCCACATGTGTAAAACCAGTTCTTGGCAACTTCCCTTTTGTTCAAGCAGAATATAAAACTGGTGAAGCAAAGACACCCAGTGATCATCTTCTGGAACGCAGTTCTTTGGGGCAGAAGTACATATATCATTGTTCAAAATACTTAAAAGAATAATGGACTTGTGATCACTAATTTAAAGGTCAAAGAGGTAAGATGGCATTTCAGTGGGGTTTTGACATGTCTATAGCCAAGGCATTACTTTTTCTTTCTATCTTACTTTTTAATACAGCTTGTAAAACAGCTTTTTGAGGTCCATGCCATTCTGCCATGTCTCTGATATTTTTTCTCATATTGAACAGGAAAGGAATGAATACAAAATACTCTGTCCTTGAGGTTATTTAGAGCTGAACTTTTGACTTTTTCTCAGCTTGAATCTGTGAATCTTGTTAGACAAAAAAGGCTCAACCCTTGAAGCGATGAAACCTTAGAAGTGAACCCCACACAGCAAACGTTCACCCTGAGGCCCCTCCGCTGCTGCTAGCTTCTCTGAGATCCCGTAAAATTATTCAGGGCCATTGGCTCAGCTCTTCCAACTGCTGAGCTACCTCTTCTCTCATCTCTCTGATAGTGTATTTCTGACGAAGCCACAAGGGTGAATGTGAGTTTATAGAATGTGGACACCTATCAGAGTTCCTTAGGATTCCGGTTTCTCTAATTGTGTCAGCTCACAATAACTTACAGAGAGTCCGTTGCAATGAGGAGAAGATATCTGTATTTCATATTTCTTCACATTGCTGGCAGAGAGCAACCCTAAATGTCAAATATTTCTTTAGACATCACTGTACTTAAGTAAAAATTGTCTTCTCACATATGCCATCTTCTCTTTGTTTCTACTATGTTTTTTAATACTTAGTAATCATTTCCCACTACCAATTAGAAAGTGGTTGTTCAATTAATTCAAGATATAAAATGAATAAACCCTGGGGATTATGTAGAGCAGGGTGATTATAACTAATAATACTGTATTGTATACTGAAAATTTGCTGAGAGTAAATCTTGTTTTCTCCCCTCCCCCACCATGGTATCCATGTGAGGTGATTAACGTGATCATGGTAATCAGTTCACAATTAACATATACATTAAATCATGTTGTACCCCTTTAAAAACTTCATGTGTTACAACTGAAATATATCCAATTTTAATTTGTCAATCATATCTCAGTACAGCTGGGGAAAAATATAGCTTCCAAATGTTTTAAATAGTATGTTACAGTTTGATAATGTTATCTACAATTATTTATGTGTAGGTTTCTTTGTTTATTTTTTTTAATTTAATTTTATTTTTGGCTGCTTTGGGTTTTCGTTGCTGCGCGCGGGCTTTCTCTAGTTGCGGCGAGCTGGGGCTACTCTTCATTGCGGTGCGTGGGCTTCTCATTGTGGTGGCTTCTCTTGTTGAGGAGCACGGGCTCTAGGGGCATGGGCTTCAGTAGTTGTGGCACACGGGCTCAGTAGTTGTGGCTCGCAGACTCTAGAGCACAGGCTCAGTAGTTGTGGCGCATGGGCTTAGTTGCTCTGCAGCATGTGGGATCTTCCCGGACCAGGGTTCAAAACTGTGTCCCTTGCATTGGCAGGTGGATTCTTAACCACTGTGCTGCCAGGGAAGTCCCTACGTGTAGGTTTCTACTACAGTTTATCTCAAGAGAACTTTCAAATGATACATTAGATTGAAATAGTGTGTATCATCACTTTTTTTTTTTTTGCTTTAAAAAGACTTTTAGCAATATGCCTGTTATAAGGAAATTGAAGACAGTACTAGTAATTTAAAATTCAATGTGTCCTCATAAAATATTAAGGAAAAAGAGTAACTTAGAGTCTTTTCAAGTTTATTATTGTTATTATATTCTTAACTTCGGAGCAGTCATGCTGTTTCATTTGCATGAGAAGTCTATTTTCCCACCCCTTTCCCTCTTCCTTCTGTAATAAGTGTTGTTAATAATTTCTGATATCACCAGAATATATAAATTTAATTATCTTGATCAGTAGCCACAACTTTTTTCCTTTTCTTTGTGCGTTTCTGGCCACCTGTCACAAGAACATGATGCACTGAGGCCAAATAGCTCTTCAGCTTCTAATTACTCTTGGTTAAGGGCTTAGAAAAGTGTGTTGAAAATCACAGAGCAGGTCGGATGAGCACAGAGCCACATATGTGATCACAACCAAGTGTTTGTCTGAGCAGGAAAGGAAACAGTCTATTTCCTAACAGTAAAGAGCTGATAGAGGAATACGATTTTTCTAGGCTATAAGGAAAACTCCTACAGAATTATTTAGAAGGGACATATTTTCTCATGTGTCTTGAACAGTTTTGATGAATCCTTAGCTGGAGGATGAACTACATGCCTCGTAAATCCTCCACTGAGCATGATTTCATAAACTTTTACCCAGTTGATACCTGAAAAATGATGGTATGGAGCAATTAGATTATGATCTCAGTATTTCCCAAATCTTTAATTACTCTTGTAAGGAATATATATTTATATATTAACTTTTCCAGAGGTATTTTTAAACCATTACATGCTTTAATAATATAAAGTACTTAGCATTTAAACTGCTCCTTTTCTGTACAGAATGATGAGATTTCCAGGGAAATTAGTAGACATTTACCAAAAAAGGGCCATATTACATCATGTAGCTTGTCGTCCTATCACTTAAATTCCTGAGAAGAATATCTAATAAATATATTGAGTTGTCACAGAATAACTTAAGCCTTTTCAAGAGCTAGCTATGTAAAACTTCAAACACTGCTGACTAGGCCAGTTATTTATTTCTAAAGTATAATATAAAAACTACAGAGTTTCAAATACTTATGAAAGGGAATGATTTAAGAAGCTTTTGCTTACACACACGTTATTTTTTTCCTTAGAATTTGAACCTCTAAAACATTATGGTGATGATTATTATATAACAACCCCAAAGAGTTAAGAGCCTTCCCAAAGTGGCTTATCATAATTCTTTCACATATTTTAGTGAGGGAATTTATTTTAAAAATATCTTAATAATAAAATCAAGTATGCAGTTGTTATAAATGAGATCAAGATAGGTTGATAAGTTACAACAAATATATTTTTTCTGTGTAATGCATTTGCATTTATAGATATGAATTAAAATAGCCATTCCCTTATTAGAACTTAAGAGAGAAATATGAAATGAGGTTTATTTTCTTAACGTTCAGAATTTATTTTCTTATTATAACTATATGAGCATGATTGCAACATTATCCCAAATGAATTGTTCAGTACTTTCACTGATGTAGTAGCTATGCGCTTGAAATATTTAGCAAAAATTCTTGTTAACAACTCTTATTTTTGCTCCTTTTACTTATTTTCAGCCAATAAAGCCATGTGAACCAATATTATACTGTTCTAATTTAATGACTAAGTCAAAAGCTTTGCTATCTACCACTTAACAGATAGGTTTATGGGTTTTGGTCAGTTTCCTTTGTTTGTAAGTTTCTTTCATTTGACAGCCAGGAATTTAAATGTCCATAGATTTTATATTAGTTAGAGCTGAGCTCATCCTCACTGTGAATCGTGCCTGTGCCCTTTCATTTGATTGTTGCAAACAGAAGGTGCCATAAGGCTGCAATGAATCAGTCTGACTCTACCCTCAAGTAATGGGCTAGCCTTCTTACCTTTTTTTTTTTGTCTGAAAATGTGATTTGAAACTTAAAAAGAAATACATTTTCTTCTAAACTTGCAGTGACAAGCATATAAACTGAGAATGTGCTGGTTTTGCAATTATCTAGAAGACATTTTCCCTTACTGACATACTAATTAATATCTATTTTACTTTCTAAAATTATAATAACAGACAAGTACACAACCCTTTGCCAGTGTGTTTATATTAATACCTAATTAAAAATCATTGTAAACTGAATTGAATTTGACTTTAGTTTTATTTAAAATGCTGTTAGATTTGAGTAAGATACACAAAAGTTACATAATATATGTTATACAAATTACTGAGGTTTCTGTTACCTACAGTGAGAAATATAAAACTCTGAGTATTGTGAACTGTTAACTTAGCCCCTTACATGTCCTATATTATATGTCCTATAATATGTCCTATATTATAGATGTATAAGAAATAGTCTTTGAGTCTGAAGAATCTTATTTTCAAGCAACTACAAAAATGAATCTATTTTAATAATTATGTGATACTGTGATAGTGATCAAACTACAAATATTAAAATGTTTGGGGGAAGCTTTACCTTTAATTCAACATAACCTATTTGGGAAAAGTGTGATTAGTAGTGTATTTTGTTGACCTAAAAGAGACTGCCAGATACTTCTTCAGCAAAGAGGTGTTTGTATGGCATCAACAGAGAATTGCAGTTCAGGGTCTGTAACCATGACGAGCCCTGTGCAAGTCCCTGTGGGGCAGGGAAAGAAGATCACTTTTTATAGAGACGAAGAGGAAGTTGGGAGACCTACAGTAAATAAGGATTCCATGGCTTTTCATTGGCTGAGCTGTAACCATCTCTCATTGGCTGAACTCTTGCCAGGCAAGAAGAGGGAGTTTTCTTCTTCCTGTTGGACTCTATCATTGCAGGACATGAGAGCATCCCCTTCTGGTCTCCCAGCTCTATTTAGTTGAGGTTTCTGTTAATTAATTTTTTACAATTTTAAATGGAACGAACTAAGGCTGAATGCTAGCCCCCATGTTGACTATATTTTGGGGCTTTGTTACTGATTACTTAGGTAGTTAATGCCTAGAATCTAAAATATTAAATATTTGCAGAAAAGGATAAGAGATAGCAAACTTGCTTGATTCTCTTCCAGTGATTTTGGGAACATCTCAGCAAACACTTCTTCACTCTGAAGAATTCCTTGTGTTCCAGTGACTTAGAACATGTGTCCGAGAGTAGAGGTTCTCAAACTCAAGAATGCATCAGAATTTCCTGGAGGGTTTGTTAAAAACACGGATTGCTTGGATCCATACCCAGTTTCCAGTGTAGTAGGTCTAAAACAGAGCCCTAGAATTTGCATTTTTATCAATTCCCAGGTCTTGATGTGGCTGATCCAGGGACCACAATTTGTAAAACACTGTTCTGGAGAGGAAAGGGAAACTCCATTGACCAAAAGCATAGCTGCAGTACAGTAGAGCTTCTTATTTATTTTTATTAAGTAAATCAATGAACCTATTAGACATCTGCTTCTTCCAACAACTTGTGTGTGGTGTTTAAGCTTCAAACTCCTTTTGTGATCATGTTTTTGGTTATATAACAATATTTATTTTAATATAATTATTTTTACTAATGTTTTCTTAATAAAGAAAACTTGTGAAACTCCTATTAAAAATACTAATATTATATTATAGTAAATATGTTATATAAGCATTACATGCAATTTAGGAAATAAAGAAAGAAAAAGGAAAAGAAAGAGGGAAATTAAGAGAAAAAAAAGACTCCTATAACCTAACAAAGAAACACAACCATTGTAATCCTGTTTGATTTTCTTTGACTTTTTCCATATATCTTCCTTCAGAACTCTCAGAATGATATACTTAGTGATGTCATGGTGGTAGCTCAAAATCTGTAATGATGGTAGTGTTCACACCATGGACATTGGCAAGTACTCCAAATGAGGTCCCCATGCTCTGGGACTCTGTTTACCAGCATACCATGAATTATTGTTGCTTTTACTGCTTTGCTATATCCAAGTTTGTTTTTTTATTAGCTCCTCTATTCCCTTGGGAAACATGAGGAAGAGTGAGAAAATTGGAGTTGCCAAGGCTTCACTAAACCTAAAATTTTCCCTTCCCGTAATAGCTGAGATGCTATTATTCACCACCATTTATGTTCAAGCCTCCTGAGTCCTGCATGTGGTTTATCACACAGGGCACCTCACCACTCTGTCAGCTCCTTCTGAAATTCAAAAGTAAAAGTAGCATATTATACTCTAAATAATGATCCAGAGCTGAAGACTGAAGACTCTAATCTCCCCTATGTTAATTACAACCATAAACCCGACTTCAGGGATATAGCGGGTGCACGGCAGGAACAATGTTGCCTTCTGATCTTTCAAGCTACCCAGTCTTCTTAATGAGAATATAGATTATCTTATTTCCATAGTTTTAATCAGTGGGCTTACTTGCTTGATTCTGGTCAATCTGCGAGCAAACCTTAGCATCACAGAAACTTATAGGTGAAGTTGTTTACACTCAAAATAGATCCCAGGGTATTGATGTTTCTACAAAATCAATATTGCAATCCTACTTTGAGACTATGGGATCATGTACTCTGGCAGATTTCAGTCTAGAGTGATTAAAAGGAAAAAAAAAATCTGTGTCTTAAATGTGGCTTCTTTAATTTAACTTACTGAAAAAACAAACCCAAGAAACCCCGATGTGGCAACCAGATGTGCGAAGAGCTGTCCAGCTATAGCAAAGAGCAAATAATATGTGAATAGTTTTTTCTTATGCTAAAACTCCCATTTTACATGGACGAAGACCTGTCTCATGAAGATTTTTCCATATGCTGAGAGAAATACCTTTCCAGAAATTCTCTAGAAGTCAGAACATCAATACTCCAAACTCCATCCTGCAGACCACTTGCCCTATTATGTAAGGAGATATTTTCAAGATAATTCATCATGGAAAAGAGTCAGGAAATACTTGCTGCTCAAGTCCAGGTGTTCATGGAAGCATAACCAAGTCTATGATCGTTCCTGTGGACCACATTTCCTTCTGAATTTTGAGGTTGAAAACGTCATGTCTTCCATCTTTTATGATGTGTTGGGATGCTAGGAACACTAGAACTCTTGGTTGCTATAAAACTGTTACTTGAAGCATATTTAAAACTTATTTTTTAGACATTCCTGCTTTCAAATTCACATGTGGTAGCCTCAGATAGGATTCTGTCTTTCACTAATTACATGGAATAATAGGCTTCTCAATTTCCTGTCTGAGAGTTTTATCTTTGAAAAGGCTGCTAATAATTTCCTTAAGCCCATTTGAAAAAGAGGCAAGGGTATTACAAAGGCAGTTAAAAATCAATCTATTTATTTTATAGATATTTTAAATTCTTTTATATGACCATCTGTAAGAAGTTACATAGTTGGCCCTTATTAATTTCTTCTTTTATTTTCCTCCTCCCACTTAAATAAATTACTCTCCTGAGTTTTAATTAATTCTGTCTTGAAATTTTATTGAGAATTCAGTCATAAAGTTCCATGAATATATTAAGTATATTTTCTTTATTTGGTTTGTTGATGAAATAGTCTGTAATATTCCTGCCTATCTTTGATAAAAGTAGCTCTTAAACTAAATTTAGAATTAGTTAAAAGGCAAAAAATTTATCTTTATGAAATTATATAACTCTTTTCTCTTTTTTGTTGCCAGAAATTCAATGATAAATTTAGTGGTCAATAATAGTTTTTATGTTAGCCAGATTTATTAAATTATTTCTACCTTTCTCTCCCACTCTGTCTCTGACTCTGTCTCACTCTCTCTCTCTCCCATGTTCCTGAGATTACCTTTGGATATAAATGAAAGCTCTATGTGCATATATTTTTTATAAGAGTTTTATATACATTTTTGTCATAAGAGTTTTACAGTATATGCATCTTATTATGAGTTGCCTTAAGTTGCTTTGGACGGAGTACTGATATCTTAATTATGAATATAAAAGACCTTTAATTTATTGTTATATTTTTATCATATGCAATGGAAAACATAAAGGCATAACATATGTGCTTACATGTGTTACTTGGAAGGAACATTCTTTAACTTCTGCTTGTTCTCGCCAACGACTGTGTCCTTTACATAGAGGAAAAGCTGTATAATGTGCATTCCAAGTAAGGTAATATTAGTCACAAAAGTGACGTGGGCTACTAGATGATGGATAAATCTTATGAACTGAAATTTTACTTAAGAGATTTCAAACTGATATTAATGGGAAAAAGAAAGCTCTGAAAGATGGGCACTAGCCTGTATCTAAGAGTTAGGTGTTGGTTTTTCTAGCAGCTGGCCTGGCACTTAAAGTTAATCCTCAATGTTTTCCTAATGAACAGTAATAATTTTACTGAATACCAAACTTAGACAAACCATTCTGTGACAGTAATGAGCAACACAAAAAGTCATCCTCTTATCTTGACTAATATGAGTGACTATTTCTTCTTCAGCACATATAGTTTTAACTTTATTCTTCCCCTATTCTCAATAATGTTATTAAGATCACCTATTGCAGAATTGCTCTAGTTTCCTGAACATATCTAATCCTGAGTAAGGCCCTACTTCCATAAATCCTCCCCAGAAGCATCTGTCATAATCCCCTATTTAAAATGTCTTTTCTAACATACTTTTACTGAGATGCTCCTTGTTTTGTGTGGTTTACTTGGTGCAAAGAGGTATAAAATACCATATGGAACGGTAACAAAGTGAAGTTTCTATAGAGATAAGACCTCACTGCCATAGACCCAATTTAGTGACATTGAGCAGGTCTGCCTTGCCCTTTGTCTCTATTTCAACATGTTGTTGAACATGAGTTCAACATGCCACGCTGTCCACAGCTGGCTGGTGAGCTCTTGCTGAATTGAGATTGGATCTTTATTTGAGTCTCTTCATTTTTTGGCTTATTTAGTTTTGCCTGATTTCCTAGTAGCAGGGTCCCTTGGATTGGCTGTTGTGATTGTTATCTGAATAGATTTGTATTATTCCTCAGTGAAGTAGTTTTCGAACATCCTGACCCTGGAGCCTGTGGTCTGCTTACGTGTTTAGTGTCTTCAGTGTTTATTGTGAGGAAGGTAAAATATTTAATAAAGATGGGCGTAGGACAAATAAGTCTTTACTCAAAACTGATCCAGGAGCTGAGGAGTTCAAAAGATCTCCTTCTATCCATGTCTTGAGAAAACTTTGCCTTATATCACCATTTTAAAACTACATAAGGGCATTTGTTAATGCAAATATATTTAAACTTTTTCATACTTTTCAAACTAAAAGAAGCACAATCCCATTTAAGAAAAAAAACTGGAAAAGCCTATGTAAATCTATTTGTCTCCATGGTTCTAGATTTCCAAAATCTTTTCTAATTTTTTTTTCATGAAAGATGTGGATTAGCTCTAGTAGTATTGATTCAATTACACATCAGAGGACTATTACTTATTTTATTACACTCAGTAGCCAAGACATTTCTACCTTGTCTAAGATATAGGGCAGCAATTGCAAACACGTGAAGGTTTCAGTTAATTTAGTTCTGTGGTATTTACCATAATGATTCCTCATGCTGTAAAGACTCTTCTGTTGACAACAAACACTAGACACTGCTCAGATAATTGCTTTACCTCCTTTGAAATGTTGTTGCTTTTCTTTCATGAGTCATTACCTATCACTCCAACACTAAACTCAACCATCCTCATTCCCTCCCCTGAAGAAGCCCATGATTGCTTACCTGTGATAAGGAATGCTCCATATCCCCTTACTCCCTTAGATAATTGACTCAAGATGTTCAGCTGGGAAAACATTAAGTAAATATGCAAATATTTGAATCTGACCAGCTTTGGGGCCTAGCTCAACAGGTAAATTAGGAGGGAGGTAGATACAAAGAGTTAAGTGCATTTTATAGTGAATGATGTTTTGATGTAGCATATAGCCTAGGCCAGATAATAAAGGGACGGAGAACCCATAAGGGAGTGATAGTTAGAGAAATCAAGTTTATGTCAATGAATTGGTAGTCATGAAGTTGCATAAGTGCTAGAGTAGACAGACCATACTAAATAAGCTGGAAGGAGAGCAGGTACAAGTTTAGAAAAAAGGAATACTTGAAGTTTCGGTTTTAAACGTGGTAGTTATTAGAGATGGCAAGCCCAAGTGCAAACTTTTGAGAAAATGTGGGTAAAGCGTGGTAATTAAAACAAATGGTGGTGGGAGTTCAGGGTCAAGAGGGCTAGACTATCTTCCGCAGAAATGTGGAAATAGAGGTTCTTGGAGAGACAGGTCTTCATGGACCCAGCCAGCCTTTCATTTGAGCACAAAGGTGAACTCATGAAGTAGAGAATATAGGAGCAATTTCTCAATGAGTTGAAGAAAGCACAGGGCATGAGCTTGGGAGAGAAGGGGAGCTTGGGAGAGAAGAGGAATATTGGGAATGATGGTTCTGATGGCAAAGGATACTGCAAAAAATCAGTAACCTGAGGAACGAACTGGTGATATTTGAGGTAAAAAGAGATAACAGAATTAGCCCTGAACTTCCTCAGAGGCTGGTATACAATCCAGCATGACAAATAGTGTACAATATTAAATTAGAATTCTGTGTCCACTGGATGACTCTATCTCCTTGGGAAAGACCAGTTTCAAGGGAATTTGAGGCTCTGTGAAGGTTTGCAGGGACTGTTGGCCTCTCCAGGATGGTGGAAAACTCACAGTGGACCATCAGCCTGATCACTAGGAAGAGCAATGTCTTCCTTAGGAGCCCCGGTCTCTCAGGAAACTGCAAGGTAGATCTGACTTCTTTCTAGACTACCAGTTATTATACATTCTTGGGTTAGTTACTGAACTTTTCTGGACCTCTGTTATTGTCTGTATAATAATACTGTGATATACAAGTGTAATTTATGGTATCAATATAGTCTCAACTCTTCAGAATATAGCCAAGAAAGAAGAAATTAAAAACAAAACAAAAACAAACACGTAAGGAGACAAAATAGATTACATGATAACATTATTTCAGGTAGACGTTCTTACATATTCAGATACACATTACAAATCCGTGTAGTTTAGAATGGTGGTTGCCAGGAGGAAATGAAGAGAAGTTGGTCAAAGGGTACAGAGCTTTGGTTATGAGAGATCAGTAACTTCTGGAGATCTAATGTAAAACATGCTGTCTATAGTTAATAATATTGTATTTATACTTGAAATTTACTAAAAGAGTTGATCTTAACCACACACATGCACACAACATTGTAACTATGTGAAATGGTGGATATGTTAATTAGTTAGATTTTGGTAATCAGTCCACAATATATAGGTATATCGAATCATCACGTGGTGCACCTTAAACATATACAATGTTTGTCAGGTATACCTCAATAAACCTGGAAAAAATAAGGCCTATTTAATCTATTATGTGCAGTTCTATCATATCTCCTAGGATGCTTCCCACACAATGGTATTTATAAGCAACACATTTTAAAAGAGGGCTCCTGGAAATATAAATGCTAACAGCACCACACGTTGAAAAGTAACCTGAAGGAAAATTTGTAATATTATTTATTAGACGTTAAATTACATTCAGACGAGATCAGGAACTATAGTTTTCTGGGGACAATTAGTGTAAGGCCAACACTTCTTAAAGTTCCCATTACAGTGCTAAAACAAAGAGTTCGAATGCTGCCTTAAGTTAATTTGAAAAATATAGTTTTCATTAAAATGATCTACTCCTATGGATTTTAGGAAAATATTTGTTAAAATACTTACTGTAAACCTATTCTTTAAGACTATAAAAGTTGGTATTTAGGAAATCAGCTTACATGCAAGAACACATTAAACCTGCAATAAAATTATTTATTTTGATACCTTGGATATTTAAATATAAATCTGGTTTTCACAGTCTGTTATGTCGTATATAAATACTGAGCAAGGTGAGGGAGATATGCATTAATTGAGACAGATCTACTTGTATTTCCAAAATCACACAGAGCACTGCTTACTGTATATAGATTTTCTTAATCATTTTCTCTCACACTGAATAGTGTAGATAATTTTTATAGTTTCTGGTGTTGAATGTATAAGATATTACCTCGAGTAATACGAAACTTTTATTTTGTAACTAATAAAATGGGAAATATAATATAACAAGATTAATACAGCTGATAATTCAAGCAAGCATTTAATATGGACTCATTACATGCAAATTAATATAATTATTTTATATAATAACTATTATTACATACATCTGAAGGAAGAGAGATTAATTTACTAGTCAAGAAAGTGAGATTTTATGAGACTGACAGAGTTAATAGCTGAAGTATGTTAGAGAAGTTGTGGAAATCGCTTTATATAGACTATTGATACAACAACTGAAAAAATTATCTTTTGATTGACCATTTCTTGAAATTTAAATGATGATGTAAATAAGCTCAATAATATGGTCACTTTCCAGACTTCTCTTAAAATTCTTATGATTCCTCAAAGGAGAAAAAGAAAAGCAGAAAGTCGGATTGCCTTTAAATAAATTGAAATAGATTTTTAAGGGTCTGGGGGAAAAAAATCATAAAATGTCCTCTTGCCAATCTCTACTCTTCCACTCTGCTTTTGCAAAGAAATGTGAGTAACTGTTACTTCGATAGCAAAGACTTTCATTTGGGGTTTTTTTCTATTTTAAATTTCACTCAGCTGTGAAGTTGGACAAATCTTCCTGACATTCAGTTTCTCTTTTATACAATTAAGATAATAATTTAAGACTACCTCACAGAGTTAGTGTACAGATTAAACAAGATAGACAGGAAAACGCCATGAGTGTCCAAAACATGCATCTTTTCTTTGCGTAGAAAACCCTACATGCAATTTTTATATTACCAAATATGTTATAGAACCTGTATGGTTTTCTTTGATTCTTATTGTCATGTTCTAAAATTTAAAGATGAACTTGTAGGCTGTTACATCATGATGTTTGCAATTTTTTTCAAATGTGTTTATTTTATGATTTTTTTATTGTGATAAAAAGTGCATAACATAAAATTCGCCATCTTAATTCTTTCTAAGTGTACAGTTCAAGAGTGTTAAGTACATTCACATTGTTGTATGACCAATTTTCACAACTTTTTTCTCTTGCAAAACTGAAGCTGAACTGCAAAATTGTTTTACATTATGGCCGCATCATTTTACATCCTTACCAATAGTCCACAATGTTACCTCAATAAAAAAAAAAAAAAATTTAGAATTAGCCAGTTTACTCAAAAACAAAACTGAGCAAAGGACTTGAGTACACATTTATCCAAAGATGATATAGAAATGCCTGACAAGCACATGAAAAGTTGCTTAACATCACTAATCATTAGGAAAATGTAAATTAAACACAATGAAATATCACTTCACACATATTAGGATGGCTGTCAAATCATCACAACAACAGAAAAGAACAAGTGTTAGTGAGGATGGGGAGAAATTGGAACCCTTGATGTGCCATTTTTAATAGATCTCTTCTTTAAATGATAGCAACACCTGTTTAAGTGTAAATGTTTAAGCAAATGTAATTCCACCACTGTATATACTTTGGATGAATTATTAATTGTTTTGGTACAAGCTTTATATTGAGTGAGGTTCTTCAGGATTTAGTGTATCAATATTATGGAATCCAGATTTTTTTAATAGTGGTGTGTGTATATTCTCACTTTTCAAAATAATATCAGGTTACTTCACTACTAGGAAAGTATAATCTTGCCACCATATTTTATTTTCCATTAAAAAAAATTCAGTATTCTTTAAATAAAAAACCTTTTCTTCATTCATCTGTACCTTTGAAAATACTTGAAAATGTGTTAAATCAAGTCAGAACATACATTTGTATAATTTGAATTGGGAAATTAGAAATGTAGAAGGAAATATTTTTCCAAACATTTTAACTTTCTAAAAATAATTTAAGAATTCTCCAGTTAAATTTGTAAATGGAGAAAATTCTCATAACAGATTCAAATTTTGCCCTATAATCAGGGCCAACTATGCTTTAAGAGTCCTCCTATTTATAAGTAAGCATATTTTGCCTCAATATGTTTTTATTTTCTATTTCTTTATTGATCTGTTTGTCTAAAACCTGTTACATCCTTCTAAGTTAGTAAAACTAATAACACTGTTTGGCTGCATATGCAATAGCTTTCTCTTTTGAATTATGTGTTTGGCACTACATGTGTGAGTAGTCAATGCATAGAAAATGATTGAATGCATTTCTACTATAAGCATTAAACACAGGAATCAATCAACATTCCAACTTGAGTTACTATGGATGATACAAATCAGTCAGTACCTCCGACACTGACCATAAATATTTTATGTTAATGGTTATATTCTGTATTATTTCCATTGGTTTGGAGACAGGCAGGTTGCCTGAAAGTCACAAACTTACACCAAATAAGCTCATAAATTAATAATTTATGGAATAAAACATTGTAAAACTATGGCCTTAATACATTTTCCTCTGCCTTCTACTTTTATGAGAAGCTTCATGTGAATGAGAAGAACCTATATAAATATTTGATAGATATTAGAAACAAACGAACAAATAAATAATTGTGGAAGCCAGCACATATTCACTCTAATTTAATGTCCTTTAAACTTTGCATTTTTAAAATGTAAAGTCTACTTTCTCTAACACATATTCCTTCAATTAACTCGCCCTCCACTTTTAGGTTGTATTCCATTTAAAGTCAATATTCCGCTCACTCTTCAACTCTGAGTTTCATCTCCATCATTCTACTGAAGGAATTTTTGCTACAGATTTTAAATCCTAGTGTTGGTATATCTACGGGACATTCTCAGTCCTCAAATTGCAGAACCACTCTTGGGGCCCCATCTTATAGCGTCCCGCATATCATAATTACATAAATTCAAGACAAATATTTTTAAAAACATGAAAATGCCTTTCTCATTCAAAAACCAACACAGTGGGACAGGAAATGCTATAACCATAAACATCCATTCTTATCCCTGTGTTTGTCAGCCCTATCTCCTCTAAATGAAAAGCAACTGTGTCAGAATGGAGGAGAGAGTTATGTTTTGCATGGTTGCCAAAACCAGAAACGTTCTTTGCTATGTTGTGCAGAGTACTTGAGCAGTAGAAGCATCTAGGTGAAAAAAATGACACATTACTTGATTTTCTAAGTCTTTCATCTCAGCATAAGTTCTTCAAAGTTTATTGCATAAAAAGTACTATTTCTTGTGTTGCTGAGCAACTTTTACTTTTCTTCAGTTTCCAATTCATGGTTCTGGAAGTCCCCACAAATTAATGGGTTTTCACAATATTTGCAGGAGGTAGCTGAACGATATTTTGTTTTACTGAATAATTCATATTGCTGTGAAGTCATAAATGTGCATTTAACTTAAGACGTATATTTAGATATTGCTGTAAGAGAGTGAAAATCAAAATTTATATAATAGATTTGTATTATGACATGAAATTATTTTGTAATATTTTCTTAATAATGAAAGTTTTCTGTGTGCAATCCGTTGCAATATCTGAATATAATATGTAAATTGATGATTCACTTCTACATCAAATTGTTTTAAAAATTTCATAAACACTTAGTAATTAATAAATTTTCTCTGGAATTAAAATTAACCCAAAAACTGAGACTGACAGTGAATCAAGAAACATTGTCTAACATGGCATTGCTATCAATAGAATAGGAATTATGTGAAAACCTTTATAACAGAATAGTTATATCCTTTGCTAAAATGAAATCAGTAAAATACTTTAATAAAAACACAGAATTTCTTTTTAAAGTATATATTTTATTTATTGCTCACCTAAATTGACACATCAACGCAATCCTCAACATGCGCAATAAGAAGTAATTTCAATCATTTTTGCCCTTTTGGCAGCTTTCAGTCATATAAAAACCACAGTTAGGTATATTTATTTATTTATTTTTAGAGGTATATTTGTCAAGTTATGAAGATAAAACGTAGGTTCTGTAATTGTTCATTAGCTTGCTCTACAACACTTAACTGTTTAGGCAAATGGTTTGAGGGCCTTATCTGTAATCTTACTTGGGTCCTTGCTCATATCAGGATCGTGTCTGCCACCTTGCTTGTCTTCATGGTAGCATTCAAAAATATTGGCCATCTAATATTTAAGGTTTTTTTAGAGCAGTTTTAATTTTAGAGCAAAATTGAGAGGAGGGTACAGAGATTTCTGATACGCTTCACACATGCACAACCTCCAGATTATAAACATCCCCCACCAGGTTGGTATATTTGTTATAATTGATGAACCTACACAGACACATCATATTCACCCAAAGCCCATAGTTTACACTGTGGTTCACTCTTGGTGTTGTACATTCTGTAGGGCTGAACAAATGTATAATGACATGTATGCCTTACTATAATGTCATACAGAGTATTTTCACTGCTCTAAAACTCCTCTTTTCTCTGCCTCTATATCTCTCTCCCAAACCCTAACCATTGACAACCACTGATCTTTCTAAATGTCTCCTAGCCCAGAATGTTATATAGTAGGAATCTTACAGTATGTAGTCTTTTCAGATTGGCTTCTTTCACTTAGTAATATGCTTTTAGGGTTCCTCTATATTTTTTTCATGTCTGTATAGCTCATTTCCTTTTAGCGTTGAATAATATTCAATTGTCTGAATGTACCACAGTTTGTTCATTTAAGCAAAAGGCATCTGGGTTGCCTCCAAGTTTTGGCAATTATAAATAAAATTGCTATAAATCTTCACATGCAGATTTTCCTGTGGACATAAGTTTTCAACCCATTTAGGTAAAGACCAAGGAGCATGGATGCTAGATCTAATGGTACGAGTATGTTTTGTTTTGTAAGAAACTGCCAGCTGTCTTCCCAAGTGTCTGTACTATTTTGCGTTCCCACCAGCAATAAATGAGCTCCTGTTGCTCCACATCCGTGGCAGCATTTGGTCTTGTCAATGTTCCAGATTTTGGCCATTGTAATCGGTGTGTAGAGGTATCTCATTATTTTAATTTGCATTTCCCTGAAGACTTTTGATGTGAAGAATCTTTTTCTATGCTTATTTATCATCTGTCTTCTTTGATGAGGTGTCTGTTAAGGTCTTTGGTCCGTTTTTTGAGTTGTTTGTTTTCTTCTTGCTGAGTTTTAAGAAGTCTTTTTGTATTTTGGATAATAATCCTTTATCAGGCGTATCTTTTGCAAATATTTTCTCCAAGTCTGTGGCTTGTCTTCCCATTCTCTTGACATTGCCTTTTGTGGAGCAGAAGATTCAAAAATTTCAATGAAGTCCAGCTTATAAATTCTTTCTTTCCTGGATTGTGCCTTTGGTGTATCTATACCCAAGGTCATCCAGGTTTTCTCCCAAGGTCATCCAGGTTTTCTCCTATGTTATCTTCTAAAATTTTTATAGTTTTGAGTTTTACATTTAGGTCTAAGATGTATTTGATTTTATTTTTGAGAAGACAGTCTATCTATTTTTTAAACAATCTTCTCTTATGCTTGTTGAAACCAACCTCTCCTGATCTTTCCCCTCTACTATTCTGGTTGCTACATAACAACAGATAATGACAATTATAATAGCAGAAATAGTAATAATAATTATTATTATTATGGTTAAATATACTCTCATGTTTATTCCACCTTTTTTGGTGAATGTATTTCATTTTCTTCCATGTAGGTATTATATCTTGGAGTTCTCTGGACTTCGTGCTGACTACATTTTTCTTCTTATTTTCCCTAAACAATCTCATTCATATTCACAACATCAGTTAAAATATATATGACCATGAATTCCAATTCTTCAGTAAACCCAGGACTGGTATATATACTGTCTAATTAACATACCCAGTTACATACCTGAAATGTGTCCCCAAATATCTCAAATATTAAACTCATTATCTTCCCCCACAATTCTTCTTTTCCCATTGTTCCACATCTCTGAACGTAACCAGAAGTCTATAAAAGCCACATCCCTAGCACCCATACTTGATGCCACACTTTTTTCCTCCCAGTAATAAATACATTATCGACTTAATTTCTCCTCTTCAGTATCTCTGGAGTCAATCTTTTTCCCCAATCCACCTGAAGCATCCCAAGGTCAAGTTACAGATCTCCTCTTAGCTGAATTTTCCACCTACCTTCTTGTTCTGGTGTAATCTTCCTCCATGATACAGCCAGAGTAGGGCCTTCTAAATACAGATACGACGATGTCATTCTCTTTCTTAAAGCTGTTCAATGACTTTCCACTACTTTTAGAGTAAAAATCGAAATCCTCCACGTGTCTCTTTGGGTATGTACTTTTGGTCATTGCCTTTCTTTCCAGCTTCATCCTGTGTGGAACATACTCTATTCCCTCCACAACGGTCACATTTGCACTCTTTCAGTTCTTTGAAATAGAAAGCTCCCACCACATACTACTCACCTGTCTCAAATACCCTTTCTCCTTCCTTGTGCAGGAAACACCCATTCTTCTTTAAATCTCAAATGTAACTTCCCCAAGGCAGTCACCTTTGAGCTCCTAAACTAGCCGTATTCTGTTGTTCCCAGCTTCCACTCTACTGCTTCTCTTCATAGCAACTATAACCGTTTTATTCATATATATACACTTAAACATTTACACATTTTATATATATAGATGGGTAACACGTATTTGCACTTATTTTGGTATATATCTAACTAGTAACTACCTTGTAAACGAGCCTTTTACTTATATGAGTACCCAAATATGAAGGAAATATTTCAAAAATATTTCCAATGAACTCAGTTAATGTGGTAACATAGAAAACTCCAAGATTCAAATATTCTGGTTATTCCTTATTATTTTTAAAGTCAATTCCATTAATGTATCTCTTTCCTCTGAATTTATAAGTAGATTTTTCAGATACACATAATGTTGATAGTTTGATTACCTGTTGTGCCCTTGATTTAAGGAGGTGCTTCCATGAGGGCACTGGCTCTAGCTTCTCAAACCCTATTTGCAGAGCATAGAGTTAGCATACTACTGTCCGGTCTGATATTCTTAACCTTGGTGTTTATCTTTTTGCTCATCTCTATGTAAGCACAACTGAGGATGCATAAAATAAGAGCAGATACATTCTCAGCGAAGTCAGTGTTCACTAGTTCCCCATTATTTATTTCCTGTTATACAGGCTGTAAGCTCTATTGATCCTTATTCTTAGCCAGCATCTAATCTCATAACCTTTAAGACACCAAAAGTGGAGACACTCAAAATCTATATTGAATTTCAATTCTTTCCAAAAGCGTTTCTAAGGAGAACAGCATGAAATAGTGCCTCTTTCTCCAGAGCTGATAATTGGTTTCTAGTCCCAGTTCCTAGCAACTCCATGATCCCAAGTCATTCAACAATTGTGTCCTTTAATTTCCTCATGCACAAAATGTGGAACTTAATTAATTGATTCCTTGGATATTTTTCTTCTCAAAAATTCACAACTAGAGTCAGGGTAAAAGTCATTACATTGATATTTTATTGCATATACTAAATTATATAAAATTTAAAAAAACTAAAACTATAACACAAACATTTAATATAGATATTCATTTGTCTATGCATGGTATATGATATATATATATAACTGTAAGATAATTATTCCCATTCTTATCATATGTTAAAAGAAGTATCATTTAATCTGTAAATAATACTAATGGCAAAAATCACGCTTGATTTGAATCATTTGGTTTGAATTATTTAATTCTGCCATAACTTATTATTTGGAATTGATTTTTACTATGTTATATATTCTTAGCATCATTTGAATAATCAATTTAAACTCATCATTATATTTAGACAATCAACAATTTCTAATTCAATTTGGCAGACAAGACCAATTTTACATTATCCAAATAGTGAAGTGAACTCAACACATGGTAGCCAATACTCTGTTTATTTATAGCTTCAGGATAATGTTCTCTATTGCTATAGTCCATATTCCATATTTTCAATAAACTTGGAAATTAGAATTAGTTCTCTCTGTCTTTAACAGAATCTGAAATTGTCCCCCAAGGAGAGACTAGAGGCAAAGCCATCTCTGTAATTTGTGAGGCCCAGTGCAAAATTAAACTGTGGTGCTTTTGTTCAAAAAGCATGGAAAGGCGCTACTAAAGATTCGAAGAAATAAAGATTTTTCCCCCTTTTTTTCTGCACTGTTTCTCTTTGTTAGTCATGGCATTTCTTTTCATTTGCTATTTTATTCTTTTACACTTAAAATTTTTAAATGATTAATCTAAATTTTTTATGTTCATCTTTATATTGAACAAGAATAGTGTCAAGTGCAAAAATGAACATTTAAGTAGCACACAGACTCAACCAAAATTGTACAATTTGTATTTTGAGGCTTGTGGCTTGCATATGTGTTTCACTCTTGGCAGAACAGTGTAAACACTACACAAAAGTGACATCAATATTTTTATCTGACATCTTGAAATATGCACATTCTATGGACATTCTCTACCTTTGGTTTACTGATGAATAAGGCAGGACTGACAAGAAAAGTTAGTAGGGTTACCCTTTCTCTGTTTGTCTATATCATCATTTACTTTGTAAGCGGTTGACTAATGTGTTCCTGTAATGTGTTACACGAAGGTAACACAAGTGAATGCATAGATGTACCCAATTTTTCCTCCATAATTTTAGGTACATTTAATCATTCAGTGATTATTTCAAATAAAAGAATAATGAAAATTTTGATAGAGACCAGTTAAGTCCACTCTACAAGGAAGGTTACTCTGAAGGGAAGAGAAATGATGTGGGAGGAATAGAAAACTATCTTGTCGTATATTTATGTATTTATTTACCAATATAAGAAACTTGATGCTAATGTACCGACATAAGAAAGAAGAAGAGATCATTCAAATACTTCCCCCAGTAGGAAAACGAACCATTATATTCTAACCACCCACCTAGCCATGTGGGGAGTATGGGTTTTCACTGCTCAAGGTCTGAGCCCAAAGCCTGGACCCAAAGAAAATTGGAAAAGGAGATTCTGCAACCTAAGTGAAACACATTCTCCTCCCTTCTTGTTAGGTGCAGATTTTGAAAAGGGAGTCAAGACAATGGTAGTACAGAGGTCATTTATTCTGACAGAAGCATAAGTAGTTCCAGAGATCTTGAAACGAATAAACTGTCATGTCAACAATTTTAGGTCCCAAACCCAATCTCACCAGCACAGTCTCCTCCTCCTGGTTATGTAAGTATGGCTTATCACAGCCCCCTCCAAACTCAGAAAGTCAGTAACAATCAACTGTAAGAACCACTGAGAGCCTTGGGATAGCATGGCATGTGGACCACCCGTCGTTCCGGAGTGCTGCCGTGTTCAGTGAGCCAGGGGTGGTGGTGGAAAGAGGGAACGTGGACCATTGCTGTGGCCGCGTGCTGTCCGGTATCAGCTCAGCCTTTGTCCTGCTCATGCGAGGTTTCATTGAAAGGTATTTATTTACTTATTTGTTTCTTTAAAAGAGAGAAATGGGACAGAGTATAATACACATTTTAGATATGAGTATGCCAAGTATGCAGGGGGTCAATTTGAAAAGAGCGAAAGAGAAGATCAGTTAGGGTGCCAAGGTAAAAAAGGAGAATTGCATTTGTCAGAATGGAAAGGCAAAGATAAATTTGAGGCACCTCTGGTCTTTAAGATTCTGAGGCTTAGAGACAGAGCCATGATGAGAGTTGATGAATGTGAAGGAGACAACAACATTGTCTACTTTTCCAACTCGGGAATCAGGGCGACGGCAGGTTAAGAAGGATTGGCCTCTTCATTTTTCACACAGTCTCCTTGATTTACCTGTTTTTAAAGTCACTTGATTTGTTTTTTTTTTTGAATAGAGGAAATCAAGATGTATTTACTATATTTCTTAACACATTTCACTTACCAGAGAAAATTTCCAGGACATTGTACCTCAAGTGTATAATCATTCGTGCTCTGCAAGTAGTCACTATAAACAAAAATATGTCTTTGTAACCAGAATCTCTCTTGAAAGGATGCTTGATCCATCACAAACGTAGCTAAATTGACCAGAGCTGAACAACAACTATATCCACATTAGTCCCTTGGCTTTTGGTCTTTACCTTGAAAACTACTTCCATACATATAAAATGGCAAGAGGGAGTAGGGCAGACCAAATATAGCAGCAAACATTTCATGGGCTCTCAATGTCTCTCATTTTTCCTAAAATTATATAGCTTGAGCACTATCACATATTTGTCTTCTGAAAGTAGACAATGTACTTACAAGGCTGCTGGACTTCTTTTTCTTCCCAGGATGTGTGGGTGTGTATATATGTGGGAGGGTGGCAGGCACAAACTGAAGGATCTTCTTCATTCTTCTGTGATTGCATCCATTTCTCTGCAGAGAACAATGAACGAGGACAATGTTTTCGGGTTGATTTGTCAAACCTACAATACATACTGCCTCAGTTTATGGAACTAAATCGTTTGCTAGCAGAAAAGCAGTAGAGGGAGTCAACTGGGCCAGATTTAAGGAGTCCATGGACTTGAACGGTAGAGATTTAGTGGCTTTTACTTTTATTTTATTTTTACTTTTTTCTCTTTTTTAAAAAAAAATTCATTTTATTGAATTACAGCTGATTTACAATATTATGTTAATTTCTAATGTACAGCAAAGTGATTGTTATATATACATTCTTTTTCATGTTCTTTTCCATTATGTTTTTTTCTTTTTTTAACCTCTTCATTGGGATATAATTTCTTTGCAATGGTGTGTTAGTTTCTACTTTATAACAAACTGAGTCAGCTATACATATACATATATCCCCATATCTCCTCCCTCTTGCATCTCCCTCCCACCCTCCCTATCCCACCCCTCTAGGTGGTCACAAAGCACCGAGCTGATCTCCCTGTGCTATGCAGCTGCTTCCCACTAGCTATCTATTTTACACTTGGTAGTATATATATGTCCATGCCACTCTCTCACTTCATCCCAACTTACCCTTCCCCCTCCCCGTGTCCTCAAGTCCATTCTCTACGTCTGCGTCTTTATTCCTGTCCTGCCCCCAGGTTTGTCAGAACCATTTTTTTTTAATTCCATTTCTATGTGTTAGCTTATGGCATTTGTTTTTCTCTTTCTGACTTACTTCACTCCGTATGACAGACTCTAGGTCCATCCACCTCACTACAAATAACTCAATTTCAGTTCCTTTTATGGCTGAGTAATGTTCCACTGTATTTATGTGCCACATCTTCTTTATCCATTCATCTGTTGATGGACACTTAGGTTGCTTCCATACCTGGCTATTGTAAATAGAGCTACCATGAAAATTGTGGTACATGACTGTTTTTGAATTATGGTTTTCTCAGGGTATATGCCCAGTAGTGGGATTGCTGGGTTGTATGGTAGTTCTATTTTTAGTTTTTTAAGGAACCTCCATACTGTTCTCCAGAGTGGCTGTATCAATTTACATTCCCACCAACAGTGTAAGAGGGTTCCCTTTTCTCCACACCCTCACCAGCATTTATTGTTTGTAGACTTTTTGATGATGGCCATCCTGACTAGTGTGAGGTGATACCTCATCGTAGTTTTGATTTGCATTTCTCTAATGATTAGTGATGTTGAGCTTCCTTTCACATGTTTGTTGGCAAGCTGTATATCTTCTTTGGAGAAGTGTTTATTTAGATCTGTGCATTTTTGGATTGGGTTGTTTCTTTTTTTTGATATTGGGGTGCATGAGCTGATTGTATATTTTGGAGATTAATCCTTTGTCAGCTGCTTCGTTTGCAAAAATTTTCTCCCATTCTGAGGCTTCTCTTTTCATCTTGTTTATGGTTTCTTTTTCTGTGCAAAAGGTTTTAAGTTTCATTAGGTCCCATTTGTTTACTTTTGTTTTTATTTCCATTTCTCTAGGAGGTGGGTCAGAAAGGATCTTGCCGTGATTCATGTCAGTGAGTGTTATTCCTATGTTTTCCTCTAAGAGTTTTATAGTGTCTCACCTTACATTTTGGTCTTTAATCCATTTTGAGTTTATTTTTGTGTATGGTGTTAGGGAGTGGTCTAGTTTCATTTTTTACATGTAGCTGTCCAGTTTTCCCAGCACCACTTATTGAAGAGGCTATCTTTTCTCCATTATATATTCTTGCCTCCTGTATCAAAGATAAGTTGACAATATGTTCATTGGTTTATCTCTGGGCTTTCTATCCTGTTCCATTGATCTATATTTCTGTTTTTGTACCAGTACCATACTGTCATGATTACTGTTGCTTTGTAGTGTAGTCTGAAGTCAGGGTGCCTGATTCCTCCAGCTCTGTTTTCCTTTCTCAAGACGACTTTGGCTCTTCAGGGTCTTTTGTGTTTCCATGACACAAATTGTGAAATTTTTTCTTCTAGTTCTGTGAAAAATGCCATTGGTAATTTGATAGCTATTGCACTGAATATGTAGATTGCTCTGGGTAATATAGTCATTTTCACAATGTTGATTCTTCCAATCCAAGAACATTGTTTATCTGTTAAATTTAGCAAGGCTTGATTTGTGACCCAAGATATGATCTGTCGGGGGGAATGTTCCATGAGCACTTGAGAAGAAAATGTATTATCATGTTTTTGGATGGAATGTCCTATAAGTATCAATGAAATCCATCTTGTTTAATGTGTCATTTAAAGCTTATGTTTCCTTATTTATTTTCATTTTGGTTCTGTCCATTGATGGAAATGGGGTGTTAAATTCCGCTACTATTAATGTGTAACTGTCAATTTCCCCTTTTATGGCTGTTAGTATTTGCCTTATGTATTGAGGTGCTCCTATGTTGGGTGCATAAATATTTACAATTGTTATATCTTCTTGGATTGATCCCTTGATCATTATGTAGGGTCCTTCTTTGTCTCTTGTAATAGTGTTTATTTTAAAGTTTATTTTGTCTGATATAAGAATTACTACTCCAGCTTTCTTTTGATTTCCATTTGCATGGAATATATTTTTCCATCCCCTCTCTTTCAGTCTGTATGTGTCCCTAGGTCTGAAGTGGTTCTCTTGTAGACAGCATATATATGGGTCTTGTTTTTGTATCCACTGGCTTTTGTATCCAAAGCCAGTCTATGACTTTTGGTTGGAACATTTAATCTATTTACATTTTAGGTAGTTATTGATATGTATGTTCCTGTTACCATTTTCTTAATTGTTTTGGGTTTGTTTTTGTAGGTCTTTTCCTTCTCTTGTGTTTCCTGCCTAGAGAAGTTCCTTTAGCATTTGTTGTAAAGCTGGTTTGGTGGTGCTGAATTCTCCTAGCTTTTGCTTGTCTGTAAAGGTTTTAATTTCTCTGCCAAATCTGAATGAGATGCTTCCTGCGTAGAGTAATCTTGGTTGTAGGTTTTTCCCTTTCATCCTTTTAAATATGTCCTGCCACTCCCTTCTGGCTTGCAGAGTTTCTGCTGAAAGCTTAGCTGTTAACCGTATGGGGATTCCCTTTAATGTTAGTTGCTTTTCCCTTGCTGCTTTTAATATTTTTTCTTTATATTTGATTTCTGATAGTTTGATTAATATGTGTCTTGTCATGTTTCTCCTTGGATTTATCCTGTATGGGACTCTCTTTGCCTCCTGGACTTGATTGACTATTTCCTTCCCATGTTAGGGAAGTTTTCAACTATAATCTCTTAAAATATTTTCTCAGACCCTTTATTTTTCTCTTCTTCTTCTGGGACCCCTATAATTCGAAAGTTGGTGTGTTTAATGTTGTCCCAGAAGTATCTGAGACTGTCTTCAATTCTTTTTATTCTTTTTTCTTTATTCTGCTCTGTGGTAGTTATTTCCAGTATTTTATCTTCCAGGTCACTCATCCGTTTTTCTGCCTCAGTTATTCTGCTATTGACTCCTTGTAGAGAATTTTTAATTTCATTTATTGTGTTGTTCATCATTGTTTGTTTCCTCTTTAGTTCTTCTAGGTCCTTGTTAAACGTTTCTTATATTTTCTCTATTCTGTTTCCAAGATTTTGTATCATCTTTACCATCATTACTCTGAATTCTTTTTCAGGTAGACTGCCTATTTCCTCTTCATTTGTTTGGTCTGGTGGGTTTTTACCTTGCTTCTTCATCTGCTGCATATTTCTCTTTCTTCTCATTTTGCTTACCTTACTGTGTTTGGGGGTCTCCTTTTTTCAGGCTGCAGGTTCGTAGTTCCTGTTGTTCTTGTTGTCTGTGTGGAGGGGAGGGGAGGGGACTGGTGCCTGTGTTCTGGTGGATGAGGCTGGATTTCGTCTTTCTGCCAGGCAGGACTGTGTCCGGTGGTGTGTTTTGGGCTGTCTGTAACCTTATTATGATTTTAGGCAGCCTCTCTGCTAATGGGTGGGGCTGTGTTCCTGTCTTGCTAGTTGTTTGGCATAGGGTGTCCAGCACTGTAGCTTTCTGGTCGTTGAGTGGAGCCAGGTCTTAGTGTTGAGACAGAGATCTGTGGGAGAGCTCTCACCAATTGGATATTACGTGGTGCCAGGAGGTCTCTGGTGGACGAGTGTCCTGAGCTTGGCTCTCCCACCTCAGAGGCTCAGGTCTGACACCAGGCCAGAGCACCAAGACCCTGTCAGCCACATGGCTCAGAAGAAAAGGGTGGAGAAAAAGAAGTAAATAGATAAAAAAATATTTTTAATTATTAAAATTAAAAAACAAAGTAATAATATAAAAATAAGAGAGCAACCAAACCAATAAACTAATCCACCAATGATCACAAGTGCTAAAAGCTATACTAAAATAAACATGAAATCAGAAACATGTCAGTCGCAAACAGCGAACCCCAAGTCTACATTTGTTCCCAAAGTCCACCTCCTCAATTTTGGGATGATTTGCTGTCTATTCAGGTATTCCACACATGCAGGATACATCAAGTTGACTGTGGAGATTTAAACCCGCTGCTCCTGAGGCTGCTGGGAGAGATTTCCCTTTCTCTTCTTTGTTCGCACAGCTCGCAGGGTTCAGCTTTGGATTTGTCCCCGCCTCTGCGTGTAGGCCGCTGGAGGGCGTCTGTT
>NW_020174135.1:8847886-8943723 GCF_003031525.2 Neophocaena asiaeorientalis asiaeorientalis
AGTGGCGGGCTGCACAGGCTCCCGGAAGGGAGGTGTGGAGTGACCTGTGCTCGCACACAGGCTTCCTGGTGGCGGCAGCAGCAGGCTTAGCGTCTCATGTCTGTCTCTGGGGTCCGCGCTGATAGCCGCATCTCGCGCCCGTCTCTGGAGCTCCTTTAAGCGGCGCTCTGAATCCCCTCTCCTCGCGCACCAGGAAACAAAGACGCAAGAAAAAGTCTCTTGCCTCTTCGGCAGCTCCAGACCTTTTCCCGGACTCCCTTCCGGCTAGCCGTGGCGCACTAACGCCCTGCAGGCTTTGTTCTCGCCGCCAACCCCAGTCCTCTCCCTGTGCTCCGACTGAAGCCCGAGCCTCAGCTCCCAGCCCCGCCCGCCCCGGCGGGTGAGCAGACAAGCCTCTCGGCCTGGTGAGTGTCGGTCGGCACCGACCCTCTGTGCGGGAATCTCCCTGCTTTGGCCGCTGCACCCCTGTTGCTGTGCTCTCCTCCGCGGCTCCGAAGCTTCCGCCTCCGCCACCCGCAGTCTCCGCCCGCGAAGGGGCTTCCTAGTGTGTGGAAACCATTCCTCCTTCACAGCTCCCTCCCAGTGGTGCCGGTCCCGTCCCCATTCTTTTGTCTGTTTTTTCTTTTTTCTTTTGCCCTACCCAGGTACGTGGGGGGTTTCTTGCCTTTTGAGAGGTCTGAGGTCTTCTGCCAGCGTTCAGTAGGTGTTCTGTAGGAGTTGTTCCACGTGTAGATGTACTTCTGATGTATCTGTGGGGAGGAAGGTGATCTCCACAGCTTACTCCTCCACCATCTTGAATGTCCCCCAATTTAATGTGTTTTTTTTTTTTTCCTCAGTAGTTGTGGCGCATGGGCCTAGTTGCTCTGGGGCATGTGGTGATTTAGTGCTTTTTAAATGTCACAATATGCTTTAGTACTTTGTATTTCAGAAGGGAAATTGGATTAAATAGTAGTTGTGCTAGAGCCTTCATATCTGTTCACCATATGCTGTGGTCTTTGGGCTACTGTAATCAAACACTTTGGAGAAGTATGAGATCATATTAAATGCCCAAAACCATCATGAGCCACTGAAAATCTCATTTCTGTGGTTTGGGAAGTTCTGCTAAATTATTTAAATTTTATTCCAAAGTAGATTTAACCACGGTGATATGAAGTCTCCCTGGGTATTGAGATTTTTTCACTGTTAGATTGCTTCTTAAATATAAACTAATTTCTGTTTACTTAGAGAAAAATAGAAAAAAGTTTAGAATCATAAGCTTGGAGTTGAACATCAGTTTCAAAAATAGCTAGATGTTTAACTTTTCAATCTTAGTTAATTGGCAAATATGGAATTTATTTTCTAAACTTTTTAGTATTAAAACACCACCAGTACCACCACCATCATCACCACCATCATCACCACCATCATCATCACCATCAGCATAATCACCACCGATATCATCACCATCCCTCCATATTGTAGTTAAGAAAATTTAACAACGTCAAATATAAATAGCCTGGCACCAGTATAGGTTTTAATTTTAATACCCATTCTTAGTCTTACTCATCTGAGAAGTGCTTTTACTTTCTAACCTCCATTTTTCCCCCCATTTAAAAAATGTCTGGTATTTTATAAATCTTATTCTATTTGTTTTGCTAAACAACTTTTAGAAAAGTGTTTCCACAGAGAAAAGACAGTCTTAAAGTACAGTATAGAAACATGGGCATAAGCCTGAGTAAAGTATTAAAGGTGACCATGGGACTTGACTGGCCGTCCCATTCTTTCCAGGAATAATGGCTGTGCTGATGCCATCTTTTTCATTCACTTGTACACTTCATACTCACTCATCCATCTTTGTTTGGATAGAGAACTAGACTATTCTATGAGAGAGAGGAAAAAAGATATTTTGCTTGAGCTATTGCATTTTGGGTATCCTTCTATAAAGTAGAGCTTTTTCTTTCCTTCCACCCCCCAATCCTTGCATTAAGGTGGTTACTCTCAAATAAATGTTTTACTTCTCAAAAATAAAGATTCTAAACCTGAGGATTTCAACTTGAACTGTTTTGTGTCACTTCAAAATAAATGGTGACTATTAACAAAAAAAAAAAGAAAAGAAAAGAGGAATTTCTCCTACCCATCTCCCAATGAGTTTTAGATTGAGGAATTGGTACCGACATAATGTGATTTAAATTTTTATGACTAATCTGAGATGCAAGGGCTTTCTGAGACAAACAATGTTAATTTGCATTTGTATGGAACTAGATTGCCATCTCAGATAACTATGGAGATTCTCTCAGGCTGAGAGTATTACAAACCTCATTTGAAAAATAAAATACATAAAATTCATCATCTTGTTATTATATGTATGAGTTACTCTCTCTTATCTGTGAAGATGTAAATATGGATAATAGGAAAATACATATGATAAAAATTGTGCCATGAATTTCACGTGTGCATACTTAGTTCCTTTTTCTCTGGAAATTACATTCACTGTCTCACCCTTTCTTAACGTATAGAAACTATCTCCCCAGCTATAAAACTGAACAGCCTACAAAGATAAATACTGTTTAAGATACTTAACTATCTAAGAAATAAAGTGACAAAGGTAGACAGTGAACATTTATTTTTATGAGCATCAATGTTTGCATATTTGAACATGCAGATAAACAGACCAAAAGAATCTTCTGAAAGATTGACAGCAAAAAATTTCATATTGCAAAAGATTACTATAACAAAGACATATATTTGTGCTCACTGATCTTGTGTTTCAATAAAGCCAGGCCAGTTATCCACAGAAATGAGTCTATAAATGAGTGTGTCTGAGTTTCCGTCTTTTGTAACAATGGGTTAAAAACTAACACTAATAATCATGAATTTTTATCATTTCTGTTGTTGCTTGATGATTTCCACGATAGTTGGATGAAGACGTTGAATAAAAATTTAATGCACCCTTTAACTTGTTCCTGTGCCCAAATAGTTTCTTCACATATGACTTGGTTTTAGTTTTGATAAAATCTATCAACGTTTTGTAATGTACAGAAATACCGACTCTCTATGTTGTGCACCAGGAACTAACATAGTGCTGTAGGTCAATTGAACCCCCCAACTCCAAGCCCAAACAAACAAACTCATAGCAAAAGAGATCAAATTTGTGTTTACCAGAGGCAGGGGGTGAGGGGAGGGGTAATTGGATGAAGGTGGTCAAAAGGCACAGACTTAAACTTATAAGATAAATACTAAGGATGTAAGCTACAACATAATTGGTATAATTAACACTGCTTTATATTATATATAAAAGTTAAAAGAATAAATCCTAAGAGTTCTCATCACAAGGATAAAACAGATTTTTTCCTTCTTCTTTGATATTGTATCTATATGAGATTATGGCTGTTCACTACACTTACTGTGGTCATCATTTCATGATGTATGTAAGTCAAATCATTATACTGTACACCTTCAACTTATACAATGTTATATGTCAATTTTATCTCAATAAAACTAGCCAAAAAAATTTTAAAAAAGAATCTAAATATATACAAGCATGTTCATGTCTATTTAACCCAATATAATCAATTACTTTCTTTGGGATATAATTTACACTTAGTAAAATTTATACTGTTTAGGTGTACAGTTCATTGAGTTTTGACAAATGTATACGATCATGGAATCATAACTACAAGCAAATATAGAACATTTCCATCATCCCAAAAAGTCCCCTGGTGTCCTTTGCAATCAGTCCTCCACCCCTAGCCCAACTGTGGCAGTCCCCAGTATGATTTACGTCTGTATAAATGAAATCAGAGGGTGGCTGTCTTTCACTTGCAAAATATTTTTGAGGTTTTTCTATGTTGTTCCATATATCAGTAGTTTATTCCTTTTTGTTTGCTGAGAAAAATTCCATTTTATGGATTTACCAAGTTTTATTTATTTATTCATCAGTTGCTGGTTTTTCCCTTGTTTCCATTGTTGGAGTATTATGTTTCCATGTGCTGCTGACATTCACATACAGGTGTGGGCATAAGTGTTGATTTCTTTGGGGTAAACACATAGAAGTGAGATTGCCAGGTCATATTTTAAGTGTATGTATGAGTTTATAAGAAACTGCCACTATTGCCCCCAAAGTGGCTTTTGCTGTCCCAAAAGCAATGTGTGAGAGAGTTCCAGTTGTTCCATAACCACTACTTTGTGATGTCTCTCTCTGTCTCTCTCCTCTCTCTGTCTCTGTCTCTGTCTCTCTCTGTCTCTCTCTCTCTGTCTCTCTCTCTCTCTCTCTCTCTCTCTCTCTCTCTATATATATATATTAGCCATTCTAATAGGAGGGTAGTGATATATAATTGTGGTTTTAATTTGCATTTATTTTATGAACAGTGATGTCTAACATCTTTTCATGTGCTCATTTACCATCTGTATCTCTCCTATCGAAATGTCTGTATTTAATTCATAATTTGATATTTGAAATCCCTTTAGTCCTCCTAAACCAATTAATTTCCTCATCTTTAAAATTATACAATAGAATCTACCTTTAATTCCCACTGGATTTTCTGAATAAACATATAAACATGCTGAAGTCTTTCAAACCTTAAAAAATGAATCTCACACATACACACACACACACGCCACATCTTCTTCTAGGTGCTGACCGGTCTCATTATCATTTAATCTCCACCGTCAAAGTGCTTGAATGCCTACACTTTTTGTCCTCTTACTGACGTGTCAGTAACATCCTAACAGTCCCACCACCCAGTGAAGATGTAACAGAGATACCCTCTTCCTCTCTGTCTTGCCACAACTTTACAAATTCCTTTTTTTTACTTTCTATTCATCGAATGTTGGTTTTTCCTTAAGATTGCATTGTCAGACTACATTCCTAGATGAGAACATCTACTCCATGATTCAGTTATCATGTGACGATAATTCCATAGCATAACGGGTGCTGATAATGGCCCAGACATTTTTACTGAGCTCTGGATCATTATACCCTATTGTTTATCATCTATCCTCACTGGTTCCTTTTCAAAATCACCTTAACGTGTAAAATAAATGTATCACTTATCTCTGTAAAGCCTCACCTCTCTAGTGTTCCTTACCTGTGCAAATGTCATCACTACTCAGTGTCAAAGTCAAAAGCATAGAGACTCTTCCATGGATGTGGAGCTCTTCACACGCCGCATCCATGGAATCACAAAATTCTATCCCCTCTGCCTGGTAAATACTGCTGTCCGTCCTCACTGTCACCCTGTCGATGCTGCCACCATTTCTCACCTGAAACCTACAGCCTCCTGTGACTTCTCCCTCCTTTCGCTCTTGCTACTCTCCTTACTATGTTCTCAGGGATGGTTCCAAAACACATATCTTTTCACACTTATCACTCCACTGCCCAGAGTCTATCAGTGGCTACTCATTGCCCGGGTAGTGTTGCCGAAACCCAACCTCTGTACACCGGCCTTGAATTGAATCTTGGAGACAGAGTTTTGGGTGAAGCAGAAAAGAATAGCTTTTATTGCTTTGCCAGGCAAAAGGGGCCACAAGGGGCCAATGCCCTCAAGACTGCGTGTCCCATCCTGGAGTGGGTAGTGAGGAGTCTTATAGTAATGGCTCAAGGAGCAGGGCGTGGTCAGCTCATGGGCATTCTTCTGATTGGTTGGTGGTGAGGTAATTGGGAGTCAGCATCATCAACTTTCTGGTTCCAAGCAGTCTAGGGTCTATGTTCTTGCAGTCAGCAGTTTTCATCTGGTGGGTCGGCTTCCTGTAAACACAGCTTAGGAATGTGTGGCAGGCCTTTATCGATATCTTTCAGGGAACTGGGAGTTTGGTGATTCTGCCATGTGGCAGATTTACGGTCTAAATTTTTGCCAGTTCCCCAGTCCAATAGCTGTTCTTTGTTTCTACAGCTTCACATTTCCCCATCATTAACTCTCAACTCAGCCTTTTACTTCAAAAGACAAGGACACAGGGGCTTGTACACGGTTTCAGTAGAAAACTAAAACCTCCTTTCCCGGTCTTATAAGGTGTGCGGTGACGTCACTGCTGACACTCCAGCATCACTTCTCCCTCCTAGCCCTGCCCACTTCACATTCCAAACACACCAGAAACTCCCCAGCACTGCCTGCCAGGGAGTCTTCACTCCACGCATGCCACCTTGGATGGCTGCCCGCAAAATATTTTCTTTGCCTTCTCTCCCTAAATCTTTTGTCATTTCCCCACACCACTTCCCATAATAAAATCCACCCTTTCTGTATCAGGGTAATGTTGATTTATTCTGACGGGATTCTTATCTCACCCTCTAGATTGCTGTTGTTTTTTGATTATGTTCTTGCAGAGCATTCTGTACTTCTCAATTAAATAATTTATTTTTATAAAATGTTTTATTGTCTTCTTTCAAATAATATATAAACAGCATGAGAGCAGTGATCATGTCAGCCTATACTTGAGCTTTCTTATAGCATTTGACATGAATGAGCACCATATATGATTACACAGTAACTTTGGTTTACACAGTAAACTAAACTGTTGATCGATTAGTATGTATGGATTTTGTAGATCATGCATCTAAAGTGAATAATATAGTATCTGGGACTGGGTAGGTTACCTGGAAAATTGTCGCTATTATCAGACCTGTAATTGTAACCTAATTTTCACATGATATATTTAAAAGCTTCTTTGAATCTAATTCTCTGTTATGTCAGTCAGGCATTCAATAATACAGCTGTAAAACTCAGTTGCTATATTTCTTTCTTCTCATGAGACACATATATCCTAAATGATTATCCTTTTACATTAAATATCATCTAATCACAGAGGTCTTTTTCTGTAGCTCAGCACTCCCGGTTGGGCCACTCTCACAGGAATACACCAGTGGATGACCTGTTGAAACAAATCAGAGCCTCAGTTCAGCAGGCCTGCGGTCTCCGCTGCAACATAGCCACCACTCACAATGATGCTGGGTGTGAATGGACCAGAATACACTGTACATTCTGCTCTTAAAAAGAAGGAAAAGGGCTTCCCTGGTGGTGCAGTGGTTAAGAATCCGCCTGCCAATGAAGGGCACACAGGTTCAAGCCCTGGTCCGGGAAGATCCCACATGCCGCGGAGCAACTAAGCCCATGCACCACAACTACTGAGCCTGCACTCTAGAGCCCGTGAGCCACAACTACTGAAGCCCATGCGCCTAGAGCCCATGCTCTGCAACAAGAGAAGCCCCCACTCGCTGCAACTAGAGAAAGCCCACATGTAGCAACAAAGACCCAATGCAGCCAAAAATAAATTTTTTAAAAAAAGAGAGAGAGAGAAGGAAAACTATTCTCTTAATGGTACTCATGTTAACACATACTACAACAGGTTCACTACTTTCTCAGTGTTGTGGAGACAAAAGATAAAGTCTTACTAGTATATAGCAATAATTTTTTTACACACTGCAATGGACATGACCACATCCGTGTGTACCCACACAGACACTATAGAAAAAATACAGTTAGTAAACATACATACCTCATCACCAGTGCAAAGAATAAAATATAATAACGGGGATTAATATTCTTTGAATTTAGAAAATTAGAAATAATGAGAAATACCACATTTATTTATTTTTTTAAAAATCACTTTACTGAGACATGATTTACATACAAAACACATATGTATTTAATGTATACAACTTGATGAGTTTGGAGATAAGTATACATCTGTGGAACCATCACCACAATCTATTCCATAAACATATCCACTACCTCTACTACTTTCCTCCTCCTACCCTTTTTATTTTATTGTGATAAGAACACGATATAAAATATATCCTCTTAACAAAGTTAAGATCTCTAGGACTTATCATCTTGCAAAATGGAAACTTTGTACTCTTTGACCAACATCTTCCCATTTCCCTCTCTCCCAGCTCCTGGTAACCACCCATTCTACTCTCTGTTTCTATGAATTTGACTATTTTAGATTCCTCATATAAGTGGAGTCAGGCAATATTTGTCCTTCTGTGACTGGATTATTTCACTTAGCATAATGTCCTCCAGGTTCATCCATGTGGTCATATATGGCAGGATTTCCTTCTTTTTTGAGGCTGAATAATATTTTATTATATATATTACATTTTCTTTTTCCTTTCATCTGCTGACAGACATTTAGACTGCTCTGATGTTTTGTTTATTGTGAATAATGATTCAGTGAATATAAGAGTGCTGATATCTCTTCAAGATCCTGATTTCATTTCAATTTATTCCTGCAAGTGGGATTGCTGGATTATGTGGTAGTTCTTTAACTTTTTAAGGAATCTTCATACTGTTTTCCATAGCAGATTAACCAAGATACATTCTCACCAACAGTGTAAAGGGTTTTCTTTTCTCTGCATCCTCAGCAACACTTGTTTGTTTTCTTTTATAATAACCATTCTAACAAGTATAAAGTAATATCTCATTGTGGTTTAAATTTATTTTCCTGATGATTAGTGATGATGAGCTCCTTGTCAAATACTGTTGGCCATTTGAATATCTTCTCAGAGAAATGTCTATTCAGGTCCGTTTCCCATTTTTTATCCCTGAGATAAACCCATGCATTTGTGGTCAAGTGATTGTTGACAAGAGTACTAATAATATACAGTGGGGGAAAGGATAGCCTTCAATAAATGATACTGGGAAACTGGAGAATGAAATTGGACCCATATCTTACAGCCCACACAAAAACCAACTCAAAATGAATTAAAGATTTAAATATAAGACCTGAAAACATAAAACTTTTAGAAGAAAACTTTGGAAAAAGCTTCTTGACATTGGCCGTGGCAATAATTTTTTGGAAATGACATCAAAAGCACACACACAAAAAGCAAAAATGTTGCAGGAAGGGGGACCCCTTCCAGAGCCCCAGAGTGGGCTCTTGTCTAACACTCAGAAATGAATTGTCCTAGGAGACACACATGCTGACAAAGCAAGATTTTATTGGGAAGGGGCTCCCGGGAGGAGAGCAGGAGGGTAAGGGAGCCCAGGAGAACTGCTCTGCCATGTGGCTCGCAGTCTCGGGTTTTATGGTAAAGGGGTTAGTTTCCGGTCAAGTGTCTGGCCAATCACTCTGACTCAGGGTCCTTCCTGGTGGCACATGCATTGCTCAGCCAAGATGGATTCCAGCAAGAAGGATTCTAGGAGGTGGTAGGACATATGGACTGGCGTCTCCTCTCTCCTTTTGATCTTTCCCGAATTCTTCCGGTTGGTGGTAGCTTGTTAGTTCCACTTTCCTTACCAGGTCATCCTGTTGTAAGATAACTCATGCAAGTAGTTACTATGGTGCCTGGCCAGGGTGGGCCGTTTTAGTGAGTGGTTTCCCTAACAAAAATAGACAAAGAGAATCACATCAAACTAGAAAAGTTTCTTCACAGCAAAGGAAACAATCAAAAAAGTGAAAACTCAGCCTACTGAATGGGAGACAATATTTGCAAACCATACATCTTATGAGGGCTAATATCTAAAATATATGAGGATATCTTAAAATTCAATCACAAAGAACCAAATAACCCAATCACACAGATTTATGAAGGATGAACTCGCCTACTTTGGATTTCAGGAGACTGACTGCAACAATTGAAGATGTTCTACACTGTTGGGAAAGGCAGTCCCTTGCATAGTTTTATGACCTCTGCTCTGTCAGGTAAGAATGAGCCCTGGGCCTTGAACACTTCCTTACCCGGAGATCAAGAGTCCACAGAGCCTTTTCTTGGTTTACCACCTTATGTGGGATTATCTTTCCCTGTTTCAAGCTCAGTGTGTGCTCCTTTGTTCTGTTTAAGAGTGTTTCAGTGGCCCTCAGGAATGCCCCCAGGAGCATCCATTAAATAGTGCTGCTTTAAAACTTAGAGAAGCATAGACAATTCCTGCAGTATACTTCGCAAATCATTTATCATATGCCAGAATGTGTGTCTTTATACAGTATTTTCTGTTAAGTACCTAATGTGTACCAGATATTGTTCTTGACTTTGAGAAGACAAGAGTGAACAAAATGAAGAAGGTCCAAGTTGTCATCCAGGATGTTAAAGTGATAGCAGATAAAAGAATAAATATGCGAGGAGGTTTCAGATAAGAAAATGTACCATGAATAAAATAAGACAGTAAACTGAGGTTTGACTAATGAAAAATAATAAGGCACTTGAAAATCTTGTGAAGAGCATGCCAGGCAGAGAAAAGAGCAAAGGCAATTGTTGTTAAGAGGGAAACAATAACAATACGGCTGGGATTAGTAAAGCAGCAGGAGGAGGTACAAAATCAGTGTCACCAGAAGCACAGCATGAAATTAGAAATTTAGGGAGGGACCAACTCATGTGCAATCTTATAGGCCAAATTAAGGTGAGGTCATTTAGGCCAAATTAATCCTTAATTGGATAAATATTGAATACATACAAAGTGCCAGGTCCTTTGTGAAGTTCTGGGGAAATATAAGCAAGCAAACTGCATTTGGCCCTTATCTTCTTGTTAAGGGCCACACAGGATTGAAAGGCCGCACAAGATAGTAAGTCCAAGTATTTGACACCAACGTTAAGGAAAAATTGATGAAAAGTGTAAGATCAGTGAAGAAGCAGTTAATTCAATAATTCCCTCAAGATGTTACAACAGGGTTTTAATATTAGATGTTATTTTGATTTTCATTCACTCTTTAATTAAACCAGTAGTTACCCAACTCATATTACATCCATTATTAAAAGGCTCAACTCATTTATAAAATTAAATCAATTATGGGCTTCCCTGGTGGCGCAGTGGTTGAGAGTCCGCCTGCCGATGCAGGGGAGATGGGTTCGTGCCCCGGTCCGGGAAGATCCCACGTGCCGCGGAGCGGCTAGGCCCGTGAGCCATGGCCGCTGAGCCTGCGCGTCCCGAGCCTGTGCTCCACAACGGGAGAGGCCACAACAGTGAGAGGCCCACGTACCGCAAAAAAAAAAAAAAAATTAAATCAATTATAAATAATTGTCTAAGCAAAGTGTTAAATAGTATGGGAACTCAAAAAAAAAGACTATTCTCAAATTGCTTAGAATCTAAATTGTTTCAAATAATTTAGATGATCACGCTATATATGGTAAGGGAAAAAAAACAGAGCGCATCAAAATAATGTGTGTAAAATATTCAATTAAACTTTATTGCATGCCAAAAATATAGAACACAATTTGATGCAGTATAAATGACCCATAAATGTTCATGTCTGCATTTAGAAAATACAGGAGATCTCAAAGCCTAAAATTCCTGTCAGCTAATTTAACCTGAATTGACTTGAAATATTGCCACCAAGAATACTGGGGAAATAAGGTCGTAAAAAAAGAGATTAAACCAGTTTAAATCATAGAACAATTGCATAGTACATCAGACCAAAACTTTTAAAATTAAATTTGGCTCTATTTATGTATATTTAGAAAATAAGAAAAATGGACTGGGATATTCTTTTTTTCTCATTTCATAGAGATAGTGATCCATTATCTTCTCTTTTCTGTTTAAATGGCAGATTTATTAAACATAAACCTTATATGAAGGCCCTGCAGAGTTAGGTATTATATGAGGATTTGCTCTGACATGCACATTAAGTTGACCGAGTATACCTATCACACAAAAAATTCTAATGGCCATCACTGCCAAGTTAACCAAGGGCTCTGAAAATCCATCTGTGTCCTTTGAGATCTGTAATAAATATTCAGTATCATTTATTGTGCAGGAAACCCAGCTTTTTTTCAATGAACTGTATTAGTCATACAAGTGTGGATTAGAGAGAAAGAGTAAGATTTATTGAAGAATATAAGCAGATTTTTCTCAGAATCATTGACTTTTTTTTTTTTTTTACCCTCATTGACTTTCTTTACATCTAAATGGAATTGTATCACAATGGAACCCCATCAAAACATGCTTCACAGTGGTTGAGAGTCCGCCTGCCGCTGCAGGGGACGCGGGTTCATGCCCCGGTCCAGGAAGATCCCACGTGCCGATGGCACAAAGACTATTGCAAAGTGCACAAGGAAAGATTATCTATGATGTAATTTTCAGTTAAAATGAGTTTCTGCTTATAACATAGACAATTTCTGGAGGGCATTAAAAAAACAATTATCTGAGTCATATAAGAGCATTTGATTAACTTTTAAATTAACTAACATTGCTTTTTAAATAGCTAGTGAGAAATAAGAATGATACAATTTACATATGTGTCAATGTCTACCGTAAGTAAATTGTATTTTTCTAGACTTGATATTTAGAGAATAATAATATTAACATTAGTATTTATTTACTAGGTGCCTGCTATGCCTTAAACTGTTCCAAATGATTTAAATATTTCATTTAAATAACATATCAAGTCTATGTGCTAAGTAGTACTATTAACATCAGAGTCAAATATTTTCAGGAAGATTAAATCAGTTTCTCAAGGTCTCTAAAATGGTACACCAAAAAGGAACAATTTGGTCAGAGGTCTATTGTACACAGCCAGGAAACAGTTATAATTCACCTGCTACCAACAGCAAAACACAGCTAAGCAAAAGCTTGTGCAGGAGTTTGTTTAGATTTGCTGGATTAAATAAAACTAAATCATCTGTTTTTGTCACTGCATTGGACATGCTCTTGAAATTTGTTGCCAATAAAATATATGTCATTTGATATTGGGAAAGGAAATTTAAAAATACTAGTGAAAATACTATACTTGTTAGAAAAAATTTCTGAAAGACTTTGATAAGTAATCTCTTCTGTGGAGATGCTGTCCATGCCCATCCCCCATCCCGTCACGACCACACCAGTAGACATTCCAGGACTTCAGAAAATACTTCCTTGATCTCTCTCACCTCCAAAAGAAGTTTAGTTGTGCCCCCTTGTTACTTCATATCTTTGATAATCTATTTTTACAGAGGTTTATCGGTTATACTTTTCAATTGTCAGCGCATTTAATTAAATTATGTGTTATTAATGTTGTATCTCCAGTATTTGGTACATATTCTGACACCGAGCAAACAATTATTATATGTTTCCTAAATAAAAAAGGAAGAACAAACAGTTTCTAGATGCATCAAATGGTACCAGCTGCTGAAGTTCATAAATGGAAGAGTTGAGGTAGTCTCAGTTAATTATAAAGCTCTTCCTTAAAGATTTGTAGTAGAATGTAGCAAGGTAATTCAGGGAATTTATAGGTAATATTTTATTAAGTAATTGTTGGCCATATGGATATGATCTCTGCAGCCAAAGATGTTTGTTTGCTAAACTATCTGTAATGGTAACAATCATTGTGACATAATTTTTAGGAACCTCTTTTAAGGTTTCTGGATTTGTATTGTAACTGTCATCTTTCACTATCATAGCTGATATATGGAAATTTGGTGACATTCTTTTATCTGGAAAAAAAGTCTTACAGAAGTTTTAACCATATGACTATATCTTGTAAAATGTAACATTCATATATGCACAAATGCATTTTCACATCTATACACATATGACCTTGCTCAAACTGTTTAATCTATTTGTGCATACTTTTAAATATGTAAAATACAGATAATAATAACTTTTGAAATAATTTTTGAAAATTAAATTAGTTAAACAATAAAAAGGATTAGGAGGTAATTGAAACACGGTAAAACCTCAATAAGCATTAAATATTATGATTATTATTTATGTAAAGGAAATCTATCATTGGAGAATTTTTATGAGAAAGCTTAATCAAGCAAACTATATTGGAATGTAAAAACTTGTGGCAGTGGAATACTTGACTTTTAATTTGAGAGTTTAATGAAAATATACGAAGCTATCATGTGGTTGATTAGCTTTGTGGTTTGAAATTAGTTAAGTAATAATAAGTATCTAGATTTGTAATACAACGGTTCCCTAAGGCTCATTTCTCAGATTCAACCTGGCATGGTTTTGAATGCTGAATTAATTTATTAAAAATAAGTACAATTTGAAACTACAGTTTATGTATTCTAATTTTTTACATAGAAAGTAAAGCATGCATTTGTTCAAACTCCAAGTCTGAAAACTCTTGCCAACAGCCATGTGCAGATTCTCAGATTCTTAGTACACCAAACTAATTCAATTCTGAAAGATAAATGGAGAATCAGGGATTCTGCATTCTCTCTTCAGCAAATCATGGAGCCAAGGTAAATGCAGCGTAATCACAATCATTAAAGTGTCTATGTATCAAACCAAACAGAAAAATAATAAATTCCTAGAATTCCTATAACTTCCCACTCCAAGAATATTGAAGAATAGTCACAGATTATTGCAAGTATAATATGTCTGTTAAAAACTTGCTGAAGTTATAAAAGAAGGTACTAAAACATATAAGGAAGATGTTCCTAAACAGTGCCTTTTGAAAGGATTAATCTTCCATGAGCGATTTATTCTATTAAAGTGGTTTACTCAAGATAAGATAGCAGTTATTAAAAAGTGGCATAGTGACTGAAGGCACTTTCCCTCACAGATTCTGCTTTCTTTTTTCAGGTAATTAAACACTATCTTGCAAACAGTACATTCTCCTTTGCCTTTAAGCGTGTGTGAGTAAATGGCATTTTGAAGAAATTCTTGCTCCATTCATCTTCTTTTCAACATGCCATTTTATCACTCTGATCCCTGTCATACTGAAAGCCTGGAAATGGTACATTGTTTTCTCAAATGAAATCACTTGTATGCTTTTCTATACCTGTGCAATACCTGTTAAACAAGAAACAATGCTCCTGAGGGTTGAAATGTGGTGCCCTTATTTTTCTTGGTTATCCATTCATATGACTTTAAATATCAGTGTTACCAGGTTGACTTTGATTTATATTTCTAGACCTGACCTCTCTCCTGCTCTGTCCCCATGTGTTACACAGCCTGCTGGACCTTTCTTGATCATAAATGGGACCAAATATTTGCCTCTCTCTCTCATTTCTCCCTTTCCAGTAATTTTTTTCTAATTTTGTTAACCCGTACATCTCATAGGCTATGAATCTTCCTTCACTCTTCCCAGTCCTATGTTCACTATGTGGAATTATGCACTAAAATGTTTTGTGTTCTATCTCTGAATCCAACTTTTCTTCTCTTTTTTTTACCACCCAACTCTTCATCCAGACACATAAGGATTCATGTGAACTGCATTAAAATATGGCAAAGATATCTTTGTTTGGAAATAATACTAATAAATATTAGTATCTTATTTAAACCATATTATCTCCCTTCCTCAAATTATTCCACTTTGCCTCCTGTAATAAAATTCACTTAGAAGATTCAAGGACCTTTGGCAAATAACCTCAATCCATGCAATATGCTTACTACCTATTGAGTCATTTTATCAGTAATGTTGTTTATTTGTTTCCACACTTTCCCCTGGCTCCTATGGGAAGAGCCCTCATAACCATTTCTGGTCTGGCACTGCTCAGTTGGAATTGATTTTTGCTCAAATACAGTTTCGGTTTATCTTTTAACAACTTTCACAGCTTATAGAATATGTGCAGTGAGATACTGGTGTTTGTGTTAAATGCTGTTTATTATCCATTGTCTAGCTACTGTATTATTTTGTTCAAAATTAATAACATCTTTAAATATATTAGGGTGTTTTTTCTGTTTCAAGTCTTTTCCACAGAAACTCCTTCATTGATCCCACTTCCATTGCCACCTTTGATTTTTTGGCTCAATGTGATTCCATATTACAGTAATACATCATTACTTCCAACAGATGTGAGCTCCTTTTTAGGGTCAGAAATGTGACTCCAAAAATGTGCTAATTCAGTAGAAAAAAGGGTTGATGCTTTTGTTAAATTTAATTAGTGAGATTTTTTTGTCTTGTTCTACATAGAAACTAGGTTAAATCTTCAGTTTTACAAGTCTTATAAAATAAGTGTCCCTGTGTTTGAATTATACAAGCAACATAGAAACCATGCACCTTAAAACTGAAGGAAAAAAGTGACTTGGATTTTATGCTAGGATTTACGCTTCATGTAATTTGTTAGATGTGGGTCAAATTCATGGAATATTTCATTGATATTGTCCTGCCAGAATGCATAAGTATACTATAATTTTTGCAGTGGTTACTGTTCTTGAATCTATCTAAACAACAAAGATTCAGTGCTGTGATACATGGTGCTATAATATTGATTGTCTGTAGACTTACTTTTCCTTTATCATGTAGCCCCAGGGAGTCCTGCTTCTTTTCAAATGCTTGATTCTTACCAATTGGGCCACAGGGATTAACATGAAACAATAGCAGATTTATTTTAAACCTTTCTATCCAACAAAGTGTAGCATTTTTAATGAGACTCAGTTGTGATATAGAAAAAAAAAACCAGTTATTTCTTCCTTTATACTACATTTTCAGAAAAAATATTTACCATAATCAATATAAAATATTCTGATTGGTTTAAGATGCACGCCTATTAAGAAACGATAGACAAATTCATGACTACAACATTGACGTTTTGTGGACAGAGGATTTTCCTCATTTAGATGCCTTTTCAACATCATTAAAAATCAGCCATAGCAGGGAAAGATCTATGCTAAAAAAAAAATTAAATAATGAATTACGTTATCTTCTTCTTTCTGTAGAAACACACTATGAGAGGCCAAAATATGGCAAACAACGCAATGGATTCCTTTCAGGCTTTTTAGCCTGCTTAATTCAAATACAGAACTAAGTAAAGAATATTTAACTCTAATCTTTGTGGTCGATGACAATTTTGAAAAATCCACTATTAAAAATTCAAATAAATAGTCAATAAACACACCTCTTTAAACTATAACCAGCTCCATTTTCTATAGGGCCAATTCTAAAAGATCAATTGCCTAAGAATGGTCTGTGGATCGCCAGCAAAAGTTTTAGAAATACTAAACTTCTATGACTATTTCATGTCTTTGTAAAATTCTTTTGTAAAATGAGGAGTGATGCTGATAATTTTGAAATTGTTTAAAAATGCACACTTCCTGGCAGGAGGAAGGGAAAATAACCATTTTGAAAAATGCTCTGAACAGTCTCCATCACAAAGGCCTCCTCTCTAGGAGAAAGGGCATTATACCGCTGTCTTTTCCTACCCAGAGAGGGGAGAGGACATTTACCCAATTTCCTCCCCTCTAGCCTGCCTGTCTGTCTCACCCAAGAGGTGAAAGGGAGCTAAAAAACACGTGTAAAGACCACAGTCCAATGGCACAGCCCCACTGAAAACTGAGATTTAATCATAAGGTTGTAGAATCCCTTCCCTGATGCTTTACCACCACATTAACAAGAATCTGGAATTATAAAAGTGGATTATATTTTAGAAAGCTGCAGGGCCCAGATTCTAATTAGGCAGGAGTTCTTAGGTTCTCTTAAGCCCAGAGATAGCAGGGAAGTTAAAAACAAGAACATCAGAGGAATCTGAATCCTCTGGGATCTGTAGCTACAATAAATATGAAATACAGCTGAACTCCTAGTCAGATAAACATAAAACCCACAAGAAAGGTCTTTCACTTTGGTTTATATTATCTGATACCTCATAGCCAGATTTCAGCTAAAAATTACAAGGCATATTAAAAGGGTAGAGAAAACACGGTGTGAAGAGACAAAGCAAGCATCAGAGCCAGACACAGATTGTAGAATCACCAAAGAATTTAAAGTAAAATTAAATTAAAATTAAATTAAGTAATTGACAAATAAGTAATTGATTAAAAATAGAATCATTCAGTCACTGAGCCATGAGAGTGGAGGATGGGGTGAGGCAGCAATGGCAGCTGTACTGCTAGAGGGAGTCTTCGATCATCAAGGGAAAGATCCCCTGGTATCTCCAACGTGACCAGGTGGACAGAGCTTAGAGCAGCCACCTTCCTTCTAGTGAGGTGATAGGACATCTGGCTTGCCACCAAGGTCTTTTTGACCAGACTTATCCTAGCTGATCGATGTCCAAATTAGAATGTGAGGCCAGCCTTCTATCAGAGTTAACCTTTTGACAAGGGAACAAATTTCAAACCGATGTATCAGTCATGTAGCTGTAGAGCTCGCAACTTACTAGCAACAGCTGCCCAATGCCATGTGAAGTAACAAACTGTTTTTTTGGTATTTTCCCCTTCAGTTTTAATGTTACGCAATGTATTTAAACACTTATTTAAATAAAATTTGTTTTCAGAAACAAAAAAATAAATAAAGTTATTAGTATGTTAAGGTCTTTAATGAAAAATGTAGACAATATACAAGAACAGATGTGTAATGTAAGTAGGAGGTGGAAACTCTAAGAATCAAAATGAAATACTAGAAGTAAAATACACTGTAACGGGCCTTCCCTGGTGGCGCAGCGGTTGAGAGTCCGCCTGCCGATGCAGGGGACACGGGTTCGTGCCCCGGTCCGGGAGGATCCCACATGCCGCGGAGCGGCTGGGCCCGTGAGCCATGGCCGCTGAGCCTGCATGTCCGGAGCCTGTGCTCCGCGACGGGAGAGGCCACAGCAGTGAGAGGCCCGCGTACCGCAAAAAAAAAAAAAATACACTGTAACAGAAACAAAAATTGCCTCCCATGAGCTCAGCAGTACATTGGACACAGTGTAGAAAGGAATCAGTGAGTTTGTACACCAATGTTGATAACAGCATTATTCCCTGTCGTCACAAGATGGAAACAACCCAAGTGTGCATCATTAAATCAATGTATAAGCAAAATATGGTATATGCATGCAATGAAATATTATTCAGCCATAAAAAGAATAAAATTTCAATATATGTTATAACATGGATGGGCCTTAAAAACATCATGCTAAATGAAATAAGCCAGACCCTGAAGAACAAATATCATATGATTCCATTTATATGAGACACAAAGAATGGGCAAATTCGTAAGAACAGAGAGTAGACTGGAGGTTTACAGGGGCTGGAGAGAAGGGGAAACAGAGAGTTATTATTTAATAGGTGCAGAGTTTATATCGGGGGTAATGGAAAAATTTACACAACCTTGTGAATATATTTTCTGCTGCCGAAATATACTTGCAAATGGTTACAGTGATAAAGATTAAGTTTTGTACATTTTATGACAATTTAAAAAATGAACCGGTGAGCTTGAATATATCTCAATAGAAATTTCCTAAACTAAAATGTAAACAAAAAGCTCATTAAAAAAAAAAAAAAAACAGAACATAATATCCAAGAACCGTGTAAGAATTTCAAAAGGTTTTACTATACATGTAATTAGAGCATCCTAAGGAGAAGTAAGAGAGATTGGAGTAGAAGAAATATTTGCAGTAATAATGGCTAGTGGTTTACAAAATAATGACACACATAAAGCTTCATTTCCAGGAATGTTGGAGAATACCAAGCAGGCTTAATACTAAACAATCTACCCCTGGACATATTATATTCACACTGCAAAATCCTTAGAGAAAAGGAACATCTTGAAAGAAGGCAAACAAAACCAAAAACACCTAGTCCATAAGAAACAAGGTTACGTACTACATAGGACTTCTCTTCACAAACCACACAAGCAAGAAGAGGGTGGAGTGAAAATATTTAACATAGTAAAAGAAAGCCACAAACCTAGTTCCTTCAGTGAATGTTGCCACCAGGAAAAACTCAACTTGAAAGATATTTTCTTCTACTTCCTTTCCCTTTCTTCTGAGATTTTTTGTCTCTGGAACCCTCAGGAACTTTGTATGCTTTTTCTCTGCGTTGGTAGAGGAGTTTGTCCTGTTTCAGTCAATCCTTTTCATGGCGGTTCCTAGTCAGAGAAGGGCTCCTTCTGCCATTAACGTTAGCTGCTGATTCCTGACACCTAGACTGCTAGATCCTCTCCATACTTTGAAATCCCCTGCGATGCTGCATGAGCTGCTCTCAGTTGATTTAGCAATTTAAAAGATGCAAATTTGAAGTGTTTTCGCTCTTCTGGTTTAGCTGAAATGTAAGTTGTAGATTTTTGTTGTTGCTGTTAGCGTTCTTCTTTTTGCTTAGAATGGTGTCATGAGAATGTCACCAGCCCATTTCTCGTGGGAATGTGAGTTCTATGTGGAGACCAAGAGAAACACCCCAGGATGGATTCTGGGAGCTCTCTGTGAGCCAGAGGACAAGCTAATTGTGGTCACTATGTCCATCTTTCCCAAATGTGCCTTCTCAGGGGCTTGGCATTCTCTTCCCTCCAGTGAGAGGAATATGCCTGAACTCAATTCCCATGGCAACATAGACTCCTGTTCTCCAGGTATTGGGCTGTAGGGTTTTCATTACTTACCTAAAGTCATGTTCAAGGTTTTGCCTATTTTTCCTGAGCTAAAACGTCACCCTGATGCTTAAAATGTAACTGACATAGAGACAGTAGTTACCCTCTTAAAACACAGCCCTATGCTTTATCCATCTAAGCACTAACCCAAGCCCACCGTAGTACAGAACCCTGGGAGAATAGGGATTCATATACCTGCTGACATTTGGACTTATTTCCAGGCTTTGCCAAGTAACGCTCATGATGTTTACCACAATCTTTGTGCAAAATTCCTCAAAAGTAACATTTTTGTATTATATTGAGAAATTTATAACAGTTGCAGCAGTCTAAAGCATAATTTAAAATTTAAAGCAAACACTAATAAAGCAATAAATGATAGTAGAAAATGCATTTCTGGGCACCTTCAGCATATTTCCAGATTACACTGGAAAAAATTACACTGAATTTCTCCTAATAATGTTAACAATCTTCTCACAGAAAAGTGAGGCAGCTATTTTTTCTCAGTCTTAAAATTTGTTTCATAACTTATTTTTTTCTGAATTAGAAATCTATAGTCTCAAGTCAATAGAAAATCACCTGCTTAAAAATTGTTTTTCTCAAATGATAATCTCTTTCAGCATTTATCTTACATATGTTAGCTTAACATAATTTAACTTTCAATGAGACAATATCACTCAAATAAACCAAGCAAGTTCAGCTGTGCACCTCAAAACTCGGTAATAAGGTAGGAGAAGTGCAAGAGTAACAATGAAATAAGCAAGGAATGACATGGCTTTAATATGAATTCAGACTAAGAAGACTGAGAGAGAGGTGGAAAGCTAAGTGGTGGTATATGATCAAAGTCCTCCTGAACTTTGCAGGGTATGAATTGCCTTAGAATTAACCAACTACTATAAAAAAGCTCTATTTTGGAACAAGCAACAGATTCAGTCGGAATACCTGCAAAAAACTGAACTTTGATTAGGGTTTGTACTTCTCAGAGAAGTAGATTTTATCTTGACACAATTAAATTCACTTTAATAAATACTTTCGGGACTAAAAATATGTAGTTTTTGAAAAGTAAGGTTTTTTGTTTTGTTTTGCTTTTTGCTGGAAATATTAAGCCTAGGGAACCACAGATTTTGATATGAGAGTATCCCTCCTGCTTTGGCTTGGGAATATTTCTATATTCTATGGGAATTTATAATGGATGATCTTTAAAGAGACTTAAAAATAAAAGAGTGTTTTCCTAAAAATAAACAATAGAGTTACTTCCGAAAATCAAATATAACACGTTCCCATTATTTTATAATTTATGATGTTTGTAACACTGATAATAAATCTTTACATTTTGGAAAATGCATATGGAGGAATGACTAAGTGTAATTAATTATCTTGAAAATTCACCTAACTGCAAAGCAATGTGCATATTTTAATATCTGTCGAAGGCTTATTCATGGCACTTCAAAGAGTAGAACACTTCTCACAGATACAGAAGAAACTCAGGGGATACAGTGCATTGCCCAGCTAGTGGGCTCCTCTGGGTATTTTTGTCCCATTCAAATACATGGTGGAAAGATTTTAGCCCTTCACTCTTTTTCTTCCTCTCTCAGTCCAAAATGACGATTGATCGGGCTTCCATGATGACCTTCTTCTGATATTGGTCCCACATGGTATACATAGTTTAGATTTAGTATCCTGAAACATTGGATGATTGTCAATCATTACCTAATGTTATTGGAAACTTTGAAATCATATATGTATCATACAGAAGGCAGAATTAATATCAGTGTTCAGAGTTAGGAAACCATTCACAGGACTCTGAAATAGTCCTACCCATGCTTTTAGGGAAAATCATATGTGATCTCATAAACAAATCTGATATAACTTGCTGTAGTGAATATGTCATTCACCCCATGACTGTTTCTGTCTTTGCATTTCTTAGCTCATTTTAGCTTAATCCTCTAAGTATTTCTTTCCTACGGGTAACATGCACCCCTATCCCTATCGTCTTCCTGCCCAAACATGGATAATAATGTGAAAATAACCTTTTCCCCTGACTAGAGGATCTGTTTTTTAACTCACTATTACTGTGTGATAAATTGTGACTGTGCTAAGGGGGACCAGAAAGAAATCTCATCTTCAATAGCTCTTTTCTCCATCCTCTCCATTATGAGGGCTGGCTGGTTTGTTAGGCTTTTATGTAAATTTCTTTGTTCCAGATCTCAATAATTGCCTGATTTATATTCTTCAGTTTCTCCTTCTAGGGCCAGAGACCCACATTATAGCATCTGAACAATTCCTTAAGTCCTTCTCATACAAATGTAAATTTTTTATAAAACCAAGGAGCAAATTAGTTTGACTTTTTCACTAATGTATATATTATATGCATTATATAAATATTACAATACATATATGTATATATGCACACACATATATACATGTGTATATATGTACACATATTTGTATATGTAAACGTATACACATGAGTATATTTACCATTTTCAGTGTGTTTTCATTTTTCAAGATTTTAAAGAATTCATTGTATATGTCTTCATTTCCAATACGCCTTCATTAGCAGGGTATTACCATGGCAACATCTTATCTGATTACTATTTGATCAGGCTTTTTTACAGTTACTGTACAGTGATATAAGCCTCTCAATCAAGGGAGTTTGACATTCTATCTTTGTTTGTACAAATTGCTCTCCTATTACATTCATTCCCCATTAACTTACACAGTGACATGGATAAGCCATATGTTACGGTAGTAAAGATTAAGTGCACAACTCAGGATTCACCTGGAAGCTCAAAGCTCTCCTCTGCAGATTACTTTCAGAATTACTTTCTTATGTACGAACAAGAACTTATTTAGCTTTCCAGTGTAATCTTGAAAATGTCTTAAACATTTCAAGATCTTTCTTTTTTTTGCTATTTCTCCTTACACCATTTTCTTATTTCTACAGTGATTCTGACAGTAGAGGAAACAAAAAGATCTCAATTCATCTTCTGTGTCGTCCATGTCATTTTTGGTGTCTACGAGACATTGCATAACATATGTCACAGAGCTTGTCTCTCACCTTTGTGCTAAAAACATGCACTAGATTCTGTCATCGTTTTCTCCTCAAATGGTTGGCAGGTTTGCCTTTTCCCAGACCCCATCTGTCTGTCTGTAGCTGCTCAGTTGCATTTATATTCACAATTTTTGGCTCTCAAAATCAATAATTAAAAGCTTTTTGTTGTTGTTGTTAGAGAAAAATTCTTCAAGCCCCAAACTCTAATGTCCCGTCTCTTCCCACCTGTCCCTCCTCGAGATGTTCACTCTCAAAGTAACTCAGATCAATAAAATTGTGATGACATTTTTAAACACAGGATTTTAAAAGTTCACTATATTTATCCATTTTTACTTAACTATGTAAATTTATTGTGCCTGTACATTTTAAAAAGAAAATAAGTGTAGATATACACCTTTAAATCATTCAAGAATAGCATATAAATGGAAGTTTGCAGCTATCATTCATGTACATAATTATGACTCAGATTATAAAGGGATGGTACCCATATTTATTAAATCAATTGAAAATTGTTCCAATCTTGAAAACAATAGGAGCATATGTAGAACTTTTCAGTTCATTATTCACAGGGAAAATATTCCACTTGAAGGGGCCAACATAAAGGGATAATCTCCAAAAATTCTAAATATGAGAGAAGAGATTCAGGAAAATAAGCACAAATGCATATGTGCTTTGAATCTGCTTATCTCTGGAAATCCAAATTCCCTTGCAGAAACCAGGTGTATATGAACAGGGATGAAGAAATTCTAATACAAGGGAAAGAAAACACTACTCTGAATGCCTTAAAATGTGTCTGTATGATGAGAAGAGGTTGAAAGCTTATGGAACATATCTGAGCAATGAATGCATCACTGGTTTGGAATTTTAACTAGCTTTTTATTTTATTTTATTTTATTTATTTTTGGTTGCTACTTTAACTGCAAATTCAAAAGGCCTTGAGATATAGCACCAGAAGGGATCTGTCACATTAAGTGATTTAGAAACTTTATATTTAAAGAGGAGCTGCGATCAATAGCAAAAAGGAAGAAATGAATTCAAAGCAAAAGTATGACCAGAAAAACCAATAAGAGCTGTGGTTACGGGCCCACTAGAAAGTTAGAGTAAGTAATCCTCATGTGTCAACTACCCGCATCACCTCCCCTGGGCCTCCTAGGTACATTGCCTAGGCTAACAGACTACACAACTGCTGGTGAACTCCTGCTTCGTGTGATGCTCCAAAGTGACTCAACAGCTGGACAGCTGGAAGACCATGGTGGTGAAGGCCTCCACGAGACTCCCCAAAGTTGGTGCCAACTGAAGTCACTCAGTGTGTATGGATGTGTGTATGGATGTGTGTGTGTGTGCATGTGTGTGTGATGTCAAGGGCAGGAGGTAGTGTGTGTGTGTGTGTGTGTGTGTGTGTGTGTGTGTGTGTGTGGTCATGGGGAGGAGGGAGTGTGTGTGGAGTGTGTATGTGTGTGTGTGTGGAGACACTTCCCCTGGGTGAGACACACAGGCCACCTGCCAATCAATTCCCATTCCAGCTGCAGAGGTCACCGTGCCAGCTGCATGCTGCAATTCAGGCTGTCAGGAGGCATAAGAGTAAATGTATTTGCAGCAAGAAACGTGACATAAAATAAGACCCTGGAACAAAAGTTGAAAAGAGGAAAAAAAGTTAATGATGTTATCTGAAAAACTAATATTTTTACAGAGGATAGAAAAGGCGAAAATAACAAATTTCCACCTCTAAGTGGCTGGCTCTCCAGGCAATATGTTAAAATATCCAAGAATGACTGACAATCAAGATTTTGTTCTAAGTACTTCTATCTATTATCTTTTAACGTCTCTCTTCTTGCTTTTTTGTTTTCCTGTCTCCCCAGTAATTTATTGCTTCTGATAGCCACTGATTTAACTGAAAATGAGAGCTCAATAATTTAATCCAATGGACTAAGAGGGATTAAACGTTAGGAAATAGGCAGTCTCATGTTACCTAGAAAGCACTGAGTTATCCCTCATAAGAAGTGGGAGCAGTGCTGTTCATTACTTGAAAGCAATTGGTTTGTCTCCTGAATTCCAGCTTGAAGTAAACATTAATCCATAATAAAAATATTCATGTTCTATATTGATGATTCATTTTATATTTTCTGTGGCTGGTTGTCTGTTTAAATATACCAGTGTTGCTTTGACCTTTATATATTCCCAAAAGATCAATGAAAAAAAAAAAATTACCTGTCAAGAGGATGTGAGTTTTAAAACAAATTTACTGAAAGGACTAATATCAGATTCAACTTCCTGTAAAAGAAGGAACTAGGCAGTGTTATTAAATTTCATCTTTAAATTCAGTTCTGATGTCTTACAAAGGCAATAAATCATAGTCTTTAAAATTTATTTAACGGAAATAACCTAAACTAGATAACACTTCCTTGATAAAGAAACTAAACTAAAGAAACTAAAATTCTTAAATGCTCTGATTTCTAATAAAAATACAGATAAAATTGTCCTTCATAGGTCTGTTGTCACACTGGAGTAGCATCAGGAATAATAAATTATAAAAAATATACTATGAGCAATAAGTATATTGCTTAATTAAGCATCAGATTTTCTCCCAAAATTGAAATTAAATGTGATTTTTATTTCTAAAAAATGAAAAGTATTTTCAGAGCCATTTGAAAATTTGGTTTATAAAAATTCATGATTTGTCCATTGTTTGCCATAGTAATTATAATTTAAAGAAGTCATTTATCATATGTAAAATTGCTCATAAGATACACTTGCAAATATTCTTGTATATCATATCTTTGGAGAATTTTAATTTTCCTCTTTCCTTAATTATTTTTGATTTCTAATAATCCACTTTCCAATGCATTCTGTAAGCATTAAAACACGTAGTTAAACGCAACAACTACACAAAAGGCACCCACCTACCAGCTAACAAATATTATTCTCTGGCATGTGGGTGGCAGTTTCTTAAGTTCTTTCATTGATAGAAAAATGTGAAAGAGCAAATAGCCTTGGGAGAGCTGATGCAGTGTTAACATCAAGTTGACACAATCTTAACAGTTAAAACATCTTTACACTAAATTGAAAACACTTGTTTATAAAAATGTTTGAAGTCAGATTTTGAGGAAATAAAAGAAGACAGAGGAGTACAAGATATAAAGCATGAGTGAGAATGGGGTTTATTCATTTATTCTCTTATTCAACAAAGTTTATCTAGCTCTCACCCTGTGCAACACAGTCCTATAGGGACAGGAATGCCGCTGTGCAAAAGAGGTAGGTAAGATGTTCCTTCAAGGGTGTCTGGTGGGGGTGGATGGAATAAAGAATCTCTATAGAGTCATGTAGAGGACATGAATGCCTGAACAAGCTTCACTTGATGCAATAAGTAGCATATTTTCAGCCTCAGCTATTTAAATTTACTTATTGTGTGAGAGATGACTCTCACTTCTAAAGTGCTCAATGGTAACAAAAGCAAGATATTAGGAACTTGGGAAAGTATGGCTCAAACACAGTTACTCCAAGTGATAGACCTGCTTTGAGGGTCAGGGAGGACCCGTAGGGTCCCAGCACAGTGGGAATGTCCTCAAATCAATCCCTAAGCTACTGTGAGTGCATACTTAGAAAGGGACATGCAAGAAACCAATTAGTTTCTTAAAAGCATATATTTCAAAACCTCAACTCTGGGTTGTTCAGTGTTGACTTTCATCCCTACTGTGCATCAAATTGAGAGATTGCTTTTAGTTCGCCTAGTAAAAACATTTCAGGCTATATCCAAGGTTCATGGCTTAGAAATGTTTAGGAACTCAAATCCAGTCTTCACTTTTATATTCCCACTTTAGTTGAGCAGTGCAATATTAATAAGAAAATCACTGTCTTTGGAATAATTGCTCTATTTCTGTTGATGTCAATATTGTGAAGATATGGTGGGAGAATTAATTTTCATCAAATTTCAGACATGGACTGGTGTATTATAGTTCATTAAGAGTTTAAACATAGCCGGGCACAGCTCCAACCACATTCACATTTTCTCTTAAGGAGGTAAAATCAAATAAGCAACAACCAGTCACAGCCAAGGGATGACAAAGATATGAATATCCCACCAGAAGCCCAAATTGCTGAGCTAACTCCCTCTGTAAGCAAGCTGAGCTCTACTGACACCAAGGACATTGTACGGTTTGATTATGACTCTGCTCTATTTCCTTTCAAAAATGTCATTGTTTCAGGAAGTCCAAAATATGCACACGAGAATCAAGAATTCACTGAAAACAAATGGGATCGGCTAGGTCCCTGGGCGTTATTTGTCATGTCTCCTTGGCCTATTAGATCTGTTTCCAATATAATACATCAATTTCATGTAAAGCCATTTTTTATACTCCTGAAAAAGGCTTTTTCCCTAGCTATTGTCATCAGTCATAGATGAAAACAGTGCATGGTGTGTAGTAAGTGCTGCTTGATACTGGAGCGTAAAATACTTTAAAACATGATTGGATTTAGTGGGTATAACAATGATGGACTGTGTCAACTGAACCAAATAAACAGTGTGTTTCCTTACACTGCTTGGTCAAGATGCCTCATCTATACTCTGTCTCTTTATTCTTTAGCCCTTGAATTTTTTAACAAAGCACAGTAAAACTACTAGGAGTTGAATAGTAATAGGGTTCCTTTGAAATACACACAAGTGGTGAATTATAGCAACACAACTACTCTGATATATTACTTGAGCATTAAAGAGTAGTAGTTTATGCTATAACACTGAAATTCTCTTATGTTTTTACTGGAAAAAAGAAAAAAATCAAATTTCTTGTATTCTATGTCTGAATTGTGCATATGTAAAAAGTAATAAATGGGTATAAAATACAAATGACAACAACAGTTCACATTCCTGTAGAGGTTTATATTTTCCAAAATGCCTTACATTGATATTTCATTTTATAATTTTAGTATCTCCTTCATAGCCTTTTTAAACAAGTGATCTAAAAGTGCTTCAAACAATTAAATTATAAAAAAATATTTTCTTTGTTTGCTTCCAAACCATATTTGTATGTGTAGAGATACAAGTTTCTCATTGCTGTCTAATATTGAAAACTCTCTGTGCTTTACTGCTTGTTCATAATACTCACAAAATAGATAGAACAGATAGGATTATTCCCATGTTTTTGTAGTGTAGATAGCTGAGGTTCAAGAAGAGTAGATGACTATCTAACATCACCAACCAAGTTTAGACAAGATCAAAGCCTATGGTGTTTCTTTTATCCCATGACCAAATCCAGTACCTGAACAGTGTTCCCATGACACCCAAATCAGTGAATTTGATAAATTCATAAAAAGTGATGGAGAACTTTCCAGTCATGACAATCATTGAAGTTTTGTTATTACAATTAAATACCGGTGTCCACATCGATCTTCATAGGGAGCGTTGTGATGATGAACTGGGGAAGCCATTGTTTTCCAGCCAATAAAGAAAATTGTTATTAACATTTTCTGGAGAAATGACCCCAAATTATTCTTGTGTACTTTACAGAGAAGGTCTAATGCTTTGATTTCATACCAGTACCGTTACACATCTACAGTTTGATTCCCTTTTCAAGTTTTAGTGAAACAAACTGAGTAAGCAATCCTAACAAGTAAAAGGTAAAGCCTTGATATGATGTTAGAAAAAACTTTTATTTGGTATTTAATTAACAAAGGAGGAAGCAGAAGTGACAAAAATTCATAACACAACGACTTTTATTAGAAGTAAATTAGATGAGTATGATACATTTCAGTAGGTGTGGATCCATTTCTCATGGAATCTAAAATTTCTAGTGTCAATTTGTTGACTTGCATCTATGGTGAAGATTTTAAAGATGGTCACAAAGCACTTTCTGAAGGATACTCAATACATTTGTAAGTGAAAGTTGTACAATATAACTTGAATGGGAGTAGTGGGGAGAAGAAATGAACAAAATATGTAATGACATGGTTGGAAAAAACAATAGGAATACATATTATTATCAGAAGAAAGGCTAAAGTATGTGGGAAAACAATTATTTGTATAGTCAGTCCAATGTCAGTTATTTTTTTAGCAACTGTAAACTAATTAGGTGACAGATTTAAGGCTATATTTTGCTGTCCACTAAGTCATTATGAGAAGCCAGGTTTTTAATTGTCTAGAAAAAGACAGCTCTATGGAAATATTGTTTTCATTGCTCTTGAAGCTGGAAAGGTCAGACTAAAATAGATGAGAAAATTCTAGGTTATCACTTTAATATTCTTAGAGTATTAAAATCAGGAGATTCAGGTGAATAGTTTGTAGAGATAGTTCAAATTGGCAAATTCTACTAGTGAGCTCTCAGCATTATTTTAAGAATTTAAAGAATGGAGAAAATTATATCCTGAAATCTGAAACATATTATGTAACATCTAAAAGATTAATCAAAGGTGATGCTGAGATGGTGGTGTTACTGTTGGCCATAACAAAAACATTCATAAATCATTTATTTTGCAAAGCACTTTCACAAAAAGCATTTTGTTTTAACTTCACCATAATCTAAATCAGCTGTTGGAACAAGAAATTCTTTCCCCTGTCCACTATATTTATTAAGTGGAAAGACATTCTACTCAAAATAATCTGTTCATCTATTTATATACTTACTGAAGATTTGATTTTTGGTTACACCCAACATTTCTTTCAGGGGGGGCAATTTATTTCTGACCAATTTTAACTACTTCCTGATAAAGTTGATAGAACAAAGGACTGTAGTACGATACAATATATTAATGTCTGAAAACCAAGCACATTTGTCCCCAGATATTAGCAGTCAAGTAGAAATGTGTGGTTTAAGTCCCTCCATAGACAATGACTGCATGAATGTGAATGTCGAGAGAAATACCTAATGTTGGTGCTTGACGTAGCCTGCAACATGATAGATGTGGAACCCTCAAGTGTTAAGGTCTTTCATCAACAACCGTACTCAGTCAAAATGTTTCAGAATGCATTATCAAAGATTTGTGGTTCATCTTTTGCACATTGATGATCCCAGCTTAGACATCATCAAAAGTGACTGTTAATATCATGGGAGAAGAATAGAGGTCTTCTCATCACAGCAACACGCTGAGTTCATAGGTTATTAAAAAAAAAAAAAAAAAAGCTTGCAGAACCCAGCAGCTAAATGAGAATGCCAAACCATCGTACTCTCTCTTTAATAGATATATAGAAAAATCTTTGCATGTTTAGATAATAAACATGGCAGACATCCAGCATTTTACAAAATAAGCTTACTTCTGTGAAAATAAATTGATAAACACTAGGTGCTTAAATGAACACTTATTAAATACATTAGAAGATACTGACTGTGAAACAGTAATGAGAAGAAAGAAACTGGGAAGTTCCCTGGTGGTCCATTGGTTAGGACTTGGTGCTTTCACTGCGGTGGCCTGGGGTTCAATCCTTGGTCGGGGAGCTAAGATCCTGCAAGCATGGCCAAAAAAAGACAAAAAAAAAAAAAGAATGAAAACGGCCAGAAGTACATGTGGCAATTACAATTAGACTAGCTCAGAAGAAAGACATTCTCTTGCCTACAGTGGCAAAGTGTTTTGTTATCAGTCTTTAATGATTTCAGGAGAATTGAAAGTTTGAAACAAGACTAAGCCTGTCTACTCTTTCCGGAAAAAAATGTATAATTAATAATAAATCTATACACATTAAAGTCTATAGTGTGAGCTCAGCCATACAGACCCAAATTTTAATAATGAAAAATAATAAATATTTAGTAATGCATTGCTAAATGTCAGCCATGCTACATAGTACTTTATATTATTTCCTTTTATATTCACATGAAACCTAAAAAAGTATGCACGATTTTCTATGTCTATTGCACAAATAACTTTTAGTATTTATGATACTTGTCCAGGGTTACACAGCTAGATAGAGTATTCAACATTTGAATCCTTAACTCTTTAAATATTAAAAATAGAGCTATATAATCTAGTTACCTACTATGGTTACCTCAAACTACACTTTTATTCTACCTTGTTTCTATATCTCAAAAACTTGAGGACCACTTTACCTCCCATCTTTAGTAGTAATATCACATAACTTAGTGATGTGTGTCCTCCATCCTCTTATCCAAACTCTAAAATTATAGACACATCGTTTTGAAAAACATGAATTACTCTAAATACCCTTTCAGTTAGTGAACCTATTTCTGCCACCTTCCTGCCAACAGCTGCCCAGCTCATCTCAAGCAGGGACAGTAAGTGATCTTCTGAGACAGCACTTTCTGCCTTGAAGGTTGTTACAGTGGCTGTGATTATGTTAAAATGAAATATTTCCCTATGAACATCGTAATCCGGTGCCCTTGTTCTATACTTGGAACATTGTAACACATTTTTTATTTCTTTCACCATAGGAGTATTTTAAGTACCTGAAAAACTATTTTTCCAATTGTAACATATTTAATTTCTTTAACTTTATTCGTCTTATACTGTTTTATATCACCTTACCACCGTGATCACTTTTTTCAGTACTTTCTGCGGAGTCAGCATGGTGCAAAGAAGTGAACAGTGTTTGGTTGGAGATTGTTCCTTGATCTTAAAATATGATGTCTTATCCAAAAAGGATATGAATTTCCTCTCACATGCTGCGAGGCAGCACAGATTGTGAAATGAGCAGATCTGCAGTCAGAAGATCTGATTCAAATGGTTTTCTATTACTTACTTGAAGTGTGACCTCACAGCAGCCAGAGCTTCTCTGATTTTCTCCTGAATCGCTTTGAAATAATTTTATACAGAAAACATTTCACATTGTTAATATGATTTTTTTGAATAGTTCACAAATCATATCTAAACATAATATTTTACATAATGCTTCTCTGTTGGCAAAGGTTTGGATGAGACTTCACCATCACAGTTGGCAGGATGATCCTGTGATCTCACCTTTATTGTTTTCTGAGAGTATTTTAAAGCTTGAGGGACTCACTCTTACGAACTTTCTGAAGAGCAATGTCTATATAAGTGTTCAAATGTAAACTGCTGTTGATATCCTGCAGCCAGTGACTACCAGGAACAGACAAACACATTTGCATTTACTGTCTCCTTTCAGTGAAGGGGACCCCTCTCTAGAGGAACTGTGGGGTGTCTTGGCCAGAAAGTGTTAGCTAAACATACTAACATTTGGTGTATCCATAGGTGTATCATAGGTGTATCCATAGGTGTCATAGGTGATCCTAGGAAATGTTCAAGGGCGTGGATGTTGTGCTGTCAGGAATTGCCATTAGTCCTATGATTGGATGTCTTAATAATTTTATCTTAATGGATTGGAGGAAGAAAAAGAGATGAAAACTGTGATAATGAAAAGAATTTTGTTACTCATAATAGCAAGGAACTGGGGATGTTTAGTCATTTTTGCCATTTGGGAAACTTCTTATTATTGCCTGTGTTCAAACATCGATACAGAAGTGGTCTTGTCTTTATTTTATTCCATCATGTTCTTGTAGTTGCCTTGTCTGATGCTAATAGTCTATGAAATTGTTTATGTTCAACAGCAGAACAAATGCCAAGGTCTAGTTCCAAGTGTGAGGCAGCTCCTGGATGAAAGGCCTTCCTTTCATATTCTCTGTTACCCTTTCAGGCCAAGGACAGGCAAAGTTAAGCTGGACAGCATCAATCAATTATCACATTTTTAAAGATTTTGCTGATCAGGAGATTTTCCAAAGAATGCTTCTTATAGTTGGATGAGAGCAAGTCCTTCATTCTCCTTTATTTGTTTGTTTGTTTTTGCAAAATGAGTTATTGGATCATCTACAGGATGACGTTTTTGCAAAACCATTTAAGATCTTGGAGAAGATAAATCAGCCAATTCTAACATAGTGATTACCAGAAAAAAATATTTATTCATTGTTGCAATAGACCCCAAAGCTAGGAGCTTAATTATCTAATTCATGCACTGAAAATTCTCCAGATTTCAGCTTGGACTTTTCAAGAGAAAAAGGTTTTGTTGGTTTGTTTTGCTTTGTTCTGTTTATCCTGTTCATGAGCTGTTCCACTTGACTTACAGTATTCATGTAGTTCAAACAAGAAATATTGCTATAGCTCAAATTCCCCTTTGGCTAGCTCAGAGGAATTGAAGGCTTTTATGAATGTTCAAGACCAGCTGATCCGTTGGTCTTTGGAACAAGTTGTGTTTTCATGTGAAGTAGAGACTCAAAGGGGCACAAAATCCATTGGAAATGCAAGCATAATTTATCTCAACTGAAGTAAGTCCCTTATGGAGAGAAAAATGTTTGAGTGGAAATAAACAGTTCCTACAAAGCAGGCTGGAGTGTCTTTGAATAGAACAAACTGTTTACTACAGCAAGAAAAGCCTAATACAGTTCTCTTTCCCTAAGGGGAAAATTTTGCTGTCAGTGTTTTAATGACATCTGAAGCCATAGCTTCTGGAATATTTCTAAGAATTCTTAGCTTTAAATCTCTTGATGAAATGGATGTTCAGCAGTCAGGAGAAAGTTATATATATATATATTGCTTTTTATTTGAGATATATGATTCTACGAATCAACTCTTTGGAGTTTTACTGTATTTGATAAGGTCTTTTTCAATGATGTTCTGTGAAGGAGAGTTTCTCTCTGTCATTTTTGGAAATCCAACACCCCGTGTCAGGTTATGTACATCTTTAATAAATGCAACTTGAATTTTTTAATTATATTATGGTATTTATCTCGTGGTATTTAGTCATGTAGCTCAAATAAAATAGAATCTAGGAATCAAAGAGTAAAATTCCAAGTTCATGGGGGCACTCTTAATAACTTATTAGATGATAATTTGTGGATCTTAAATGGGATTGATCTTAACATAATTGGATATAATGACAGTGGTTTGGGACAAGGAAGCTAAGGGTTTCTGAATGTTTTCCATTTAATTATTGTTTTATTATTTGATCATCTTTCATTTTTGTAACATTTATAGATGATAAGGTTGGTAGACTTTCTAAATATAAAATCCATTTTTAGAGAGCTATTCAAAAATGGTACCAGTAAGATTTGGATCCTTGTGAGAGAGATTCCCTAACTCAGTAATTCAAAATCAAGCAGGTATTTTCCCACCATCACTGGGCTAGCTCTCCAGAAAAGCAAAGCCTTACCCATCCTGAATATAAACAACAATAACCAAATATACTCCTGATTATTTAAAGGGGTCCAACGGAGCCTCAAAATTTAGTTTTCTCTCTATGTCCTTCCTTTACAGCAGAAACATAATAAAATTATAGGAAGATAAAGTTTTGTTAGTAAAATGCAACAGCATATTCAAAAAGTAGATTCCAAAGGTATATAGGATACTGAATATGCCTATATGTTTCTTGATCTCAAGTTATATTTTTACATTAACTCATCACCAAAATTGGATACTTTTTATATGAAAGGTGTTCAAATGTCTAGTCCAACTCTAGAGCTCTCTGATCTTAGGAAAAGATTTGTCCTACTAGGAATCAAAGAGAGAAATAGAACATTTGATGTTGTATTTGATAGGAATACTTGCAGTGTTTCTATAGAGTTATTGTACTCCAGAAAATGTTTTTCCACTGAAAATCAGAATATTAAATTGGATCTTTCATTTAAAAGATCCAATTGCTTATTCTATTTTAAACTGCTGTTGATTTGTCTTTGTTGTCTCCCCCTGAGGTTTATGTGAAAACAATAAGCCAATGCTACTGTGAATTAATATTTTATGCCCTCAAGAATCAGGGGAAAAAAACCTTGAAGAAAGTAAAACATTCATTTATATACATACAGTGTAAGTTTCCTACTTATATTCTATTGTAAGAGACCATCTAAAAAGTAATTATTACTTTTTAATTCATATTTTAAAAATACATAGTTTCTTTTACTTAGAGAACAGTGACATATCTTTTCAAACTAAATGTGTCGATGTAGAGAATGAAACAATTTCAAGGCCAAAACATCACTAAAACACCAATGCCTGAATCGTAGTGGGCTTTATTAGTCGGTTAATAAAAAGTAGATTTCTTTTTGCTAAATAGAGTAAATCAAATACAAATCAAATAAAATTGCTTTCTTGTTTCCTATTATACACTTGAAGAATGTCTCAATTAGCTTTAGTAACTGTGTGGACTGAATTGTGTCCCCCCAGAATTCATATGTTGAAGTCCTAACCACCTCCCCTCCATTTGACTATATTATGAGATGGACCTTTAAGGAAGTAATTATAGTTAAATGGGGTCATAAGGGTGGGACCCTAATCCAGTAGGACTGGTGTCCTTTTAAGAAGAGGAAGAAACACCAGGGGTGTGAGCACACAGACAAAAGGCCACGTGAGGGCACAGCAAGAAGATAAGCATCTGTAAGGCAAGGACAGAAGCCTCAGAGGAAGCCAACCCTGCCAGCACCCTGATCTTGAACTTCCAGACATTACAACTATGAGAAATAATTTTTTGTTGTTTAAGCCTCCTATTCGGTCATATTTTGTTATGGCAACCCTAGCAATTGATATCATAATTTATATATGACGTTCAGTAGTAGTAATCTATCTGCATTATAGGTAATAGAATGATTGCCTTTTAATTTCTTGCAATTTTCAGTCTTTTCTCATTTTGGTTTTCTGATTCGTCCATAAGGTCCTGAAGTTTAAAATGATGTAATAGGTACATTAATAGGCAGCCATAAAATGAATGCTTATCACTCTCTAATGTTATTAATAGAAATACTTTTGTATACATATTAACTTCCTGAATTATCTAGGTATTAGGCACATTTTGGAAGTGGAAAATGTTGAATGCTAAACGAACAAAATCGCCAAGAGAAATTATTAAGACTATACTTTTTCTGCCTTGGTTCCCCAAGAATTAACTTAAAATTTTTGTTTTTAAAAAGCAACAGCCTGCAGTATTCCCATAAACACAATATTTGCCATTGCCAAATGATTCAGCATTTACATTTACTGGGCCAACTTGATCCGATAGAAGCTCTGGAAATATCATAACCATGGTTTAGCAGAGTAAGTACAATACAATAAAAGTGTTTAGGTGAGATCCAATTCATTAGAAGTACATCAATATTACACAGTAAATGTGCATATATTCACAACAAAGAGGCTTCTGGGAACATTTAGCACCTTACTCCATGATCTCCATTTTTGGTTTGTCTTTGTTTTTATACAGTGGCAGGATATGTGCTCAAATGGGGAAATATGGCAACGCATTTGCCACCTATGCAGGTTTTAGTCCAAAATAATCAAAGATAGACTTACAGCATACTTCCCAATTATCTTATAAGCTTTTAAATTTAATTCCTAGTGATGCCATAAAAACAGAATAGTGAAGGCTCAGCACTCAGCACCAAGATGGAACAGACACACACACACGTATATATTGTTATCTAGCAGGATATTAGGTTACACAAAGATTCTTCCCAGAAACTAAAGGCATTTTCACCTTTAAAGAGACTGTGGTTAGAAATGTGAATAGAATAGAAATTATTTCAGTTCACTGTACGAGAAAAGAATGAGCATAAAGAACACCATCGATGAATGTGAGACCATACAACCATGTTACGTACATAGCAAGATTGTTTTTTAATTTTTACTACAGAAAAGAGCTGTTAGTGTGGTACTGCATGGAAGAAAATACCATTCATTTCTATGGATTCTTACACCCAAAAAGATGGAAAATATCAATATGTAACTTTTGCATATTTGCACAAAATTGGATAACCTAAGGTCAAAATGAGATGTTAGAGAGAACAAGGTGTAGAAAATGAAGAGATACTAATGCATTTTAAAAACGATGGTGCAATATTTACACCACTTCCAGGAGAAAATATGTATTTTTAAAGTGTAAACTTGATCTAAAGATTCCACACTTTGATAGACTTTAAAGGAAGAAAATGTCTTTAACTTTTAAACAATTCATTCAAACTAAAATAAAAAAACAAAAAAACAGCAGCAGTTCACCCATTTCTTCCCACCCCCTGCCTTTGCCACTAGCAATCTGTTCTCTGTATCTATAAGCTTGACTTCTTTTTTTGAGTCCATATATGAAAGAGATCATATGGTGTTTTTCTTTGACTTATTTCACTTAGCGTAATGCCCTCGAGGTCCACCCATGTTGTTGCAAATGACAAAATTGCATTCCTTTTTTAGGGCTCAATAATATTCCACAAATAATATATCACAAAATCTTTATTCATTCTTCTGTCAATGGATGCATAGATTGTTTCCATATCTTGGCTATTATAAAAAATGCTGCAATGAACATGAGGATGCATACATTTTTTTCAAGTTAGTGCTTTTGTTTTCTTCAGATAAATATCAGAAGTGGACTTGCTGGATCATATGATAGTTCTATTTTTAAGTTTTTGAGGAATCTCCATACTGTTTTCCATAGTGGCTGCATAAATTTACATTGGAAAACATCTTTAAATGAAGATCTTATTTATAAACTGTGAGAGAATCTAGTGAAGAATTTTAGCATTATCTTCATCTTTCAGTGCCCAAGAGAAGACGAGAAAGTGAAAGGGGAGACTGCCTGTAATGAGGCGTCAAAGGTCTCTGGTGTGATGAAATTAAGCTACTCTTGCTTCTTGGAAAACAGTGTTTCTTCCTCTTTTTCTTAACAACAAAAAAGAACGTTCCATGGCATACTTTTCACATTCTGAAATGAAAATAGATCCAGATCATTACGTTATACATTTGCCAGGACCCAGCCTTGACAGGTTTGAATAGCGCTGGTGCGGCTTCACCACGGTACACCTGGGCCTGCTGGTTCACAAACAAAAACACTGACTTTCTCGATAGGATGTTTCAGCTCTTGGTAATCAACTGACTGAATCCAGCAGAGCTAAGAGACCAAATTCTTGTTCATAGTTTTCTGCTGCTTTATTAATCACTGACCCTCAGATCTGACTGGTTTGTTAGTCTTGATCTCCTTTGTATGAAAGAATCGTCCAAGCTAAAAGTCCTCAGTGATGGGGAGGGAAGACAGACTTTCTCTTGGCCTTCTACAACCTTACCCGTGCCAAATATAGAAGACCAGTGCTTTGGCCCCAAGATGTAAGCAGGGTGGTAAAGAACAGACTTATAAAAATTCAGCTGCAAAAATAGGATGTTTTTGCTGTGAGTTGTCAAGGTAAACAGCGTCAAGTGAAAACTGCACATTGTACTTTCCAAGCTACTGGTACACCAAAAATATGCAGAATTCACTGGCATTTTGATTGCAGAGAGCGATTCTTCAGTGTGATCATACACTGTGGCATTATACGTATTTTGCTCCATGACCTGGACAGATATAAAGTCCTCAGTCACTCATTAAAAATTGTTTCTTTAGGGCTTCCCTGGTGGCGCAGTGGTTGAGAGTCCGCCTGCCGATGCAGGGGACACGGGTTCGTGCTCCAGTCCAGGAAGATCCCACATGCCGCAGAGCGGCTAGGCCCGTGAGCCATGGCCACTGAGCCTGCACATCCGGAGCCTGTGCTCCACAATGAGAGAGGCCACAACAGTGAGAGAACCGCCTACCGAAAAAAAAAAATTGTCTCTTTAGTCCTCAGTTTGAAATTGTTCCTGCTCTCAAGTAGGTCACATCTGGTGGAGAAAATACACATGTACAGCTGACCCTTGAGCAACACAGAGGTTAGGGGCACTGAGCCCCTACAGTCGAAAATCCACATACAACCTTACAGTTGGCCTTCCATATCCACAGATCCACATCCACGGATTCCATCTACTGCAGGTGGTGTAGTACTGTAGTGTGTATTTATTGAAAAAGACTCGACGTGTAAGTGGACCTGCATAGTTCAAACCTGTGTTGTTCAAGGGTCAACTGTATACACATATTTATACCATATAAATTTATATTCCAATGTGTTCAATAACAATTCTATACCATAAAAAACAAAAAAGTCTTAGATGTTAATTTAAGGACTGAAACTAAAATTAGGGGTTGGGAAGATCTCCTTGACTAAAGTTACATTAAATTATTTCATGTAGCAAAAGTGACCATAAAAAAATCAATAGAAAAATAGCTAACTTGGGAGAAAATATTTGATGGTTAATATTTTTAATATACAAAAAACTCCAGAAAACACAATAAAAATGTGTGAAAACTATTATTAACAGATTCCAGAATGTCAATGAAATTACAACTAAATATGTAGAAAATGATCATCATAATTAATATCCAATGAATGCAAATTAAAAAAAAAACATAAATACCATCCCTTTTTGCCCATTAGATTGATAAAAATAAGTGCAATAAAGTTTGGCAGTGTTTCAGGGAAATTTCAATTATTCATTTCTTGTGAAAATGTGAAATAGAGTTTTTATCAAAAACAATCTGTAAGTTATATTAATATTAAATATACACTTACAATTTGAATCAGTAATTTCACTTTTCACCATGAAATAAAAATGCCAATATGTTGGAATTTATTGACAGGGGCAAAAATTTGAAATAAATTTAATATCCATGCACTGAGGAGGTTTAATTATTATAAATGTACATTAAGGTATTAAAAATAAATTTAATCTACAAAGTTGTCTTGTAGGAATTCCCATGAGTATCATGGAGTTATAGATTGTAATAATGTGATCTATTTTTGTAAAACAATGAAAACTGTCATCCATATGTTTTTACATATCTTTTTAAATTAGCATGGAGAAATATATTAAAGGATTATTAATATGATCACATAAAGTGAGAGGTTTAAGCAAGAAGAAAGGGAGAAAACGGGGCAACAGAAATGATTATAAATAAAAAAGGATGCTTTCTCTCCTTTTTCTCTTGATGTGGAATGCTGTGTCAGCCAACTTGGAACACATGAAAAATGCCAAGAGAATGAGAAATATACCACCCTGATATCACATGTGGTACATCAACACCACCCGCTGACAACCCCCAGTGTTCTGGTTATGTGAGGGAAAAAAAGAGCCTCACCCATTCGATTAAATATTCTTAGCTGATAGATGTCTTCAAATAAATTACTGGAATTAGAAAATTTGCTTCAATTTATATTTATGTTTTAAGAATGCTGTGGTGTATGTCCACATATCCCTCAAGAAAATGTGCAACAGTATTAATTTCCAGATTTGTAAGTGAATTCCTATTTCTGCACATCTATTAAAAAACACAAAGTTGTCTTAAATCTTTCACAGTGTATAGGTTAAACAACTGCATTTCACTTTTTAAAAATTCCAGTATTTGTTAATTAATGTGGGTAAAGAAATTTTCACATTTTTTATTAGCAATACTAAGCATTTGTTGTATATTTCCTACTCTTAACACTTTGCCTTTTTGGGGGGAGCTCGTTTATCATTATCATATGCATTTTAAGAGCTCACTTTAAAAAAGTGAAACTTTGTCAAATGTGCTTCACATATTCTTCTCTCACCCCTCACCACCTTCCAAGAAATAACTTCTTTTGCTAATAATTTAGTTTTTGAGTTTGGAGACATAATCTTTCAGGTTAATACAACAGAATCCCTTAGAGAGGCTTTCCAAAAGAAGAGACTTTACACGTTTACCTACATTTCCTATCATTTGTTTTTAAAATTACTTTTATAAATTAACAATTTAGATTCTTCTTTAGCGTTTTGGAACATATTTATCGGTTTTTTAATCTCTTGGTAAAAGTTCCATATTCTAAAGCTTCTGGGCATCTAATTCACATCCACCCCTCCACCCCTCTACGGCTGACTTTTGTTCATGGTCTCTTGTTCCTTATGTATTTTTAAACTCTGGATGGTGAGCTCGAGTTTTTGCAAGTAGATTTGGTTATCTTTGTCCTAGCTCTTTACCCTCCTCACAGTGTTAGCTTTCAGCAAACATCTCATCAGGAAAATGATCCATGTGTTTGAGTCCCTTCAAGTTTTTGATACTTACTTCAGTCATCTGAAACTTCTAAGGGCTACTTTCTCTTTCGTCTGGCAAACTCCTCTCCTGTATTATCCAGAGTTAGAAAATCAAAAAAAAAAAAAAAAAGAAAAAGAGAAGAGAAAGAAACAGCAACAACAACTCTGGTGACGGTTATCTTAGTTTTGTTTTTGTTTTTGTTTTTGTTTTTGTCGATACGCGGGCCTAACTGTTGTGGCCTCTGCCGTTGCGGGGAGCACAGCCTCCGGACGCGCAGGCTCAGGGCCATGGCTCACGGGCCTAGCCGCTCCGCGGCATGTGGGATCTTCCCGGACCGTGGCACGAACCCGCGTTCCCCTGCATCGGCAGGCGGACTCTCAACCACTGCACCACCAGGGAAGCCCGGTTATCTTAGTTTTGATGGCTGTTACTCTGTAATTCTAGTCCATCTGCCCTTTGTTGCTTTTACAACCATTTGATGTCTTTTAAATGCCAGATTTTGGTAACTTGACTTTTTCTATTTATTGTTAGTGGAACATTTTTCTGTCACAATCTACCATAACAACCTGGGAGTATAATTCCATAAAACATTTTTTCTTAGGAAAGTTTACTCTGAATACAACAGAAAATAAATTGAAGGAAGGATTTTTAAAAAGATATGGAGTCCAGTGAAAGAAGCCAATCTGAAAAGGCTACGTATGGTATAATTCCAGCAATACGCATTATAGAAAAGGCTAAACTATGGACCCAGTAAAAAAAAGTTCAGTGGTTGCCAGAGGGGTGACCAGGTGGAGCATAGAGGATTTTTTAGTGCAATGAAACTACTCCGTATGACAATATAGTGTTGGATACATGTCATTATACATTTGCCTAAACGCATAGATTAAACAACGCCAGGAGTAAACCCTAAGGTAAACTGTAGGCTTTGGGTGATTATGATGTGTCAGTGTAGGTTCATCAATTTTAACAAATCCACCACTCTGGTGGGGAATGCTGATAATGGCGGAGGCAGGAGGAATACGGAAAACCTTTGTATATTCCTCTCCATTTTTCTGTGAAACTATAACTGCTCTAAAAAAAAAATGAAGTCTTAAAAGAATAGAATGAGTTCAGAGGATTAAAAGTACCAGACTGTAGTTGTGCCCTTGAAAGGTCAAATAGAGAGGTATGATTAATACTGGGTCTGATAGTTAGTAAGTAGAATTTATAACATTTCATAATTGAATTAATGGGTATGAATGGGGTTTTGAAAAAAACAGTTTTTCCCTATTGTCCTTGTATCCAGTAATTTGGCTAATCTCCCCTATAAATTCTAATTAATTTGGGTTTTAAATTTATAGTCACATATTCTGTTAAAAAATGATATTTTAATTTCTTACTTTCCAATCCTCATTTTTTTTTTCTAATGGAGCTAGCTAGAACCTTCAATTTTTAATAGAAGTGGTGACAAAAAACACTGTTTTCTCATTCTAAATCCCAGGGGGAAATGTTTTATAAATAAACATGAAGTTTTCTGTAGCTTCTTTTGATTTATGCTTTATCAGATGATACAAGTCCCTTCCATTCATAGTTTGCTAAGCCTTTTCTCTATGCTTATGTACTTTGAACTTTATCAAATGCTTTGGGCATCTATCGAGAGGCTCTTACAACTTTCATTCAGCTAGTGTAGTGAATAACTTTGTTTTATTTTCATATGCTAAACGAATTTGCATTACTGGAATGTTTGTGAGTATTTTGTTCATGAGTTTTAAATATATATTTATAGTAAATATTGACTTCAATTTTCCCTTCTAGTAATGTTTTTATATGGTTTTGGTATCAATGTCGCATTGGCCTGATAAATCTAGCTGGACATTGGACCTTTATTTTTTATTCTCTGGAAGTGTTTATAAGATACTCATAGTGTTTCTTCTTTCAGTGTTTGGAAAAATTCATTGAGAAATTCTTTGAACCTTGGATTTTCACTGTAGGAAAGTTTATTAAATATGGATTCAGTTTCTTTAGGGTAAGTCATAATTGTCGTATTTTTGAGTCAACCTGGGTATTATAGTTTTCAAGAAAATTTTCCACTTCATCAGACTTTTCAATTTGTCAGATGGTCCTCTTTTTTACTGTCTCCAGGATTACTACTAATGGATATTTTTTCATTCGTGATGCGTGTGATTCTACTTTTCTTCATTTACTTATTGCTCAGTCTTAGTATTGTGCTCTTAATTTTATTAATCTTGTCCAAGTATCATAATTTGGCTTTGTTGATCCTCTGTCAGATATTGCTTTTTATAACATTAAATTATCATTGAGTTTAAGTTGGTCTTCCTTTTCTGTCTTCTCAAGACTATTGTTTGGTCATTGATTTGTAAACTTCCTTCCTCTCTGCCATATATATTGAAGGCTATATATTTTCCTAGCGTGGCTAAAGCTGCATCCACACATTTTAAGATGTTATCTGATAATGCAACATGTACAAATTTGATTCATTGAAATTTGTTGAGAATGACAACTTTCTAGTATCCATGAATAATATATTTTGGCTGCTTCTTTTATTGTTTGTGAGATATATGTGTAAAGTGTTCCAATGTGATTATGGTTTTGCCTGTTTCTCCTTTTAGTTCTATCAAATTTCAGCTTACTGTATTTTAAGGCTATACCGTTAGCTGCATACACATGTAGAATATACTTTTCTTCTGAACTAAATTCTTTGTGAGACTTCTCTATTTCTGGTTCATCCCTACTATGAATGTGCAGTCCTTCAAGGATCCCAGCTTTAATTCTAGCATATTTCATAGGTTTCTCTCTTCTTTAGTGGGGCTTGAATTCCCACTTTTGTCAGTACAGACATTGGAGATTGCCAAATACTCTATTCAGCTTTTATCAGCCTTCCCTCTACAGTTTCCAGATAAACAAGAACCTTCAGTGGGAAAAGCAGCATCGAACATTGCACTCATATATCTGGTCCTTCCTTCTACTCTGGATCTTCAGCCCTCATATCATCACTGACTGCCTACCTCAGTGTTGCATCACAATTTTTTTCTCCATAATAATTTGTTCAGCGTGTCTAGTTTTTGTTTTCTTAATCAGGAGAGTTGATCTGAATGACAGTATGGTCTTCTCATAATAAGTATACTTTTGTCAGAGTTTAATTTTAAGATTGCATCACAGATTGAAGTAAAAAGTTATCTTTTCTAAGGTCTGGAAAAATAATCTAATATAAAATTATTATTTTTAAAAGCCCAAGGTTTCTTCTGTATTATTTAACAATAATTTTGACCTTTGCTATGTAAGAGGGTTTTTTTTTTTCTGGTTATTTGCCTGCATTATTAAAATATTCAGCCAGGGAAAAGTAAAAATTTACTACATTACAGCAGTCTGCTTCATGTTTTTCTTTACCATAAAATCTAAGAGTTTCTAAAAGCATTTGTAAAGAGTTGCTATAACAGAGACATTCAATCAACAAGAGTTGAGATCATTTTAAAAGTGAGCTCTTCTCATCCTGATAACAGAGGTCCAGAATACCTTATCTGGACATGATCTTTCATGTTAATGCTTTTACTACAGCTGGACAGAAACTCTATTTCCCCCCAAAGTCTGTTGCCTCATATTCTTTTCAGCAACTGAAACAGCATATGTTAAAGCAATGAGGCATGGGCACCCACTGGGCTTTCATATGTCAGGATAAACAAAATGAATGTTCATGACAAAATTAAAGAAACGTATTAAAAATGCAGATGTTTTGAAATATTATCTCTTACTACCTGTTTTTAAATTAATTAATTATTTTTGGCTGCGTTGGGTGTTCGTTGCTGCGCGTGGGCTTTTCTCTAGTTGTGGCGAGCGGGGGTTACTCTTCGTTGTGGGGCATGGGATTCTCATTGCGGTGGCTTCTCTTGTTGCAGAGCACAGGCTCTAGGCACAGGGACTTCAGTAGTTGTGGCATGTGGGCTCAGTAGTTGTGGCTTGTGAGCTGTAGAGCACAGGCTCAGTAGTTGCGGCACACGGGCTTAGTTGCTCCACGGCATGCGGGCTCTTCCTGGATCAGGGCTCGAACCCATGTTCACTGAACTGGCAGACAGATTCTTAACCACTGCGCCACCAGAGAAGTCCCTACTTCCTGATTTAAAGTTGCCATTTTATATTTTTTATGGAACTCAGACTTGAATAATGAGTGTGATTTTCTCTGGATTTTTGTAAGAAAAATACATGGCCAACTTTGTTAAAAGCATTTGCTTTTTTATGCATTCATTTATTCTGCACATAATTTGAGTGCCAAGCATGTGTCAGCATGTCATTGCCATATATGGAAACAGTACAACATTCGGTTAAAAATAGTAGGGAATGTATAGATTCAACATCTATAATAATTTAATAGACATTTGTCCAAAGAAGACATACAGATGGCCAACAAATACATGAAAAGATGCTCAACATCACTAATTAATAGAGAAATGCAAATCAGACCTACAGTGAGGTATCACCTCACACCGGTCAGAATGGCCATCATCAAAAAATCTACAAACTGTAAGTGCTGGAGAGGGTGTGGAGAAAAGGGAACCCTCTTGCACTGTTGGTGGGAATGTAAATTGATACAGCTACTATGGGGAACAGTATGGAGGTTCCTTAAAAATCTAAAAATAGAACTACCAGATGACATAACAATCCCACTCCCAGGCATATACCTGGAGAAAACCATAATTCAAAGAGATACATGCACCCCAATGTTCGTTGCAGCACTATTTACAATAGCCACAACATGGAAGCAACCTAAATGTCCATCAACAAAGGAATGGATAAAGAAGATGTGGTACATATATACAATGGACTATTACTCAGCCATAAAAAGGAATGAAATTGGGTCATTTGTAGACATGTAGACCTAGAGACTGTCATACAGAGTGAAGTAAGTTAGAACGAGAAAAACAAATATCGTATATTTACACATATAGGTGGAATCTAGAAAATGGTATAGACGAACTTATTTGCAAAGCAGAAATAGAGACACAGATGTAGAGAACAAATGTATGGATACCAAGGTGGGGGGTGGGATGGATTGGGAGATTGGGATTGACATACATACACCACTATGTATAAAATAGATAACTAATGAGAACAGACTGTATAGCATAGGGAACTCTACTCAGTGCTCTGTGGTGACCCAAATGGGAAGGAAATCCAAGGAAGAGGGGCTATATGTATACGTGTGGCTGATTCACTTTGCTGTACAGCAGAAACTAACACAACATAGTATAGTAAAGCAACTATACTTCAATAAATAAAACTAACAAATCTGTCTTATTATCTTTACTCTTCCTTAAAAATTCACAAAATTCCTTGGACCTATCCCTTAAGCCCATGGACCAATCATTTATTTTTATTATGGGTAAGGCAAACTACTTCAAGAATCTGCACTATGTATATAGACATAGAGTCTATGTATACAGACATCAGCAATATAGGGATTTAAGAATAGAATTTTTTGGAAAAATATTCTATCCTTAAATCTCTATATTGGAGATTTATGGAAAATCCAACTATCTCAATCAGTGCCTTGAGAAAGAGGATTTAGACTATTATCCAGAAATGAAATGAATATACCTTGGAAGTGAACATATTTTTAAGCAGGGAACAAACAAGATTAGCTTCCTAAGAGTCAGAGGCATATTTAGAAGTCTCTCTGCAGTTTTTATTTCAGATATGGTCCTCAATGTGTGTATGTACATGGGTGTTAATATTTAATATTTCTCATGCACCTTCCTCTTTTTTATATACACTCTCTTCTCCTTATTTGAATATTTATATCTGTAAGCTTTCCTTGATTATTTAGAAAATAATTCACTCACAGTGTATAAAATTACTTATTTAGAAATCATAATTTGAATAAAATAAATATGACCTTTTTTTTCTACATAAATTACCTGAAAGTAATTGCCTTTCCTTTTTTTACCAACTACATCATTGAATGACTTGTTTTAAATTTGAAATTTGCTTTCATTTGCAATATACACACATTTCTATAGTTAAATAGAATGTATGTACATTATTCTACACATTAAAATGTTCATGGATTTTTCAAATTATATTTGTTATTATTTCGTCTCATATGTACATCACATGAACTGGGCTAATGTTTTTTTTATATCTAAGTGTCAGAACGATATTAGAAGATTGTAATTCAGGAAACATATTTTCTTTGCTTTTGCTTTTGGAAGAATATATTGCTGTCTACTGAAAATAGCATGAGCTTATTTCCTTATCCTGAAGGAAATCTGTGTTAGCAAAGCTTAGTGTTTCATAATGAATTTTTCTCTTTTCCATATCCACTTAAACATCATTAACACATTTAATAAGATTGCATTCAATCTGCTAAATCCATAACTCTAGCAGCAATTGACAAGTTAATGCCTGTGTAATACACTTATAATCTTTTGACTTCAGATACGGCTCATTAATATGATTATTGTACCACTGATGAATTATGCATTATATTTATTTTGGTGAGTCATTTGTGTTTAAGCTTAAGGACAAATGTCGGTTTCAGACCATGTTGTCCTACATTTTCTTCCCATCCATGTTTTCTTAAGAAAGAAACCAGACCTTATAAAGCTATTGCAGTGTAAGTCCAACCACTGAAACACATTTTAAAAGACACAGGTTACTTTGCTGAATTTTAATTGCACAGTTCATAATAAATTGGGGACAAATAAGAAATCTATTTTTGTTTAGGTATATTTTTAATGTATAGACATTACTTCCCAATATCTCTTATTGAGAATCTATATATTGTTACCTTTTATTATAATTAACCATTTGTCCTTAAAATTCATATTTCTTTAAGATTTACACTCTAAAGGTCAGGCTACAGCACTTGTGTGGTTTCACATGACAACCCCATACTTTCAGCCTCATCACACTTACTTTCCTTGTCACATCCTTTGCTTGTGACATTCCAAATAACTTTTGGTTCTTTAAGCATGCTATATTTTTTATAATATCTTTGTTCATATTCATATTTCCTTCCTGATAATTAAAAATTTCCTCCATCATCTCAAATTGCAGCTTAAATACCACTTTCTTTCTGATCCTTTCCAGATCAATGCTTCCGTTCCTCTTTTTCTAGGAAAATTAACTGAACTTCCATTGTTTAGATAAATGCTCTGTAACCATACAGATAATGAAACACCTATCACACTGCATACATTATTTTAATTATAAGCCTGTCTAACTAACTTTCTTGAAGAGAAGAGACAGTGTTACATATAATAATGTAATAGAGGTATACCACATATAATAAAAATAGAGAAATTGTCTCATCAATATGCATGTGGACATGCACATATATATGTATATATCTAAGGTAATCAATATAGTATTCCCTCAGTAATATTAAATTATTCTCAGGAATTCAGTAAACAGACCTTTTATAAACCAAAGCTGCATATATTTCATTGCAATATTTTCAGGGGTAATATGCAGTTTTTATACCATAGATGTTTGAACACAAGAAATAATTTCCTCAGTGTATGATGGCAACATTTTTCATTACTGGAAATGCATAAGAGAGTGAAGGATATATAAAAGACTTCGACTGTTTTTGAGTTTTCCTGTGTAAATTTCCAAATATACCATTTTCTTTTTTTCCCAGTTTTATTGAGATATAATTAAAAGAAAGCACACGTAAGTGATGATTTGAAACGTGGTTATATTGCAAAAAGATCTAGTATATAGCATGGTGACTGTTGTTAGCAATATGTATTCTATACTTGAAAGTTGCTAAGAAAGTAGATCTTACCTGTTATCAGCACACACAAAAAAATGGTAATTATGTGAGGTGATAGAGGTGTTAACCTTTTCATGGTAACTAAATGTACTATTTTTCTTATGCTTTATTTTGGGAATACACCAGCCCTGCCCATTGAAATGAGAAACTAATGGATATGTTCTACTTTACGTTTCTTGTAACATTTTTATAAGAAATTTAAAATATGTCTTTTAATTTCAAAAAAATGGTTCTGTTGGTTTCTTGTGGAGATATTGGAAACATATACAATTCTTAGGTATAAAAGTCTTGCAAATATTTTTACATAGCTATTCATCATCTCTAGTGTTTTTTTTTTCCCTTCACCAAATATCCTTAATTTCTTCTCCTATGTTCTTTGTTCTCTCATGTTCTTCTCCTATGTTTATAATTTTTGCTATAAAAAGTTTGAATCATTCAAATCATGATGATTCTTCTCTGGATATGGTCTTGACTGTCTTAAGTACCTCTTAAAATGCTGTTCTTTGAACAAACAAAAATAGAACACTTCAGATCTAAGCTGAACTGGTCTAGAACTCTTGCCTTTTCACTGACTGTAATCTATCCTCTGCCGATTTACTGAAATCGTGTCTGTTGACATTATTAGTGTCTCCAACTAATACAAAATCCAATGAGTTCTTCTGCGGTGCAACAATGATTATGTTACTTCACTTTCCTGAGGCAATAATGTTACTTACCCTTAAACATTCTCTTCTCTACCATTCTGATAATGCTACTCTCTTGATCTTCCTGTCACTGTAATTTCTTTGTATTTTCTTCACAGGCTTCTGTTTCTTCTCTTGCCCTCTCTCTCATGATGCACTTCAGGGTTTCATCTTATGTTAATCATGTTAATGATTTCAATTAAGATAATGACCCCCAAATATATCTTTCTAGAGTGGTCCTTTATGTCCATACTTTCAACTATTTATCAACTATCTCCTACTGATTCTTCAAAGAATGCAAAATCATATATGGTTTTCCCCTGAATTATTGTTATTTATTCCAAAACAGAACATATGTGCCAGCTTGGGGCAAAAAAGAACTTTCACATTTCAAATGTAAATGTAAAAGTCAAGAGAAGGAAGACTTTTTCCAGATATAGCAGGTGAACAAATGTGAATCCCTTTAAAAATAACCTAGCATAATGTAGCAAGAGTGACTATGTGGTATGAGAAACCTGGAAGACTAGAAAGAGACTTATGAATGCAGGAGCCTGGGTTTGTGGAGGATGCATCTCTCACAACATGGAAAGGAAAAGACACTATCAACAATTTCCTGAAGAGCCAGCCTTTCAATCCTACTTTAAGCATTTTACTTACATAATGGTTCATTTGTACATTCTTCTTTGGTGACACAGGTTTTAAAAGCTCACTCAATCTGATGCCATGGCCTTTCTATTCTGCTTTTACATTGTCTTCCCAAGGTAACCAACTTCATCCATGAGGACACACACACACACACACACACACACACACTTAATCTTATATGGTATGTATATAATTTGGCTTCATAAAAGAACAGTAAAACAAGCAGCAAGAATATTTTCATTGTGTGCTCTAGTTTGTTTTATTAATCTCATGTCCCAAGCTTGTCTGGTAACCTTAGTTATTTTAGGGTACCAGCATCCTCATTCAGGTTTACCAGTGACCCTTGCTCTTCCTCAGAACAGTAGAAGCTATTCAGTCTTTTTTTTTTTTTTACTTAGAAGTTTACACTGAAAAGAAAAAAGTTTGAGGTTTATTGATTCAGTCAATTTTAATTCACGTCATTGTGCACATGGATATGCTCTTATAAACACACACAGTTTCCCTAGAGCAAAGAAAAGGAACATTTTTACCTTCTACCAGATATGATTCTGCTAACTGTCTCAAAGGACTAGAAGCTACTCTTACAGATAGCAGTGGCATTTACAGTGCTGAGACCGAGAGAATGTTAATCACAATTCACTCTTGTGCCTCAATGCACATTAAAATTTTGAGATTCTACATCTATGAGATTAAAAACAGAACTAGTAACTCATTCTTTTTTCAACAGAAATATTACATATTATTTTTATTAAAAATAAAATTTAGTTCCTTCTAACACGTTTTATAGCCTTTACTCTTTTTTTCTAATATTCAAAATAAACAATATATCCTTGAGAATATAAAGCCAAAAGTGTAATTGACATTAAAATATGATAATCACTAAAATTTTATTTCCTCTTGCTACCAGATTTAAAATAGTGTATTATACTTAGTAGTCAATAAAGTAGTTGATTAACATGATTACATACTAAATATTATTTGAACCTATTGAAGTATTTTAGCAGAGAATTATGTAATATGCTGTCATGTAACTTACAGTGTTATATGTTCATGTATTATATATTATGTCTTCATGTAACATAGTATAAAATTTATATATTGAATATTATATTTCAGATTGTAATTACTTTAACTGCAATTACTTTGATATTGGCATTTTACACATTTTCATATTATATATTTCATCTAATATTTTTAATATTCAAGTTCAATATAGGTATGTAAATATTTGTAGAATGAAAGGAGGTGAAATTAGATCCTAAAACTCAGTGATATATTCCAGAAAAAAAAATCTATGAATTTGGATTCACTTTTTCATTTTCTTTCCTACTCACCTGTGGAGAGCAGACTTGCCCCTCTTTTGTAGAAAATAGCAAGTTTGTGTTTAATTCACATGCAAGCATATTTCAATAGAGAACAGATAAGAAAATAATCTAAGCAGACATTAAAAATATTTTTGAATTGGAAATAGTCAATACTCGTATTTTCTGCCAATATTATTTATAGATACAGTTATAAAAATACTTTATGTACTTCAGGATGTACTATTCAACTTTAGTTTAAAAATGCTCTGTATATCTGAAGACTTAGGTTCCAGCAAAATAACATTTTTTGATAGTATCTCTTCTTCATCATTTAGAGGCGCACAAGCCAGTGTTAGACATGCCAACTCTCCGTTCTATCAGCTCAGATCTTAAACATGTGAGAACACATGATTTGTGTTGGCCAGTCATTTATCAAACACTGACACGACCCACACTAGCAATAAAGGGAATAGAGCCTCTTCTTTTGGGGTTTACTTAGGTGTACTTTGCCCAACACTGTCTTATTTGGGACCATACAAATAAGGCAGCAGACAGCATGGGATTTTCACTTCCTGATGTATTATTATTATTATTATTTTTGCGGTACGCGGGCCTCTCACTGTTGTGGCCTCTCCCATTGCGGAGCACAGGCTCCGGACACACAGGCTCAGCGGCCATGGCTCACGGGCCTAGCCGCTCCCTGGCATGTGGGATCTTCCTGGACCGGGGCACGAACCCGTGTCCCCTGCATCGGCAGGAGGGCTCTCAACCACGTGCCACCAGGGAAGCCCTACATGACTCTTTTTGAATTATGGTTTTCTCAGGGTATATGCCCAGTAGTGGCCATGATTCTAGATCTTAATAATTAATGAGATAATTAAAAAGAGCCTATTTTGTTTACCTAAAGTTATCACTACTTATACTAATTTGAAAATCTCTGTATCGATCTATATTATACTATCATTAATTTACCAGAGTTTACCTCATACTATATCTGATATTCCCCTATACTCCTCACTAGTTAAGCACATATTTGATTGCATGTTTAGATCCAATAGATAGCTCACTATAAAAAGGCTTTAGATTAAACCATAAATAAATGATTCTGAGAGATATATGTCTACATATTTAGTAAGGAATTCTAAACTATTATTTTTGAGATAATAAATTGTGTTGAAAGAGCAAGAAATTATTCATTATTAATAAACTATGTTGAACAGAATAAATTTATTGTCCATTGTATAGTACAATTATTAAAAATTTCAAAAAGGTGAAAGTGACTTTGATCATCTTAATATTGTGAAATGCTGTATAATTTATGCAACATGATGCAGTTATAAAACAAGGGTAAAGAATGGTGAAATTTATAAAACCTGTGACATTTGATATGCGGAGCACAAGTTTTAAGAAGATATAGTCAAAATTAAATGCGAAGTATAATATACAAGTACACACTTATTTGAAGGTAAGTAGACTGAGAAAATCTTAATATCATCATAATTTAAATAGGCATATAGAGATTGTCATCCTGAATGAAGTAAGTCAGAGAAAGACAAATATCATATGCTATCACTTATATATGGAATCTTAAAAAAATGCTATAAATGAACTTATTTATAAAACAGAAATAGAGTAACAGACATAGAAAACTTATGGTTACCAAGGGGGAAAGAGAGGGGGATAAACTGGGAGATTGGGATTGACATATACACACTACTATATATAAAAGAGATAACTAATAAGAACCTACTGTATAGCACTGGAAACTCTACTCAATACTTTGTGATGACCTATATGGGAAAAGAATTTTAAAAAGAGTGAATATATGTATATGTATAACTGAGTCACTTTGCTATACAGCAGAAACTAACACATTATAAATCAACTATACTCCAATAAAGCTTAATTTAAAAAATAGGCATATAACAGAACTTTAAAATATGACAATTGTGAAGTAAACAGTATTTCAGGGGGCGTTTACTGCTGTGTAGACAGTGTCATGATACCCCTGACCCTGCTGAGTGAGGGATGTCCTTCTGAAGGACAGGCTCAATGTGAATAATTCTCTTCTTAAGAAAAGGAGTCAGAAAACTCTCAGTCCTGCAGTGCAAACAGAATGCAGGGACAGCTGGGCTTCTTACCGGGAGAGCGCTCCAAGTCAGAAAGTCACAGGACTAGGCAAACCAAGCAGTAGAGATTTCCTAATCTTCAGTGACAGACAACAAGCATTTAGCTAAGAACCTTGGAAAAATAATGACCCTACTAAAAAGAACTGAGAATATCCTGGGTCAAATCATAGTGACCAATTCATAAGGAAACAAGGTAGCAAGCCCTCCTCAAAATTTCACAAATCATGGAAAATAAAAGAATAATGAGTCCAGAAAAAGGCAGACCAGTGGCAGTGTCCTTCATCACAGCTAACTGGAGCCTTTTTCCTTCTTAATTCCTATGAAATAAGAATTGGAAATTATCTAAATACCATAGAATGCCAGTAATGGACTGTCACATGCAAAATTACCTAAATGAAAAAACTGTATATATTTTGCCTCTTATAGTTTGAGTTAAATCATCCTCAACTAATCCTTTTGTTGATTTCATAAATCCAAATGTGGAAATAAGATTTCCTACAGAGACTGGTTTAGGTAAGCAGCACTCAAACTGTGAACCAGAGTCCAAGGGGCCAACTGCTTAAAGGATGGAGAAAAAGACAAAAATGTCAGGTGTTCAAGCCTCCACTGCAATTCAGCTAGAGTAGCATGCATTTAACTGGTAGGTGAAATTTGAGGAAGCACTTGCTTTTTCAAAAACTTTCAAATTAGAAGAATAACTTGAAAGCTGCTATTACAATTTATATCTGTATTAGGTGAATCCTGTATGATTCTCTTAGTGGAAGTTTGGGTTTCAGACTGGTCAGGCCAGAAATGTCGACCTATTTACTGCACTTTTTAAAATTTCCCAAGGTCTCAGCTACTCATCTTGAGATGCCACATAATACATACATGAACAAACCAACTTAACTTTCACTTAATTTTTGAACCTAGCCCTAAAGTGATAAACACATATTCCCTAATTTTTGCTAATCTGTAAATTGTATGTGACTCCAATCTTCATTAGGTCAAATTCCCCTACTCTTATGGGCAGCATATATATGTGTCATTTGTTGTGACAGTTATTTCCTATGTGAACATAGGTAAGAATCTTGACAGGCTTTGAAATTGACAAAAATGCTTTTTTAATGAATATATACATTTAATTTCAGAATCATATGTAGGTTTTAAAATGTGTGATCTTTGTGTAAAAATGATACACATCTACTTTTTAAGTTATTGTTTTAACTTACATACAACTTATTAATCCATTTTAAGTATACAATTTATTAAGTTTGGCAATATCTATGTATATATAACAATAGAATTAAAATAGAAAACATACTTACCATTTCAAAAAGTGTACTGTATAGCATAGTACCTATAGGTAACAATACTCTTAAAATTTGTGCTATTTTAAAAAGTATTGTACAATTTAAGATATATTAAGAGGGTAGATCTCATGTTGAGTGTCCTTAACAAAATAAACAAACAAAAAAACACAAAAAGATGCAAGAAAATTTTTAGAGGTAGACATGTTTAGTACCTTAGTTGTGGTGATGGTATCATGGATGGTGTATGCATATGTCCAGATTCATCAAGATGTATATATTTAAATGTGTGCGATTTTTTGTATATCAATTATACCAAAATAAAGCTAAAAAAGAATAAGAAGGTGGCGGATCTAACATATCCTCAGATTTCCCTGGAGTTGACTTAGTTATTCAATGTAAAACCTTTCATAATTAGTGCTTTTCACTAAAGGAGAACAGACCAGAGAGATGCTTCTGGGAACACCTCCGATTTTTATTATATTCTCCTAATCAGAATTATGTATGATTGAAAGCCTCAATATTAACAGCTATTTTTGTCTCAAAAATGATAAAGATAATATATATCAGGACCAGATATTTATGAAGTCTTGTTAGTGCTGTTATAGGGAATAAGCTTCATATTTCAGGTATATTTTCTTGCCCTCTTAACACATCAAGAAGTTAGATATTTATGACAAAACATTTCAAAGGACTCCTTAAGTGCATTTTTTTCAATTAAAGAGACTAGAATCCATGAAAACAAGCAACAAGATCAATAATCAATCTTACCAATATTTCCATGTCAGCTCTTATTCAGTAAACAGGCTAAAGTGGCATTATTTCCTAGGTGGAAAGCTAATGCAAACTGTGATCAATAAACAAAAGCAAATGAAACTTGTAGCTATTCTAACAAAGCTAAGGGTAATACGAGTCATCGTATTCATGTATTTATCTCATCAGTGAAACTTAATAAGAAAAAAGAGACCCCGTATTGTGCTTATAAGCAATCTACTTCACAAATTAAAATTTTTAAAGCATAAAACTGAAAGGATACTGCAGGAGTACGGATAGCTCTAATTTTCACTGTCAGTGTGATGCCTATTTGTAGAGAAAACTGTGGCACAGAAATATGCCAATCTATGGTTCTGTAAAATTAGCTACATGGAACATAGCCAGAGGGAGGATGTCCTCGCTTTCTCTTGGCAAACGTTGCTGAAGATAATTATCAAAGCAAGTCTGAGGAGAGGTGCTGAAGCATGAGCCCTCTGGCAAGTTCATATGACAGTAAGTTACAATGTGCGGTGTCAAAAATTCAGAATTAGCTGCATTAGAGGAACTGGTCTACGCTCATGAATATTTCCTTGCCCATGATCCTAGTCTTCAAAATAAATCAAAGAAGGGCAAAGAAATAATAGTTTACTTCCCCAGTAAACATCAGAGACATAATTGGCACTCAAAACTGTTATATATAAATTTATCACAACTGTGAAGTCAAATGTTATCACCCCTACGATAGGAAAGATACATTTGCTAATAACTGGAATTTTACATTTAAAACCTTTAACAAGAAGAGTTTTATGCCATGGCTCTGAATTACATTCCCTTAACTATCATACTAATCGTAAGTTTACTATTACACAAAAGCCTGTTAAATTTACTTTCAATGAATAAGGACGATATCTACTTCTATTCACCGTATGTAAGCATTAATAAATTGTCTTTCTTGTTTTTAATACACACTCTTCCCTTTTCTAAGTCTGTTACTGATAATTTCAATGCCAGGAGGTAGATATGAGAAAGTGCATTTTCATTTCAGTTTAAATTAGTGTATAGTTTGTTTACTGTTTTCCATTTCCTTTTAATCTCCCTATATAGATTGCAATTCCAATGCCCGAAAAGAACTGTAAAGATCATTTTACTTTATTTTTATACTATAAACTTTTCATTTGAAATGTATTGGCCCAATGAATTTAATAGTTCTATGCCAGCAGGTAGAATGTTTGTTTGAAAATGATTTCCAGTTTCTAATTCTCTGCAAAGCCAGAAGGAGTACGTAAAGTGATGCTCTAAACCTAAGTAGAAAGAACACTAGGTTTCTTTTTGTGAGTTACTTGAAAACACATTCATGGTACTCTGCATTTACACTAGAAATGCTTCCCACCTGGGGTTTTCAAGGAGAGTCAGGTGGGTCGTTGTCACCTGGCCTCCTCTAATTAGTATCTGAGGGCTGTGATTGACAGCTTAGTAGCAGGGTACACAAAATGCTACAGCTAACACTTTTCCCTGTCTCTGGTGCACAGGGAGGCCGACTATGAATTATATTTTGGTCTGTATTTGTCAGAAGCGATTAGATTTCTTCCCCTCTTTTCCCCTTACTTTTTCATCACCCACAGACTTTCAAATTCATGGTCTTCTTTTGCATTTATTTACAAGTCAGGAAATGAAAATATTCTCACTCCAGGAATTCATCACAAAAATTTTTCCTTCTCCAGGTGGCACTGATACTCATTTAACAGTGTTTCCTGTGCAAGGTCAAGAATTAGCCTGGAGTGATTCATTTTCAATCTTGATCACAAAGCATGACTCAGTCTTTATAAATTAAGTTTAATTCAAATAACAGCACAATGTCTAGTGGAGATAGGAGGCCAGTAATGACATGTATCTCTCAGGTTATAGCCTAGTCTTAAGTATAATCTGAATTATTTCAAAAAGTAAGGAAGTAGTAGACTTAACGTTAGTGTTCTTTTAATTCAAGATATTTTGAGGGTCCACACTTCAATTTGAATCCTCTCCTAAATTCAGAATCATGTAGCAATAAATAGAGGAATGCACTGCGGGGGGGGTCACCTCAAAGGTTAGGCTGATGATGGTTTCGGGTACCTCTCACTGACTAAATAGGGGAGAAAGTGTTTTGAAGTACCAGAATCTAGTAATAGTCTAGATTTCCACATATTTTGTTTTAATTGCTAAAGTCATAATGATTTTTCAGCTTTGGCTATCTCACAATTTTTATAATAAATGTGTTTCTGACAAATGCTTAATACACACCAAATTTTGAGAACTTAAATAGCATTTTAAATGCGCTCAAACAGTTCTCTATTTAATGGAAATGTGCAATGATTAGTTTTGAAAGTGAACACCTATTGCCTAGTTCATATTTTCAGTAAATCCAGATTTAAATTGGTCATTATTTGAGTAACTTTCTATCTTACTTAATATTTGCAATCATTCATTCACTCACCTGTTCAAGCAACTGACTTATGAGCATCTAGTATCTATTAGGCACTGAATTAGGAATAAGATCAATGACTGATTACAAATTATAGTCCTTGTATCTCATGACACAATTCATTTCAATAACTGTTTGATGTAATATTAAGTAAACAAATGTGCATTTACTTTTGTGAAAACCATCTAAAAGTGGATTATAGAAGAACATTTACTCTTTTAACCTTTCTTAATGGAAATAAAATAATAATTTTTTAAAACTATGCTTGTCTAGACTTAGTGATCACTTTGAAAACGATTTATGTTATTGCTGGAAAAAGTTTCCACCACAATTTTCTAAATAAAACTATATTCTCTAACAAAGTCAAAGGTGAAGCAAAAATTATCCTAACTTGTTGAAAGCTATACTTACCAGACAATGGTCCTGAAGAATCCCAGTAGGAAAAGTTGTCCATAACTCTTTTCTGAAAGATTGCAAAAGGAAGGAAAACATCTAAGGTATCATATCATTCAAGGACTCATTTCATCTATTCTGTGTATTGGCAGTTGGTAAATATATATATTACACTGTTTGTCATAGGTCAACACTTTTTCATTTCTTAAAAGTGGAGAAAATGTCCCTGATTTGTATAAAATGACAAAATTCCTTCTGTGTCCTTGGGTTGAACCCTTGATAGTGTTTTCCTCTCTTCAATAAGTACCTGTCATGGTACAGGAGCCTTTTGTGTTTGTTTGTTTAATAACATTTATTTACCAACAAGGAAAAAAGTTACTTTGACTTACCAAAGGATGCATAGACAAATGGAGATAGATGGATGAATAGATAGATACATAGGGAAATACGTGATAGAGGGATGAGAAAGAGAAAATGAGAAAGGGGAGGGAGGGGGAGAAGAGAGGGACAATTATCTACAGATATAGACACATCAAAGTCATGTGTATTCTATCTTCTGATTATCAGAATATTTTGCAACACACAATATGTTTTAGTCTTAGGCAATATCCGACATTATCAATGTTGAATTAATAATTTCCTTATTTATAAAATAGAGATGTGAGATATTTATCATTACACAGAAATTAAGCTTTTGTTCTAGCAACAGCTATATTGAAAAGATACAACACTGCTAACTGGCTGCTCATATGTTGCTTCCTTTTCTTAGGAAAATAGAGAATGTGAGCATGAATATTTTTGAAAACAGTAACACACTTGCACACATAAAGATATAAACAGTTACTTTAAACCATTGATTTCCATAAGATTGTGGAAAGCATGTTGGCAACTTGCTTTGATAATATGTACCCATTTCTGGCAAATATAGAAGCAAACCTTGTGTTTCTCTCTTCTATCCACCCCAAAATTCTATCAAATATTCGAGCAAAGTTCATTGAAGATATAAGATTTACTGCAGTGTTAATTATGGAAATTCTGCCTTCTAAAACAAACTAGAAAATATGTACACCATAGAATTCAACACAATATTTTACATTAAAACTTAAAAGAGCATTATATTTAATTATATAATAGCATTTATTTTTCTATTTGACCTACAACTTTTTTTTTTTTTAACATCTTTATTGGAGTATAATTGCTTTCCAATGGTGTGTTAGTTTCTGCTTTACAACAAAATGAATCAGTTATATATATACATATGTTCCCATATCTCTTCCTTCTTGTGTATCCCACCCTCCCTATCCCACCCCTCCAGGTGGTCACAAAGCACCGAGCTGATCTCCCTGTGCTATGCAGCTGCTTCCCACTAGCTATCTACCTTAAGTTTGGTAGTGTATATATGTCCATGCCTCTCTCTCACTTTGTCACAGCTTACCCTTCCCCCTCCCCATATCCTGAAGTCCATTCTCTAGTAGGTCTGTGTCTTTATTCCTGTCTTACCCCTAGGTTCTTCATGACATTTTTTTCCCTTAAATTCCATATATATGTGTTAGCATACAGTATTTGTCTTTCTCTTTCTGACTTACTTCACTCTGTATGACAGACTCTAGGTCCATCCACCTCATTACAAAGATCTCAATTTCGTTTCTTTTTATGGCTGAGTAATATTCCATTGTATATATGTGCCACATCTTCTTTATCCATTCATCCGATGATGGACACTTCGGTTGTTTCCATATTCGGGCTATTTCTGACTGGTGTGAGATGATATCTCATTGTAGTTCGGATTTGCTTTTCTCTAATGATTAGTGATGTTGAGCATTCTTTCATGTGTTTGTTGGCAGTCTGACGGATGGATAGAACCCTCGGACAAATGGTAGCAGCAAAGCTATACAGACAAAATCTCATACAGAAGCATACACACTCACAAGAAAAGGAAAAGGGGAAAAAATAATAAACCTTGCTCTCAAAGTCCACCTCCTTAATTTGGGATGATTCGTTGTCTATTCCTGTATTCCACAGATGCAGGGTACATCAAGTTGATTGTGGAGATTTAATCCGCTGCTTCTGAAGCTTCTGGGAGAGATTTCCCTTTCTCTTCTTTGTTCTCACAGCTCCCAGGTGCTCAGCTTTGGATTTGGCCCCGCCTCTGCGTTTAAGTCGCCTGAGGGCGTCTGTTCTCTGCTCAGACAGGACGGGGTTAAAGGAGCCGCTGATTCGAAGGCTCTGGCTCACTCAGGCTGGGGTTGGAGGGGGAGGGAGGGGCACGGAGGCGGGGCAGGCCTGCGCCGGCAGAGGCCGGCGTGACGTTGCACCAGCGTGAGGTGCGCCTGTGCGTTCTCCCGAGGAAGTTGTCCCGGGATCCCGGGACCCTGGTAGTGGCGGGCTGCACAGGCTCCCCGGACGAGGGGTGTGGAGAGTGACCTGTGCTCGCACACAGGCTTCTTGGTGGCGGCAGCAGCAGCCTTAGCGTCTCATGCCCGTCTCTGAGGTCCGCGCTTTTAGCCGCGGCTCGCGTCAGTCTCTGGAGCTCCTTTAAGCAGCGTTCTTAATCCCCTCTCCTCGCGCACCAGGAAACAAAGAGGTAAGAAAAAGTCTCTTGCCTCTTCGGCAGCTCCAGACTTTTCCCCGGACTCCCTTCCGGCTAGCCGTGGCGCACTAACGCCCTGCAGGCTTTGTTCTCGCCGCCAACCCCAGTCCTCTCCCTGCGCTCCGACCGAAGCCCGAGCCTCAGCTCCCAGCCCCGCCCGCCCCGGCGGGTGAGCAGACAAGCCTCTCGGGCTGGTGAGTGCCGGTCGGCACCGACCCTCTGTGCGGGAGTCTCTCCGCTTTGCCCCCCGCACCCCTGTTGTTGTGCTCTCCTCCGCGGCTCCGAAGCTCCCCCCTCTGCCACCCGCAGTCTTCGCCCGCGAAGGGGCTTCTAGTGTATGGAAACCTTTCCTCCTTCACATCTCCCTCCCACTGGTGCAGGTCCCGTCCCTATCTTTTGTCTCTGTTGTTTCTTTTTTCTTTTGCCCTACCCAGGTACGTGGGGGGGATTTCTTGCCTTTTGGGAGGTCTGAGGTCTTCTGCCAGCGTTCAGTGTGTGTTCTGTAGGAGTTGTTCCACGTGTAGATGTATTTCTGGTGTATCTGTGGGGAGGAAGGTGATCTCCGCGTCTTACTCTTCCGCCATCTTCCCGGAAGCCCCCTTGACCTACAACTGCTGCTTTTTTACTGCTTTACATTCTGGGTATGATAATTTTCTTTAAAAATCGTCAATAGAACAATATGTTTAAATTATTTTTACATCCAAAATATGACCAGAAATACACATTCAATGACTTTTCTCTTATTCCTATGTTTTGTCTTTTGCAGATTAGTCATCTATAGCTGTTAATTTTTTTTGGAGAATAAAATGTGTTTTGGTACCTGTTGTTTAACTGTGTCTTTACAGATGATATTCAAGCCATGTAAAGAAGAGAATATGTTCTATCTCATATGCAACCCAGTGATTTCTTAGTATACTAGCATAATTACAATCAGTTTCTTAATAGTAGCTCAACTTAAGATAAACTGAAATTTTAAATCCATTGATTATAGAAGGGGTCTAACAGAGACATAACATCTCTCGTAAAGTCAGCTGTGCCATTGGCTTTAGTTTTACAAACTTATCAGTAGATTTGCTCTGAAACATGAAATACAGTTTTATCAGTTGTAATCATTGATTCAAGTGAGCTAGAATTGCAGGTAAGCTATTTTGTACTCACAAGGGAGAATATGATTTAAATTTCATGCTAATAGAAAGATAAATCTAAAACATTACTCTATAGCAAAATTAAGTATTATTCCTTTGGGAGCCCTGATTGCCCATATTTCCACATTACATTAATTTAGCTATAAATATAATTATTTCAAGCTACTGAAAATTAGAATTAAAATTATGGAATGTCTTAAGGCCAAGTCATAAACCAAGAAAAAAAAATGAGATAGGTGGATGTGTTATTTAGAAATGTATCCACTGAGTTTCTTCACATCATCTCCCCCTCTCTGCTCTACTGCTTCTCATTCATTTCTCCCCCTTCCCTCCCCACTTCTGTCCAATCATACAGAATAGAAAATAATGCACGCACATGCTTTTTTGGAAAAAAACAAAAAATAAACATATTTCTTGGGATCGCTTTATGTACTTATTTTTAATATATGCACTAATAAAATAGCCATTATAAGTACTTGACTTCCAAATATAATATTTTTGAATACTTCTCTAAATATATAGGATGCAATGCGAAAATTTGAAAATGTCACAGAAATGAATGAAAAGGGGATTAATAATTTTCCATACATAGTGTTATTTTTAAAAATATTTATTAATTTATTTATTTGGTTACACGAGGTCTTAGTTGCAGCACGTGGGCTCCTTAGTTGTGGCATGCAAACACTTAGTTGCGGCATGCATGTGGGATCTAGGTCACTGACGAGGGATTGAACCTGGGCCCCCTGCATTGGGAGCGGAGAGTCTTATCCACTGCACCACCAGAAAAGTCCTCATACGTAGTGTTATGAATGTATGTTTCATGAATATCAAAACTTCAGAGTTACAGCTAGTAGAATTGCATTATTTGTGTAAACATAATTAAACTTCTTTAAGCATATATTTACTTTCGTTATATTTTCCAAAATTAAAAATAATTATATTTTCCTTGATGAAGTTATAAAACTTTAATTCACTCACCAAATTCTTATGGTGACTATATTTTACCCAAAAAAAGAATTTAATACTTTTTTTGTATAATGGAAAAAATATCATATTAGGCTAAATGTCATTTGCTTTACTTCATTAAATCATTTATAAGTCAGGAAGGATTTGTTGATCACCTATCTTGTGCCAAAAATCTAAGTTCTGGGACTATAGAAGGAACCAGAACAGTCAAAAATCCTCCTCTCGTGAAGTTTGCATTCTGCTTAGAAAGAGAGAAAATAAACATAACAAGCAATCTTGTAGTATCCTAAAAAGTGATAAGATTTAAGGAGGAAAAAAGGTAATGGGGACTCCTGGGATGGTGGAATTGTTAATACATTTTAAAGAGAGCAATTGGAGTTGGTTCAGTGGGCAGGTGGTATTTGAACAAGGACTGGAATAAGGTGAGTGAGCAAACCATTTGGAGATCTGGGGACAGAGTTTTCCAGATAGATAGTCTGGCATGTGTAAAGCCTGGAGGAACAAGCATGTCTGTTGTGCCCAAGGCAGAGTAGAGTGGGGAGGAAGGAGTGATAAGAGTACAAGCGGGAGAGGTGATTTAACGCTTACTCTGAGAGGGATAGGAAGCCATTGAAGGGTTAGAGGAAAGGAGTGATGTCATCAATCTTTCATGTTAATAAGATCATGCTGACAGCTGGTCTAAGAAGATACTGCAGGCTTGGACCTGCTGGACCAGTGGTTTCCAAGTGGTCAGATTCGAATATGTTGAAGGTTGAGCCAAGAGGATTTATAGATCAGAAGAGAAAAGCTAAGCATGACTTCATTTTGGTTTTGGCTGCAAGTGAGAAAAGCTAAGAATGGAATGACTTCATTTTGCTTTTCCTTATGAGGAATGGAAAGTATACAACTATATCAGGATATAGCAAAAAGACCAGGAATTCAGCTTTGGATATGGTAAGACTAGGAAGCTTATTAGATGGACTGGCGGAGAGGTCACATATCAGCTGATGTAGGAGATTGGAGTTAACAGGGCCAACATACCAACTTGGGATATCTTTGAAGACATATTTCTAGATGGGATCCTCAAGGATATACATGTAGGTATAGAAGAGAAGGTGTCAAAGTCTAAGCCTGGAAATCTCCAAAATTAGTAAATTAGGAGAAAGTAGAGGAAGCAGCAAAGGAGAATGAAGATGGGCAGTGGTGAAATAAGAGGGTAGCCAAGAAGGCATGGTCAGGGAAAGACGCTGTTAGGAGAAGGGAATGATTAACTGCTCAATAATGCTGAGGGTTATGTAACAGGAAAAATGAGCTTGTTCTCAGATTTAGTCATGCATTGGTCATCAAGGGCCTTCACAAGAATAGTACATAGGCTGTATGTGTGGTTTAATAGAGACTAGGAGACACATATTAGATAGAATAAAGGGAAGCTTAGAAAGAAGATGGACCTGGAGTGAATGTTGAGGTCAAGAGAAAGTTCCTTTTTACATGGAAGAGACAAGGGCATATATTTAAATGACGATGAGGGTGATCCAGATGAGAGAGAAGTGAGGATGCAAGTGACAGGGGTAAAATAGGTGGAGTGAAGCCTTTAAGAGGACAGGCTGGGACAATACTTCGTGCATAAGTGGCACACATGCTTCTTGTAGAGCAAGGTCCTGAACACACAAATGAATTGAAAAGAACTGCTTAGCTGTGTGGACTTTATAAACATGTTTTGATTTTCTTAATAGCTGAAGTCTTTTACATGAAATAATATTGATAGTTTATTACACTTCATTCTTGTATATGGTTTTTTTTTTTTTTAAGGAGGTACTTTCTCACACTAACAGACAGGAAGACATTATATGAGCAATGATGCAGGGGAACTGTGGGTTTGGAAGGTTGTGGAAGTTTACATATGATAACTGGAATTTTCTTAGTGAAATAAGAAGCAAGGTTATCACCTGAGTGTGTGAAAGGATGAAGAGATGTGGGAAAACTGAGAGAAGAGAATATGGGAGGCAGCCATTTAGGAAAATAGGAAAGCAAATGCAATTGGGAATTGTAATACAGTATAATGCCAGTTCGGCAAATAGGACCAACTTGATATTCACGTTTCTGGATTTTATTTTTCTCCAGCCAACTATAGGTACAGGTGCAGAATAGGCACAGAATTGTGATACAATGAGGGTTTTGTTTTTCTTTTTCAAGAGAGTGGAAGTTACAAAGAAACAAACTAGCTTATTACTATGCAAATAAGTGAATATCAGATTTGTTTATGATGTTCATTTATTTTGAAGGTATATTTGCTATTTGTGGGCTCAACTTTCTTATGATATTATCCACAGGTCTATCTGATAACATTTTCTCTTTATAATGCTTCCCCATGCTGTGCAAGAGGGAATTTTCTGGAATATGTGAATAAAAATTTTAAATACTTTGTCATTTAGGAAAAATGTATGATCTTCGTAAAGCTAGGGTTTTATTTTGGTGCAGATAAAGTGGTTTGCATTGAATCATCAATATTTTGATATTTTGTTCTTTCATACTTGGACATGCTAATTTACTTAAAAATGCTATTTCTTTTATTATTCTCAGCTTTTGAGAGAACACAATTTTGAATAAGAGTAGCATAAATCCCCCTTATAATTATGCCAACACTATAAGAATCAGAATAAATAAATGACTCCACTTAGGAGAAGTATTTCTGAAACAAGTGTCAGTAAGGCAGAGGTACTTGGATTTAAAATCTAACCATATTTACTGAAAATAACTAATTAGTTTCTGGGTGCACAAATAAGGAAGGGAATTAGGTTGAGGGAAAATCTGCCGTATTCATTTTCTGGAACTACTTGAGGCAATAATTAATTGGATTTGAATTGCAAAATTGTACCTGTCTATACTTTATTAGTATTAAAATATCTATTGTATCCTTCCTGATCATTCCAGTTTTCCTTTCAAATCTACCAGTGCACACAGTTCCAATGTTTTCTATGGATAAGATCATTTATTTATACAAAATTAAATATATCCCCACATTTTCCTTCCCTGGGCTACATTCATTCCATTTGTAGCAAGCAGGGAAAGTGAGGTTACTTTGCTGATAGTTCTGTGGTGTCTGGTGTTCCTTAAATTGAAAAAAAAAAAGTTTCATTTTTAGTAGTACTGAAAAAAAAAGTAAGACTAAAAAATCAAGACCTCCTAACCTTTAAGAAAATGATTAAACATGTTAAATAGAAGTTGTTTAAGACCAGAAAGAAAATTGTCCCTATCCATCACATCTACATCATGAATATCCAAGCCCCAATTTATTTCTTAGATTATGCCTACACAAAGAAATATTAGGGTATTATTTAAGAAAAAATTAACAAATTTTCTTAAATAATCATATCGAATTTCATACCAAATGTCAAGGAATATAAAAAAAATTCAACAGAATAAGTATGCATTTACTATTGGTGAACTAGTGCCATGACGTTACTACCTAATATTTGAATACAACAACACAAAGTATCCCATTAATAATATTAATCTCAAAAATGTATATAATGATAGAATCCATCCATGTTCATTTCTTTACACATATTTTACCGATATATACATTATCTTCATGCTACTGATTCAAATATATTTCATACTTTGGCTTGCTTTTTATTTACCAGTAAGACCAAACATAGTATATACATGTACTTTTTTTTCCATTTCATTTTATTTATTTATTTTTTAACATCTTTATTGGAGGATAACTGATTTACAGTGGTGTGTTAGTTTCTGCTTTATAACAAAGTGAATCAGCTATACATGTATTTTTTAAGTACTACACATACTTTACGTATGCTATGGAACTTAATTAGTTTTTACTTAGTTGTTTGCTTTTTCCTTGTAATATATGCACCAATGTTCATTGAAAATAATATATTTAACCTATGCAGTTTAACTTATTTTCATAGTTAATAGTCTTGTTGCTTATTTATAATTCATGATTCTCTCTTGGGTTCCAGGAAAAATATGTCAGCTTTAAGGGTAAAACTAATGTTTTCACCCCAAAGAATATTTAAATCACTTTTAATATTAGTTGGATGAAAATCTTTTTAAAAAATTTTCTTTTGAAATTGAGACATGTTATAAACTTGCATTTGTAAACATTTACATGCCTCATATATTAGCATGAACAACTCTTTAAAGACATAAATGAAATCAATATAGAGCAAATGTTCTCTCTTTAGATAGTTTTTAAGACATCTGTGGTATGATATGCAATATTGACAAGTGAGAACAAGCTGAATGAACATTTGCTTTTCTTACAGAAAAAAACATTATATGTCACTGTTGTAAGGATGTTTTAAATATGAAATATTTCAGAAGATGCTAAATTATTTTTAAAAGAGAGAGCACATTTCACTTGGTGGGGATAAGTATGGGATGAGGTTCATCATTATTTAATTGGCCCATGAACTTCATAACTGAATAACTAATTATCAAAGTTCACATAGGTTTAATTTCACTGCAAAACACAAAATCGCTGCTTGTGATTTCACCTCAGCTCAAATAAAATATGTGCAGGAAGTGCTGGATACAGACACCATCTGCTATGTTCTGAATGTTTGTGTCCCTCAAATTCATGTGTTGAAAACCTACTGTTCCAGGTGATGGTGTTAGGAGGTGGGGCCTTCGGGAGGAGATTAGGGCCTAAGGGCAGAGCCCTCATGGTGGGATTCCTGCTTTTATAAAAGACAGTCTCAAGAGACCCCTTGCTCTTTCCACCTTGTGAGGAGAAAGCAAGGCATTGAAGTCCATTTCTGCTGTTTATAAGCTCCACAGTCTGTGATGTTTTGTCATAGCAGCCCTCGTGGACCAAGACGCCATCTTCGGATGTGCTTGTCAGATCTCATTTAGAGATCAAAATTACCCACTAAGACTTTTAATCTTAATCTAACACTAGTGTAAAACCATGGTACCTTTTTAAAAGAACACTTCAAAATGCTTTACTAATTTTATAATTCAGTAGTCTTATATATATAAGATTTATGTCACTGCTATGTTACAGTAAGACACTAAACCGTGAATATAATGCAAACAAAAATGTCCTATTCGGATATTAATAAGACTTTAATTATATACAATTATACATTACATAATGTAAAGCTACATGAATGTATTTTTTCTGTTTGTATTTTTTAAAGTACACAACCAACTTTATAGCTTCCCAAAATTGTATATGACAATTTATATCTCTTTTTCTTGTGTAGATTGGGAAGAGATTCCTTTTTGCTCACAGATATTGAACTTCTTTGTAACCTCCTAGAGCTGTAGAACTCAAGCCCATGTAATTATTATCAGAAAAGGGAAGCGACTCCTGAAATTGTGTGGCTCATGAATTTCTTTGTGTTGTCATCAACACTGGTAGAATACGTTATTAAACTGAGGAATGGCTGCTACCCCTGATTAATACCATGTGACAGAGTTTAAATTCGTTCCTATTCAGCCATGTAATACACACACTTCCCAGTCACTGGCTTATGGGATTTTAGGTGACTTGTCACTCTCTGGTGTTATTTTATCATATCTCAGAGGCTCTACTCTTTACTTTTTCCTTCTTTTCTCTTTTTTAATCTCACAAATAAAACTAAACACATCTACTTATCATGAAATATTAATCACTGGTGTTTCCAATAAAACTTTATCAAAAATTATTTCAAGTGATTACAGTTGAAAATATGTTTCTTAAATAATATTAGGCTTTGAAGCTGCTATAATTATTTCATTTAACAAAATAAGCTTTAATTATTTTCTTATCAAATTGAAAATTTCCTGTAACTTTCTATAGGAGTCAAAAAGAGCTATATTTTCAAGGTGGCTTCTAACATTACAGGGCTATTTACTCATATATCTATTTAAGAAACTAATATATATATATATATATATATACACACATATATAAGCAGAGAAGGAAGACATTTCACATTCTAGAAGAAATGAACGGCAGAGTTTCACAGAATGTATTTTAGATTTATTCCTGGTATATTCACTCTTAGGTTGGAATGTGCCAGGTGAATTCTACAGCAGTACAATTTAATTCAAAGAGTAAATGCTCTCAAAATTGTAAAAAAAAAATTAAATCAATGCTAGGTGTTCCCTCCCCTGTTCTAATTTCTCTCTTATATTAACAAATGCAAATTCTCTCCCCACCCCAGGTCCTCACCCTCCCCCATATACCTGAGCTATGATTCTATGCCCAGGGGATTTTGAGAAAACATTTTGTGGTAAGGTATAATTCACAGCCTCACAACTCCACACTTAGACAAAAGCAGTTTTCTTCATTTTCAAAGGTAACAACAGTTCCACTCTGAATGCTTTTGAAAGAAAAGCATCAGGTAAACCAAAACAATTCAAAAAAAAAAAAAAAAATAACAGATTACATATAAATAAAAAGGGAAAATTTAGCACAATAGCTTTCAAAATGTCTAAACATTTTGGCAGTAACAAGGGTCAATTTACAAGCATGTCAACGTTATATAAAATGTATTAGGTATCCATTTCAGAGCTTAATCTTTCCACTTCACTCCCTGAGAAGGATTTAAACCCATTGCTTTGCTTTCTTCCTTGTTAGAACCCCTTTGTGCTATTATGTATTTCCTCTCTGATCATTTCTTTCTAGTCTCTAATACCTATGTAACATTTGTTTGCACCAAGGTTACACCTTAATTTCACTGACCTTTTCTAGGTCAGCTTAATTAAATTATTGTAAATACTGTAAATTTATTTTTAAAGTTTTTAATTGAAATATAGTTGACATACAATATTATTTTAGTTTCAGGTGTACTACCTAGTTATTTGACATTTGTATACATTATGAAATGACCACCACAGTAAGTCTAGTAACCATCTATCCCCATATAAAATTATTAAAATATTATTGACCAAATTTCTTATGCTGTATATTACATCCCCATGACTTATTTATTTTGTAACTGGAGGTCTGTACCTTTAATCCTCTTCACCTATTTTGCCCACCTCCCCATCTTCTTCCCTTCTAGCAACTACTCGTTTATTCCCTGTATTGGTGAGTCTGCTTTTGTTATGTCTTGCTTGTTTGTTTGTTTTGTTTTTTAGATTCCACATATAAGTGAGATCATGAAGTAATTTGTCTTTCGCTGACTTATTTCACTTAGCATAATACCCTCTAGATCGATTCATGTTGCTGCAAATGGCAAAATTTCATTTTTTATGGCTGAGTAATATTCCACTGAATCTATAAACCACATCCAGGAAGAAGTTATTTTTTAAAATTAGATTTGCATTTACTGACTCCATCTCTCTATCTGTTACCCTCTCTTTTTCTCTATCATATATATAAATATATATCATATAGATAAATATATACCATACATATATGCATAAATATATTCATACAAAAAAATGTTGAAAAGTACTTCAGACAGTTGACCTAGCTATCTGGGGATAATAGGTGTGTTAGTTTTCTAGACCTGCTGCAACAAATTTCCACAAACCAGGTGGCTTAAAACAACAGAAATGTATTCTCTCACAGTTCTGGAGGCCAGATGTTCAAAGGTGTCAAGCAGGGTCACACACCCTCCCAAGGCTCTAGGGGAGTATCTTTTCTTGCCTCTTTCGGTTTGTGGTGGCTCCGGGCATCCCTGGGCTTATGGGAGCATAACTCTAATCTCTGCCTCCCGTTTTCACATGGCCTTCTCCCTATGTCTTTGTGTCTTCTCTTCTTCCAAGGACACTAGTCATGGGATTTAAGTCCCATCCTAATCCAAGTTGATTTAAACTAGAGAGTCTTAACTTAATTATATTTGCAAAGACTCTATTTCTTAATAAGGTCACATTCGGAAGGTCCTGGTGGATATGAATCTGTGGGGGGGACATTTGTCAACCAACTATAGTGTGATTACTGCTGACTTTCGTTTTCTTCTTTGTGCTGTAATTCCTTTTTCTATGCCTGTGTATTGTTTTCATAATTGGAAATTTGAGGATTTATAGTTTTGGAAAAAATATATAATTAGACATGGGTATTCAAGGAATGAAGAGATGCAGACGGACATTAGAATTAGAAAATCCTATTAATATTGGATGAAGCTCTGGATAGTTAAGCCGTCTTCTTGGATGTTATTTTTCTTGTTCCAGGCACTGGTTTTCAGGACAATGAGTCCAACTTCTCACTGGTTTTTTAGTAGAGAAATAAAAATCAAATGCACAATGAGATGTCACTACAAATCCACTAGATTAGCCAACTTATTTTTTAATGGAAAAAAATATTGGTGAAGATATAGAGAAATAGTAATTTTCATATATTGGTGGTGGGAATGTAAAATGATGCAGTCTGTGTGGAAAACAGTTTGACAGTTACTCAATAAGTTAAACATAGGATTACCATAATACCCAGCAATTCCACTGCTGGGTGTATACACATGAGAATTTAAAAAAACAAAAAACAAAAAAAGATATCTCTTTCAAAAAATTTGTCCATTCAATCCAAGATGTCCATTTTATCTAATGACTGATGGCATAAAGTTGTTTATAATATCCCCTTTCATATCTCTAAAATGCTGCTCTCTCATGCCAGCTATTTACTTCTTTATTGTGTCTTTATATTTAAAGCATGTCTCTTATGGCCAGCACATAATTGATCTTAGATTTTTTTATTCATTATAACATGATTTAATTGGAGTGTTTGATATTTAAGGTAATTATCAATATAGTTAGATTTACATTCACAATTTTACCATTTATTTTCCTTTTGTTTCATCTGTTTTCTGTGTCTCTTTTTGTGTCTTCTATTTAATCTATCTATTGAGAGGTTTAACTATACCTCTTTGCATTATACCATGGTGGTTGCTCTACAGATAAAAACTTACATCCTTAACTTTGTGCAATCTACTTAGAGTTGTGTCACTTAATGGGAAATGTAGAAAACTTAACAAACATAGGGGATTATCCATCCCCCATTATTTATATGATAATTTATATATGTATTAGATGTACATACTTTATCATCATAAGACAGTGCTATGTTTTTCGTTTTAAACATTTTAAGAATCTTGAGGTTTATAAAACCTAGTAAAACCAAATGGTTTCCTTGGTAGCACCAGATAACCTTAGATGGGTAATTGCCAAAATCCTTCATGTGACAACACGTTACACCAGGACAAGTTGGCTGTAATATTGAGGAAACATTGGTGGAGAAACTTTTCTGATCTAGCAGTGGACGTTGCCTTCACATACCTTCTTTTTAAGCAATGTAATCCTGGTAACCTTATAAAGGTGAGGTATAGGGAACCACTGAGCACCTCCAAATGGATTTTTAGCAATTACTTCCCACTATGGATTTTGATCATGTACTAGCAACAGTATGTTTACTTTTGCTTACTCTGAAGCATTCAGTAATCAGAATGTCATGACATTTACAGAGTCTGAAAGCTGTTATTTTTTAGTTTCCTTAACTAGGGCATTCCAATTTATCTGGTGATAGGGAAACCCAATTTACTGGGACAAGTTTTCATGAATTATGTATATACAAGGCTCTGCTCCTTACTCAAAGAGACTGTACTCTCCTTATTAACTCCCTCCCCCAAACTCTGATAGGTCAGCATGGTTGCAGATTTTGTTTGTTTTTAACCGTGTTCAGCTGTGCAAGAATAGATGCAGTACAAAGCAAACAAAGAGATTTAACTACAGGATTTTTTATGGTAAGTTATAAAAATGGAAGATATATATATTTCTTTTGATACATTTTAATATATTATAATATTATATAATATATTATATATGGAAAGAGAGTGAGAGATTGATTCAAGAACAGAACAATTTACAGAAAAATTAGAAAATGATATATTACATTCAGTAAATTAGTGATAAATGGTGTATATGTATATATATATATATATATATATATGGAGCATGAAACTTTAACCCTCTAACAATCTGAAAGTCAAATTAGGTCTTTTTTCAAATTATTTGAGGTATAGTCATTTTGAGTTTCTGCATATTTTAAGACAATAAGATATAAAATTACTTTACAAGCTCACAGAGCTACCACATAGGAAACTCAAACAAAACCTAATACGCTGTTTATTGCTAGCTTAGTTTACCTTTTTTTTCACTCAAGCAGAGTTTTGTTTTCTTTCTCCATGATATAGTCCACACAATCTTACAGGGCATTACGGGAGTGTTTCTTAGACAGGCCACATACAGAAACCGACTGTGTTATGATTCTGATCTCTGCTTAGTTATGAGGCAACACCTTTCCCGTGGCAATAAATTCCCTCCCCTCATACTCTGCAGCCAGCTAAACTTCACCAACTATATGAAAATAAACTGTTTAGAACACCACTTGCATTCATTACCACTTTAATAGAAGAGAAATTGCAAGTAAGATTAGTCCTATTACATGGAGAATGTTGCTAAATACATTCATTTTACAGCAGGTGGTTCAAATTCTACCCACCCAATTAGCATATACAGAAACTATATAGAAACTCCTTAGAAAATGAACAAACATAAGAGACATAAATTTGATTACCTTTTAAGTCTTTAGATAATTGTACTTATATTTTAAATAATCTATTAAAAGATAAGAGAAAAATAAAGCTCACTTAAAAAATGACCCATTGTTGCATATCAACATTTGCAAAGTGTTTACATATTTCCTCAGACTTATTCAATATTTATTGATTTAATTATATTCTACTCTAAAGAAAAATTTTAAAGCAGCTTTATTATTCAATATTTAATTCTTTCAACCAATAAATATTTACCACGTAAACTGCATAGGTAGGCACCATGCCTGTACTCAGGATCCAATGGTAAACAAAATATACATGCCCTTGATGTAAGTCAGTTATGTAAACAATAGAGCTAAACAAAATAAAACACATGAAAGATAAGAAAAAGCAAAATCAATTAGGTAATATAGATGAGTTTGAGAGTAAATATAAAATCTTTAAATGAATAATATGAATTCTACACGTTTACTAGACAATAGGTGTTTCATAGACATCAAGAAGTAGATGAATAATCAGTAATCAATTTGAAAATTTCTGTGAAGTAAAAATACATCAGTATTATTATGCTAAGCATGGCTAACATTCATAAGGAGGCAAAAGTGATACTAAAAATTATTTTCAATAAAAACAGTGATACAGGGATTTCCCTGGTGGTCCATTGGTTAAGACTCTTGAGCTTCCACTGCAGGGGGCACAGGTTCAATCCCTGGTCTGGGAACTAACATCTGCAAGCCACATGGCGCGGCCTAAAATAAAACAAGTAAAAATATTCTAAAAGAAGAACCAAAACAGAGATACATATGTCTATTTCTCATACTTATGAATAGCAATGTGTTCTTAAGACATACAGCAAAGAAAAGTAAATAAAAGTATTACTTGCGATATTTCTTCCTGTGGTGTTCAGTACGGTAGTGATTAGCCACATGCAGTTATTTAAATTTAAAATTAATTAAAATTAGTTAGAAATTCAGTTCCTCAGCTGCATTGGACACATTTCAAGTGTTCAGATAATCATCTCAGAATGTTCTATTGCGTGTCTGGCTCTGATCTAGACAATCTATTCAAACGTGCACCTAAAACTTCAAAACATATGAAAAAAACATTCCATCAGTGAAACATTTTGGACAGTCTTGTGAATACTGTTGTATTATTTCTAGTTCAGTTTGTTTATTTTTGTGATTCTTTAATTTTTCCTATGGTCTATGTATTCATTCACTATCTTCCTTCATTTACATTTATCTTTAGTTTTTCTCTTCTTTGAATCAAACCCTCTAGTTACTTATTGTAATGAGAGTCTACATTTCTGCACTGCCCACTGCTCTATGGAGATAACATCACACACACACAATCAATTTAATTAAATGCTATAATATTTTGTCAGATAATAACGTGTCAAAGTCAGTTCATTAATTGTAAAGAATGACCGCATAATGTAAAGATATTGATAATAGGGGAAAATGAGTGTGGAACATATGGGAAATCTCTATGCTATCTTTCTATAAATTAAAACGTTGTAAATTTGAAATTTATTTTTTTTAAAAAAGCAGCAGACATGGAGAGATTGTGGTTCATTTTCAGTTGGGGCAAGAAGGATAAAATCCAGTAATTTTATCCTCTTCCGGGCTGTTGTCATTTTATGATGAAGTAACACCTACTTGGCATGAAAATGTAACAGATGAAACTCTCTACCCCAGATGGTTGACTCCAAGGAAGTACCTCTATTTCCACACTTGTCAAACCCATCATCGGCCATATTGGCCATAGCTTCATATAGTACTAAAGTAAATATTAAAATTGCATAAATTCTCAAGACAAATGGGAGGAGGATCTTAACTTTGCACAAGCTGTGCTCTAATCTCAAGAAAAGTTTGTAAAAATGTTTTAAGAAAAACAAAAAGGAATTTAGTCCTATGAGCCTGCAATTCTACTACTGTTGTAAATACTCAAAATAAATGAATGATATGCTCACCTAAAGACTTAGATAAGAATATGTATAGCAGCATTAATTCAGAAGTGTCAAAATTAACCCCAACCCAAGTTTTATCAATAGTGAAATACATACTTAAAAGTGTAGTTCATTCACACATTGGGACACTATACAAAGAAAAACCTACCACTCCATGCAAAAAGTATAGCTAAACATCCTAAGCATGGTGCTAATTGAAAGAAGCCATACACTAAAAATGCCTGCCAAGGCACTCATATAGATAAAATTCAAAACAGGCAGAGCTAACCCATGTGTTAGAAGGCAGAATAATAGTCTCATTTAGAAGAATGCAGTAGGAGAGTGAATGGGACAAACACACACAAGAAAGGCTTGGGGTGCTAGTAATGTCTCAGTCTTTGACTTTGTGGGCTGTTAGATACATTTCTGTTGAGAAAATTCAATGACATATATATTTATATTCTGCATAATTCTTCAATTAAAGCAAAATTGAAAGGGGATGGAAAAAGTATTATGTCATTAGGTGGATGTAACCATAGAATGGAAATGAAAGACTTTATTTTTTAAGGGTTTTTGTTGTTGTTGTTTTTGTTTCTTGTTTTCTTTTTGGCCGCATGGCATGTGGGATCTTAGTTCCCCGACCAGGGATTGAATTTGCGCCCCTTGCGTTGGAAGCTCAGAGCCTTAACCACTGGACCCCTGGGGAAGTCCCATGACATGAAAGACTTCAAATACATTTTTATTCATCATAGAAACTTTCCCTACGAAGTGAAAAAGGTATAATTAACGATATCTACCATATGGAATTTGTTGGAACTTCGGATATCTATTAATGAATTGAATAAATAAAGTCAGATTGAAATATGTGATGCTGCTTTCTAGGGAGGGCTATGGGAGAAACTGAATAGGTACTAACTGCACAATTCTTCCCATAAGCTTCATGAATCCTATATCGCATTGCAGATCATTTGGGGGAACCTCCAAGTTTGTAAATCCTCTTTAGTGTGTTAAAGAAGCAAATTATGTTGGCTTAAAGGTTAATGGAAAGTAGTGGAATAAGAGTAATGGTATTCAGTCTTGCAGTTAAACCCTAGGAAAGAGGCACAAAGACATCAGGCATGGCAGTAAGAAAATGAGTGCGTGTAGACTCAAGGGAAGTCTAAGTTCTTTGCTATATAATGCAGTGCTCTTGACAGACAAGGACTATCTCAGACTGAAGCTGGAAATGGTTTGAGGCTTGGATTGAGTGTTAAAAAGTAAACTTAGTCCAAATTGTGAGGTGTCATTTATCCCACGCTAAAATGTGTACATTCTGTTCAGTCTTCTCCTGTCTGTGTTTTAGAAAGTTAGTTCTGGTAACAGGAATTCATTGTTGATCTGAGATAGTGAGATATAAGCTGCTTCTGATTGGTTCCTATTAACATAGCAAAATAGATTGATTTGCAAAACTTCCCAACCACAGCAGTTAGAGAAAAAATATATTAGGATACAGCACCTCTAAGTTATGTCAGTTAACTGTTACTTAATTGATAGAGGAGAAGGGTATGCAAATCACCCACCTCCCCTGAAAAAATGTGATGAGTCATTTCTGTTGCTCCGGGTGCCCAGTGACATTTCTGCAGATATTTCATGTCCTGAAGAACCTCAGCCACTTAGCTCCAATTCACCAAATTAGCAGTGATATGAGTCTAGGGACATGATCCATTTCCAGATAACACTAGGAAAATTATAAGATATTTAACAGAGAGTTAACATTTAAATCAAGGATGCGTTTTATAGTGAAAGAAACACTCAATTATTTGAATATATTCATTTAAAAAATTAAATAACTAGGTTCAGTGCAGTGAGTCAGGAATACTGGATGCTTACCGTAAGGGACGTATAAGATAGTATGAAATGTCAAATGACAAAACTAAAACAATTTAATGATGAGTTTGATGTCCTTTATTGAAGAAAACAACCATGGACTGGGGGAGTACAGTGCCTGGCAAGCAGTGGAGAGGGATTTGGGGCAAGACCAAGTTTTACGGAGCATTAGAAGATACAAGCAAAACGGGGCGTGATTGGCTAGGAGGTCCGGGATTTTCTTGTAGGGTAGCAGGTTCTATTTTCCAGGGTAAGGGGAGCTAGTAAGGCTGAGTTGGAGGATGGTGATTGGTGCATGTTGTTTCTTTGACAGGCTGATCTAGGTGTAGATTTGCGACGTGGGCTGGGCCACTGGGGCGGCCATTTTGTGGATCTTCATATATATGAATTAACTCTCAGAAAGGAAAACATGTACACAAATGGCCAAATAACCAGAGTTCAGAGATACAGCTCAATGGCAGATGCCATTTGCACTCAGGGGCCTGTTGTAGTATAGTGGAGCTGGAAACGAAGGCTCTTGGGCAAAATGTGCTTTCATCTCCCTCTGACAGATATTTCCTATTTTAAGCACGTGATTATTTTTGTAAAGTTCCCTCAAATACTGTAAGGAATAAGTGTCTAGCTTTGCATAGTTAAAATACGTAATGTTTGATTCTAACACTATTTCTGTGGTCCGACAATCTTATTTCCATTGAAAGGGAATGGTTTCTTCCTAATTCTACTATAAATTAAATACATTAATCTGAACAATGAAAATTGCATTTCAGCTTATGCCCTCACAAGAGAAATTCTAACACATCATTTCCTAACTTTTTATATTTATCATGCGTCCTTTTGGTTTTCCTCTGTTTCCCGCTCAAAGAAATGAAAGGCTATTCTGGTTTTTTTTTTTTACATGAATACCGTATCATTATTATTCCAGGATATAATGGTTGTATTTTCTCCCATTATTTTGAAACTTCATTCCAATGGAGATTGTTTGATTTTATGAAACTCTCTGGTTTAATTTTTTCTTTGAATCTGATTCTGATGGGAAATTTCAACAAAACGAAATACTTACATTTCAATAGTCATTGCTAATTCCATTATGTGCTATTTTCAAGTGAATAAAATTTTCATTTTAATTCATAGCAATTGTTAAAAATATGTTTTCTTTTTCTATTTTAAGATAAAACTGTACTTCTCGATATCTATTTAGATAAACTACCTAAAGTGACTGTGTAGGAATAAATAATGACTATTTGATTCTGAAAAAATAACAAACAAAAAGGCAAGAAGAGGAAGAGTTGAATTAATATTATTTCTTCACAGAGTTAATTCCAAATACATACTGTGTTTTCTCCACAGTTTTCATACAAAACTAAGACAACTGGTATAAACTAAACATCAGTCAATCTTTGGATGATTTGGTCTATTATGCAAAAATTTCTTTTGAATTTTAAAATCAGATTAATTGGAAAAATACAAAACAATCTTAAGAGTTTTCTCAGATATTAGTTGATACAAAATTAATTCAAATTTAGTTTTAAGAAAAAATAATTTTGGTTCATGTAACTGGTTGGTATCAGGTCAGGGACTTGAAGCCTTAGCATGAAGACAGTCTCTTTTATTATTTGCTTCTGATTTTCCTAGATTGTCTTTGCTCTTTGACAGTTCTCCCCTCATAGTTGTTACCAGCAACTGTAGTCTTACGTAATTTTATGGTTAAGAACCCTAGACTACAAAACAAGCCTTTTTCTGAGTAACTCCAGAGAACTTTCTGGAATTGATTCTAAATGAACTAGCATAGATGATGTGACAATATCAAAAGCATTGAAATGGAATGGAATAACTGGTTTAGCATGTGCCTAGCACATGGCATTTTAGTTTTAAATATTATTGGTAAATTGGCACAGCACTATGGAAAACAGTATGGAGGTTCCCCCCAAATGATAGAAAAAATAAAATATTTTTCCTCAAGAAAAAAAAATAGAACTCCATTTGATCCAGCAATCCCACTCTTCAGTATATAGCCAAAGGAAAAGAAGACAGGTTATCAAAGACATATCTGCATACACATGTTCATTACAGCACTATTCACACTCAGCAAATATGTAAACAACTTGTGTCTACCAAGTGATGAATTAACTAAAAAAAAGATGTGGTATATATCTATACAGTCGTCCCTCAGAATCCAAGGGGGATTGGTTTCAGGACCCACCTTGGATACAAAAATCCACAGATGCTCAAATCCTATCATTGGCCCTCTGAATCCACAGGTTCCTTATCTGTGGAGCCAACCAGTTGAATATCATCGAATGTAGTACACAATCCAGATATGGAACTCTCAGATAAGGGGAGCCAATGGTATATTTATTGAAAAAATCTGCATATAAGTGGACTTTTGCAGTTCAAATCCATGTTGTTCAAGGGTCAACTGTATATATATATATATATATATATATAATTGAATTTCATTGACCAGAGCTGCTGAGCCTCTCAGCTCTTGAGGACTGACTGCTGACCAGAGCTCCTGTCTGGAACAAGTGCTTATTAAGCGGAATGGAAGTGAACGGTGTGTAAATTATATATATATATATATATATATTCAGCCATGAGAAAGAAGGAAATCCTGCCATTTGTGACAACATGGGTGGGAACTTCAGGGTATTACACTAAATGAGATAAGTCAGACACAGAAAGACAATTACTGCGTGGTGTCAGTAATATGCGGAATCTAAATAAAAACAAAACCAAACAAACAAAAAAATCAACATCATAGAGTCATAGAAACAGAATAGAAAAGTGGTTGCCAAGGGCTAAATGGGAGCTAGGGGAAATAGGGTGTGGTTGGTATAAACTTCCAATTATAAGATGAATAAGGTCTGAGGATCTAATGTGCAACATGGTGACTATAGTTGATAATACTGTAATGTATATTTGAAATTTGCTAAGAGAAGAACATAAATGTTTTCACCAAAAAAGAAAAGTGAGGGGATGGATGTGCTAAGAATGTGGGGGAGTCCTTTCACAGTGTATACGTTAGAATAATATAGAGTGTGAGACTATGTTTGGGCACTTACTCTTTGTTTATATTAGATATTAGCCTCCATCATAACATACTTATTAAATTTCCAAGTTGAGCAGTTCTGTAATTATAACTATTGTTGCTGTACCTGTAACAAAACATGCTTATGAGAGTAAAACAAATAGAAGTGCCCACAAATACTATTTTTAAAATTCACTTGTAACTGTTCCTCTTGTAATTGTGCATGACAAAATCAAATTTGTAAAAATTTTAGCATGAAAAATAAAATTTGTATCAGTCAAAAAAATGTAGGTATATATATTATATACACACAATTATTATTATTCATCAACACATGGGTGAGTAGGGTTGGAATCAAATTACATAGACTGAGAAAGGGGAAGGGGTCATTACCAAATGAAAATAAACTACTTTTGTTACCAGAATAAGAGGTCCAAAATGCAAAGCAACAGATGTACTTTGGTCTTATGTAGATGTATCCTTCAATTATTACATAAAATGATATTCAAAAACAATTATATGTATGTATATATATATATATATATATATATATATATATATATATATATATATATATATATATATATATATATATATATATATATATATATATATATATATATATATATATATATATATATATATATATATATATATATATATATATATATATATATATATATATATATATATATATATATATATATATATATATATATATATATATATATATATATATATATATATATATATATATATATATATATATATATATATATATATATATATATATATATATATATATATATATATATATATATATATATATATATATATATATATATATATATATATATATATATATATATATATATATATATATATATATATATATATATATATTTGACTTTAAGTCAAAGTTCATAAACTAGAGTGTCGGTGAGCAGCCGATGGCCATCATAGGCAGATATAGGTGAATACCAAAATTAAATGGATATGCTCTTTTATTAGCATTTTTTTAAATCCTGTATAGGAATGCATGTGTGTAAAATATAATATATTAGAGATTTAAAACCAGATCAATAAACTAACATTTATTGATAAATTGTGTGCTAAGAATGCTACGTATAATTCTGTATATCCTGTGTCATTTTCAAAAGAATATAGACTGGCATTTTGATGAGAAACATTAGTTCGATTAAATTAAGATTTATTCTAAACACACAGTTTAAAAACTACCTTTAATAGAATACCTAATCATTTATACTAATTCATTCTCAAGTATAAAGAACCCACAGGGGAAATTATTAGTTGAAGAGTGAGACAATACTTTTTATTTGTACAATTTTGATAATATAAAATCAATGCTAAACTATATAAAGGTGTAAAAAATCATACTGGAGTGCTAATAAGTTTTCATGCAAATAGAATGATGCATTCTGTGAAAATTATGCTTACTTATCAAAATTATTTGCCCTCATGGAAGCAAATCTTATATGCAATAATATTACAACGATGGAATACAAAACAGAAAGCACTGCAATAAAATAAAAGCTGAAAGAAACTTACAATAATATCAATAGTTTTGATTTTCAAGATATGTTGATTTTTCCTCAAGGCAGAGAATATGGGTATGCATACCTGCAGGCAGTTGGTGAGTGTGGTGAACTAGTCATCTGGTAAACCAGGGATGGTTGTGACCTCATTGAAACAAATATATCTCTTAACTATAGAAGAAATCCCACATTCAGTGATGACAATGTAGGAAAAGAAATATCAAAACAGGTAATATAAAAGGCAATTTGTCTTATTTTCAGACTTACTGAAAATGCTGAGGAAAAAATATAGTCTCCAATGTGTATATTACTTCCATGTACTCTTCTGTCTTTGGGGGGTTGATTTCTGATGTTCCTACGTAGAAATCACCATTTTTTTGTTAGCATAGGCAGAGTTTTGTAAGACATAAAAGTTAAACTAAAGGTTTTCTCTAAAGTAGCAATGAGATGCAAAACTTGCTTAATTCAAGCAATTCTTACTTTTTTTCTAAATTAACCTATTAGTGACTTATTGTAATGCATTGTTAACTGTATGCTAAACTAGTTTTTACCTTTAAAGAGAAATGTCTATAATGGCTATATGAACACATTACAATTAATTCAAATATGTAAGTGTAGAATTAACTGTTTAATAACATCTTCAGTAGTATATATTTGAATAATTATTTTTACTAAAATACAACCTGAGATATATTTGATTGTTCAAACTCTAACTGCATGAAAGATGTAAGTGTAGCCTTTTGAGATTGTGCCACTCATGTTACAGGCTTATTTTATTCACACACATGAAATCTGTAAAGCCCAAAATTAATCCCTAAGGCATGTTAATGTGCTTCTTTGACAACCCTTATCAACGATAACAAGGTATTTAAATTGCAGATACCCTGCTGAGTGAATATTCAAAGGACACTTGGCAACTCTACGCCAGAACACCAGATGCTCCTTACAGAACGTTACTTGTTTTATTTTGTGATTTATGAAAGATTGATTTAGTTTTAGTTTCGTATTTTCATGGCACTAGAGAGAGAAAAACGAAGGAAGGAAGGAAGGAAGGTGAGGGGGGAGGGGAGAGGGAGGGAAGTCACTCAGACGTTGAGTTGAGTCAATCATATGTCAGACACTTTTACATTCTTTCCCTCAAAACTGTTATATGAACACACATATTCATGCCTCTCTCACTGTCTTAACTTGTCTCTTTTTGTGACCCCACTTGACACTTTGATGTGGAAATTTCTGATTTTCCAGTCTTTCCATGGCACTATTGATTGAAATTATTTTAAGTTGCTAAAATTTAAGTATAACTGTCTTTATTCTACTTTATTTTAATATTAATTAAGTAACTTGCCTTCTGCCTTAAAAAAGCAGGTGGGCTTCCCTGGTGGCGCAGTGGTTGAGAGTCCGCCTGCCTATGCAGGGGACACGGGTTCGTGCCCCAGCCCGGGAGGATCCCACATGCTGCGGAGCGGCTGGGCCCGTAAGCCATGGCCTCTGAGCCTGCTCGTCCGGAGCCTGTGCTCCGTGGCGGGAGAGGCCACAGCGGTGAGAGGCCCTGCAAACAGGTGTTGCTTTTGCTTACCCAAAAGGAACTGATTTACACCCTTTGGGGCTTACGATATTCTTGATAATTGATGATTATAAGGTGATTTTTTTTCCCCAAGGACAGCAATAGAAAATTTTAGTAATCAAGGGATTCCCCAGGGAGCAAGGAGGATAACCATTCTTCTAACCTACCACAAGCTCTGAATACAGGTCTATCCCTTCCCTCTCATTACTGTGCATTTCCTTGAATAGGAAGCCACAACAGAATACAATGAAATAACCACGGATGTCAGAGTCTGACAGACTTGGTCTTAATCCCATTTCCACCTCATCTTGGCCTGCAGACTTTACATACTCTCAGCCTCAAATTTCTCTCTCATAATTGACAGAACAATGCCTGCTTCTCAGGGTTGATGGAAAAATTAAATTGCTAGTATGAACTTTAAATGAGTTGACATCACATTAAAAAAAGAATAGTGCTTGATGTCTATCTTTTGATTATAATTTATTATGATTATTTCAGTCTTTCCCAACTACAAATTTTTTTTAATTTAGTTTTTTTTTTTAAAGCAGGGGCATGAAATATGGGGATAATGAAGGGAACTGAAAAAGGAAACTCAAGAGATTATAAATAGATATGAGTGGATTTTCCATTCACATAAACTGCTACATTAAGATTTTAGCAAGTACTTCCCTGGTGGCGCAGTGGTTAATAATCTGCCTGCCAGTGCAGGAGACACAGGTTGGAGCCCTGGTCTGGGAAGATCCCACATGCTGTGGAGCAACTAAACCCGTGCCCCACCCGTGCCTGCGCTCTAGAGCCCACGAGCCCCAACTACTGAGCCCGTGTGCCACGACTATTGAATGCTGTGCTCTGCAACGAGTAGCCACGGTAATGAAAAGCCCCGCACACCGCAACAAAGAGTAGTCCCCGCTGGCTGCAACTAGAGAAAGCCCGCATGCAGCAATGAAGACCCAACGCAGCCAAAAATAAATAAATTAATTAATTGGAAAAAAGATTTTAGCAAAGGTTTATGGCTACTCAAAATTGAATATTTGTCCTTGCTGACCTGGGTCCCTCACTAACTCTTAACCTCCACCCTCTGCTTTCACCAATCTGTGTCCAGTACTTGAGTCATAACAATCCAAAGCAGCACTTCTAGTCAACAAGAAAGACTCCTTTTGTACATAAATCCAAAGACTCCAAGATTGTTTTAAACTCTCCCATTTGGAATATGGACTCTGAAACTTTCTAACCCCTTGTACTTCTTTTTTTCATATATTTGAATTTTTGTGGCAAAATATACATAACATAAAACTTGCATTTGAACCGTTATTAAGTGTATAATTCAGTGGAATTAGTTGCAAGCATCATCATTATTTCCAAATAGTTTCATCACCCCAGAGACTCTAAGGCCATTTTGCTCATTTCCCCTCACCCTAGCCCCTGGTAAAGTTTATTCTATTTTCTCTCTCTATGAGTTTCCCTATTGTAAATATTCTATGCAAGTGAAATCATACAATATTTGTCCTTTTGTGTCTGGCTTATTTCACTTAGCATAATGCTTTTGTGGTTCATGTATGTTGTAGCCTGTATGAGAACTTCATCACTTTCTTATGGTTGAATAATGTTTCACTGTATGTACATACCATTGTATTAGTTTTCTAGGCTGCTATAACAAAAGGCCACAAACTGGGTGGCTTAAACAACAGAAATTTATTGTCTTACAGTTCTGGGGGCTGGGAGTCCATAATAAGCAGCCAGCAGGGTTGGTTCCTTCTGAGAGCTGTGAGGAAGGACGTAATCCAGGCTTTTCTCCTTGGCTCGTAGATGGTCATTTTCTCCTTTTGCCTCTTTATATTGTCTTCCCTCTCTGCATGTCTATCTCCAAATTTCCCACTTGTATAACGACACAATTCATGCTGGATTAAAGGCTCAACCTACTCCAGTATGATCTCATCTTAACTAATTACTTTTCCAACAATGCTATTTTTAAGTAAGATCACATTTTGAGATACTAGAGGTTAGGAATTTTGGAGGGACAAAATTAAACCCAAAACAACCACTTTTTATTTTATCCATCCATCTATCTGTTGATAGACACTTGGGTTGTTTCCACTTTGGGGCTATTGTTAATAATATTGCAGAGAACATTGGCACACAAGTTATCTATTTCGTCTCTATTTCCAATTCTTTTGGGTATATATACCTAGGAATAGAACATATGGACCATATGGTAATTCTGTTTAGCTTATTGAGGAACTAACTTTTTCAGAGAGCTCCTTCATTTTACATTTTCACCAGCAATGTATGAGCATTCCAATTGCTCCACATCATTACCAATACTTGCTATTTTCTGCTTTTTAAAAGTATAGCTATACTAGAAGATGTAAAGTCATAGACAGTTGTGCATATGAGCTGCATTACCCGAATGATTAATGAAGTTGATCTTTTCATGCACTTATTGGCCATTTGTATTTCTTCCTTGGAGAAATATTTATTCAATTTCTTTGCCCATTTTTAAATTGAATTTTTTCTATATTTTGTTGAGTTTTAGGAATTCTTTATATATTCTTGATACTAAACCCTTATCATATGTGATTTGAAAATATTTTATCCTATTCCATAGACTGTGCTTTCACAGTCTTGCTAATGTCCTTTTATGAACAAAAGCTTTTAATTTTTATATTTATCACTATTTTCTTTTGGTGTCAACTAAGAATCTATTGCCAAATCCAGGGTAATGAAGATGTATGCCTATATTTTCTTCTAAGAGTTTTAAGGTTTTAGCACTTAATAGGTCATTGATCTATTTTTTTTTTTGACATCTTTATTGGAGCATAATTGCTTTACATTGTTGTGTTAGTTTCTGCTGTATAACAAAGTGAATCAGCTATACGTGTAAATATATACCCATATCTCCTCCCTCTTGCATCTCACTGCCACCCTCCCTATCCCAACCCTCTAGATGATCACAAAGCACCGAGCTGATCTCCCTGTGCTATGCGGGTGCTTTCTACTAGCTATCTATTTTACATTTGGTAGTGTATATATGTCAATGCCACTCTCTCACTTCGTCTCAGCTTACACTTCCCCCTCCCCATGTCCTTAAGGCCACTCTCTAGGTCTGTGTCTTTATTCCTGTCCTGCCCCTAGGTTCTTCAGAACCACTTTTTTTTTTTTAGATTCCGGATATATGTGTTAGCATACCATATTTGTTTTTCTCTTTCTGACTTACTTCACTTTGTATGACGGATTCTGGGTCCATCCACCTCACTAAAAATAACTCAATTTTGTTTCTTTTTATGGCTAAGTAATATTCCATTGTATGTATGTGCCACATCTTCTTTATCCATTAATCTGTCAGTGGACACTTAGGTTGCTTCCATGTCCTGGCTATTGTAAATAGTGCAGCAATGAACATTGTGGTACATGACTCTTTTTGACTTATGGATTTCTCAGGGTATATGCCCAGGAGTGGGATTGCTGGGTCATGTGGTAGTTCTATTTTTAGTTTTTTAAGGAACCACCATACTGTTCTCCATAGTGGTATTTTCTGGTAGCGTCTTTAGGATTCTCTATGTATAGTATCATGTCACCTGCAAATAGTGACAATTTTACTTCTTTTCCGATTTGGGTTCCTTTTACTCCTTTTTCTTCTCTGATTGCTGTGCCTAAACCTTCCAAAACTATGTTGAATAATAGGGGTGAGAGTGGGCAACCTTGTCTTGTTCCTGATCTTAGAGGAAATGCTTTCAGTCTTTCACCATTGAGAATGATGTTTGCTGTGGGCTTGTCATATATGGCCTTTATTATGTTGAGGTTAGTTCCCTCTATGCCTACTTTCTGGAGGGTTTTTATCATAAATTGGTGTTGAATTTTCTTGAAAGCTTTTTCTGCATCTATTGAGATGATCATATGGTTTTTCTCCTTCAGTTTGTTAATATGGTGTATCACATTGAATGATTTGCTCATATTGAAGAATCCTTGCATTCTTGGGATAAACCCCACTTGATCATGGTGTACGATCCTTTTAATGTGCTGTTGGATTCAGTTTGGTAGTATTTTGTTGAGGATTTTTACATTAATATTCATAAAGGATATTGGTCTGTAATTTTCTTGTGATATCTTTATCTGGCTTTGGTTACAGGATAATGCTGGCCTCACAGAAAGAGTCAGGAAGCATTCTCACCTCTTATATTTTTTTGGAAGATTTTGAGAAGGATTGTGTTAATTCTTAAATGTTTAATAGAATTCACCAGTGAAGCCATTTGGTTAGGGACTTTTCTTCCTTGGAAGATTTTGTATTGCTGACTCAATCTCTTTAATTTGTTTAAGTCTATTTAGAGTTTTTAAATATCTTCTTGAGTCAATTTAGGCTATTTCCAAGAGTTTGTCCATTTCACTTTATCTAATTTGTTAGAATACAATTCTTCATAATATTCTCTTATACTCTTTTATTTCTGAAAGGTTGGAAGTAATGTTTCCATTTTTATTTCTGATTTTAGTTATTTGCCTCTTCTCTTTTTTTTGTCTTGCTAAAAATTTTTCAATTGGGTTTACAAATACAGTCTTTGCACATGATACATTAAGCCACAAAAAGAAAAGGAGGAAACTTAAATGTATATTGCTAATGAAAGAGGCCAATGTAAAAAGGCTATATACTGTATAATTCCAACTATATGGAATTCTGGAAAAGGCAAAATTATAGAGACAGTAAAAGATCAGTGATTGTCAGGTGTTGGGTGGGGGGAGAGATGTATAAGTGTAGCACAAGTGATTTTTAAGGCAGTGAAACCATTCCATATGATACTGTAAGGGTGCTTATGTGTCATTACACAGTTGTCACAACCCATAGATTGTACTACACAAAGAGTGAACCCTAACGTAAACTATGGAGTTTAATTAAAAATAATGTATGGGTGTTGGTTCACCAGTTGTTACACATACCCTACACTAGTGCAAGTTGTTAATAGTAGGAGAATCTGTGAAGGGAGAGAGGGTGTTTTTAGAAACTGCACTTTGTGCTTAAATTTTCTGTAAATCTAAGATTTCTCTAAGAAATAAAGTCTATTTCAAAAAATGAAAAAAAAGAAAATTATTCCCTTTGAAAAAAAGAAAAAAATGTGAAAAAAAGAAAAAAAAAACTGCAGAAAGTACCAGTGCAGTTTAAGAGCCTAAGAAAAGAATGCTTAATGAATGTCGTATAATTAGACACTTTGATCCAGCTGCAAACAGATGAACTTTCCGACTGGTTTTAGAAATCCCAATCTTCTATTTATCTTTTTTTCATTTTGCTAATGTTTAGTCTGAAGTTGACCAAGGGAATAATTTGAAGTTGGATCATTATCCACCCTTCATATAAAAACAAAAAAGATAATATATTTTTTAAAATATTTTGGTATATACACACTATTGATATTTTTGTCAGTCTTTTGTATTTTGTGAATAAAAGTTAGATTTTATTTTTGATGTTTTATTTGATCCACAACGCAAAATTTAATTTAAAAATTTTAATTTAAAAAAAAACAACCTGTGTTTGTACATGTTTTTCAGGCTTTAGCACTCATAAAAAGTGATTAGCTATTGAGAATAATGGCTGCTACTCACAGCTGGATAGCATCCTGCTGTAGAGTTTGGCTAAGTTGGCAGGGCTTTGAGGACCCCTGTCTCAGCACGACTGTAAGCCCATGGTGACCCCCTAATGTTTGGACCAGACTTGCTAAGAAGGTCTGCACAGCCCAGTCCTTCCCACTGCCTTGGAATGCACCCACAGCCAACCTAGCTGTCTGCAAAATGAATTCAGGAGCCTCCTTTGCAAGAGAACATGTGCTTGTGGGCACTTTCACATGCTAGTTCTTGAATCACTTGGGTATTTTTATTCAAAGACATCGATACTAATGATTATGAAGCTAGGACTTGCAAGGGTTTAGAAAGAGGCAATCACTCTGCTAAATGCTTTGCCTGTGTTACCGTCTTTATCACTACTCCATAAAAAAAGACATTTTGGAACAAAGTCTTACAATCATTATTTGAAGGCACAAGGATGGGCCTCCTCTACAGAGATTAAGTAACAAGTCTAAGGCCAAACAGCAGGGAGAGAATTTGGAACCAGGCCTGTCTGACTCCAAAATGTAAACTCTTTAGCTGTATGCCATCCTAAGAAAAGCAATCCTTGCCTGTAAGGAAAGTTTAATAGTCTAACTTGAGGATAGCATACTCTGCTGCTCTGGATGTTTACATGGTTTCCTTTTGTGATACTAACAACTGTGTAGAAAGCCAGAAACAAACAGTAGCTCCAGTTTTAGCTGTGTTGAGCTGCAAATCTACAGATCAGTATATATTTAAGTATTTAGTGGCAGTTACTTACAATAATAAATATTCTTTAAAAATTGGCTGAATGTAGCTTTGTATAATACATATCACTTGATTACCAACATCTGCCGTGCAAAATTAGGGAAAAGAATAAAGAGAAAAATAAAGTTTCTATATGTGACAATTACGAATTCTGTTACTCCCAAATACAGCATAAGAAATATGCAGTGAAAACATATTGGAATATGAAACCCACTTCCTGAAAGATTCAATAATGGATTCCTAAGGTACAGCTTCCACATGCTAAAATGCCTATGGAAATCCAGATGGTACCAGTATTGTTTCTCCGGACTATAAATGAGATAAGGGTCATTCTATACTTGAGCTTCTGTTTACAGGGAATTAGAGTCACAGTGAATTAAACATTAGGCTATTTTGCATTTTATTTCATGTTTAGCTCATGTTTATAACACAACATTTTCAATGTCAGTTATTTTAGGAATGCCATTTAGTGTAGATAGCATATTTCATTTCCTCATTTTTAAATACAGTATAGCATAGAAATACATCTAGATTTCAATAGTCCAGTTGTTTACAAATGTTTCAAAAATAGCTCACTCTAGAATCATATACTATATTCCGGATACACGTCACCAGCATTATCCTCAATTGGGTGGATTGTTAAGATTGATATGAAGCATAGTTGTTGCTTTGAAAATACACGGAGTGAAAATAAAATAGAAAATAGAGAAATTCTTGTCAAGGACAAGCAATATGATCATTGTGTATAGTAAGTAGGAGTATAAAGGAAACAACTCTAGTTTATCCATTGAGGTATTACTATGGAATAAGCCTTGAGTTGAGTTGATCATGAACAAATAAATTGCAGTAATAATTCCCATTCTTACTCTAACTTTGTTGTTGAATCTTGTTATTTTTAAAGGGAAAAGTCCAAATTCAGGAGGGCTTTAGGTCACCTTTCTATAATGTCTGGTTTATTTCATTCCTTAATTTCACATGCATCTGTTAAGTGTTTACTGTGTACCAGGTGTTATTCAAGACATGGGGGTAAAAGTTCCTTTCTTAGGAAATATTACTGAAGGTGCCCAGTTGATAGAAAGATAAAGCAGTTATTGGATCAGCATTTGAATATTTCTTTGATTTCACTCCAGATATTTTTTGTTATTTAAAGAAAATGTTATTAATTATTGTTCATAATTTATTCATAGTTCCTTAGTATTTTTGTTTGTTTGTTTTATTGGTTCACATGGCTTTATTGGCTGAAAATAAGTAAAAGGAGAAAAAATAACAGAGTTGATAACAAGAATTCTTGCAAAATATTTCAAGCGCATAGCTACTACATCAGTGGAAGTACTGAACAATTCATTTGGGATAATGTTGCAATCATGCTCATGTAGAAATAATAAGAAAGTAAATTCTGAACGTTAAGAAAAACCTCATTTCATATTTCTCTCAAGTTCTAATAAGGGAATGGCTACTTTAATTCATATCTATAAATGCAAATGCATTACACAGAAAAAATATATTTGTTGTAACTTATCAACCTATCTTGATCTCATTTATAACAGTTGCATAGTTGATTTTATTATTAAGATATTTTAAAAATAAATTCCCTCACTAAAATATGTGAAAGAATTATGATAAGCCACTTTAGCAAGGCTTTTAACTATTTGGGGTTGTTATATAATAATCATCACAATAATGTTTTAGAGGTTCAAATTTTAAGCAGAAAGATAACGTGTGTGTGAGCAAAAGCTTCCTTTTTTTGCTTAATTTTTGAATTTTATTTATTTTTTTGTACAGCAGATCCTTATTAGTCATCAATTTTATACACATCAGTGTATACATGTCAATCCCAATCTCCCAATTCATCACACCACCACCACCACCCCCGCCGCTTTCCCCCCAGTTGGTGTCCATATGTTTGTTCTCTACATCTGTGCCTATGTTTCTGCCTTGCAAACTGGTTCGTCTGTACCATTTTTCTAGGTTCCACATATATGCGTTAATATACGATATTTGTTTTTCTCGTTCTGACTTACTTCACTCTGTATGACAGTCTCTAGATCCATCCACGTCTCAACAAATGACCCAATTTCGTTCCTTTTTATGGCTGAGTAATATTTCATTGTATATATGTACCACATCTTCTTTATACATTCGTCTGTCAATGGGCATTTAGGTTGCTTCCATAAACTGGTTATTGGAAATAGTGCTGCAATGAACATTGGGGTGCATGTGTCTTTTTGAATTATGGTTTTCTCTGGGTATATGCCCAGTAGTGGGATAGCTGGATCACGTGGCAGTTCTATTTTTAGTTTTTTAAGGAACATCCATACTGTTCTCCATAGTGGCTGTATCAATTTATATTCCCACCAACAGTGTAAGAGGGTTCCCGTTTCTCCACACCCTCTCCAGCATTAGTTGTTTGTAGATTTTCTGATGATGCCCATTCTAACTGGTGTGAGGTGATACCTCATTGTAGTTTTGATTTGCATTTCTCTAATAATTAGTGATGTTGAGCAGCTTTTCATGTGCTTCTTGGCCATCTGTATGTCTTCTTTGGAGGAATGTCTACTTAGTTCTTCTGCCCATTTTTGGATTGGGTTGTTTGTTTTCTAATATTGAGCTGCATGAGATGTTCATATATTTTGGAGATTAATCCTTTGTTGATTCATATGCAAATATTTTCTCCCATTCTGACAGTTGTCTTTTCGTCTTGTTTATGGTTTCATTTGCTATGCAAAAGCTTTTAAGTTTCATTAGGTCCCATTTGTTTATTTTTGTTTTTATTTCCATTACTCTAGGAGGTGGATCAAAAAGGATCTTGCTGTGATTTATGTCAAAGAGTGTTCTTCCTATGTTTTCTTCTAAGAGTTTTATAGTGTCCGGTCTTACATTTATGTCTCTAATCCAATTTGAATTTATTTTTGTGTATGGTGTTAGGGAGTGTTCTAATTTCATTCTTTTTTTTTTTTTTTGCGATACGTGGGCCTCTCACTGTTGTGGCCTCTCCCGTTGTGGAGCACAGACTCTGGAGGTGCAGCCTCAGTGACCATGGCTCACAGGCCCAGCCACTCCACGGCATGTGGGATCTTCCCGGACCGGGGCACAAACCCATGTCCCCTGCATCGGCAGGTGGATTCTCAACTACTGCGCCCTAATTTCATTCTTTTACATGTATCTGTCCAGTTTTCCCAGCACCACTTGTTGAAGAGACTGTCTTCTCTCCATTGTATATCCTTGTCTCCCTTATCATAGATTAGTTGACCATATGTGCGTGGGTTTATCTCTGGGCTTTCTATCTTGTTCCATTGATCTATGTTTCTGTTTTTGTGCCATTACCATATTGTCTTCATTACTGTAGCTTTGTAGTATAGTCTGAACTCAGGGAGTCTTGATTCCTCCAGCTCCGTTTTTTTCCCTCATGACTGCTTTGGTTATTCGGGGTCTCTTGTGTCTGTATACAACTTTTAAGATTTTTTGTTCTAGCTCCGTAAAAAATGCCATTGGTAATTTGATAGGGATTGCACTGAATCTGTAGATTGCTTTGGGTAGTATAGTCATTTTCATAATATTGATTCTTCCAATCCAAGAACATGGTATATCTCTCCATCTGTTGGTATCATCTTTAATTTCTTTCATCAGTGTCTTATAGTTTTCTGCGTACAGTTCTTTTGTCTCCCTAGGTAGGTTTATTCCTAGCTATTTTATTCTTTTTGTTCCAGTGGTAAATGGGAGTGTTTCCTTAATTGCTCTTTCAGATTTTTCCTCATTAGTGTATAGGAATGCACGAGATTTCTGTGCATTAATCTTCTATCTTGCAACTTTACCAAATTCATTGATTAGCTCTAGTAGTTTTCTGGTGGCATCTTTAGGATTCTCTTTGTATAGTATCACGTCATCTGCAAACAGTGACAGTTTTACTTCTTCTTTTCCAATTTGTATTCCTTTTATTTCTTTTTCTTCTCTGATTGCCATGGCTAGGACTTCCAAAACTATGTTGAATAATAGTGGTGAGAGTGGACATCCTTGTCTTGTTCCTGATCTTAGAGGAAATGCTTTCAGTTTTTCACCATTGAGAATGATGTTTGCTGTGTGTTTGTCATATATGGCCTTTGTTATGTTGAAGTAGGTTCCCTCTATGCCCACTTTCTGGAGAGCTTTTTATCATTAATGGGTGTTGAATTTTGTCAAAAGCTTTTTCGGCATCTATTGAGATGAACATATGGTTTTTATTCTTCAGTTTGTTAATATGGTGTATCACACTGATTGATTTATGTATATTGAAGAATCCTTGCATCCCTGGGATAAATCCCACTTGATCATGGTGTATGATCCTTTTAATGTGTTGTTGGATTCTGTTTGCTAGTATTTTGTTGAGGATTTTTGCATCTATATTCATCAGTGATATTGGTCTGTAATTTTCTTTTTTTGTAGTATCTTTGTCTGGTTTTGGTATCAGGGTGATGGTGGCCTCATGGATTGAGTTTGGGAGTGTTCCTTTCTCTGCCATTTTTTGGAAGACTTTGAGAAGGCTGGGTGTTAGCTCTTCTCTAAATGTTTGATAGAATTCACCTGTGAAGCCATCTGGTCCTGGACTTTTGTTTGTGGGAAGATTTTTAATCACAGTTTCAATTTCATTACTTGTGATTGGTCTGTTCATATTTTCTGTCTCTTCCTGGTTCAGTCTTGGAAGTTTATACTTTTCTAAGAATTTGTCCATTTCTTCCAGGTTGTCCATTTTATTGGCATAGAGTTGCTGGTAGTGCTCTTTTAGGATGCTTTGCATTTCTGCGGTGTCTGTTGTAACTTCTCCTTTTTCATTTCTAATTTAATTGATTTGAGTCCTGTCCCTCTTTTTATTGATGAGTCTGGCTAAGTTTTTATGAATTTTGTTTATCTTCTCAAAGAACCAGCTTTTAGTTTTATTGATCTTTCCTATTGTTTTCCTTGTTTCTATTTCATTTATTTCTGCTCTGACCTTTATGATTTCCTTCCTTCTGCTAACTTTGGGTTTTGTTTGTTCTTCTTTCTCTGCCTCCTTTAGGTGTAAGTTTAGATTGTTTATTTGAGATTTTTCTTGTTTCTTGAGGTAGCCTTGTGTAGCTATAAGCATCCCTCTTAGAACTGCTTTTGCTGCATCCCGTGTGTTTTGGATCATCATGTTTTCATTGTCAGTTGTCTCCAGGTATTTTTTGATTTCCTCTTTGATTTCTTCAGTGATCTCTTGGTTATTTAGTACTTATTGTTTAGCCTCCATGTGTTTTTGTTTTTTACTTTTTTTCCCCTGTAATTCATTTCTAATCTCATAACGTTGTGGTCGGAAAAGATGCTTGATATGATTTCAATTTTCTTAGTCTTCTCCTTCTAGGACCCCTATAGTGCGAATGTTGTTGGGTTTAATGTTGTCCCAGAGGTCTCTTAGGCTGTTTTCATTTATTTTCATTATTTTTTCTTTATTCTGTTCCACAGCAGTGAATTACACCATTCTGTATTCCAGGTCACTTATCCGTTTTTCTGCCTCAGTTATTATGCTATTGATTCCTTCTAGTGTAGTTTTCATTTCAGTTATTGTATTGTTCATCTCTGTTTGTTCTTTTATTCTTCTAGGTCTTTGTTAAACATTTCTTGCATCTTCTTGATATTTGTCTCCATTCTTTTTCCGAGGTCCTGGATCATCTTCACTATCATTATTCTGAATTCTTTTTCTGGAAAGCTGCCTATCTCCACTTGATTTAGTTGCTTTTCTGGGGTTTTACCTTGTTCCTTCATCTGGTACATAGTCCTCTGCCTTTTCATCTTGTCTATCTTTCTGTGAACGTTGTTTTTGTTTCACAGGCTGCAGGATTGTAGTTCTTGCTTCTGCTGTCTGCCCTCTGGTGAATGAGGCTATCTAAGAGGCTTTTGCAAGTTTCCTGATGGGAGGGACTGGTGGTGGTTAGAGCTGACTGTTGCTCTGGTGGGCAGAGCTCAG